>NC_090815.1:81589662-82253412 GCF_000390325.3 Nicotiana tomentosiformis
ACACAAGAAAATACATCTCTATGTATGTATGTCCTGTGTGCATGCCAATGCAATGCAACTCATTGATAAAATCATAAACAGCCCTGGGGCAGAACATCACTCAAATACAGCTCCTCGGGCAAAACCTCACAATCACTCGTGCCACTCAGGCATACCTCACAATCACTCTTGCCACTCGGGCATACCTCACAATCACTCTTGCCACTCAGGCATACCTCACAATCATTCATACCTCCCAGTAACTCGGCACTCGCACTAAGTAGGTACCTGCACTCACTGGGGGTGTGTACACACTCCGGAGGGGCTCCTTCAGCCCAAGTGCTATAATCTGCACGGACAACTCACGTGCTACACGGACAACTCACGTGCTATAATAATAAAGTATCCTGCAGGCGGGCAGCCCCGATCCACACTCATCCTCACAAATCAGGCCCTCAGCCTCACTCAGTCATAAATATGCTGCAGGCGGGCAGCCCCGATCCACACTCATCCTCACAAAACAGGCCCTCAACCGATATCAAACATGTTGCGGCATGCAGCCCGATCCCATAAATATGTAACATGCTGCGGCATGCAGCCCGATCCCATGAATATGCAACATAAATCAGGCCCTCGGCCTCACTCAGTCATAAACCTCTCAAGCCACTCGGGCATCTTAGTAAAATAGGGCATTCGGCCCAAAACATTTATATGCATCAAAATAGAGTCATAAAACTGAGTTATGATATGCAATGAAATGAATATGACTGCGTATGAATTTTTCAATTTAACACAATAATTCACAAGAATATGACCTCTGTGGGTCCCAATAATATTGGCACATAGCCTCAACATGATTTTTAATATGCCTTTCAGCACAATTTCTTTAACACATAAAACCGCATGGAAAATGTCAAGATTATTTAACTATAAAATTCCACAAAAATAATTATGTCATAATTTCTATAGTGCACACCCACACGCCCGTCACCTATTATGTGCGTTACCTCCCAACAATTCATAAAATACATATATTCAGGTTTCATACCCTCAACTCCAAGATTAGAAGAGTTACTTACCTCGAACAAGCCGAATTCAATGTCGAGCAAGCTAAACAATGCTCCAGAAATCCCATTATGCGTGTATCAACTCTCAAATGGCTCGAATCTACCACAATTTATTTGATTCAGCCCACAAAATTTATAGGAATTAATTCCATATCAAAATACTAATATTTTCACAAAATCCGAAATTACACCCCAAAAATCACCCGTGGGGACCACGTTTCAAAATCTGATAAAACTCACAAAATCCAAACCCCCATTCAACCACGAGTCCAACCATACCAAAATTTCAAATCCGACCACAACACGGCCTTCAAATCCTCAATTTAAACTAAGAGCGTTTTTCAAACTTTTCCAACTTAATTCACCAATTAAATGATAAAAACAACCATGGATTCGGGTAATTTAACCAATATTGAGTTAAGAACACTTACCCCATTGTTTCCTCTGAAAATATCCCAAATATCGCCTCAATCCGAGCTCCAAATCGTTAAAAATAGAAAATGGGACGAAGTCCCATTTTCTGAACTTAAACTTTCTGTCCAGACTTCTCTTCGTTGCGAACGTGACAGGTTCCTCGCGTTCGCGAAGCATAAAATGTGCTTCCCAACATTTGCTCTTCGCGAACACGAGACACTATTCGCCAACGCGATGCTTTACGGAGCCCTTCTTCGTGAATGCGAAGGAAAAACCCAAGCCCACTATGTTTCCCTTCGCGAACGCGATACCCCATACGCGAACACGATGCACAACCCAGCTTCTCTTCGCGAATGCGAGACCTCCTCGTGAACGCGAAGAGTAAATCCTGCATGCCACAAATTCCTCTTCGCGAACGTGAGGGCCCACTCGCAAATGCGAAAGAGAAATTCGAAAAATGCAGCAACAAATATCAGTAATCTCACCTAGGCCAAAAATGATCCGTTAACCATCCAAAACTCACCCGAGCCCCTCGGGACCTCAACCAAATATTCCAACAAGTTCTAAAACATCATACGGACTTATTCGAACCCTCAAATCACTTCAAACAATGCTAAAACCATGTATTACACCCCAATTCAAGCCTAATGAACTTTGAAATTTCTAGTTTCTACAACTTGCGCCGAAACACATCAAATCACGTCTGATTGACCTCAAATTTTGCACACAAGTCATAAACGACATAACGGAGCTATTCAAATTTCCAGAATCGGATTCCGACCTCGATATCAAAAAGTCAACTCCCCGGTCAAACTTCCCAAAAGTTTAACTTTCGGTATTTCAAGCCTAATCCCACTACAGACCTCCAAATAATTTTCCGGATACGCTTCTAAGTCCAAAATCACCATACGAAGCTATTGGAATCATCAGAATTAAATTCCAAGGTCGTGTATACATAAGTCGACATACGGTCCCTATTTTAACTTAAGCTTTAAACCTTGGAACTAAGTGTTCCAATTCATTCCAAAACCTCACCGGACCCGAATCAATTACCCCAGCAATTCACACAACAACTGTAAAGTATAATTTGAGCAGTAAAGGGGGAAGCGGGGTTGTAATACTCAAAATGACCGGCCGGGTCGTTACAAAAAAGGTAAGTGTCTTGCTTAACCTCGGGTGGGGGAATTACCCCTTAGGCATCGAGTCTTATGTGTCATTTGTGAAATGTGAAGCCGAGTATGCGAGGTGACGAGTACGTACTCGGGTTTATATGCACAAATTTTCTTGGTTTAAAGTTTTAGGCATTCTTATGTATTAAATTAGATAATTGTTGGCATTAGTAAATCCTTAAATTATCACGCCTCGTTCCTTATTTGTCAAATTTGTATTTTATATAACAAATTTAGTGTTATTGTCACTTGGATTTTACGTGAATTCCGTGTGTTTATTGATTTGATATTTTCTTGGAATTAAATCCATGATGGAACCCTTATTTGCAAATATTTATTAATAAGTTTAAATTGAGGAGTTAATATAATTATCAAGAATTTGGAATAATGAAGGCGTTGCCCTATACTAAGTATTTTTCACCTCTGTTGATTGTTTTGTGGTTTATTATACGTTGTGTGGAGCCTTGGGCTATTTGTTGACAAATTTATTGATTCTGGTACATATTTGAAATTTGGTTGTGGTAAGTGGAAATTGTGATATGAATTGTTGTATTGTGTTGTGCTTTAAACACTCTCCTTGATGTTATTTATGCTTCCTACCTTGCTTGTTAATGATATACATGTGCTTGGTAAGGAAGAGTGTAAAGCACGAAGGGTTATGCCATGCCATTTGAGAGTGTAAAGCACGAAGGGTGATGCCGTGCCATTTGAGAGTGTAAAGCACGAAGTGTGATACCGTGCCATTGAGAGTGTAAAGCATGAAGGGTGATGCCGTGCTATTTCATTTATATTATCAGGTGAGGATGAGAGTAAAAGCACGAAGGGTGATGCTGTGCAATTATTTTTATGTTATCATATATTCATGGCACCAAGGGTATTTCTGTGCAGGCGAGGGCGAGAGACATATATTATATTGTGATATCGTTTTGTTGTGTATACATTCATGCCTTTATCTTGAGATGTTATTGTGCACGTATGTTTTTTGTGTGACTTGTAGTCGTTGTTTCTTCATATGTGCCTTCAATTTATTTCTTTTATTGTTATTGGCATTTCTCCCACCTAGTTGGTACTATTATATGTATTCACAGTGAGGAAGATATAAATGCACGAAGGGTGTTGCTGTGCCAATTGATTTGAATCAAATATATATATATATATATATATATATATATATATATATATATATATATATATATATATATATATATATATATATATATATATTGGGTGAGAATGAGCTAAGTGCACGAAGGTATTACCGTGCCATTTGATGTGATATGTTGAATGTATTCCTCACGCCAGAAAAGTTAAATGAGGCGTCACATGGTGACTTTTATTTGAAAGAATTATATTAGAAAGATATTTATTTGAAAGAATTATATTATAAAGATATTTACTTGAGAGAAGTATATTTGAAAGATATTTATTCGAAAGAATTATATTAGAAAGATATTTATTTGAAATAATTATATTATAAAGATATTTACTTGAAAGAAGTATATTTGAAAGATATTTACTTTAAAGAATTATATTCGAAAGGTATTTACTTGAAAAATTATATTTGAAATATATTTACTTTAAAGAATTACATTGGAAAGATATTTACTTGAAAGAATTATATTCGAAAGATATTTACTTGAAAGAATTATATCCGGAAATATATTTATTGAAAAGGATTATATTCCAGAGATTTTTATTGAATAACTTAGATAAAAGATGTATATTCTGAAGGACCTGATTAATTGGTTGTACCTGTGTTTATTACTCATTTGAGCAATATTTATGGTGTTCTTGTTACGTTGCTATTTAAATCACTAGTTGATTGATGTTGCTATTATTGCTATTTGTTTTCTATTATTTTTGCATGCTATATTGCACATGTTATTAGACTAGTGAGTGTCTTGACTGTACCTCCTCTCTACTCCATTGAGGTTAGTCTTGATACTTACTGGGTACCGACCGTGGTGTACTCATACTACACTTCTGCACATTTTTGTGTAGAACCAGATATTGGAGATATCGGACTTGAGCAGAGATAAAGTGGGATCGTAAGGATTCAAGGTAGAGCTACTTGGTCATCGCAGTCCCTTGGAGTCTTTTCATTTCATTGTACTATTGATTTTTAATCAAACAATATTGTATATTCGGTCCTCGTGATCATTCCATGTATTCAGTTAGAGTTCGTGACTCAGTACTACCCGTCTTGAGAGGTTGTATATTCATATTTATTCCGCTATTAGTTTTGGTTACTTATTTCATTAAAAAAAATGGCTTTAAAATGTGATAGAAATCGACTTACCTAGTCTTAGAGACTAGGTGCCATCACGACACTTGTGGTGGGATTTTGGGCCTTGACAGATAAGGGTGGCTATTGATATTGTCAGGGCGGAGGGATAAGGGAGGCTATTATAGGAGTGATAAGGGTGGCTATAGGAGAGATACATGTGGCTATTGTCAGGGATGATATGTGATGATGTGGAGTTATTGTATTGGTAATTTTCATGTCATGTTGGGGTATTCCTTGTGTTTATTTTTATATCTTGTGCAACTTGTCTTGTTGTTTCGGTAAATTTCATAACAGCCTGATTTATGTTGAAATTGTGAGCCTATGGCTGTTGCTGGACAAGTAATGTTATATGGGATCGGGTTGCATACCGCAACGGATATTAAAAGTGGGCACGAGGTGCCGCGGGAAATATGATGATTTAATTATGGGCACTAAGTGCCGTAGAAATATAAAAGTGGACTGAGACCCGTGTTTACGAAAAATATGAATAAGGGCTGAGACCCATATTTTTATGATTATGAAATAAGGTGTCACATGGTAACTTTTAATTGAAAGAATTATATTCAAAATATTTATTTGGAAGGATTTTTATTCAAAAAGTATTATATGAAAGAATTGCATTTGAAAGATATTTATTTGAGGACATTATATTTGAAAGAGATTTATTGAAAGAATTATATTTGAAAGATATTTATTTGAGAAAATTATATTTGAAAGAGATTTATGGAAAGAATTATATTTGAAAGATACTTATTTGAGGAAATTATATTTGAAAGAGATTTATTAAAAAAATTATATTTGAAAGATATTTATTTGAGAAAATTATATTTGAAAGAGAGTTATTTGGACGAATTATATGTGAAAGACATTTTTTTGAAGGACTTAATTTAATTGGGTGTACTTGTATTTATTATTTGTTGAGCGATATTAATGGTGTTCTTGTTGCCATGCTATGCATATCACTGGTTGATTTGTGTTGCCCTTATCGTTATTTGTTTCCTATTATTTTGTATATCATATTGCACAGGTTATTAGACTAGTGAGTGTCTTGACTATACCTCGTCTCTACTCTTTTGAGGTTAGTCTTGATACTTACTGGGTACCGACCGTGGTGTACTCATACTACACTTCTGCACATTTTTGTGCAGGGTCAGGTATTGGAGCTATCGGACTCTGACAGAATTAAAAAGAGATCGCAAGGATTCAAGGTAGAGCTGCTTGGTCGTCGCAGTTCCTTGGAGTCTTTCCATTTTATTATACTGTTAATTATTATTCAAACAGTATTGAGCATTCGATCCTTGAGATTATTTCACGTATTCAGTTAGAGTTCGTGACTCAGTATTACCAGTCTTGGTCTTTTTTTTCATAATTGTTTCCGCTGTTGGGTTTTGATTACCTATTAAATAAAAAGAAATGGCTTGAAATGTAATTGTAATCGGCTTAACTAGTCTTAGAGACTAAGTACCATCACGACGCCTGTGGTGGGATTTTTGGGTCGTGACAAGTTGGTATCAGAGCTCTAGGTTCATAGGTTCTACGAGTCACGAACGAGTCTTGCGGATCAGTACGGAGACGTCTGTACTTATCTTCGAGAGGCTACAGAACTGTTAGGAAATTTCCACTTCTTTCATTCCTGTCGTGCGGATTTGTTGATTGTGGAATTTGAGACTTTGTATCTCTATTCTCTCACAGATGGTGAGGACACGTGCTACCGGGTCAACTGACCAGGCACCCGCACATTTTGCTAAGGCCGCAAGAGGCCGAGGCTGAGGTAGAGGCCGAGGAAGGGCACGTGCCGCGACTAGAGCACCTGTCAGAACAGTAGTTGAGGAGCCGCCAGTAGCTCCAGTTGGGGTACATGTACCAGAAGCACCTGTTGTTACCCCCGGACATCAGGAGACTTTAGCATAGTTCTTGAATATATTTGGTACGTTAACTCAGGCGGGATTGATCTCTGTTGCACCATATATTTCACAGATTGGGGGAGTAACTCAGACTCCTATCGCCCGTATTCTAGAGCAGCGAGTTCACATTTGTCAGGTTCCGAGTGTAGTATTGGTACAACTCGTTATTCCGGTTCAGCCTGAGGTTAGGCCAGAGGCATCAGAAGAAGACAAAAGAGACTTTAGAGATTTAAAAGGTATAGTCCACCTATTTTCAGTGGCACGACTTCAGAGGATGCCCGAGGATTTCTAGAAAAGTGTCATTGTATTCTCCGCACCATGGGTATTGTGGAAGTGAGCGGAATAGCCTTTACTACATTTCAGCTGTCAGGCGCAGCGTATCAGTGGTGGAAAGTTTATGAACAAGGTAGACCGGACGATGCAATACCACCAACTTGGGCTCAATTTTCGAAAATATTTTTGAAAGAGTTTGTTCCCTAGACTCTCCGAGATGCGTGATGCACAAAGTTTGAACAGTTGTGTCAAGGCACTATGACAGTGTCATAATATGCTATCAGGTTCAGTGAATTAGCCCGTCATGCACCTATCTTGGTACCTACAGTCAGAGAGCGGGTTCGCAGATTCATTGAGGGGCTCGATTATGATCTTAAAATATGCATGGCTCAAGAGCTGCAAACTGATACTCCATTTCAACAAGTAGTGGAGATTGCGAGGAGGATTGAGGGTGTTCTAGGTGAGGAAAGAGAGTATAAGGAGGCCAAAAGGTCTCGAAGCTCTGGAGGGTTCAGTGGATTTTACTCTTCGGCTATGAACCATTATGGCGGAGGCTCGAGCAGTCGGCCAGCTCAGTCCGCACATCAGATTACTCAGGGTGCTTTAGTAAGTTCTTATAGTGCACCACCGACACGAGATTCTTATAGTGGTTATTCCAGTTATCCGGCAGAGACTCAGTACGAGCAGCCGCGACCTCAGAGGGGTTTTTATGAGTGTGGAGATACGAAGCATATCATGAGAGATTGTCCCAGACTTGGGAGAGGTGGATTTCATCAGAACACTCAAGCTATGGGCCCTAGTGCAGTTACTACCCCACGTGCACAGCCAGTAAGAGGTGGAGGACAGACTGTTAGAGAACGCCCTAGAGGGGGAGGCCCAGCCCATTGATATATTTTCTATGGTATGGCTGAGGCTAATACACCAGAGGGTGTCATTACAGGTATGATCCTGATTTGTTATGAAGATATTTTTCCCTTAATTTGATTCGGTTCTGAATATTGAGGCGAGTCCTCCTATTATGCTCCGCTTATGGGTGAGCTTCATAATTTTGTGACCCACTTATATGTTTATCCCTGTTGGGAGGGTTGATGATGTTAGCTCGTGTCTATCATTTTTATTTGTGTACATCATTGAGGGCTATAAGTCCAAGTGTGACTTTTTATTACTCACTACAGTGAGTTTGGATGTGATTTCGGAATAATTGAATTCAATTTTATGAATTATATGCCCTACCGGGATGAGGGTTCATTATGTGTTGAGAAAATTGTTTACGACATTTACTGAAAAGAAGAAAGAAAGGAAATTGAAAATTTCAGTTGGCACAATGTGCAAAATACTTGTGATTCGGAGTTGAGGACGAGATCCTCGCAATTTTATATATGATGTGAAATATTTAAACGAGCTACAAGCCACGGTGGAAGTTATATAAGGACGAGGTCCTTGTGGTGAAGATTTTTATGAGTTTAAATTCTTCCTTTTTGAAATTAAATTTGTACTATAGTATAAATAGGGAGTCATGCCTGTTAGGCTTATTTGATAATTCTTGTATATTTTCTGTGCATATTTAGCCATATTCGTGCTGTAAATATCGAGTTTTAGCCTACGGAAAAGGTCCAAATATGCCCTTATACTATACGAAATTGAGCATATTTGCCCTTCATTAATACTTTAGCTCAAATATGCCCTTACCATCACATAGTTGGTCCATATATGCCCTTAGAGTTAAACAGTTGGCCCACATATGCCCTTTTCGAAACGAAATCCACCCAAACTAATTAGCTCTTTCGTTAATTGTATTAAAGTGTATTACAAACACTATTTCCTTTTTATTAGTACTTTTTTTCTTTACCTTTCTCTTTTCTTTCTTTCTTTTTCTTTTCTTCGCTTTTTTTTCTTTTTTCTTTCTCCCTTATCCGATTTCCTCCATTAATGATGTCTTCTCCATTTTCATCACCAATTTCACTTGACAAAACTCATAAATTTTAATTACTAAGAAAATTCTCCCATAAGAATATTTTTATAGATCATATGTTTGTCAATTTTTTAATTTTTACTGAACATATATTTAGTTCTTAAAAATTTAACAAAGTAAGATTGAAATAATATTTATGTAACAAGAAATCCGAAAATCCAACAAAACCGAACAATCCAAACCGATATAATTGGTTTGGTTTGATTTTGATAAAAATCGAACCCACCCATTCCATGTACACCCCTAATCTACATAGTTAATAAAAATAAATAGAAAATGTCCAGCTGAAAAAAGACTAACAACTCAAATTTATAACACTACAGCTTGAACTCTAGGCTTTTAATCATTAAATTATCTTTCTGGAAATAATTTAAATATTTTGGTCTTTTGAGTATTGTTAAAGGTTGAAATATTTTTATTATTTTAAAGTTTAAACCATAATTTTTGGAACAATTTAATTTCTTTTATTTAGAGGGCCAGTGAAATTGGAACTTGATTACCTTATGGGAGAAATTTCTTAGTAATTGGAATTCATGAGTTTTGTCAAGTGAAATTGGTGACGAAAATGGAGAAGCCATCAGTAATGAAGGATACAGATAAGGGAGAAAGAAAAAGAAAAATAAAAAAGAAAAGAAAAGAAAAAATAAGAAAGAAAAGAGAAAGGTAAAGAAAAAAAGTACTAATAAAAAGGAAATAGTGTTTGTAATACACTTTAATACAATTAAAGAAAGAGCTAATTAGTTTGGGTGAATTCCGTTTCGAAAAGGGCATATATGTGCCAACTGTGTAACTCTAAGGGCATATATTGACCAACTATGTGACAGTAAGGGCATATTTGAGCTAAAATCTTAACGAAGGGTAAATATGCTCAATTTCGTATAATACAAGGACATATTTGGACCTTTGCCCCACCTTAGCCTATAAGGTGAGTGCCCATGTGGCGTTAAATATGACTCGTTAATTTGGTTAAATAATTACGAGGTATTCATGCTTCGCGTGTTGTTGTCAGTGTTACAAAAAGTTAAAATGAGACTTTGGTGAATATGAGATTAATTGAGATTGCTAAAATTAATTATAAACAACTATTACGACCAGAGATGTGGTTATAAACATACGTATGATGTGTGCATAGCCACGAATTGCTACAACCGGTTGAGACTAATACCGTGTGTTGATGTCAGGAATTCAAAATTTATTTGGAGTGTAAGGAATTGGCTTAAAGGCTTATAATTGTGAATAAAAGAAATAATCTCCACTGAAATGATGTTGTCGGACCCCTGTTAAAGTTACAGTGACGTAGAATCACCCGTGAGTATGTGTGTAATAATGCACTCAGTAATTTAATGTCATCAGAATAATTCTTAGCACGTTCGAGGACGAACATATGTTTAAGAGGGGGAGAATGTGACGATCCGACTTGTCGTTTTAAGAATTAACATCCCGTTCGGTGACTTAAGGTCTTGAGAAGCTTCACAATATGTATTATGAACCGCAGGTGTGGTCGAGTTTGATTTTCGGAAGATTCAGAATTAAATTGAAAGAACAATTCTTAAATGGAAAGAGTTGACCAGAGAGTTGACTTTTGAGCAAACGACCCCGGAATGGAATTTTGATGATGTCAATAGCTTCGTATGGTGATTTCGGACTAAGGCGTATGTTCGGATTTGGATTTGGAAGTCCGTAGGACAATTCGACACATTTTGGCGAAAGTTGGAAAATAGAAGATTTTAGGAAAGTCCAACCGAATGTTGATTTTTTTATAATGAGGTCAGATTTCGATTTCGGAAATTGGAATAGCTCCATTACGTCATTTATGAATTGTGTGCAAAATTTGATGTCATTACGGATTGATTTGATACGTTTCGGTACAAAATATAGAAGTTGGAAGATTTAAAAACTCATAGTTCGATTCGATGCGCGATTCATAATTTCGGCGTTGTTTGACGTGGTTTAAAGCCTCGATTAAGTTTGTATTGTGTTTTAGGATGTGCTGGTATATTTGGTTGAGGTCCCGAAGGGCTCGGGTGAGTTTCGGAGGAGCTTCGGATCAATCGGAACAATTTGGCTAAAGCTGGTGTTGGGCAGTGTACTGGTGTATCCGCATCTGCGGAGATTTGATCGCAGATACGGAGCCACTTCTGCGAGGTTGTTGGTCGCTTCTGCGAGGTTGTTGGTCGCTTCTGCGATGTTGGTGCAAGTCCTGTGGCATTGCTTCTGCGGAGGCAGCCACGCAGGTGCGAAGGCCGCTTCTGCGGTCCAGCGATCGCAACTGCGACGAGTCTCGCTTCTGCGCTCCTTGTTTCGCTTCTGCAGAGCCGCGGGTGTGGCTAATTGTTTGCAGGTGCGGATCCTGGACAGAATCATAAGGACCAAAAATGGTCATTTCACCATTTTTGTTTTGAATTTTTGGAGCTCGGATTTGGGCGATTCTGGAGGGAGTTTTCACACGTTTGGTTGGGGTAAGTGTTCTATATCCTAAAGTGATTATATTTCAAGAATCTATGGTTATATTCATTGTTTAATTCAGATTTTAATGAAAGAAATCAAGATTTTTGCAAAATCTTCCGAAAACGAAATTTCAAGATTTAGAGGATGATTTGTTATTGGAATTCGATAAATTGGTATGGTTGAATTCGTATCGGAATGGGTGTTCGGATTTCATGAAAATTATATCGGATTCCGAGAGGCGGGCCCCGCGTTGACTTTTGTTGACTGGAATAAATTTTTAAGTCGACGTATTATTATCCGGAATTGTTTCCGATGAATTTTAATAAAGTTATACAATTAATTTGGATAAATTTGAGCGGTCCGGAGGTCAATTCTAGCAAGAAGGCGATTTTGGAATATCGACATAACTTCAAAAAGGTAAGTATCTTGTCTAACCTTGAGTGGGGATATTACCCCTTTGGCATCGAGTCTTATGTGTCATTTATGAAATGTGAAAAGCCGTGTACGCGAGGTGACGAGTACGTACTCGGGCTTATATGTGCAAAAATTTATTGAGTTAAAGTCTTGGGCATATTTTGTAGTAAATTGGATAATTGTTGGCATTTATTTAATCATCTATTTGCCATGCCTCAAATCACATTTATTGAACTTATTTTTGTATGACAATTTGATGTGATTATTACTTGTATATTATGAGGATTTCGTGAATTTGATGATTTGATATTTTCTGGAATTTAATTTCATTATGGATTTTCTATCTGCAAATAATTAATTAAACAAGCTTAAGAAGAAGTGTTAATATAATTACTAAAATTTGGATAAATGAAGGTGTTGCCCTATGCTGATTATTTTCTATCTCTGCTGATTGTTTTTGATGTTTTATATACATTGTGTGGAGCCTTGGACTATTTGCTGTGAAATTAATTGATTTTGTTATATCCTTGGAATTGGTTGTGGCCATTGGAAAAATTGTGGCATGAATTGATTTTGTTACGTTGCCGTGAAAATATTCCGTGTAAATTATTGTGTTAATTGAGCTATTATTTTGGGGATATAAGGGTGGCATTTCACTGTTGATAGTATGTGGGCATAAGGGAGGCATTTCACTGTTATTATGTGTGTTGGAATATTATCTGGGTGTGATGACCCAAAATGTCATCTTATGTTTTAGAACTCGATTATGCGCTCTTAAGCCTTAAAAATCTCATTTTTACCCTCCTCGATTTGTATGTGCAGTCCGGGTGTGTTTCTGGAAAGATTTAATGTTGGAAATTGTTGAAAATAAGAATTTTTGCCTTAAAAGTTAATTTTAGTATATTTCGGTCAACATTTTTGGTAAACGGTCCCGGATCCATGTTTTGACGGTCCCGGTGGGTCCGTATCAAATTATGGGACCTGGGCGTATGCGCGGAATCGAATTCGGAGGTCCCTAGCACGCATTATGAATTTTTGATGAAAATTGAAAGTCTAAAAATTAATTGTTTTTAAGAATTGGTTGGTGTTTGGCCTTGTTGATACTGGGTCCGTATTTTGGTTCCGGAGCCCGGTATATGTCCAATATTTATGACTTATCTGTTAAATTTGGTCAGAAACAGAATTGGTTTGACGTGATTCGGACGTCCAGTGGAGAAAATAGAATTTTTAAGGTGTTCTCAAGAATTTCATTTGGGTTAGTGCTAAATTCGTAGTCCTAGGTGTTATTTTGGCAATTTGATCGTACGAGCAAGTTTGTATGATATTTTTAGACTTGTGTGCACTTTTGGTTTAGAGCCCCGAGGGCTCGGGTGAGTTTCGGATAGGCTACGGAGTGGATTGAACATAGAAATCATAGCTGGTGTGCTTCAGGTTTGCAGACTTCGCATTTGCGAGGTCTGGCTCGCAAATGTGAGCACCGCATTTGCGAAGAAGCTTCACATTTACGAGCAATGGGGTTGGAAGGGGACCTTCGCATTTGCGAAGTTCAGGATCGCAATTACGATCATCACAGGCCGCATTTGCGAACGATTGTTTGCATTTGCGAAGATGGGCTGGGACTGGGATTCTCGCATTTGCTAGATTTTTGTCGCATTTGCGATGGTTCAATGTTCGCAATTGCGAACAAATGGTTCGCATTTGCAAAGGCAGTAGAGATGTGAGGAGTTCGAATTTGCGATGTTTTTCTCGCATTTGAGGGCTTCGCATTTGCAAAGCCCAGATCGCAAATGCGACATCTGCAGCTGATCAAAATGACTTTTGGATGGGATTTTTGATTCATTTCCCAAATTTTTAAAACCTAAAACACAAGAGGCGATTTTCAGAAGACCATTTCTTCCCCAAATCATAGGTAAGTGATTCTAAACTAGCTTCTTTCAATCTTTCACTACATTTTTACAAGATTTCAACTTAAAATCTAAGGTTTTCATGGTAGAATTGGGGGTTTTTGGGTAGAAAATAGGGATTTCGAAATTTGGGGATTTAGACCTCAAATTGAGGTCGGATTCCAAAACCAATTGTATATACGGGCTCAGCGGTGAATGGGTAAATGGATTTTGGTCCGAACTTCGGGTTTTGACCAAGCGGGCCCGGGGTCAATTTTTGACTTTTTGGAGGAAAGTTTGGGAAATTTAAATTTATGCAATGTAATTAATTCCTTTAGTATTATTTGATATTATAAAGTCATTTTTGAATAGATACGAGTGGTTTGGAGGTGGATTCTAAAGGAAAAACTGTGATTGAGTATTGAGTGGCCTTCAGAGCGAGGTAAGTGTCATGGGTAACCCTGACTTGAGGGAATTAGGAACCTCAGATTAATTGCTATG
Source organism: Nicotiana tomentosiformis (assembly GCF_000390325.3). Taxonomy (NCBI): domain Eukaryota; kingdom Viridiplantae; phylum Streptophyta; class Magnoliopsida; order Solanales; family Solanaceae; genus Nicotiana; species Nicotiana tomentosiformis. Next base: position 81,603,974 of record NC_090815.1, read on the forward strand.
TGAAATTCATGTGAGCGGCGTATATGAGAGGTGACAAGTACTTATGCGCCGTCAATTTACCTGCTTTCCATGTTTCTTCTGTTTTTCTTATATTGTCTCTTTCCCATGCCTAATTGCTACGTGTTTAGACTAATGTTGTTAAATTAATCGTTCTTATCATGTTTATAGATCTTCTGGTAATAATTGAGTATTTATTTCGAAGTTGAGATTGATGTTGTGGAACCAAATGCTGAAGTAAGGCTTGTACTTATTATTCTATCTCCATGTTGTTAATTGTTCATTGTATTATGGTAAGGGAGAGTGTTAATGCACGAAGGGTGATACCGTGTCATATTGTGAGTGTAAAAGCATGAAGGGTGATGCCGTGCCATATTGTGAGTGTAAAAGAATGAAGGGTGATGCCGTACCATATTGTGAGTGTAAAAGCACGAAGGGTGATGCCGTGCCATATTGTGAGTGTTAATGCACGAAGAATGATGTCGTGCCATGATATGAGAGTTAATGCACGAAGGGTGATGCCGTGCCGTTTCTATTGATTTTTGGGTGAGGTTGAGAGTAAAAGCACAAAGGGTGATGTCGTGCATTTTTCCTTGACTGTATTCGTATTCCAGTTGATTCATAGTATATTGGTTGTTCCAGTTATTATTTTGCTGTAGTTCTTTATCTCGTATTTCCCCCAACATGTTTTCCCCTCCCGATATTTCCTCTCTAGCTCCTCATTACTGTTATTTGGATATACGCTGTTAATTGTACAGGTTGATTTGTAGGTGCCTTGCCTTAGCCTTGTCACTACTTCGTCGAGGTTAGGTTCGATACTTACCAGTACATGGGGTCGGTTGTACTAATACTGCTCTCTGCACTTTTTGTGCAGATTTTGGTACCAGCTCAGGTTGATCGAGATTTTAGTTGTTGGACCGCTATCCGGAGACTCAAGGTAGATCTGTCGGCGCTCACTGACCTTGAAGTCCCCGTCTATCTTTTCTGTTCTACTGTTTCTTTCATTCAAACAGTTGTATTTCTTTCAGACTATTAATTGTAGTCGATTCTAGAATGCTCGTGAATTCTGACTCCAGATCCGGGTAGTAGTAATCAAATGTAGTCTTTATATTATTCTACACACACTATATTTTATCTTAGCTAATTATTGTTATTTACTGAATTGAATAAGGATTGGTTTAAATGATCTCTAACGTTGGCTTGCCTAGCAAGTGAAATGTTAGGCGCCATCACGGTCCCAATGGTAGGAATTCCGGGTCGTGACACTGGGCGGAGCGATAAGGGTGACTATAGGAGCGATAAGGATTGCTATAGGAGCGACAAGGGTGGCTATAAGAGAGATAATAGTGGCTATTGATATTGTCAGGGCGGAGGGATAGGGGAGGCTATTATAGGAGTGATAAGGGTGGCTATTGGAGAGATAAGGGTGGTTATTGTCGGGGATGATATGTGATGATGTGGAGTTATTCCTTGTGTTTATTTTTATATCTTGTGCAGCTTGTCTTGTTGTTTCGGTAAACTTGATAATAGCCTAATTTATGTTGAAATTATGAGCATGTGGCTATTGTCGGGCAGGTAATGTTATATGAGATCGGGTTTCACGTCGCAAGGGATATGAAAAGTGGGCACGAGGTACCGGGGGAAATATGATGATTTAATTATGGGCACGAAGTGCCGTGAAAATATGAAAGTGGGTTGAGGCCCGCATTTACGAAAAATATGAATAAGGGCTGAGACCCGTATTTTTATGATTATGAAATGGGGTGTCACATGGTGACCTTTAATCGAAAGAATTATATTCAAAATATTTATTTGGAAGGATTTTTATTCAAAAAAGTATTATATGAAACAATTGCATTTGAAAATTGAGGAAATTATATTTGAAAGAGATTTATTGAAAGAATTATATTTGAAAGATACTTATTTGATGAAATTATATTTGAAAGAGATTTAATGAAAGAATTATATTTGAAAGATATTTATTTGAGGAAATTATATTTGAAAGAGAGTTATTTGGAAGAATTATATGTGAAAGACATTTTTTTGAAGGACTTGATTTAATTATATGTGAAGATATTTATTTGAGGAAATTATATTTGAAAGAGAGTTATATTTATTATTTGTTGAGCGATATTAATAGTGTTCTTGTTGCCCTGTTGTGCATATCACTGGTTGATTTGTGTTGCCTTTATTGTTATTTATTTCCTATTATTTTGTATATCATATTGCACAGGTTATTAGACTAGTGAGTGTCTTGATTGTATCTCGTCTCTACTCCATTGAGGTTAGTCTTGATACTTACTGGGTACCGACCGTGATGTACTCATACTACACTTCTGTATATTTTTGTGCAAAGTCGGGTATTGGAGCTATCGGACTTGGACAGAGTTAAAGAGAGATCGCAAGGATTCAATGTAGAGCTGCTTGGTCGTCGCAGTTCCTTAGAGTCTTTCCATTTTATTGTACTGTTAATTATTATTCAAACTGTATTGAGCATTCGATCCTTGAGATCATTTCATGTATTCCGTTAGAGTTTGTGACTCAGTATTACCAGTCTTGGGAGTTTTTTGAATAATTGTTTCCGCTGTTGGGTTTTGATTACCTATTTAATAAAAAAAAAAAGAAAAAGAAAAAAAATGACTTGAAATGTAATTGTAATCGGCTTACCAAGTCTTAGAAACTAAATGTAATCACGACGCCTTTGTTGAGATTTTTGGGACGTGAAAATTGGAGACTAAAAGCATAATTTAATAAAGTGGGTAATAACCTACTAGAAGACAAAATCTCGCTAGAAAAATCCGTATGAAATTTTTGTTAAAAATTCATGAAAAAATGGAATTCTAGTTGCAAACTTCCATAGGAAAATATCTGCGAGTAAAGCCTCATAAATATTCCAAAGTAGATTCTGTAGGAATCCGTATGAAATTTTCATTAAAAATTCATGAAAAGAAAAGAATTTTAGTTGCAGACTTCCATAGGAAAATATGTGCTAGTTAAGTTTCACAAAAATATATATATACCCATGGTAGTACATATATAATCACAATATTATTTCTTTTTACCAATTATAGTTTAGTACTATATTTCTAATTATATAACTATGCCCTCTCCACATATGTTCATGTTCACTAGTTCTAACCTTAAGTTTATTGCATCAAAGCTATTTACCGTTAAAGCCCATTAGTATTCATCATGCAGGTAATGTCGGGAAAAAAATCAGTAATAGTCTGATTTAAACTGCTAACTAAAATTTAGTAACAATTTCAAAGTAATCAAAATTTAGTCATTTTTTCATGTAAAAATAAAATCTGAACAAAAATACCCTTAAAAATCTAGAAAACTTCCAGCATAATATACCAGAGTTCGATTTTTTTAGATATGAGATTCCATCATAACGTGCTGGAATTTCATAATATGTTAGAGTTCCTGTCGCGTCCCATTTTCTCGCGATAAGAGTCGTCACCTAACGATTTTAAGGTACATTAGCGCACCTATTAGCGAATAACTTTGTTTCAAACTAGTCAACGTCATCAGAGATCGGGTAAGGGTTCAAATTACCTCGAAGAGAAGGTGTTAGGCACTTTGCAAGGTCCATAACTGTGATTTCCGACTGAATTTTAAGCTATGTGGAAATATTAAGTTATTGACTAAATCATCCTAAATGAACATACAAATTGATTCATTATAAAGCTATGTGAGACAAGAGTGGGTTACTCTAGTGGTAAGCACCCTCCACTTTCAACCAAGAGGTTGTGAGTTCGAGTCACCCAAGAGCAAGGTGGGGAGTTCTTGGAGGGAGGAATCAACTAATTTAGAATATTCATAGAAGTAGTACAAAGATAATACAAATACGTAATGGGAAATAGAATAAGGGAATGATTCATTAACTAACTAATATTAATTGACAAAGCTTGTGGTTACTAACTAATTTAAACAAACACTAATCACTTGGACAGGATAGAACACATGTGAACAATTTGTACATAGTGGGGGGGAGTCCAAAATTTTTAAGCTTAAAGGATCACCCCGTGCAACATAAATAATACTTTGCAACCTTAGGTGCAATGGTTGCTCTTATTATCGAACGAGCACAAACTATCTATAACGACCCGACCGGTCGTTTTGAGCTCTAGCGTATTGTTCAGTAGTTTGAAGCCATGAACAACTTCATTTCGGGTATTATGACTGGTACGCGTGGTCGGAATTGAAATTTCGAAAGTTCAGAGTTGATTTGAAAGGAAAATTCTCATTTCGGGAGCTTTAAGTTGGAAGAATAGACTAAGGTTGGATTTTTGAGTAAACGATCTCGGAAACGGAATTTGAAAGTTCCAACAGGTTCGTATGATGAATTAAAACTTGGGCGTATGTCCGGATTGGGTTTTGGATGACCCGGGAGCGTTTCAGCACCTATTGTAGAAGTTGGCATTTTGGAAGAATTTCATAAATTTGGGTTGAAGTGCATTTCAATGTTATCAATGTCCTCTTGGGATTCCGAGTCTGGGAATAGCTCCGTATGGTAATTCTGGTATTGGGAGCATTCCGGAAGTGGATTCGGAGGTCCGTATGTCATTTTGGAGTCATTTGGCTAAAGCTAGAAATTTGAAGGCTTTGAGAAGTTTGACCGGAAGTGGACTTTTTGATTTCGGGGTCGGAATCCGATTCCGGAAGTTGGAGTAGGTCCGTATGGTGATTTAAGACTTGCTGTAACGACCCGACTGGTCGTTTCGAGTATTACAACCCAGTTTTCCCATTTACTTATCAAATTGGGCTTTACAGTTGTTGTGTGACTTGCCGGGGCAAATGGTTCGGGTCCGGTGATGTTTTGGAATGAATTGGAACACTTAGTTCCAAGTCTTAAAGCTAAAGTTAAAATAGTGACCGGATGTTGAGTTATGTGTAAACGACCTCGGATTCGAATTTTGATTATTCCAATAGCTCCGTATGGTGATTTTGGACTTAGGAGCGTGTCCGAAAAATTATTTGGAGGTCCGTGATGGAATTAGGCTTCAAATGCCGAAAGTTAAATTTTTGGGAAGGTTGACCGGGGTTTTACTTTTTGATATCGAGGTCGGAATAATATTTTTGAAATTGGAACAGCTTTGTTATTCCATTTATGACTTGTACGCAAAATGTGAGTTCATTCCGGATTGATTTGCTATGTTTCGACATCGAACCTAGAATGTTCGATGTCGATTCTTCAAGAATATGTGGTATCACATCAAGCAAATGAGCTCCAAATTCAGTTTTGATTGAAGTATTAGATCCGTATTGAAATTACGAAGCCATAGCAAAAAGAATCATTGAATTCGGACATCGTATGAGAGAGTTATGCCTAATTTTGTGTCTGGAATGATTTTTCCGTCGCCGCGAACGCCCAAAGTAGCGTGGGGCGCTAGCCCTGGCACTGGGAATTTTTGGGTACTGGAAACTGCGCCACAGGCAGCGCCCCATGCTACCTGTGACGCCCGAAACATCTGAGGGTCTATAAAATGGTTTTTTTGACCATTTTTGACAAAAATAGAGTTGGGGAGCTCGGTTTAGGCGATTTTTGGCCGATTTTCATGGGAAAACATTGGGGTAAGTGTTCCTTATCCTATATTAATTATATTTCATGATTCCATACTCATTTACATCATGAATCCATGAATTTATGGAAGAAAAATCAGATTTTTATAAAATCTTCCAAAATATAAAATGAAGATTTGAAGGTCAATCCGATGTCGGAATTTGATAATTTTTGTATCGTTGGACTCGTATCGGAACGGGTGTTCGAATTTTGTAACTTTTGTCGGATTCCGAGATGTGGATCCCACGGGCAATTTTTGAACTAAATTTTGGATTTTTATGAAAAATTAGCATTTTCATATGGAATCGATTCCTATACCTCGTGTTGATTGTATCGAATTATTTTGACTAAGATTCGAGGTGTTCGGAGGCCGAATCACGAAGAAAAGGTTTATTGGATTAAAGAATTTGCTTGGATTGAGGTAAGTAACTCTTCTAATCTTGGAGTTGAGGGTTTGAACCCTGAATATATGTATTTTGTGAATTGTTGGGAGGTGACGCACATACTAGGTGACGGGCGTGTGGACGTGCACTATAGAAATTGTGACATAATTGTTTATGTGGAATGTTATAGTTAAATAACCTTGGTATTTTCCATGCGGTTTTATGTGTTAATGAAATTGAGCTGAAAAGTATATTACAAATCATGTTGAGGCTATGTGCCAGTATTATTGGGACCCACATAGGTCATATTGCTGTGAATTATTGTGTTGAAATGAAAATTCATACTCAGTCATATTCATTTCATTGCATATCATAACTCAGTTTTATGACTCTATTTTGATGCATAAAAATATTTTGGGCCGAATGCCCTGTTTCACTGAGATGCCCGAGTGGCTTGAGAGGTTTATGACTGGGTGAGGCCGAGGGCCTGATTTATGTTGCATATTTATGGGATCGAGCTGCACGCCGCAGCATGTTGCATATTTATGGGATCGGGCTGCATGCCGCAGCATGTTTGATATCGGCCGAGGGCCTGATTGGTGAGGATGAGTGTGGATCGGGGCTGCCCGCCTGCAGCATACCTGAGTGAGGCCGAGGACCTGAATTGTGAGGATGAGTATGGATCGGGGCTGCCCGCCTGCAGCATACTTTATTATTATCACACGTGAGTTGTCCGTACAGATTATAGCGCTTGGGATGAAGGATCCCCTCCGGAGTCTGTACACACCCCCAGTGAGCGCAGGAACCTACTGAGTGTGAGTGCCGAGTGCCGAGTGCTGAGTGACTGGGAGGAATGAGTGATTATGAGGTATGCCCGAGTGGCAAGAGTGATTGTGAGGTATGCCCGAGTGGCAAGAGTGACTGTGAGGTTTTGCCCGAGGGGCTGTATATGAGCGATGTTCTGCCCGAGGGGCTGTTTATGATTTTTATCATTGAGTTGCATTGCATTGGCATGCACATATGACATACAAGCATAGAGATGTATTTTTCCTCATGATGTACAACATCACATCATTCATGATTTCTCACACATTTTTGACAGATGGGTATAGTGATGCATTTGTTTTACACGGGTTATCCGGAAGGAAAATGAAACATCTTATTTATTATTGACAAGATTTTGAGAGAAATTTATTGTTTTCAAACTATTTATATTATTGGAAACTTCGGCAAACGATTTGGGTTTTCACTGAGATATTTGGAAGGAAGAACTATAATTTTTGAAATCATTATTTGACTGAGTATTTTATCCCTGAGTTATTTCTGGTATTATTTGCTTTATTTTGTTATGGATTGTTGTGTACTATTGGTTGTGGACCTGACCTTGGTAGAAGCTCGTCACTACTTTCAACCTACGGCTAGGTTTGTTACTTACTCAGTACATGGGGTCGGTTGTACTGATACTACACTTCTGCACATTGCGTGCAGATGTTGGCTGCTGTTGTTGATGTGCTCGCTGGTTGCGGGACTTGAAGATGTACCTGCGTTCCTGTTGTAGCTGCCTCTTGTTCAGGGTAGCCTTAGATTTATAAAAGCTCTGTTTATGTATTATTCAAACAGACTATGTATTTATTTCATTTCCGCTTTGTATACTCTATTCTTAGAAGCTCATGATTTGTACTACCTGTTCTTGGGGAGATGTATCAGTTTTAGATATTTTCTTTTAATTAATTTCATTGAAATTGGATAGTTGGAAATTTGCTTACCTAACGGGTTGGGTTAAGTGCCATCACGACTAGTGGGATTTTGGGTCGTGACAAGTTGGTATCAAAGCTCTAGGTTCATAGGTTCTACAAGTCATGAGCAAGTGTCTAGTAGAGTCTTGCAGATCGGTTATGATGACGTCCATACTTATCTTCGAGAGGCTACAAGGCATTTAGGATAATTTCCCATCTTTCTTTCCTTTTCGTGCGGAATTGATTCAGCTTGAAATATAACTCTTTGAATTCCTTCCACGTATTTGTATGAGCACATGAGCGCTCGGTATCAGCTGTGCATCGCCGGCTTGTGATTCTATGAATGAGGTTCGAGGTGTGTATTTTGTGTTTTAGTGATGGGCCAGTCTGGAGGACTTGAGGCCAAGTTTAGACTGCAGCTTAGGCTCGGTAGCTTCAATTGTAACATGTACATTTGGACTCATATGTCCGGTAATATCCCTATGAGTGGAAGTTGTGGCTCGATGAGCAGTGGAATGGCTTTGTGACGAGGATGATGTAAATGCGGAATGTGTTAAGACGATTTGAATATGACGAGAAGTGTTTCCTTGAAATATAAAGGAAAGTCCATTGGGTGCTTGATTTCATAATTGATGTGGCGTACAGTCTCTAGTATGAATGTTTTGAAGGATCTTTCACATTGTTAAATTTTGGGGTAAAACTAAATTCTCACGTCTGGTTAATGAGTTTGAACTCAGATAGACTAAGCGATTGCATAGTAATTGTGAATGCGAAAGGGTATAACAAGATACCAGATTGAGGCTAAGCAGGTGGATTATCCCCTGCGGAGTAATCTACGTAGGAGTATTCCTTATGATGTGAGTAGAGAGTTTCTTTTCTACCGACGGGGTGTATGGGTGGAGATTTGAATCTGAATCTGGTTGAGAAAGTTGACTTGTGTGTTAAGAGGATGAATACGAGTTTAGCGGTTGATTGAGGTATTTTTTTGGTTGGCGTTGTATGAACTTGGGAAGAAGTTTCATTGGACTGACTGTGGCATTATGGCAGTAAGAGAGTATTGGTATTGTGATTTATGGAATGTTTTAATCTATGGCTTTGATCCAAGTGGGGGAGTCGGCTATTGATAATTTGAGTTCTTGGTTAGGTGTTAAATTTTAATTGTCTGAGGCATACTTGTGGGTTAGCTATGACTTGCAGAAGTTGAGATCGAGTATGACTCGAATAAGGAAATTCCTGGATAAGGATTATATTGCACGTCGTGGGATGAGTAAGTTGTTATTGGTGAATGATGTAGTGCGCACAGAGTATGAATTTGATATGTGGTGTTAAAGTAGAGTTACTTCTATGAGTGTTGTGGTGCTAATGGGACACGTGTATTTTGGCCCATTTGGGCGGTGCAATTAGATTTGAGCAAAGTGGGTGACTCCCGAGAAAATTCCAGTGGGTTTGAGAATTATATATAGCAATTGGGAATATTTCCGGACTTGTGTATGGATAAAATCTGAGATTTGCGTTTGATGATTCCTGGACTTGCGAAAATTCTATATGACTAAGGATTCTACATTTTTGTATAAGGAAGGTAAGAAGAACAATTTTAAATTCACATAAGGTATTCTCAAAGTGAGTGTTATAGTTGTGGTATTTTTTGAAGGTGCTTAAGAAGAATACAGTTGCTTATGGGCCGTAGGGCGTTGTGGTTCTTTGGTAAGGTTTGTAGGGTGAGTTGTGGTTAAATATCATGGTGTTTTATCAAGAAGAAGTATCAATCTGAAGACAAATTCAGAAGGGACTCGAAGAAAATTGGACAACTGGGTAGTAGGTTGGATCAGTATGGTAATGGATATGATCGGTTCTTTGGGTGCTTATGATGTGTGGGTTTTCTATAGGTGCTTTGTGGCAATACACCTGGACTTGGCGACATGCGTGGCTTGTATGAGTTGGAGAGATTAGGTCCTAGTGTCTTGGTTGTGCAAATGGATTCCAAAGAATTCTTGATGGTTTCTACCAGTGTGAAGAAATTGTTATGTATTGTGATTTCCTCCTGGAAAGAAGCAAGAGAAAGGTTTCTAACTAAAAGGGTATGTAAATTATTGGTGACTCAAAGTTGATAATGGGATCCTTGTGCTTGTCACATGATGGCATAATAGATGCGGTGAGTTGTATGGGATTAAGGTTGGCGTGTGCAAGGTCACGGTTTAGCCTTGAAAGGGAGGTCATAAATTCTTAGAGGCATGAACAGTTTTCGATGTCTAGATGAATACTATTACTACTTGGTGTTTTATGAGAAGGGGGCGGATTTCAGAAGGCTCATGGTATTTTGACTTACGGATGTATAAATTGGTATTGTGATACTCACACTGTTGATAGAATGCTGATATTCAAATTTTGACAAGTGGCATGGAAGAATTTTTTTAAAGTATTTCTCGTGGGATGATCTTATATTAGAGAGGTGTTAGACATTCAGACAGTGGAGATGGAATTAAATATGGTGATTCACGTGTTCTATGGATTTGGAGATTGGGAGTTCTCAAGAGCGGATTATTTTATGGTTATGGATTGTGAAGTGGTGGCCGGAGCTAGCCAGATGATAGAATGTGTTATGATTCAGTCATTATGGAGTTTCGGAAGAACTTTTATCTATTTGTGGGTAACCCGAGTTGATTTGGCGGTCCATTGGTAGGCCCAATTAAGATGTGTATTCTACACCGAGTCGGAATGGTTGGCTCCATACTGCTATAGTTGAGGGATGTGTCATTCGGTTGATGCTGAGCTTATTCGTGTTCTAAGATGATCTGTGAGTTGCTCATTTATGTTACGAGGAGTTGTGATTCATTGGTTATGTGCACAGATGGTGCGGTCCTATTTGAGTTTTATAGTGGAATTTGAGCGTGATGAGTATTTAGGTATTGCATGATCGATTGCGTAATGGTTATGTTCTTTCAGGTTTTGTGTGGCATTTTTGTCATTTGCCTCTCCGTGGTTATTGATTTTGAGCAGGGTGGCTCGGGGTATATTATATGAACCAACGTTTGGATGGGGACATACATTGCAGCGGAGCTATGTTAAGGTATGAACCTTGTGTTAGAATCGGGTGATGGTTCTACGGTGTATGATGAATTTTCAGCATTTTGTTGTGGCAGTACTTATTAACATTGTGGGGCAGTTCTCTCATTTGAGTCATTTTTTTCATGACTGAGTACATTTGAATTGTTGTGTATTGGTGCATAGATGGCACGGGTTGTGGCTCTGAGTTATATTGGTGCGGCATGTCTGTGGAAATAGTTGTGTTTAATAATATAAGGTCATTGGACCTCGAATGGGTAGTATCATATTTGATTACGGTATGTTAGGGAGGATAATATTGAAAGTCGGCTCAAAAAGTAATTATGGTTCTGGTTGGGGCGAGAGAGCTCTGTGACTTGTTTATTTCGCGTGTGTCTTTTATTATCAATAGGGTACGAAGGTTTTGGGATGAGGTTTGGCTTGATATGAGGTTTTATACTAGTACTTGGTTGGTTTGGAGTAATTACTATGATCGGGAATAGTGCTACGAGCAAGCGAGTTGTGTAATATGTTGGTTGATTATATCCGTGGTGATAGTTATAGCTCGATGCAACTTGTTCGGATTTATATGGTGTGTAAGTTTAAGACTTGTGTCTTGAAAGAAATTCTAAAGGTTGGAAATAAAATTCCAAGGTTTATGGGCTAGAGTTAAATTAATGATTTCAGTTGGATTGTGTTGTCAAGCCTATATGGAATAGGTTGACGTGGGTTCACCCCCGGGTACGTGTGTGGTAAGATGGAACAGTGATTTGATGGCTTGGAAACAACTCTTGGCACGTTCGAGGACGAACGTATGTTTAAGTGGGGGAGAATGTAATGACCCGACTGGTCGTTTCGAGTATTACAACCCAGTTTTCCCATTTACTTCTCAAATTAGGCTTTACAGTTGTTGTGTGACTTGCCGGGGCAAATGGTTCGTGTCCGGTGAAGTTTTGGAATGAATTGGAACACTTAGTTCCAAGGCTTAAAGCTTAAGTTAAAATAGTGACCGGATGTCGAGTTATGTGTAAACGACCTCGGATTCGAATTTTGATGATTCCAATAGCTCCGTATGGTGATTTTGGACTTAGGAGCGTGTCCGGAAAATTATTTGGAGGTCCATAATGGAATTAGGCTTCAAATGCCGAAAGTTGAATTTTTGGGAAGGTTGACCGGGGTTTCACTTTTTGATATCGAGGTCGGAATCATATTTTTGAAATTGGAATAGCTTTGTTATTCCATTTATGACTTGTACGCAACATGTGAGTTCATTACGGATTGATTTGCTATGTTTCGGCATCGAACCTAGAATGTTCGATGTCGATTCTTCAAGAATATGTGGTATCACATCAAGCAAATGAGCTCCAAATTCAGTTTTGATTGAAGTATTAGATCCTTATTGAAATTACGGAGCCATAGCAAAAAGAATCATTGAATTCAGACATCGTATGAGAGAGTTATGCCTAATTTCGTGTCTGGAATGATTTTTCCGTCGCCGCGAGCGCCCAGGGTAGCGTGGGGTGCTAGCCTTGGCGCTGGGAATTTTTGGGTACTGGAAACTGCGCCACAGGTAGCGCCCCACGCTACCTGTGACGCCCGAAACATCTGAGGGTCTATAAAACGGTTTTTTTGACCATTTTTGACAAAAATAGAGTTGGGGAGCTCGGTTTAGGCGATATTTGGGCGATTTTCATGGGAAAACATTGGGGTAAGTGTTCCTTATCCTATATTGATTATATTTCATGATTCCATACTCATTTACATCATGAATCCATGAATTTATGGAAGAAAAATCAGATTTTTATAAAATCTTCCAAAAATGTAAAATGAAGATTTGAAGGTCAATCCAATATCGGAATTTGATAATTTTTATATGGTTGGACTCGTATCGGAACGGGTGTTCGGATTTTGTAACTTTTGTCGGGTTCCGAGATATGGGCCCCACGGGCAATTTTTGAACTAAATTTCGGATTTTTATGAAAAATTAGCATTTTCATATGGAATCGATTCTGATACCTCGTATTGATTGTATCGAATTATTTTGACTAAGATTCGAGGTGTTTGGAGGCCGAATCACGAGGAAAAGGTTTATTGGATTAAAGAATTTTCTTGGATTGAGGTAAGTAACTCTTCTAATCTTGGAGTTGAGGGTATGAACCCTGAATATATATATTTTGTGAATTGTTGGGAGGTGACGCACATGCTAGGTGACGGGCGTGTGGGCGTGCACTATAGAAATTGTGACATAATTGTTTATGTGAAATGTTATAGTTAAATAACCTTGGTATTTTCCATGCGGTTTTATGTGTTAAAGAAATTGAGCTGAAAAGCATATTACAAATCATGTTGAGGCTATGTGCCAGTATTATTGGGACCCACATAGGTCATATTGCTGTGAATTATTGTGTTAAATTGAAAATTCATACTCAGTCATATTCATTTCATTGCATATCATAACTCAGTTTTATGACTCTATTTTGATGCATAAAAATGTTTTGGGCCGAATGCCCTGTTTTACTGAGATGCCCGAGTGGCTTGAGAGGTTTATGACTGAGTGAGGCCGAGGGCCTGATTTATGTTGCATATTTATGGGATCGGGCTGCACGCCGCAGCATGTTGCATATTTATGGGATCGGGCTGCACGCCGCAGCATGTTTGATATCGGCCGAGGGCCTGATTGGTGAGGATGAGTGTGGATCGGGGCTGCCCGCCTGCAGCATACCTGAGTGAGGCCGAGGATCTGAATTGTGAGGATGAGTGTGGATCGGGGCTGCCCGCCTGCAGCATACTTTATTATTATCACACGTGAGTTGTCCGTACAGATTATAGCGCTTGGGATGAAGGATCCCCTCCGGAGTCTGTACACACCCCCAGTGAGCGCAGGAACCTACTGAGTGTGAGTGCCGAGTGCCGAGTGCTGAGTGACTGGGAGGAATGAGTGATTATTAGGTATGCCCGAGTGGCAAGAGTGATTGTGAGGTATGCCCGAGTGGCAAGAGTGACTGTGAGGTTTTGCCCGAGGGGCTGTATATGAGTGATGTTCTGCCCGAGGGGCTATTTATGATTTTTATCATTGAGTTGCATTGCATTGGCATGCACATATGACATACAAGCATAGAGATGTATTTTTCCTCATGATGTACAACATCACATCATTCATGATTTCTCACACATTTTTGACAGATGGGTATAGTGATGCATTTGTTTTACACGGGTTATCCGGAAGGAAAATGAAACATCTTATTTATTATTGACAAGATTTTGAGAGAAATTTATTGTTTTCAAACTATTTATATTATTGGAAACTTCGGCAAACGATTTGGGTTTTCACTGAGATATTTGGAAGGAAGAACTATAATTTTTGAAATCATTATTTGACTGAGTATTTTATCCCTGAGTTATTTCTGGTATTATTTGCTTTATTTTGTTATGGATTGTTGTGTACTATTGGTTGTGGACCTGACCTTGGTAGAAGCTCGTCACTACTTTCAACCTACGGCTAGGTTTGTTACTTACTCAGTACATGGGGTCGGTTGTACTGATACTACACTTCTGCACATTGCGTGCAGATGTTGGCTGCTGTTGTTGATGTGCTCGCTGGTTGCGGGACTTGAAGATGTACCTGCGTTCCTGTTGTAGCTGCCTCTTGTTCAGGGTAGCCTTAGATTTATAAAAGCTCTGTTTATGTATTATTCAAACAGACTATGTATTTATTTCATTTTCGCTTTGTATACTATATTCTTAAAAGCTCATGATTTGTACTACCAGTTCTTGGGGAGATGTATCAGTTTTAGATATTTTCTTTTAATTAATTTCATTGGAATTGGAGAGTTGGAAATTGGCTTACCTAACAGGTTGGGTTAGGTACCATCACGACTAGTGGAATTTTGGGTCGTGACACTTGCACGCAAAATTTAGTGTCATTCCGAGTAGTTTAAGTATATTTCGGCGCGCTCAGAGTAAATTTGAAGAATTTAAAATTTCTAAGTTGAATCAATTTGGTTTGGGGTATGATTCTTAGTTTTGATGTTCTTTTATATGTTCCGGGAGTTCAAGCAAGTCCGTTTTATGATTTCAAACTTGTGGGTATGTTTGGGCAGGGCCCCAGGGGCCCCGAGTGTTAACTGGACGAGGCTCGGACCAATTTTTTGTTTTGGAGGAAGAGCTGAAGCTTCCAGCTTCTAGTATGATCGCACTTGTGCATGGGTAGCTGCAGGTGCGAGCCACCAGTCGCATGTGAGAAGGTGAGGAGCTGTCCAGCAATCGCAGATGCGAGGCATTTTAGCGCACCTGAGAACACGCAGGTGCAAAGGATTTGGTGGAGAAGAGGATGGATGCGCAGGAGCGAAGGGGCAGGCGCACCTGCGGTTGCGCAAAAGTGAGCCATTTTATGCAGGTGCGGTGCGAGGCCAAAGGGGGTAAATGCGCACCTAAGAGGAATGTTCCGCAGGTGCGGAACCGCAGGTGCGAGTGCAACTCCGCAGGTACGAAAATCGCAGAAGGCAGAACCTTCATTTAAGTCCGGAGTTGCGTATGTTTAGCCCATTTTCTTCATGTTTTGGGCGATTGTGGAGCATTTTGAGAGGGAATTTCAACAAGCAACTTGAAGGTAAGTTAGTTCTTCACACTTTGAGTTAAATTCATAGATTATGGATAGATTATAACCAGTAAATCTTGGAAATCAAGGGTTTAGATGAAAAACCTAGATTTTTATAAAAAAGAAGGTTTTAGCCACGAAAATGGGCATGGAATTGGATAGAAATCAAATGTTTTAGTTCATAAGGTTATGGGTAATGATTATCTTCAAAAACTTTAGGAATCCGGGCAAGTGGGCCCGAGGGTGATTTTATCGACTTTTCGAACGGAGTTGGGAATTGTTGTAAATAGGATTATAATGAGTATTAAAGTATATATTTATGGATTTGCTTACTTATTGACTAGTTTTGGAGTGTTGGGCATCGATTTGAGTTGATTGAATGGATTGGGAGCCGGTTATGGAACTACGTAGCGAGGAAGTCTCCATTCTAACCTTGTAAGTGGGAATTAACCCCATATGTAAACTAAATTATTGTGTGCTTCTATTTGTGGGCTCTACGTACGCACGAGGTGACGGAAGTCCGTACGTAGCTACTAGCTATGCCTACGTCCGGGTAGTTTTATGCTCACATCATGCCTTGTTGATATTGTTATTGATTTATGTTTATTGTTTGCCTTGAGAGGGAGCGAGATTGAGTCTGCTTATTAAATGTTTTGAAAGGAATTGAAATTAAACAACTTAAGATTTAAAAGGTTTCATTTGAACTTCGAAATTTCGAAAAGAATTGAGGAATGATATAATAGCTAAAGAAATCTATGAGTAACAGAGTCGCATATATGTTTCGCGAGCGGATGATTTGCTTAAAAAGTTTCAAGTTGAATTTTCATTATTTTAAAAAGAATCAAGAAAGTGATATGATTTAATTGTTAAATTTATATTTGACCGCGTCGCATGTATGATTTGCGAGCGGGGACTCGTCGCATGTATGATTCGCGATCGGGGTGATTTATAGATGCATCTATGGTTCGCGTCATTCGACCCTCTGGTAGTGCATAGTTTAAATATTTGTTGGATCGGGCCATACGACCTCGGTATGATTTGCGCATGACTTAATTGATTGTTTGGAATTATTGATAATTTATATGGCCTCATTGGCTAGAGATATAAATTGTTAAAATATGAAGATAAATTTGGAAATCCCTTATTAACAAGAGAATTATTTACCTGTCTCATGTTATTGTGTTTACCGTTGCCTCATAAAAATCCATAATTTATTATATCATTGATATCCCATTTATAGCCCATAGTAAGTGTCGAAGTCGACCCCCCATCACTACTTCTTTGAGGTTAGGCGGGATACTTATTGGGTACGCGTTGATTTACGTACTCATGCTACACTTGCTGCACATATTTCTGCAGGTACACATATGTTTAGGGGCCTAGCGGGTGTAGAGGCGCGATTATGGCAGGGCCTTAGGTGAGCTGCATTCTTTACGATGATTCGCAGCTAACAGAGTCTCCCTCAGAGTATTGTATTTTCTTTCCTGTCCAATTTGTATTCCGGACAGTTGTTGTATTTTATTTTACATTCCTAGTTAATGCTCATGCACTTGTGACACCGGGTTTTGGGCGGATTATGGGTTGTGCTGTATTGGTAATTTTTAAGATATTATTATTTATTTTTGTAAACTTCATCTTTTACGATTTAAATTGAATGAAAAATATGATTTCAAAAGTAACAAAATGAGAACCCAATTAAGTATTTATTGTTGGCTTGCCTGACAGTTGAGTCCAGCGCCATCACGACCTTTATGGATTTTGGGTCGTGAAAACATGATATCAAAGAACTAGCTTCACGTAGGTCTCACGAGTCATGAGCAAGTCTAGTAGAGCCTTGCGGATTGGTACGGAGGCGTCTTTACTTATCTTCGAGAGGCTACAGGGCTGTTAGGAGCACCTCCCTTCTTGATTCTCATCGTGCGATTTGATTCCTTTGAGGCTTATGCCTTCATTTCTTTCCCATTCAATCTTATGCAACGTGAAGCACTGGTTATATATCGGGAATTGAGGAATTGTAATGGTACCACAGATGTGATGTGGGATGTTTCTCCCTGCGTAGTTGATTAGACTATTGTCGTTGCTTTGTGGAAGAATATTCTGTCATTTCAGCTCAGTAACTGTACTTCTGAGAGCTTTGAGGCTATGCACAGGTTTCTATGATGCTCATGAGTTGTTATCACGCAGTATTGATGTGATGGTAGGATGCTTGCCTATGTCTCGGGGCAGTGAATTACTGGAAAGGAGGTTTACTCGGTGCATGATTCAGAGATTCGGTATTCTACTTCCGATGAAGGAAAGGCAATCGAACTAAGAATGTTCAGACGTGGGTCGATAGAGTAGCGGGACTCGATATTTTTGAGCATGGTGGAATCTTCATCTGTGATGCAGAGTTGTCGCCCTAGATTGAATGTGTTAAGCTCGCTGATGTTATGGTCTTCATCAATTTGCCTTCGGTGCAGGGTAGTGTGAAATAGTGTTGGGGAAGCGGCTATCAGAGATCGCAATGTGCGATGGTTCAGGACTTAATCTGTGGTACGGGTGTTGAGGGCTCAAGGAAGACGATCTTCGAAAAGGTTTAAAGTTGGTAGCAATCGATCAGTTCAAGTGCTATAGAGGTAGATTTTGATTTAAGGTAACACCTAGACAACGAAGGATGAGAAAGGACACGTGGGAGGTGTCTTGTGGTGGTTAAGTTCCTAGAAGGCCAAGTGTGAGAAACAGAAGTCGAGTGGTTGCTTAAAGGAGAGGGTTTGACCAAAGTGGGAGAGTGGCAAGATAGCATATGGGTTACGGGGTAGGATAGCTACACGCCTTGAGGAAAGTTAGAGTGATTTGGAAATTATGGTGGACGGCGATTGGGTCTACGGAATTAATTTGGAATATTGGCTGCTATATTGAGGAAGATTGAGTGTGAGAGGAGGGAGTTTCTTGATATGAAGAAGGATACAACATGACTTTGGATTGGAATGTATTGTTGCACCTTTAGTTGATGTCCATGAGGAGTGAACAGACTTGTACAGCTGGTGAACGAGCACGAGCTCAGAATGGTTTATTGGCTTCATGGTAACTGTACATGGTACAACATTGTTGGAGGATGTCGGCATGGAATTTCGACGGGTGGGTTATCTCCTGTCAGCAGGTTAGCGATCGTGTAGTGTTGATGAAACTTCTGCGAAGAATTCTACTGGCTACCCTATATGAGATTGAATATGTAAATATGGCTAGTGGTTCGGAGTGTTCATTAAAGGTTAATGGAAGGATTTCGAGGAATTTGGCGGGTTGATTGTGCTAGATCATACCGATGAAGGAAGAATCTTGGTGGGTTCCAGGTTTATGCAATTGTAGCTTCAAGCTAAGTGGAAGAGTCCCACTGCCTACAATTGGATTGCATGGTCGTCTATTTTTAAGATTTCTAGTTATTGGCATATTGATGGGTTATTACGACTAAGGAAAGAGAACATCAGTGGTAATTTGAGCAAGCGATTTGAGGAATGTGTGCTATGGTTGGCCTTATCGATTCATGATTAGGCTTTGGGAATACTGAGGATTTATGCTTCGTATAGAGGCGAGTTACAAAGAAGGTGATTCAGTCGGGTTCTTCTTTGATAAGGTGCTCATGTGCTAGTGGAGCATTGGAGTTGATTATATTCAGGGCCAAGTTAGAGTGGGTGACTCTCAATAAAGGTCCTAATAGATTCAAAAGTTAAGGTGTGGTGACTAAGGATTTCGAGTCCATGGTATGGTTGAATATCGTGCTTTTGCAGTGGATTATGATAAAGGAGCTTGGAGTGTTCCGTGTTACCTTTGGTCTATGGGATATCATGAGAGGAAGGGGAGTATGTAACTTTGGACTTATAGAAGAGTCATCAGAATGGGTGTATCAGTTGAAGACGCGATTAAGCTCACAAGGATGATATGAAATGGTCTGTGGGTTTTGGGGACAATGTGGTCTTGTGAAATGGGGTCACTCGGGATGAGTGCGGATTGAGTTCGTTATATTGATAAAAGAGCTGTTGTTATTTCTAAGGAAGATCCAGAGTAAATTAGGAGAAGTCGGGTTTTGTTAGCAATGGTTGAATTGGAATGATGATGGCAATGATCAGCTCCTTCAGCGTGTTGAGTTGTGCATGTGATTTGTTGCGGTACGTACGAGGTTTGACAGCCGCCGTAATTTATTTTATTTGGGGGCATTCGAGCATTTTGGCATGTTAGTTGTAGATGGATCCCGAAAGGATTATGGTGGTTTAGACCACTACTTGAGGTTGGTATTTTCTGCAGATATGTGGATTCAGTCGCGAGTTGAGATGGTTCTCTTGGAAAGAGTTAAGTAAAAAGTTTCTATGTGGTGAAGTGTTTACCCTATTAGTAGTTCGGAAGTTAAGATGAAATTCTTGTACTCTGGTGCATTGGCATGACTAAGTGCAGTGATCGCCATGGGATACGGAAGTTGAGGATCAAGGTTGCAATTTGGTGTTGACAAAAATGTCAAGAGCTCGGATGAGTGGGAAAGGATTTAGACGGTTAGAGTAAGCTGGTATTGTCTTTGGCGTCACCTGAGATCGGTGCCTGGTGTGAAGAGGCTTTGCATACTGAATGCGGATTCTTGAGTATGTTTTACAGTGCTTGGTGTGGCCGGTAGTATGAACGTACAGACTTGTTACCTGGTGCGGAAGGTCATAGGAGCATATCCGACGGGAAGATTGTATAAGTGTGACATGTAGTCACTTGATTGCTTGAAGAATGGAAACCAAGTATGAAAATTTTGGTAATATCGCTAATTGGGAATCTATGCCTGGAGAGCGCTCGATTCATTTGGTGGTAGACTGTGGAAGTTTGTTCCGATTATGATGGCTGTTCTTATGTGTTATTGGAAGGAGGGGTTATTATGGACCCTTGAAAGGTTATTAGCCTAGTACGGTACAATCAGAATCGGCTTGAGGCCTGTGGATGGATTTAAAGATGAATATGGACTCTTTGTCAGGCCGGATGTGTTCATTTCGGCAGAGCGCTCCTTATGGAGGAGTATTCGGACGTTGGATGTTATTTTGTCGTCGGCTATTTCATGTAATACTATATTGTGCCGTGTGAGTTGTGGAATGGCTTGATAAATTTCCTATGTGTTGAGGTTCCGCGTAGCGATGGTGTTGTGTGAGCGGGATGGCTCTGGAGATTCAGATCATATATCGCACCTTAGTTGTGCTCGAGTTTTGTAGCGTATGGCGCTATCTGTCTCCCCAGGGGTGGTATTATGCACTTAGTGTGCTTGTGGACGATATTCAGGTATTTTGTAATGAGTATTCTAGCTCGGTAAGTATCTTCTTATGTGGATTTTATGTTTGGATCGGGTTGCGCGCCGCAACAATGTGATGTTGAGTACAATCCCCTATATTCTACTTTGTGTGTTTTGTGTCCCATTTTCTGAGGAAGGTTCGTAACACCTTTTCGGTTGTCTAATTAGTTATGTGGGTTGAGTAGTTCTTTCCTGAGTTCGTTGTCCTTATGGATCACATTCGAGTTTGTATCTTATTGGCATATTGCGGCATCATATGAAACTTTTGGTCATGTGTGGGGTGGATTGTTGCCTGAGCAGCTTATACTGGGTGAGACGAGATTTTTGGATCTGGGATCAGTGCGATCGGATTATATGAAGTATATTAAAGAGAAAATACCATTATTTGGTTCATAATGGGGTGATGATTCTAGTCAAAGGGAGAGATTCAATGATTTGTTGACTCTGCAGTTGGTTATGAAATTCTACACATCTCTTCCATCGTGGCGGTATTG
Organism: Nicotiana tomentosiformis; assembly: GCF_000390325.3. Lineage (NCBI taxonomy): Eukaryota > Viridiplantae > Streptophyta > Magnoliopsida > Solanales > Solanaceae > Nicotiana > Nicotiana tomentosiformis. Next base: position 81,625,079 of record NC_090815.1, read on the forward strand.
CAAGAGTTGGAACAAGACTTATATATGTCACGAGGTACATTGTGAGCATCAGATTCGTGGAATTACGGCTAGTGTTATCGGAGGATGTTATTATGGTCATGTGAGTTATGCAGTGCATAGTGTGAATTCAGCAAAGGTATGCAATCATGTATCGGTACATCATGTAGTGATTGATACAGTGTTCGTATGATGGGAACATGCCTGGCAGAGAATTCTGGATGTTGGAATTGGACTCTAAGGCTTATTTGGCTAAGTAAAAAGGGAGAATCTTCAGACTGGCTCGAGCTAGTGTGCTCAACTGAGTTGTGGCAGCACGGGTAAGTGGACGAGGTATTAAACGGTGATTTCGAACAACCCTAGAGCAGCTCTTAGCACGTTCGTTCGTAATGACCCGATCAGTCGTTTTGAGCTCTAGCGCGTCTTTCAGCAGTTTGAGGCCATGAGCAACTTTACTTCAGGTATTATGACTGGTACGCGTGGTCAGAATTGAAATTTCGGAAGTTCAGAGTTGATTTGAAACGAAAATTCTCATTTTGAAAGCTTTAAGTTGGAAGAATGGACTAAGGTTGGATTTTTGAGTAAACGATATCGGAATCGGGATTTGAAGGTTCCAACAAGTTCGTATGATGAATTCGAACTTGGACGTATGTCCGGTTCGGGTTTTGGATGACCCGGGAGCATTTCGGCGCCTATTGCGGAAGTTGGCAATTTGAAAAAATTTCATAAATTTGGGTTGAAGTGCATTTCAATGTTTTCTTGGGATTTCGAGTCTAGGAATAGCTCCGTATGGTGATTCTGGTATTTGGAGCGCGTCCGGAAGTGGATTCGGAGGTCCGTATGTCATTTCTGAGTCATTTGGCAAAAGCTATAAATTTGAAGGTTCTCAGAAGTTTGACCGGAAGTGGACTTTTTGATATCGGGGTCGGAATCCGATCCCTGAAGTTGGAGTAGGTCTGTATGGTCATTTAAGACTTGCACGCAAAATTTTGTGTCATTCCGAGTAGTTTAAGTATATTTCGGCGCGTTCAGAGTAAGTTTGAAGAATTTAAAATTTCTAAGTTGAATCAATTTGGTTTGGGGTATGATTTTTAGTTTTGATGTTGTTTTACACGTTCCGGGAGTTCGAGCGAGTCCTTTTTATGATTTTAAACTTGTGGGTATGTTCTGGCAGGGCCCCAGGGGCCCCGAGTGTTAACCGGACGAGGCTCAGAATAATTATGGGTTTTGGAGGAAGAGCTGAAGCTTCCAACTTCTGGAATGATCGCAGCTGCGCATGGGCATCCGCAGGTTCGAGCTCGCAGATGCGAGCCACTAGTCGTAGGTGCGAAGGTGAGGAGGTGGCCAGCAACCGAGATGCGAGGTATTTTAGCGCACCTACGAACGAGCAGGTGCGAAGGATTTGGCGCAGAAGCGGATGGATGCGCAAGAGCGATAGGGCAGGCGCACCTGCGGTTGCGCAGAAGCGAGCCATTTTCAGCAGGTACGGTGCCAGGCCAAAGGGGTAAATGCGGACCTATGAGGAATATTTTGCAGGTGTGGAACCGCAGGTGCGAGTGTACCTCCGCAGGTGCGAAAATCGCAGAAGGCAGAACCTTCATTTAAGTCCGGAGTTGCGTATGTTTAGCCCATTTGCTTCATGTTTTGGGCGATTGTGGAGCATTTTGAGAGGGGATTTCAACTAGCAACTTGAAGGTAAGTTAGTTCTTCACACTTTGAGTTAAATTCATAGATTATGGATAGATTATAACCGGTAAATCTTAGAAATCAAGGGTTTAGATAAAAAACCTATATTTCTATAAAAAAGAGATTTTAACCACGAAAATGGTTATGGAATTGGATAGAAATGATATGTTTGAGTTCATAAGGTTATGGGTAATGATTATCTTCGAAAACTTTCAGAATCCGGATACGTGGGCCCGAGGGTAATTTTATCGACTTTTCGAACGGAGTTGGGAATTATTGTAAATAGGATTATAATGAGTATTAGAGTATATATTTATGGATTTGCTTACTTATTGACTAGTTTTGGAGTGTTGGGCATCGATTTGAGTTGATTGAATGGCTTGGGAGCCGGTTATAGAACTACGGAGCGAGGTAAGTCTCTATTCTAACCTTGTAAGAGGGAATTAACCCCATAGGTAAACTAAATTATTGTGTGCTTCTATTTGTGGGCTCTACGTATGCACGAGGTTACGAGAGTCCATACGTAGCTACTAGATATGCCTATGTCCGGGTAGTTTTAGGCTCACATCATGCCTTGTTGATATTGTTATTGATTTATGTTTATTATTTGCCTTAAGAGGGAGCGAGATTGAGTCTGCTTATTAAATGTTTTGAAAGGAATTGAAATTGAAGAACTTAAGATTTAAAAGGTTTCATTTGAACTTCGAAATTTCGAAAAGAATTGAGGAATAATATAATAGCTGAAGAAATCTATGAGTAACCGCGTCGCATGTATGTTTCGCGAGCGGGTGATTTTCTTAAAAAGTTTCAAGTTGAATTTTTATTATTTTAAAAAGAATCAAGAAAGAGATATGATTTAATTGTTAAATTTGTATTTGACCGCGTCGCATGTATGATTCTCGAGCGGGGACCGCATTGCATGCATGATTCGCGAGCGGGGAGATTTCTAGATGTATTTGTGGTTCACGCCATTTGATCCTCTAGTAGTGCACAGTTTAAATATTTGTTGGATCGGGTCGTACGACTTCGGCATGATTTGCGCATTACTTAATTGATTATTTGGAATTATTGATAATTGATATGGCCTCATTGGCCAGAGGTATAAATTGTTAAAAGATGAAGATAAATTTGGAAATCCCCGATTAACAAGAGAATTATTTACATGTCTCATGTTATTGTGTTTACCGTTGCCTCATAAAAATCCATAATTTATTATATCATTGATATCCCATTTATAGCCCATAGTAAGTGTCGAAGTCGACCCCTCGTCACTACTTCTTTGGGGGTTAGGCGGGATACTTACTGGGTACGTGTTGATTTACGTACTCATGCTACACTTGCTGCATATTTTTGTGCAGGTACACATATGTTTAGCGGCCTTGCGGGTGTAGAGGCGCGATTATGGAAGGGACTTAGGTGAGCTGCACTCTTTACGATGATTCGCAGCCAACAAAGTCTCCCTCAGGGTATTGTATTTTCTTTCCTGTCCAATTTGTATTCCGGACAGTTGTTGTATTTTATTTTACATTCCTAGTTAATGCTCATGCACTTGTGACATTGGGTTTTGGGAGGATTATGGGTTGTGCTGTATTGGTAATTTTTAAGATATTATTATTTATTTTTGTAAACTTCATCTTTTACGATTTAAATTGAATGAAAAATATGATTTCAAAAGTAACAAAATGAGAACCCAATTAAGTATTTATTGTTGGCTTGCCTGACAGTAGAGTTCGGCGCCATCACGACCTTTATGAATTTTGGGTCGTGACACTATCATCTTCAGCTACCCAATTACTATCTTTAAGTTGTTTACCTAAAGTACACTAATTCAATTCTAAATCGTACCCTATATGTTCCTAGTCATCCCATTTCTATTGTCCAGGAGGCATCAAACAACTATGGGGGTGGTTCTAGACTTGTCCTAAGGTTGCTAAAAAATTAAAACTATGCGCCAAACAAGTGAAACACATTGGACTTCAAAGAATACAATTAGCATGAAAGGGCTCACATTTGCCCCCCCCCCCCCCCCATATAGACTCATATAGGTGCAAGGACTGTTATTAATTAAAATGTATTTTAAAGAGGTGGCAGAATGAAATCTAAAGGTATATTAGATTGGCGAAATAGGTTACATCCTATGAGCATGGTTTCTAGACGTGATAGTACACTGGACAGTTTTCCTAAACTAACTTGCACCATTGAATTAATTTGCTTAAGCCTAAAAATGAGATTTCTAGGAGATAACTATAAGCAACCGGTTACAATGGTGAAAAATACAAGATTGGGCCGAATTGTAAAACCTATAAAACCAAATAAAAATAAGTTGTAAAAAATAGCTAACAAATATATAAGTATTTTTTATGAAATTAAATACTCTAAAATAGTGGATTGTGATTATAAAAATATAAAAATATCATTTTGACCTAAATAGTATTATAAATTTAATTATTGGTAAAGTATCAGCTATTATTGCAAATAATGGATAAATGATATAAAAATATAATAAAATTATAGTAAATGATATAAAATATGCATAAAGTACTATAAAAACTATATAACTAGTTTGGCCAACTGGCCACTCATCATTGATATTAAGAAAATAATAAGTAAATTATTTATTGGTTGTAAAATGCTAGAATCAATTAAAATATTTGTGAAATAAATAAAAAATTATTCATATAAAACATCCATAATAGTGATTTAAGAAAAACTTCTTTTGAAGTAAAATAATGAATTGATATTTTAGACAAGTCATGTAGTAATAATGCAGGAAAATATCATATAAATAATACTTAAAAATATAAAAAATATATTATAAACTGAACTAACCCACAAAGGCTAAATGGGAATCATAAGGGCAAAATTGAGTATCAACAACTGCCCCTCTTTACCTGGGAATGATGAAAGAATGTCGAGAAGATTCGCTTCAGAACTAGTTACCCCAGTGTGAACTGTTTCGGTCTTACCTTCTTGTTGAAAGCCTTTGTCATTTTGTTCTGGTAAAGTTGGCTGTGACACATTGAATTCATTCTTTTTCCATCAATGAGAGTCAACTGATCATATCGATTTTGTACCCATTCCGCGTCACTTAGCTCGACTTCTTGTATGATGCGTAAGGAAGAAATTTCTACCTCAACGGGTATAACAACTTCAGTACCATAAACCAATAGATAAGGGGTTGCTTCAGTTGATGTTCGGACCGTGGTGCAATATCCAAGCAATAAAAATGGTAGCTTCTCATGCCAATGTTTGTAGTTGTCTATCATCTTCCTTAGTATCTTCTTAATATTCTTATTTGCGGCTTCTACAGCTCCATTCATCTGAGGCTTGTATGTGGTAGAATTGCGGTGCTTAATCTTGAATGTCTCGTATATGGATTGAATCAGATCACTATTGACGTTGGCAGCCTTGTTAGTAATAATTGACTCGGGAACTCCGAATCGACTGAAAATACGATATCGGACAAAATCTGCTACAACCTTCTTTGTCACGGCTTTGTAGGAGGTGGCTTCAACCCATTTAGTAACATAATCAATGGCTATAAGGATGAATCTATGTCCGTTGGAGGCGGCAAGCTCGATCGGGCCAATGACATCAATGCCCTAAGCGGCAAAAGGCTAGGGTGAACTCGTCACATTGAGCTCATTGGGTGGAACCCGTATCATATCAGCATGTACCTGTCACTGATGACAGTTCTACAGGCATTTGATGTAGTGAGTCTCCATAGTAATCCAAAAGCATCTCGCCATCAATATCTCCTTGGCTAGAATGAATCCATTCATATGAGGTCTGCATGTTACGGCATGTATCTCTTCATACATTCTGGATGCTTCTTTGGCATCCACACATCTTAACAACCCAAGATCAGGAGTCCTTCTATATAGAATTCCTCCACTCTAGAAGAAATGATTAGCTAGTCTTTGCAATGTGCACTTCTGGGTAAATGTAGCATTTTTTGAGTATTATCAATTTTCTAGATACTCTGTGATATCATGAAACCACGACTTCCCATCAAATTCTTCTTCAACATAGGCACAGTAGGCGGACTGCTTGTGGATCTCTATCGGGATAGGGTCAATATAATTCTTATCTGGATGTTGTATCATGGAAGACAATGTGGCCAATGTGTCTGCGAACTCATTCTGAATTCGGGGAACATGCTTGAATTCTATCTTTGCGAATATTTTGATCAATCCTTGAAAATAATGCAACTATGGTAGTATCTTGGAATTCTTGGTATCCCATTCTATGAGTACCTGGTGTATTAGTAGGTATGAATCTCTAATGATCAATAGTTCTTGGATGTTCATGTCAATGGATAGCCTGAGCCCCAAGATGTAAGCTTCATATTTTGCCATATTGTTACTGTACGGGAATCTGAGCTTGGCGGATACCAGATAGTGTTGGCCGATTTTTTGATACCAGGACAACTTCGATGCGCACTCTTTTGAAATTTGCGGCTCCTTCAAAAAACAATCACCACCCGCCGTAGGCTTCTCAGATATCTCCCTTATGTGTGATACCTCTTCATCGAGAAAATATGTCTTCAATGGATCATATTCTCCATCCCCAAGATTCTCTGCTAGATGATTGACATATGCTTTCCCCTTGAATGCCTTTTGTGTCACATAGACAATGTCGAGCTCACTTAGTAGTATTTGCCACTTTGCCAACTTGCCTGTAGGCATATGTTTCTGAAAAATATACTTTAAGCTTGATATGAAGTACATAGTATATGCACATAAATAGTGCCTCAACTTTTGTGCTATCCAGGTCAAAGCACAGCAAGTATGCTCCATCAAAGAATACCGAGCTTTGTAGGGTGTAAACTGCTTACTCAGCTAGTATATGGCTTTCTCTTTCCTTCTTATCTCATCATGTTGTCCCAAGACGCACCCGAATGCTCTGTCCAACATGGAAAAATACAACAGTAGAGGTCTCCCAGGCTCTGGTGGGACCAACACATGAGGCTTAGACAAATACTCCTTGATATTGTCGAAGGCTTTTTGATATTCCTCGGTCCAGCTTGGTGTGGCATCTGTTCTCAACATCTTGAAGATCGGTTCACATATCACAGTCGATCGGTCTATGAAATGACTGATGTAATTGAGATGGCCCCAGAAACTCAACACATCTTTCTTGTTCTTAGGTGGAAACAATTATTGGATGACTTTGATTTCTGATGGATCTAATTTGATCCCTTCGCGGCTAACCTTCAAACCCAGTAGTTTCCTGACAGGGACCCTGAAGGGACATTTTGCAGGGTTCAACTTCAATTTGTATCTCCTCAGGCGATCGAAAAACTTTCTCATATATATTATGTGATCTAGACTCTTTTTGGATTTGATGATGATTTCATCCACGTAAACCTAAATCTCTTTGTGGATCATATCATGGTAGAGGGTTGTCATTGACCTCATGTAAGTAGCTCCGGTGTTCTTCAGACCGAACAACATCATCTTATAGCAGTACACTCCATATGGCATGATGAAGGCCATTTTATCCGTGTCTCCTTCATCCATCCAGATTTGGTGATATCCGGCGAAACGATCAAGAAATGACTGGAGTACCTGCTTGGCACAGATGTCGATCAACATATGTATGTTTGGCAGCGGGAAATCATCCTTGGGACTTGCTCTGTTTAGATCTTTGTAGTCAACGCATACCCTGACCTTTCAATCTTTCTTCGGTACAGGTACAATGTTGGCTAACCAAGTCGGATACTCAACCATTCGAAGAACATTGGCGTTGATTTGTTTGATAACCTACTCTTTTATTTTCAAACTCATGTCTGGTAGAATTTCCTGAGTTTCTGCTTCACTGATGGACACATTGGGTGGGTAGGTAGCTTATGGGCCACTATGGATGTGCTCAACCCTATCACTTCATCATAGGACCAGTCAAAAATATCCTCATATTCATTCAAAAATTTGATGTACTCTTCCTTGTTGGATGGTGATAGGTGGATACTAATGAGGGTCCCTTTGACTATTTCGGAGTCCCCCAAATTAACTGCTTCGGTTTCCTCTAAATTTGACTTGGGTTTGCTCTCAAAATCCTCTACTTCCCTAACAATTTCCCCGGGTATTACATCATTCTCCCATTTATCTGAATCACTCTCATTATTTTGAGTTGTCCCATTACATGTCACAATTGTAGATTCAATAAGGTAGGAAATAATTATGCTGAAAAAATACAAAGATGATAATATAAATAAACGAAAGGGAATTATTGCATTAATTAAAACTCAAATTGTGTTAAACAGGCATAACTTGATGCCTCGAGTACTTATTCCAAAAACGGAAATACGGAATGTCTTAAATGCTAGAAAACAGGCATAACTTGATGCTCGACGAGCCTAGGTTGGTGTAGCAGTCCAATTTTCTAGAACAACTCCATCTCTTGCCATCTGGATAGTGAAATCCTCCACCTTCTCTCTCAAAATCATGTTGCACCCCATGTCTTCGTCGGTCAGGAAAAAAATACTTATGCTAGGCTAGAATCTCATCTTCTTCAGAACCCCAAATCACATCATCCTTACGGAATATTTGGTACAATGGTGGTATGGGTTTTGGAAGTGGATAGTAGAAATCATTCCATGGGGCGACCAATCCTGATATTCCTGTACGATGTATTCATACCCAAGATCGAAGGTGGTGTTCTGAGATAGTAGTAGTATTGGTTCCGTTACCCCCTAAAGCGTGGGCTGAGACCTCGGCCTGGCTCGCATCCCAACCAGAGCAACATGCATAGCACTTTGTCACTCCACCATCGTCCCTTCTCAATGATGTTCACCCATTCAATGCTATGGAATGTCTCTCTTCCTGGCTTCCTCTAGCCTTCAACTACTAGCACAGTTTGGTCGGTATAAATAGGATTGTTACTATCTCCATAAACCTTCTGATGATTCCACTTGAATTTCACAGCCTGATGTAGAGTAGAAGCAACTGCCCCGGCCATGTGTATCCATGGTCATCACAATAGGAGGTTGTAAGCGGTAGAGATGTCTAGTACCTGAAACCCGACATCGAACACAGTTGGACCTATCTTCAAACTCAAATCAATTTCCCCGAGTGTATCTCTCTCTGACCCATTAAATACTTTCACACTCATGTTTCCCTGTCTTATCTTATCTATACCTATTCCAGTCTTCTCAACATGGTCAAACGACATATATTCAGACTTGAACCCCCATTGATCAGAACCCGAGCGACGAACTTGTCTTTATATTGCACAGTAATGTGCAATGCTCGATTATGACTTAAACCTTCCGGTGGTAACTCGTCTTCGTGGAAAGTGATTTTATGTGTTTCCAGTATTTGTCCCACCATGTTCGACATTTAACTACTAGCAATGCCAACATGCACATAAGCATCACTCAATACCTTCGTCAAGGCATTATTGTGCGCGTTTGAATTCTGCAGTAGTGATAGAATGGATATCTAGGCGAGGATTTCATTCAAATGAATAACAACACAATATTCCTTGTCCTATACTTTCCTCCACAGGTCATCAGTACATGTTTCCACATCAGGTGGCTTCGGTGCAGTTTCCCTACTTGACCCTCCTTGGGCAAGCTTTTCTGGCGTGTGCACTCTTAATGTTCTAGTCATTCCTTGAGCAACACCTGCTTCTTCTGCCTTAGCCTTTTCTTTTGGTTCAGCTATGTAGTCCCATGGAACAACTTTAGGGTGATAAGAAAATTATAGAGCTACCATTACAGTGAATGGTAGCCTAGGTATGGCCACTTTGACTTCAAATGGTGCATGCGCTTAAACCATAATCAGCAATGATGCTACAGGGGATGCCACCACAGTGTCTCCATCTCGAATAAAACCAAATGGACCCTTCTTGATCCCATTCTTCATCAATTTTAATCATGTTTACCCCATCACCCCTATGGTTGGGAAGGGGTTGTTGTGGACATTGGATGTAGGCTCTTTCAATTGTATCACCATGGTGTCTATCAGCATTTGAATCTTATCCTTCAGCGTCCAACACTCTTCAATGGTGTGTCCTTTCATGCTAGAGTGATATGCGTAAATTGTGTTGGGGTTGATCTGCTAGGTTAAGCTTTCGGTTGCTACCGCATGGATAATGGATATTGATAATGGTAGTTGGGTTATAGGTTCAGCGAGAGGGGTGTATTGCTTGGGTGGTCTGCGATCAAAACAGGCTCGGGGTTTAGGGTAGTTCTATCGGGTATTATAGGCATGGTAGGTGCTAGAAAGAATGTGGTCTTTTAGGGATGATGGATGATATACTGGCAGGAGTGTTTGATAGGTGAGTGGAGATTTTGGCCCCTGGCTATCATTACGGCATCCACTTCCTTCTTCTTCGAGATTCCTCAAAACTGTAAAGCTTTTTTTGTAGCTTGCAATGCTTCAAAATTGGTGACCATGCCACTCTAACACATTCTTCAATTCTTTCTCCTAACTTGATGGTGTCATAAAATTTGTGGTTTTCTATAACCATCAACCTTTCATAGTATTATGACTATGGCTAAGTCAAATATAGCGATCAAGGAAAATAAAAAATTCTCTCTTCTCACTCATGAAAAAACCCTAAACTTGATGCCTAAACCTAGTTTTCATGGCTACTCCAGCCATTGGCCAGCCTCCTCCTGAGGTTGGTCAGTCATCAAACACCCCATTACAATCACCCTAACCACTACAAACCCTAATCCATTGCAAAACTATGTGCAACTTCTACAACCTAAAGCATTAAATGCTCTCATGCAAACCCTAGCCCACGTTCCTATCAAACCAGTAGAATATCTACATGGGGAAACAATTATCAAGTGGAAGAAGACTGAAATTAAGCAATCTATAATACAACAAGGATTGCAATTAGCAGTTCTAGGAAAGTTTTCGTATGGTAAGCTTGTTATTCAAGAACTACGTAAGGTGATTCCAATTCAATGTGAATTAAAAGGTGAATGTTCGATTGGTTTAATTGACGATGCACATACCCTTAGTAAGTCGTCTTTGATGGAGAATTACATTCACTTGTTATCTAAACCAGCATTCTACTTGAAGGCTCAAGGAGGCATGTGGCCGATGAGATGTACTAAGTGGATCCCTTGGTGGAAGCCGCAAGAGGAAACACCCATTGCCATCGCTTGGATCTCGTTTCATGATTTGACTCCTAATTGTTTGGTAAGGAGTTTGTTTTCTTGTTAGCTAGAGATGTGGGTAAGCCCTTACATGTTGATATGGCTACAAAAAATGGCACAAGACCAAGCTGAGCTAAGGTAAAAATTGAGATGAATTTATTAGCTAATCTTCCACAAAGAATTAAGATTATAGAAGAAGAAGATGAAACTGGCCCGAAAGAATCAAAGTGGATTAAGATTAAATATGCTTACATGCCTAAGTATTACAAGACTTGTAAAAAATAAGGGCATAATGAACAGGAGTGCTGGATCATTCATCCTGAACTTCACAAGAAGTTAGAGAAGGATGCTGATGATAATGCCAAAGGAAAGGATGTTGTCGGAATAGCTGCTAACGCGACTAAGGTATTGTTTAGTGGAAAGATACTTGGAAAAGCTATTCCTAATCAATCTATGCAGGAATGGATGCAAAGAAGGCAAAACAAATACCAAATAGATAAGCAAGGTCATATTATTAAGAATGCAAAGGAGCAGGAGAATGGCAAATTGAAGGGAAAGAACAATGGTGAGGTGGTGACCACAAGCAACAAGTTTGACGTACTGGGAGTTGAAGAAGCTGACCAACCTATCTTGATGATCACTGATGGAAAGGGGGAAGGAAATAGTAATGAGACAATCAATAGGTTGAGTGAGGATTGATCCAAGAAGGTACATGAGAAGGAGCAGCTACGCAATGTTGAAAATTCTAACTCAAATTCAAGGAAAGCTGGGACTACAGTAGCTAATCATGACAATGCTAATCCTAGTGATACAGGGATTAGGGTTGAGGGGAGGAAAGAATCTGGAACAAGAGAGCAGAGTCCTAATCCTCGTGGTACTGGGACTGGTAAATTAGCTAATAAAGAGAGAATAATTAACTGGGTTCAAAGAAGATTTGGCACGACAAAGGAAGCACCCAATGTTACACTTCACCATTCATGCCAGGAGATATCTTCTCATACTGTAGAGAAGGCACCAAAGGCAATACAGGAAACTGGAGCTATCAAGGAATCTAAACCTCTATGGAGTGATGAGGTACATGCTTTGGAGGATAATGTAGAGGCAAACATGAGTGCAAGAATACAAGAGCAAACTAGCAACACACAAGGCAACCACACAGTCACAGTTGAAAATCTTGCTACAGTAAACCCTAGGGTACAAGAAACTAGGGTTGGTAATTTACAGAGTAATACAATGCAGCATGCGACGAAACCAATTGGAGTAGATGTAGGGAAGGAGGAAGGCAATGTAATAGTAGACCCTAGGAAAACTGTCGAGTTTTTTGTCCTAGATTAAGGTGGTCCGGTGGATGTTTTAGGTGTTAGATAGGTTGGTGATATTCACAATGATGCCTTAGAAGATACAGTGAGGTCAGGGGATCAAATAACTGGTGGCATGCCTTCAGAATTCAATGGAACAGTAACTTCTGCATGAGTAGCTACAGTAAACACTAACCTGGGTAATATATATGAGCTGCAATTTAAGGCGATGCATGGGGCTTTGGGAGCTATGCAAAATAATGCTAGTGTGATAGAGGAGGCAAATATGATGTATAAAGAGCAAAAGGATTAGGCTATAGTACCATAGGCAACAGAAGACATAGAACCAATTCCTTTGGCATGTGCATCAGGAACTGATCAAACTATGCAGGTTCAGGTCAATGTGCCTGTGAAGACTCCTATTCAGACCTTACATGATTTAGTGACACACAATGTGGCTCATGTGGTGATTGATAAAGCCTTAATAGAAGAACAACAATATGAGGATGAATGAGAAGATGATTCCATAGCTGGAAATGTCAAAAGAGTGGAAAGGGAGGCTGACCTATCTCATAGAGCTAGTGCTAAGATAGGTAACAAAAGTAAGAAAAAGGTACAAAACAAGGAAGCACCACAACCTATAAGAGTAATGACCAGAAGAGCACTGCCACAAACTAAATGATGATCAAAATACTAATTTGGAATATAAGGACTGTAAATACACAACATGCCTTTCCTAGGGTGATCAACATGCAAAGAGAGCACAATTTCCTTGTCATTGCATTAATGGAACCATTTCAGAATCAAAGACACATACAAAGGTACAGAAGAAGGTTGAATATGGAAGCTGCTTTATCAAATATTAATGGAAAGATCTGGCTATTTGTTTATGCTAATGTTGAATAGGAATTGATCATGGACACTGCACAACATGCTACTGTTAAGGTGTTTCATCATGACATTGGCCAACATATTATGATAACTTTTATGTATGTAAAATGTACAGCCGTTGAGAGGCTAGAATTGTGGAATAATTTGTACTATCTTGCAAGTGACATGGAGATGCCTTGGATGGTAGGTGGAGACTTTAATGTGGTACTTCATGAAGATGAAAAGATTGGTGGTCTTCTAATGTATCCTCCAGAATATGAAGACTTTACTTTTTATATCAATTCAAGTGGTTTATGTAATCTAGGTTACAAAGGGAGTCCATTCACTTGGTGGAATGGAAGACCTAAAGTGGAATGTATCTTTAAGAGATTGGATAGGATATTGGTAAATCTTGCTTTCCAGAATTTGTTTCCTACTATTGAGATTGAGCATTTGATAAGAACTGGATCTGATCATGCCCCTTTGTTCATGAGTTGTGGAGAACAAACTGTAAACTATGTGAAACTATTTAGGTTTCTCATTTTGGACCAAACATGAGTGTTTTAAAGAGGTGGTGAGGCCGAATTGGCAAGCAGACTTCATTGGTGATCCTTTTCTGATGTTCAAGCACAAGTTGAAGAATGTGAAAGCTGCATTATCCAAATGGAGTAAAGTCACTTTTGGTGACATCTTCAAGAAGTTGGCAATCTTGGAGTACATTGTAAAACTGAAGGAGATGCTATTTGAGGAGGAACCAAGAATAGCTAATAGAATAGTGTTTCAACAGGCCCAAGCAGAATTGAAAAAGTATTTGAGTATTGAGAAGCAGTATTGGAAGAAAAAAGTTGGGATGACTTGGCTTGCTGAGGGGGATAGAAATACTAGCTTCTTTCACAATCATGTGAATGGCAAAAGGAAGAAGTTGCAATTCAATAGGATTCAAAATGGCGATGGGAACTAGATTGATGATCAAGGTCAATTGGCTGATGCTGCTATGGACTTCTATTTGAATTAGTTTACCAAAGAAGGTGATCCTACAAATTTTGATTTGCTTGACAATGTGCCTTCCATGGTGACTGTAGAGCAGAATATAGAGTTGTGTAGATATCGAACATTAGAAGAGGTCAAGGGGCAGTTTTTGAATTGAGTGGAGATAGTGCCAATGGTCCAGATGGATTTACTGGAAATTTTTATCAAGACTGCTGGGAGATTATTGGCTTTGATATACATAACATTGTACTACATTTTTATGAAGGTGCTACATTGCCTAGGTCCACTACAGAAACTAATTTGGTGTTGTTGCCTAAGAAACCTATGGTACAAACATTTTCTGACCTTAGACCAATAAGTTTGAGCAACTTCATCAATAAGGTTATATCTATGGTGCTACATGATAGACTGGAGAAGTTCTTATCTGCCTTGATATCTCCTAATCAATCTGGATTTGTGAAGGGAAGGAGTATCTTGGAAAATATTCTTCTGACATAGGAGATAGTCACATATAAGACTTTGTCACGACCCAAACTCTCCCTCCGTAAAACATCATGACGGCACCTAGTCTCTACGACTAGGTAAGCCTAACACTTGCGGAAAAGAAATAAAAAATATGAAAATTAACAACTAACAGTAACAAATATTTTTAATAAGCAATTGAGATGCCGCTCGACATATACAATAATCAACTCTCAAAATATACAAAAAAACTCCCAAGAACCGGAACACCGTAAGTCACAAGCTTCTACGAAGTTCTAACTGCTTTATACATCAGTGTCTATAGAAATAAGAAAAGAATTAACATAGGGGGATAGAGGGGGACTCCGAGGATCTGCGGGTGCGGGCAGATATACCTTGAAGTTCTCCGAAAATAGCAGCGACTGCAACTAAGGACGAGGCTGGTAAAAGGAACCTGGATCTGCACATGGAAAATATGTACAAGAAAGGGCGTGAGTACACCACAGCTATACCCAGTAATTGCCGAGCCTAACCTCGGTCGAGTAGTGACGAGGTCAGGTCAGGCCAACTAGTATATAATAATAAAAACAAGGGAATAAGTAGTATAATAAAAGACTAAATTTCAACAAAGGAAAGCACAGTGAAATAACATAACAGTGCAAGGAATTAAGCGACAAGGGATCTCCCGAGATACCGTCTCGTAGTCCCAAAAGTAAAGATGTAGGGAGAACTCCCGAGGTACCGCCTCGTAGTCTCAAAGTAAATGTGCAGGGGGATCTCCCAGGATACCGTCACGTAGTCCCAAAAGTAAATATATAGGGAGAACTCCCGAGGTACCGCCTCGTAGTCTCAAAGTAAATGTGCAGAGGGATCTCCTGGGATACCGTCCCGTAGTCCCAAAGTAAATACATAGCACAATCAATTAGACAAGTACAACAAGAGAATATATAGTCTAGACTACGTACAAGTCGGGAAAGAAGCGGGAATTCAATAGGCATGTTGCAAAGAGTTCAATTAAGCAAATAAGGCACGTAGACATGTTATTCTAAACTAAAAGGGTAACTATGCATGCTAGTATATTCAATTAAGGTGGAAACAGGGAATTTCTCAGTAAAAATCAGGTTTTTCAACAAATAGCCCATGTACGCACTCGTCACCTCGCGTACACGGCGCTCACATAGTAAAGTCAGTACCAAATCCTAAGGAGATTTCTCCCACACAAGGTTAGGTAAGCCACTTACCTCAAACCAAGCTCAATCAATCCGTAACAATGCTCTTTCCATAAAAATCCGACTCCGAATGGTCCAAATCTAGCCAAAATCAATTACATACCATAAATATAACTATAAGAAATTAATCTAATTAATCAAATCAAAGCTAAGGCAAGAAATTAAAAAAATCACCCCAAAAGGTCTCCCCGAGCCCACGTCTCAGAATAGGATAAAAGTCACAAAATATGAACACCCATTCACTCACGAGTTTACTCGTACCAAAATTTCTCAAATCCGATATCGAAATCTCGATCAAAATCCCAAAAATCGGCCTAAGAACGTTTTTCAAAAGTTCCCAAATTTTCCAACCCAAATCAC
Source organism: Nicotiana tomentosiformis (assembly GCF_000390325.3). Classification (NCBI taxonomy): domain Eukaryota; kingdom Viridiplantae; phylum Streptophyta; class Magnoliopsida; order Solanales; family Solanaceae; genus Nicotiana; species Nicotiana tomentosiformis. The sequence continues at coordinate 81,641,086 of NC_090815.1, forward strand.
TAATTTAATGATGAAATTAAAGACATAATCATGGGAATTAATCGAAACTAGGTAAGAATCATTTACCCCAAACACCCACGTGAAAATCCCTCCAAGAATCGTAAAATTCCAAGCTCTCAAGTCCAAATGGTTAAAAATGATATAAACCTTCGATTTTGAACTTTTAAATTTGCCCAGGTGTTTCCTTCTTCGCGAACGCGGCCACTATCTCGCGTTCGCGTATAACAAAACTTGCACTGACAAAATTTTCTCCTTTGCGAACGCGAGGGACCTCTCACGAATGCGTATCTTTCACTTCCTGGTCCTTCGTGAATGCGATACCCACTACGCGAACGCGTAGACCAAATGACTGGGGTCCCCAACTGCCTCACTTCCTCTACGCGAACACATTACACTCTTCGTGTTAGCGATGCTTCCACTGACCATACCTTCACGAACGCGGGCTCCTTTGCACAAACATGAAGAACAAACTTGAGCTAGCCTCCCAGATGCCCTACGCGATCGCGAGACCTCTCTCATGAACGCGATGTAGAAATTCCTACAACAAAAACACCAGAAATCTGCTATTTTCTCTTAAGTTTAAAAGGTCCGTTAACCATCCGAACTCGATATGAGGCTCCCGGGACCTCAACCAAACATTCCAACAAGTCCTAAAATACCATACAAACTTACTCGAGCTTTCAAACTATATCAAACAATGCTAAAATCATGAATCATCCTCTGATTCAAACTTAAAGAACTTGAAACTTCCAAATTCGACAACCGATGCTGAAACCTATCAAACCATGTCCGATTGACCCCAAATTTTGTACAAAATATCATAATCAACCTTACGGACTTACTTCAACTTCCAGAATCGGTATCCGACCCTGATATAAAAAGTCCACTACCGGTCAAAATCTTAAAAACTTTGACTTTTGTCATTTCAAGCCTAAATGAGCTATAGACCTCCATAACACTATCCGGACACGCCCCTAAGTCCAGAATCCATTCCGGAGTTGTCTTCATACAGTTCCGACTACGGTCCAAATCCTATGGCTTAAACCTCCATTTAGGGACTAAGCGTCCCAAAATACTCCAAAAAATAAAACGAAACCTCCCGGCAAGTCACAATAGTAGAAATAGATATGGGAGAAGTAGTTAATAGGGGATGGTGGCTATAACTCTCAAAACAACCGGCCGGGTCATTATAGACTTAGAACTAAACCAACCAATGTGGTGATTAAGCTGTACATGGCTAAGGCCTATGATAGGATTTCTTGAAAGTATTTGCTACATGTTTTAAGGAAGATGGGGTTTTCAGAACAGTTCATAAACATGGTGTGGAACTTTATATCAAAGAACTGGTACTAAGTGTTGGTGAATGGTTCATGATTCTTCAAGTCTACAAGAGGGGTGAAGCAAAGTGATACATTTTCTCCTGCATTGTTCATATTATCAGCAGAAGTGCTATCTAGATCCTTGAACAAGCTGTTTGAGGACAAATCCTTTATAGGATTTGGTATGCCTAAGTGGTCTAAACCTTTGAATCATTTGGCATATGCTGATAACACTATCATCTTTGCCTCAGCTCAACCAGAATCTCTGAAGAAGGTGATGACAGTATTGGGGAATTATGAGAGGATTTCTGTATAGTTGATCAACAAAACCAAGATCTCATTCTATATGCATGCTAATGTTTCCAATGCATTATTCCAGGCAATAGGAGATGCCAAAGGTTTTGCTAAAGGGGAGTTTCCCTTTACCTACTTAGGATGACCTATCTTCTACACTAAAAGAAGAAAAGATTACTATAATGATCTCATAAAGAAGGTGAAAGCTAAATTGCATTCTTGAAAAGGGAAGTTGTTATCAATTGGAGGGAAAGCAACACTCATCACTAGCGTGTTGCAAAGAAAGCTAGTACATATGCTATCAGTGCTCGATCCTCCAAATAATGTTATTGAGCACTTGCACAAGATGCCTGCAAGGTTCTTTTGGGGTACAAATGAGGAAGGCAGGAGTAGACATTGGGCATCCTAGAAAAAATTACGTCTGCCTAAGGAAGAGGTTGGATTAGGATTTAGATCTCAACATGATGTTTCTAGAGCTTTGCTTGCTAATATTTGGTGGAGATTTAGAAAAACCAAATCACTATGGTCTAACTTCATGTGGAACAAGTATTGCAAGAAATAGATTCCTACAGTAGTGCACTTTAGGGCATGATCTAATGTGTGGAGGCAGATACTGAATGCAAGGGAAGATGTAGAGCATGAGATACTATGGGACTAAAGAGTGGAACAACAAATTGTTTTGGCATGAATACTAGACAGGTTTAGGGGCACTAAACTACTTGGTGCCACCTGAGTTTTATATCAATGAGGAACTGGAAGAGGTAGTAGAATTAAGGCAAGATGATAGCTGGAATGAGGATCTGATTGACCAGACCTTCCCTGAAGATATAGTTAAACATATTATACAAAATGTGCAGTTTCAAGGCAGCTTTAGTTACTGGGATAAACCTTTGTGGAAACCTACTGCATCAGGTATGTTCACAGTGAGTAGTGCTTGCCATTCAAGATTTCATTCTTTCTTTGGAGGCTATGGAGGGGCAAACTAGATCCTGATGACTTATGGAGAAGTCAAGGATACATATGTGTCTCTAGGTGTTGGTGTTGTCAACATACACAAGAGGAAAACTTTGACCATTTGTTCTTGACAGGTACAACTACTACTAGAGTTTGGAAGACATTTATGAATGCTACAAGGATCAATGTTCTACTAATACAGGTACATCAGGTTATTAGGGCATGGTGGAATGCTTCATGCTGTCCAAAACTAAAGCCATTATTCCAAGCAGTGCCAACAATTATTACTTGGGAGCTATGGAAGATGAGAAACACAAACAAGAATGGAGGATTAGTGCCAATAAATAGGGTAATACACGAGATCAACATGACATTATATTTCTTGGCAAAGGTTATATATAGTTGGTTTACTCATTTTCCACATATTTGGCCAGACATGATAATGTTTTTTGAGGAGTATAGACCAATTCTTGTAACTAAAAGAGTGACATGGCAATTGCCTTATACTGGCTGGTACAAGTATAATACTGGTGGGGAATCAAGAGGCAATCCAGGTCCCGGTTCTATTGGCTTTGTGTGAGAGATGGAAAAGGTGATTTGGTGTATACAAAGGCATAATAACTAGAGGAAATAACTAACATTGTAGCTGAGGCAAAGGCAATAGAAGAAGGTCTATCTTATTGTGTTGCTCATGACCTACATCCTCTCATTTTGGAGACATATTCCCTAGGTATGAAAAAGATTATAGAAGGAGAATGGGATACTCCATGGTGCATTGGGCTAAAGTTAAGAGGATTAAGGAGATGGAGAATTTTAATGTGTTGTTTTAACATGTCTTAAGGGAGGACAATAGTGGGCTGATTGTTTAACTAACTTTGTATTTTCTATTGCAGGTACAATTCACTATCATTCATTCTCAGAACTGCCAAGTGCAGGAAGGAGGTTAATCAATCTTGACAAATTCCAAACTCCTAACCTTAGGGTTAGCGTTGCAAAAAGAAAAGCTCCGGATTGATGTCTTTTTATAAAAAGGTCACAACTTGCTAGTTCCATTTGTTGCTGGATGTTCTGTATGTTTATAGGTGACTTACCAGTGGTATTAGCATGGCTACATTCTCATTCTGGTGGTGGCCTAAAGACACATGGAACAGGTAAGCTAAGTAAGCATTACACTTCAACACATGTAAGTTCAAATGGTTACAGAAAAATGCTAGGCTAAGATTCGTTTGTCTTATGGTTTACAAATGAATTGAAGGATGGCTTATTAAGTTGTTGTAGCAGTCTACATTGTGGACACAGTAATTGATACACTATAAAAAATCATGGATCACAAATGCATGATCTTACTGTATGGATTGGATCTACTCGTAACAATGGCTATATATTGTTATACCATTGCCCAGTGGTATTAGCATGGTTAAATGCTCAATCTGGAGATGGTGTAACATTGTATGGTTTGGGAAATGCACGCAGGAGTACTATACTGTTCTTCATACTTTCTTGGGCTGTAATCCTAGCCTCGTTGAGTTGCATTGACACTGTACTGCTCAGGCTTCTTCACAAGGATATATACTGTGTTATACACGGTTTCCACACAATGGTCAGGTTAGTTAGGTGCTACATTTGCAAATACATAGAAGAATTCAGAAGTGCTGCTATGGTGGATACTTGGACAGCTTCAGAAGTTGATATTGTAGACTGGAGATTCACACTTGCCTAGTCCTATGGAATGTAAAACTTAGTGCTTGGTGAGAGCGCTAGAGGTGCTACGTTGAGGTTTTTCCCTTGGCTTGTGGATACATACAACATCTTAAATTGGAGACTATCTCATCTATACTTTTTAATAGTTAGCATAAACTTACTAGCTAGTAGTAGCGTTTCATCTTTAAGTTTTGGTTTTAGAAAATTTGTAATTTTTTGACCATTTCTTTTGGATTGTATATATATATATATATATATATATATATATATATATATATATATATATATATATATAAACCACTAGGAAACCTCCTAGTGGAATATTTGTTAAAAAACACCTTTCATAGTATTGCGGGTCCTGAGCTCGCACGAAGAACTTATTTATCTATTCTTCCTCTAGTGATGGCCTTACCTTAGCAGCTTCAGATCTCCAATGAATAACATACTCACAAGAAGGTTTTCGTGGACTTCTTCTTGAGATTTTGAATGAAGAACACGTTTGGAACATTTTCTGTGTTGAATCTAAACTCGTCCATGAAGTCTGACACCATCCTCACCCAGTTGTATCACTTCTTCACTGTTTCACTAATATACCATGCCAAAACATCTCTTGTGAGATTTCGCATAAACAGCTTCATGCGAATTTTCTATTTTTAACCCACACCTACAAGCTTATCGTAATAAGTTCTCAGGTGTGCTATGGTATCACCGATACCATCAAACATCTCGAACTCTAGAGGTTTGTAATCTTTGGGCAGTTCGACATTAGTTCAAAAGCACAAATCTTCATAGTTGAAGATTTCAATACTCTTTCCTCCTTCGACACTTTGGACCCTTCTAGATAGTTTCTTCAACTCCTCGACCTTGTTCTTAATGAGCACGTCCTTCTTAGTGGGTTTAGGTCTATATAGGATTTGTTGGGGGTGTATATGGAAAGGCTTTCACGTATATAGAGTGGCTTTGGTAGATTCCAGGTACTTGGGGATAAGGGTGATCATCGATACTTGAAGTGGATCATGGGTAGGTTGTGGTGTGCTTTGAAGATAGGGGTAAGCGGTGGTTTGTAGGTATTGAGTTGTGTTGAGATGGTGTTGTTGTGATACTTGTAGCGGTGGAGGATTCAAATTTTGTAGAAATGGGGTTTTGGTTCTGTTGAGTGGTAGGAGGATTTTGTGGAGCTTATGGTTTTGGGTTCTGAGGTTGTGGTGGGTTCTGGGTAGTGATGTTTTGGTGGTTGATGTCTGGGATGTTTAGGGTGAGACAAGCTGGCGAGGTTGTGGACCTGCTTTAAGCCTTGCAATTCCAGGATGTAGAACTAACTCGTTCTTCCCTGGTGTGCTTCTCCCATCGGAGGTTTCTATTTTTTTTTGTCAGAAGAGTGTTGTATTTCCCATTTCCACTCAAGTTACCCATTTTCTCTTTACCTTTGCCTTTGATGCTACTAGGAGAGGGAGAAGGCAGAGGACCTCTAGATCTTGTATGGTATATTGACGCTGCCAGAGTGTACGAATCAACCTTTGGGAATGAGAATAATTAAAAGAGAAACAAAAAGTATCCAAGTCAGTAAGGTAAGAATGAAAAAGAATGTTGCGGTATTTAAACAGATGGCACATAAGGCATTTAATAACTCATGTCCTAATTTGGGACCTCGTTGTGCCCGAGGTAGGACTAAAGTGACAGATAAAATCGGAGAAACTTGCGCCATGTGTTTCATTCCATTAAATCAAAATAAATCAAATCATTCTATTACTAAAACGAAATAAGGAAATAGAATCATTAGTGGCTCAAGGTGTAATGACTGCACCAGTCGTTATGATCATTTGCATTTTCGTTCGGTGGTTCGAGACCACGAGTTGCTTCATATGATGTATTATGACTTCTGTCTATGGTAGGTTTCGGTTTTCGAGCAGTTCGGAATTGATTTGGTAGAACGATTCTCATTTTTGAAGTTTTAAGTTGGAATAGGTTCGCGTTATGTTTTGGGATTGGTTGGTGTGATTGAACGGGGCCTCAGGTGTGTTTCAGATGAGTTTCGAACCTTTTCGCTCATGTCTGGAGTTGCCGGTATTTCTGGTGGCCTACAGTACATTGCGATCGCAGAAGTGCAATCGCGATCGCGGAGTGTATCTAGAGTGGCTGATGTTTTGTTATTCACATTCGCTGGTGGGTTAACGCGTTCGCAAAGGCTATTTGTTTGGATGGGAACTTTCCCTCTTTGCATTCACGAAGAGGAGGACGCGTTCGAATTAAGGAGCTTGGGGCTGCTGGAGTTGTCTTCGCAATCGCGAGTTCAAGGCCGCATTCACCATGGTTGGCATCGTTGTGCATCATGTTCTCGAGGTTGTTTCCGCGAACGCAAAGTGTTTTCTATGTGGCAGTGAAGTTTTGTTCTTCGCGATCGCGAAGCTGCTCTCGTGATCGCGAAGAGGACCCCTGGGCAGACTTATATAGTACTCTATTTTGAGGGATTTTGTTATTTTATAACATTTTAAGTTAGAGAGCTCGGTTTTGGGCAATTGTGGAGGGGATTTTCACTATTTGGATTGGGGTAAGTATTTTTGACTCAGATTTATTTGTATTTCATGTTTCCAACCTCAATTATAGTGTTTGATTGATGATTTGAATTGGAAAAATTGGGGATTTTAGTAAAAATTATTCTAAAACATAAATTGGTGATTTGAAGGACAATTTGAGGTCGGAATTGGATGATGTGGTATGGTTGGTCTCGTATCGGAATGGGTGTTTGGAATATGTGAGTTTTGTCGGGTTCCATGGTGTTGGCCCGAGGTTAAGTGTTTGATTTGACTTTTCCATTTTAGTTAAAGATCGAGGCTTTATTATTTGGAATCGTTTCCTACGGCTTTTATTTATAATATTAAGTTATTTTGGTTAGATTCGAGTCGTACGGAGGTTGTTTCACGCGGGAAGGGTTTCTTAGAGTATTGATTTAGCTTCTTTGAGGTAAGTATCTTGTCTAAGTTTGTGTGGGGGAAACTACCTCGTTGGATTTGGTCTAATTGCATTATTTGAATTATGTGAAAGACGTATACACGAGGTGACGAGTGTGTACCCATACTTATATGTGGAAATTGACCGGCTTAGACTCTTAGGTTATTAATATGCTTTTTATTGAAGTTATTGTTATATGGAATATCTTTCATTGTCGAGTTATTTCTTATTTTATTTTGTTATTGTTAAAATTCTTGTATATATTATTGTTGAGCCCTAGGCTATGCTTTATTGTGATATTGGTATTGGTTTTTTGGCAATATGGTAGCATATGTGGACATGTTGTGAGGATTGATTGTTGTTGTGCAGAGCATAAGGGTGGAATTTCACTATTGCTGATTGTGTAGAGCGATACGGGTGGATATTGAAATACTGTCTGGGCGTTGTGATACAGTTGGCTAATGTATTATTGTCTGGGCGAAGTGATATGGGTGGCTATTGTGTTATTGTCAGGACGGAGCGATACATGTGACTATTGATATATATATATATATATATATATATATATATATATATATATATATATATATATATATATATATATTGTCTTGGCGAAGCGAGGGTAGCTATTATGATATTGTCAAGGCGGTGAGATAAGGCTGGCTATATGGGGATGTAATGTGATGGCCTGGGGCGTGTTGTTGATTAAAGACGAGTATTCTGGTTATTGCTTTTGACTTCCTTGTGTGTGCCATACATTTTTATGTGTTTTGTTGTGTTTCTTCCAATGTGCTACTCCATGTCTCTGATATTACTCGATGATTTGAGCTGTGATAGTACACTTGCATATGTATACACCATAACATTCATTTATATCAGTCCAAGAGTATAAAATTTGATGTTAATTGATCATGTATATGTATTCTTGTATATTTGCTTTATCTGCGATATGGTTTGGACTGGTAGCCCATGACCACGCCAGGCGGATTGTGATACTGTGCCCGTGACCACGTCGGGCAGATTGTGATTTGAGCATGTGACCATGCCGGGCGAATTATGATATTGAGCCTGTGACCAAGCCGAGCGGATTGTGATATTGGCACGTGAGTTGTCCGAGCAGCATGTGAGTTGTCTGTGCGGTTGTGACTTATATGTGGGCGTGAGGTGCCATGAGTGTGTGACTCTATTTGATGATTTATTTGTCGAAGATGAGCTTTTATTTGTTACTTCTTTCTGTTATTATTCCATTTTATTACAGTTATTGCGTTATGTTATTATTCCTCTTTGTCAGTTATTCTTTGATATTATTTCACAGGTTATTTGACTAGTGAGTGTCTTGACTTGAACCTTGTCACTACTACACCGAGGTTAGTCTTGATACTTACTGGGTACTGACCGTGGTGTACTAATACTACACATCTGCATATTTTTGTGCAGATCCAGGTGTTGGAGGTAGTGGACCTCGGCAGTGTTAGCTTCTTGATCGCGAGGATTCAAGGTAGAGCTACTCGATTGCCGCAGTCCCTTGGAGTTCTTTCCTTTAAATTATATTATCAACTATTTATCCGAACAATATTATAATTTTATTTTGAGATATTTCTATGTATTCAACTAGAGTTCGTGACTCTGTACTACCTAATCTTGGGGGATTTGTTGTGATTATTGCCGCGTAGGCTTGTATCACTTTTATTTCCGTATTTATATTAAACTATGCTTCATTATATCATGTTTAATTGGTTTAACTGTTGTAAGTAATCGACTTACCTAGTTTTAGAGACTAGGTGTCATGACGATCCTTAGGGTGGGATTTTGGGCCGTGACACAAGGCCTTATTTCATCAATTCTAAACTGAAATCTAGTGTTGACAATACAATAATTTTGAAGTCTCATTACATAAAAGCAAAATGCCCATATTCTACTTGGTCCCGAATGGTCCTTCTCCATGTATTGCTTTTTTTGGTCCTTCGATCATGTTCTTGAGGTCATGCATGTCAATCAACAGGCAAGCCATCGCCAACTTTCCACCCTCATCATATCCCATACATTGGCAGTCCCATAGCCTCTTCCTCATCTTTCCCTCCAACTCCATCAATCCCTGCTCCAATACTCCAACTTTTCCGTTTCTTTGTTTTTTCTCTCTCCAATCACTTTTAGCTTCCATGTCCATCTTGTGTTGCACCCTGTGCTTGGCTTCGGATTCAAAGACACTCTTTCCCAGCATTCTGTATTTCACTTGGGCCTCAGCTTCTTCGTTTATGATCATTCCCTTCAGCTTGACACTTGGTTTGACGTCCCCGGTTAGGTCATCTTCTATCCATGAAAGATAGTAGTACATGTGCCCAGCATGGTATCTATCACATTCTATGGTCTCCTCCCCCATGATGGTTTTCTGATTCCAGATGTGTTGATCTTCAAACTTAAAGGGTATGACATACCCTTTGAAGTCGGCCTTGTATAGTGTCATGTTGGATACATGTGGTATCACATGCTTCCTTCCAGCTTGCTTCATTATCCTCATTGGATCATAAGGGTAAATACCTTGTAACCTTATCAACAACAAATGAGTAGCCTTCTTGGACTGTATGATAAGATCCTTGCATGGAAACCATTCGAACATCCACTGTACCAGTTCCTCTGTCAAGTTGCTGAAGAGGTACGCCCATCTTTTAGCATCAGTGGGCCTTGCGAATCTCTAGAGCAAAAGTCTTCTTTTTTGGATGGTGGCTAGCAATATAGTCATTCACCGGCCTGCAAAGAAATTCCTGGCGGAAATCGCCTTTCTGGAGGTGTTCTATCAACCACACTTGTAACAAAAGGTTGCTCCCTTCAAAGTAACGTGCCTCGTGATTGCTGATAAGTGTGGTTTTTAGCCACTTATTATTCTTGCTATAGATTTTAGTCTGAAAGTAATGATTTTTTAATCCAAATCTAATGGAAATGATTGAATTGGAGGTGTGCTAGAGAATGTGAGCTTAATGAAGAAAAATAACTAAAAAGGGATATGTTCTACTCAAGTTCAGCAAAGAGGAGAAATGCTAAGAAAAGTGAAAACCACAGAATTCCATCTGCGGCCGCAAAAGCAAGCGCGGTCCACAAAGAACTGGCAGAAGTGCGGTCCGCAGACTAAAGTATGCGGTAACACTTGGTCCGTAAAACAGGTTCGTACTGACAAAGCCTGAAAGATCAGAGAATGTGTAATCAAACAAGTATGAAGCCTCCTCAAATGTGGCTCGCATCAATTTATATATGGACGCAGAAGCTAAAATGCAGTCGTAGAAGCTAAAGTCCGGTCACAGAACTCCTCCAACTGAAAGCACTCGCAACATTAACCCAGCAAAGCGCGAACCACAAAAGTTAAAGTGGGGCTGCAGAACCCTCCGAAGGGTATTTTTGTCAGAATTTTCGAAGCACTATAGATAGGCGTCTATCATTTGTTTGGGGCATCTTTTCATATTGTAGTAGCATCTGGTAGTTGTTCTTAGCTATTTGACTAAAATTTGAGGTGCAGTTAGAGAGGATCAATTACTTTTCCATTTTATTTTAGCTTTATGTCTTTAATTTCTTCTTCTTTTCATCTCTCTATGTCCATTGCCATGAGTATCTAGATTTTTATCTAGGGTTGTGATCAAACTCTAGAGTGTAAAACTTATGGGTATTTAATAATGCTTGCTATTGATTGGGTTAGTATTATTTAGCCTTGTTTATCCTTTATAGTTCGAATTAATGGTTGCAAATATTGATTCATGCCTATTTGACTTTGTTCTTACTTGAGAAGGAGAAATTTTGTCTAGGAAAACTTGGCTAACAAGAAATTGAACTAGTTGAAGTATTGATTAGTTTAATTAAAGGATTTGAACTAGAGATAGGGATAATCTAACTTGTACTCATATTAAATTGCTTTCATTGCTAGCCATTTGGACTTGAGATAGCCAATTTGGGCATAATCACACTTTAACCGAGAGGTATTGAGTGAGTACTTATGTATTGAGAGTCATACCAAAACCCGATCTATAAACCAAGCATAAATTTACTCTACCCATTAGGTTTACACCTAGGTTAAGGTTACAATCCTAGGATTTTCTCTATTTGATAATACCTCAAAAACATTTCAATTATTACTTGTGTGCTAGCTAGCCAAAATCTTTAGTAGGTTAATTTAGCAAAATTGATACACACTTTTGTTTGGAAGTTAAAACTATTATTTCGAGTCTATCTCTTAAGTATTTACCTTAACACCCAATCTAAACTCCTTGTGGATTTGACCTCGACTCGCGTTGGGTTTATTATTGTAACGGCCATTTCATATTTCCTTTGGGGTGTGAATCGGACGTGATCAATTTTTGGCGCCATTGTCGAGGAGTTTACAGTATTAGCTATAAACTTGAGTTTGTTTCTTGAATTCTCTTATTTTACTTTTGTGATTCTAACTTTTTAAAGTGATTGTAGGTCTCAAATGGAGAACAACGAACTTGGAAACAATACCATTAGGAGAGATGGATGTCGAAGAGGAACAACTTGATGAAATGGCGCAAGTTGCACATCAAAACTACAGAGGCCATATGCAACAAGACAATGTGCCTCCACCTCCCCAACTTCCACCACCAACACCGAATTGTTTCCAATGAATGGTATGTAAGTGCCATCGTCCCCCCCCCCCCAATTAGGGCGGGCAACATGTAAATTGCCAATGAGATGCTCACTTTGCTCGAGCAATAAGGTTATTTCTCTGGGGTGCCAACTTAAAATGCTTACAAGTATTTGAAAGGTTTTGTGGATACGTGTTGGGGAAGCAAACAAACAAATGTTTCCGAAGATGCACTACGGTTAAGGCTTTTTTCCTTCTCGTTAAGGGGTAAGGCTTTGGATTGGTTGGAACGTTTGCTTAATCATTCTACTCATACATGGGATGAATTGGCGGCGAAGTTTATTTCAAAGTTCTTCTATCCCGGGTATATGACACCTCTACTGGATGAAATATTGGCTTTCAAGCAAGAGCCCAATGAACCTTTACATGAAATTTGGGAGCGATATCGGACTATGGTGAAGGAGTGCCCGAAAAATGATATGGCCGGCAACTTGATCCAACAAAATTTCTACCATGGTATTAGTACCACGAATCAATATGTGGTTAATCAATTGGCCCGAGGCAATTTCATGACACCACCTTATGCGGAGGTATGTGAGATTATTGATGAGATGGCAGAAACTTCTTCGGCTTAAAAATCTCGAGCTAATGTTCCCCAACGTGATCCCAACATGATTCATCTTCATAAAGAATTGCAAGACGATGGGCAAGCTATTTCCAAATTGACCACAACCATGACTCAACTCGCTAAGGCTCAAGCTCATCAAATTTAAGCTCCTAACCATGTTCATGCTATGGAAGGGGTGAGTGTCTTGGCCAAGAAGAAGAGGACTAAAGGTCCCCAATATCAACCCCAGGTGGAGACTTATGAACGTGATGATGCTGGATATGATCAAGATGACTCTTATTAAGAGCAAGAAGAAGAAGAAGTACAATTTGTGAAAAATTACCAAAGGCAACAAGGCAATTTTGAAGTCTCCAATCAAAATCAATGGCATTGTCAAAACAACCAAGGCAATTGGGGTTCTAAGAATCAAGGAAATTGGCATAGCAACAACAACAACCAAGGGAATTGGGGAGGTAACAATCAAGGAAATTGGCATAGTAGCAGCAACAATCATGGAAATTGGCATAGCAACAACAACAATCAATGATTTTGTAGAAACAATAATAATCATGCAAATCGGAGTTCGGGTTTCAAAGACTCCTAATGTACCAACAACCGAGCAACCCACCTCCCTATCCTTCTCGCGGTTCAAGTTCTTTAAGCAATGAGATGGGTCGTATTGAGAACATGTTCAAGCAAATGATGGAAACGAATGCAGATTTGGATGCCTAACTTGCTTCACATACCACATAAATCCGTAATCTTGAAGTTCAAATTGGGCAAATATCTCAAGATCTTAATACTCATACTAAGGGTGCATTACCAAGTGATACGGTAGTGAACGCAAAGGGTGGTAACAATACGGGACATGCTATGTCAGTTATCACAAAAAGTGGAAGAGGCGGGAATGCACCCACCTCAAATAAAAAGCAACTTGTAGATAATGAAGAGCGCAAAACACACACTTAAATTCTGCCTGCTAATCAAATTTAGTATAGTATAATATTGTATCAACAAGGATTGAATTTAAACAATATTCTCATAGTTTCTAGATTGGTTGCTATCCAAGATGATAAACAATTGAGATTTGTAAGATGTCTAACTAAAATTAACTAAGAATATAAAGCTATTGACTAATGACAATCATAACAAGAAATAAGCAAAGAAGGTTATCAATGGGAGAAGATAGGGTTTTGATAGGATAAGTACAAGATAAATATTTAGGATCTAACTCTAGATAATTCACTTCTAATGTTCAAGTGAGTCTCTCTAATTCACTCAATTATTAGTTCAAACATTCAGCAAAAACTCCTCTCTCGATTAAGTTTTAACCTCACAAGCTGAACAAATTTAAGCACGTGAAGATATGCAAGAATTCGTAGTGGATTGGTCTTTAGGAAAACCTCTTTCGATTATTATCCTAACTAAGTTTAAGCAATAATTCAAGTAGCCTCTTTCAATTACTTAAAAGAATCTATGAACTCAACCAACAATATAATGCAAATATATCACAAGTTATGCCTCTCTCGATTACATGAACAAGTGAATATAGATGCAACAATTAAGTCATCCAAAAATATTTCAATACATAAAACTAGAGTTATAATTCACAAACAATCATCAATACACCAAATCCATCAAACTCTAAAGAGAACTACTCCAGAACAGAGTACGGTTCACTTCAATGTTTGATATGCAGACTTGGTCGTTGACCCCCGAACACGATCCCAGTTTAATCCCTTGGGAGTTTACTTGGACTTCAAAGCTCTAACTAGCTCGGATTAGCTCCACAACATCTACATAACTCGGAATCACTCCTATAATGCATAAAACACACAATAAGTGCAAAACACTACCAATTAAAGCTCAAACACGAATAAAGTGTAGTGAATTAGAGTTCAATAAGTGACTAAAATACGGGATTATAGCCTCCCATCAACCAAATATTCCAAGAGGAGGAAATCCCACAAAATGATGTTCAAGGACATGATGACGTCTGTATTGATATTGATGATAGTGTGGAGGAGACTTGAGAACAGGTGAACCCGTCTAGGGAACCCATCATTGACATACCGGATCTGGTAGTGCAAAAAGCCAAGGCACCATAGCCGAAGACTCCACCTCCTTACCGTCAAAGGCTTGCTAAGGAAAATGGTGAGAATCAATTCAAGAAGTTTATTCAAATGATGAAATGACTCTCTATTAATGTGCCATTGGTGGAAGCTTTGGAACAAATGCCTGATTATGCCAAGTTTATGAAAGATCTTGTGACCAAGAAGAGGTCGATGAACTTTGAAATAATCAAGGTCACTCATCAAGTGAGTTAAATTGTTCATTCCATGGCTCCAAAGTTGGAGGATCCCGATGCTTTCACAATTCCTTGTACTATTGGAAGTGCCGATTTTGCAAAAGCTCTTTGTGATCTTGGGGTGAGTATCAATTTGATGTTCTATTTGGTGTTAAAAACTTTTAGGATAGGGAAACCAAGACCCACATCTACGAGGTTGCAGATGGCTGATTGCACAATAGATAGACCATTAGGGGTGATTTAGGATGTATTGGTTCGAGTTGATAAATTTATTATTCCGGCAGACTTTATGATTCTAGATTGTGAGGTTGATTATGAAGTTCCTATCATTCTTGGGAGGCCTTTCCTTGCTGCGGGTAAGGCCCTTTGTGATGTTGAAGCCAGGAAACTCATTTTTCGGGTTGGTGATGAACAAGTGTTATTTCATGTGTGCAAGTCTATGTGCCAACCAAATAGCAATGAGGTATGCTCTTTTGTGGATTTGGTGACCAATGTCATTGTTGATGATACTATTGCTAAAATTAATGTTGGTGACATGTTTGAAGCCATTTTGCTCAACTTTGTTGATGATAAGATGGATGGTTTCATTGAATGTGAGAATTCATTGCAAGGAATGGGGTCTTACAACTATGTACCCCGAAAGTTGTCATTGGATCTTGAGAATAGGAAGACTCCTCCTACTAAGCCTCCAATTGAAGAGCCACCGACCTTGGAGTTGAAGCCATTGCCACCTCACCTTCGGTATGAATTTATTGGCCCTTGTTATACTTTACTGGTTATTCTTTCATCTTATTTGGCTAACGTGTCGGTAGATTCCACATTGGCGGTCTTGCAAAGGAGGAAGAAAGCTATTGGATGGACTGTGGCATATATTCAGGGTATAAGCCCTGCATTTTGCATGCATAAGATCATGTTGAATGATGGTGCTAATACGTCTATTGAAAATCAAAGAAGACTCAATGAGGCTATGCAGGAGGTAGTAAAAAAGGAGATTATCAAATCGTTGGATGTCGGGGTTGTCTACCACATTTATGATAGCTCATGGACTTCTCTGGTTCAATGTGTCCCAAAGAAGGGGGCATGACGTTTTGTTACCAATGATAAGAATGAGTTGATACCCACTAGAACGGTCACCGGATGGAGATTTTGTATTGATTATCTTAAGCTCAACAAAGTCACAAGGAAGGACCACTTTACTCTACCTTTCATGGATCAAATACTTGATAAGTTGGCCGGTCGTGCCTTTTATTGCTTTATTGATTGTTACTCAGGATACAGCCAAATTATTATTACATCAGAAGACCAAGGGAAAACCACCTTTACATGTCCATATTGTACTTTTGCTTTAACACATATGCCTTTTGGATTGTGCAACGCACGAATGACTTTTCAACGGTATATGATGGCTATCTTCACAGACATGGTGGAAGATTACCTTGAGGTCTTCATAGATGACTTTTCAGTGGTTGGGAATTCATTTGATGATTGTATTGCTAATTGGGACAAGGTGTTGGCTAGTTGTGAGGAAGCAAATTTCGTACTCAATTGGAAGAAATGACATTTCATGGTTGAGGAAGGCATTGTCCTTGGCCATAAGATTTCATAGAATGGTATTGAAGTGGATAAGGCGAATATTGAAGTTATTTCTAACATTCCATCCCTACCTCGATGAAGGGTATGAGGAGTTTTTTGGGCCATGCGAAATATCAAATACTTTTTCTAAAGTGGTGAACCCTTTGTGCAACCTCCTTGAGAAGGATGCCAAATTCTATTTCAATGAAGATTGTATGAGAGCTTTTGAATGATTGAAGCTCAAGTTGATAACTACTCCTATAATTACATCTCTAAATTGGAATTTTCCGTTTGAGCTCATGTGTGATGAAAGTGATGTAGCGGTTGGGGATGTTTTGAGGCAATGCATCAACAAAGTTTTTCATTTGGTCTACTATGCTAGTAAGACCATGAATAGTGCCCAAGTCAATTATACTCTTATGGAGAAGGAGCTCCTTGCTATTTTGTTTACTATTGAGAAGCTTCTCCCGTACTTGATGGGTGCCAAAGTTATTGTCCACACGAATCATGCGGCGCTGCAATATTTTATGAGAAAAAAGGAATCTAAAGCTCATTTGATAAGATGTGTGCTTTTGTTTCAAGAGTTTGATATAGACATCCAAGATAAGAAGGGAAGTGAACATCAAGTGGTGGACCACTTGTCTCATTTGGAGGAGGGGAGGACACATGATGGCCTTGAGATCAATGAATCGTTTCCCGATGAGTAACTATTGGCACTTTAAATGAAAGAGGTACCATGGTTCGCGGACTTGGAAAATTTCCTTGTGCGTAGTATCATTTCAAAAGAGTTCACTTCAAACCAAAGGAAGAAGATCAAGAGGGACTGTAAAGACAACTATTGGGATGAACCATACCTTTTCCAGATTTGCATGGATGGGGTGATTAGAAGATGTGTGCTGGAGGAGGAATAAAGTGATATTCTTAGGGCTTATCATTCTTCGCCCTATGGTTGTCATCACAGTGGAGCAAGAATGGCAGCTAAAGTCCTAAGTCATAGTTTCTATTGGCCTACTCTCTACAAAGATGCAAATGACTTGGTAAGAAGATGTGATGAATGTTAACGAGGCCGGTGGAATTTCAAAGAAACATGAGATGCCCCTTACAACCATCTTGGAGATTGATATCTTTGATGTTTGGGGCATTGACTTTATGGGCTCTTTTGTGAGTTCTTGTGGAAACACCTACATTTTGGTCGTGGTGGATTATGTATCTAAATGGGTTGAAGTCATTGATCTCCCAATAATGAGGCAAGAAGTGTGGTGTTTTCTTGAAGAGGATCGGTTTCACAAGGTTTGGGACTCTTTGGGAAATCAAAAGTGATGGAGAGTCGCATTTTTGAAACAAGGCTTATGACACTTTGCTCGGCAAGTATGGTGTCACTCACAAAGTGACAACTGCCTATAATCCACAAGCAAGTGGTCAAGTGAAAGTTTCCAATCATGAGATAAAAGAGTATTTTGTCCAAGACGGTGAATGCAAATCGATCAGATTGGTCTAAGAGGCTTAATGATGCTCTATGGGAATATATAACGGCTTACAAAACACCTATCAGAATGTCTCCATACCAGTTGGTGTTCAAAAAATCTTGTCATATTCTGGTAGAATTAGAGCACAAGGCAATGTGAGCCTTGAAGAAACTAAATCTTGATTAGGATGTAGCCGTTAACTTGCGGGTTGTACATTTGAATGAATTGGATGAATTCTGGTATAATGCATACGAGAGTTCATCCTTGTACAAAGAAAAAAAAAGTACCTTCATGACAAGTATATTTGGAACAAGGAGTTCAAGGCCGGTGATCAGTGTTGTTGTTCAACTAAAGGTTGAGAATGTTTCCCGCTAAGCTTAAGTCAAAGTGGAGCGGTCCATTTGAAATTGTTGGTGTGACACCCTTTGGTGCTTTGGACTTAAAGAACAAGAACAATGAAATATTACGAGTCAACGACCACCGAATGAAGCACAACTTGGGAAAATTTGGTGAAAGCCACGTGGTAGCGATAGTTTACTTCAATTGAGGATACTATGATATTGCGTCATACCACGACGTTAAATAAGGCTCTTCTTGAGAGGAAACCCAAGTTCTTTTCCCTTTTCTCTTTTAGTTAGATGTTGTTTCTTGTTTTTAACTAGATTTGAAGTGTGTTGCAGTTATCAGTGTTAGGTATTGAGATGATGGCTGAAGATGTGTCCTGCATGGGAAACTGCAGACCGCACTTTCATTTTTCTAGATGCAAAAGAGGAGATGCGGAAAACAGAAAATTAATTGTTTGTAGATTTTAACTACGAACCGCATTTGCAAGAGGCAACTCATGTGCTAAATTGGAGGTCCTCTAAAACTTTCTCACAATAGTGCAGAGCTAATGTTGCGGCCTATCTGATAATTTTGTGGTCGCATGAGAGCACTCTCAGAGAAGTCACTGAAACTAAGGTATAGAAGATCGGCCGCACTTGAAAAATTACAAATCGCACAACTACAAACTCTCCACCACCTATGTAACAGAGTGCGGACCGCATTTGGAGTTTCGCGGCCGCACTCACCCTCTTTTTAACATGACCCACGCGTGAGTATAAATAGAATAGTAGGTCTCCATTTTACACTTTTTGCCATATTCACCATCTGACGGAGATTCTACTGAAGAACAAGTTTCTTGCACATTTGAACATGCACAACCAACCACACCCGAATCATTCTTATCGCACTAGCACAATCTGGTATGCATCACTTCAATTTTGTTATTTTTCTTTTTGAATCTTTTTTTTTTTGCTTTTTAACTTCTTTTTAGGACATCTATGATTGCATCCCTTATATGTGTCCATGTGGGGTAGTTTAAGAATAGGTACTTGGGAAATCATGCTTAAATGGGGTTGGGTATGTGGCTATCATGCCTTTACCATGTTACCCAGTTGGATTGAACACATAATTGCATAACCTAGATAGAAAATGACCTTCCTCCTTAACTGTTATTGATTGCACGGACCGCATTTGAAATTTTGCGGTCCACAATTTCTGATTTAGGAAGCTTGGTTGATAACCCTATTTATGCCACCACAATTTAATTGTGTGGACCGCACTTGGAATTTCGCGGCCGCAAAGAGAGGTCTGTACTGTCCATCAGAGAACTTCTTCTTTAGGACCTGAGTACGTTTACTCAAGTGCGGACCGCTATTTAGTTATGCGGACCACAGTTGGATTTCTGTGGCCGTAGATGTGTGCCCGCATTGTTCTTCAGAGACTTCTCTCTGAAGGTTTGATACATCTGTGCCAAAGTGCGGCTGCACTTGGATTTTTGCGTACCACACTTCCTCTTTGCTTATCGCACTTGGATTTTTGCGGACCACACTTCCTCTTTGCGAACCGCACTTGGATTGCACTTGAACTCTGTCTTCTGTATGATAAACACTAAACACCCCCACTGCTTTTATGTTGTCCTTTACTACTAATATGACTACTAACTAATTTGTGACTTGTATACCAACTGAAAACTCTCTTTATGCATACACAAATAATGTTACGATCAAGAGGAAAGGGAGAGGCATCCAAAAGAAGGGGTAGCTAGGGAAAGGCAGAGGCAGAGGTGCCATGCACCCTATTGCAACAATCTCCAAAAAGCAAATTGCTGTCCGGGGGAGATGTAGAAGCCTCTCAGAGTTAGATTTTTATGTCTTGTCTAGGGAAGCCTCCGAAGGAAATTCAATTTCTCTATCGGAAGGGCAAGAGCAGTTTAAGCCACAAGCTGTGCCTTCCACATCTCAGAGCATCTCTCAGGGCATGACTAGCACTAGTCATGAGTCAAATGCAGCTGCACAAGACTATGATTCTCATGATGCCCTCGATGATGGAAAAGGGGGAACAATTGCAAGGGATGGCATAGTAAGAACAAAGAAGAAGGTGGTCTAGGAAGACTTGTTCTTGAGCTTCAATGCTTATACAGACTTCCAAAGGTAGTGGAAGGAAAGGTCCCTCACTCATGAAAGGCAGTTCCACACCAAGGACTTAGACAAGTATAATCTGGCAGTCCTAGAGCAGTTTACAAAGAGGAAAGGTTGGGTGCAGTTCAATGAGGAGATGATGGATGTCAAGGAACACCTTTTTTGGGAGTTCTAAGCCAACACGGCGCATATTGTAAAAGGGACCAAGATTACAAAAGTGCGTAACCTTAAGGTGAAATTTCATCAATGCACTTTGAACGCCTACCTCAAACTTGAGGATGCGGAGCCAAAGGAAAACTTGGCCAAATTTGCTGAGAAGGAGGAGGTCAGACTGTGGCTCGCAGAGATTCTTGCACCTAGGCTTACTCCCCCGTGGATAGGTGTCGGAGTGCCAATCTTCCGAAAGACTTAGAGCTTCAAGGCAAAGGGTTGGCAGACTTTTTTTGTACGAGACGTTATCTACGCCTGAACGAGAACAACCTACCTCTGGAGAGAGCAATGCTAGTGGCTTCTATCATGGCCGGGTACCCAATCAATGTGGGTGCTCTGATGTTTGCCAATATCACTCTGGTAGAACAACAGGGTAACACCTCCTACCCCTACCTAGTTCTATCACGGAGTACTTAATATATGCCAAAGTGGAGTCCAGACCGTTTGATTTGAATATTAAACCTATCGGCCCCTTTGATCGGTACAAGTTGCAAGATCCCAGGAACCCAAGAAGAGTAGTCAATCTTCCACTACTACTAACCAGTCTGATGAGCATGTAGTAGTAGCTCCCGGTCCCTCTAATATCCCCTCCTTTTTCGTTGAGCCTTCTACCATTGTCAGAGACACTATTTCTAAGCCACCATCAGCCCATGCTCCATTGCCTACACCAGCTCTGAGGCTAGTGCCTTTGCCTACTAGCCTACTGTCTACCTTACAGATTTCTTAGATGTTGGTGAGTCTCAACAACTGGATGCAGACAGCTACATCAAAGCTGTCTGAGATATCTAGTACAGTTATAGGGCAGCCCTTTATATAGTCGAACTCTTCTAACATTGATATGAAGCTCACCAAGGTCTTGTACAACCAAAAAGTGATTATGGACACACTTGTGCATCATGGTGCAATTATTGAGAGGTTGAGCAAGTGAAGAAGATGAGAAAGACACAAGCCAGGAAGATGTCAGTTGAGTAGCTCCAAGCTGAAGTGACCAGGATAGTTAAGGCCATCAACTTGCCGTTTGACATGCTGATTGACCCCACCCAGCCTCACCCATCTCAAACTTCTTAGGATGTCACTACTGCTGAGCCTGAGGAGCCCTGCCTTGCATCCAGCACTACTGATGTAGTGTGTCACATGTTCACATCTCAGGAAGCTCTCATGGACGATGTTGATACCATCCAGTTAGCTGAGCCAGCTCGGACTGACCCCTCTAGTGATACCATGAGGACTGAGGATTCTTAAGGAGTTTCTTCGCCCATCTCTACTCTTTGATCTTGTTTTGCTAAGCATTGGGGACAATGCTTACTTTTATTTGGAGGGTGGAGAATTTGATGGATTGATACATTTAATGAAACTGGGATGTAATTATTGGATGATCTATTTTGTTTACTTTTAGTAGTTTAATACATTTAGTAGTAATCTATAATTCTATTTTTTGTAGTGTAAATATTATGCTTTTCCTTCTTTTATTAATAATAAGCCTTTGGTTTTCTTAATGCCACAGTTCTTCTATGAACCAAGTGACTTTTTCCGAGGATGGATAGTGTGACAACTCTCTTAAAAGAATTAGTCTGTTGCATGTGTAAGTGGAAGTAATAGTAAGTAGTGATGAATACAATCCCTAATCAAGTTAGTCTATAAAAATAAGTTATTTATGCTTCGTGTGGTACCAACATACTTAACTACATGATTATGGTTTGAGACAAGGTTGTTGTGAATCATTTTTGAAAGCAGTAACTCTAGTAAAAGTGACTTTGATGTTGTTGACTTGTCCTTGATAACCACTAGGTGGTTGAGTAGACCCTAGAGATCTGTAACAACCCGACCGGTCGTTTTGAGCTCTAGCACGTCGTTCGACAGTTTGAGGCCATGAGCAGCTTCATTTCAGGTATTATGACTTGTGCGTATGGTCGGAATTGAATTTCAGGAAGTTCGGAGTTGATTTGGAAAGAAACTTCTCATTTCGAAAGCCTTAAGTTGAAAGCACTGACTAAGATTGGATTTTAGAGTAAACGGCCTCCGAATCGGGATTTGAAGGTTCTTGCAGGTTCATATAATGATTTCGGACTTGGGCGTATGTTTGGATCGGGCTTTGGATGCCCCGGGAATGTTTCGGCACCTATTGTGGAAGTTAGCAATTTGGAAGAATTTCCATAAATTTGGGTTGAAGTGCATTTCAATATTATCGATGTCCGTTTGGAATTCAGAGTTTGGAAATAGCTCTGTATGGTGATTACGGTATTGGGAGCGCGTCCGGAAGTGGATTTGGAGGTCCGTAGGTCATTTTGGAGTCATTTGGCTAAAGTTAGAAATTTGAAGGTTTTTGAAAAGTTTGACCGGGAGTGGACTTTTTGATATCGGGGTCGGATTCCGATTTCGGAAGTTGGAATAGGTCTGTAATGTCAATTATGACATGTGTGCAAAATTTGAGGTCAATCGGACCTGATTTGATATGTTTCGGCATTGAATGTAGAAGTTGAAATTTCTAAAGTCCATTAAGCTTGGAATGGGGTACGATTCATGAATTCAACATTGTTTGATGTGATTTGAAGGCTCGACTAAGTTTGTAACGTGTTTTGGGATGTGTTGGTCTATTTGGTGGACGTCCCGAGGGCCTCGGGTGAATTCCAGAAGGTTAACAGATTGATTTTTGGACTTAAGAATTTTTTGAAGCTTAATGCTTCTGGTGTAATCGCACCTGCGTGACTTTGGCGGCAGGTGCAAGATCGCGGGTGCGGCTAATTTCTCGCAGATGCGAGAAGGGACTGGAGCTGGGGGAGCCGCAGAAGCGGACCGGAGAATCGCACATGCGTGTGTGCAGGCGCGAGGCAGCCACCACTGGTGCGTAATATTTGCGCAGATGCGCATAGTAGATCGCACCTGCGAAGCTTGCAGAAGCGAAGAAACTTCCGCAGGTGCGAGATCTTGGCAGGGCAGTGAGGACCGCAGGAGCGGAATGTGGACCACACTTGTGGAGCGGCAGGAGCGTCTATTTGACCGCATGTGAGTTAAATAGAAGAATTATACATGGATTGGTACATGAAAATTAGTATAAATTGTGGGGTTTTGGTAGAAGACCTAGAATTTGGTATTTGTTTTTGGATTTTGACCAAGAAATTAGGCATGGAATTGAGAATAAACTGCATATTTGAGTTCGTGAGGTTATGTGTAAAGTTTATCTTCGATAATTTTTGGAATTCGGGCATGTGGGCCCGAGGGTGATTTTTATCGACTTTTCGATCGGGGTTAAAAATTGTTATAAATTGGATTATATTGAGTATTTGAGTATATATTAATGGGTTGCATGATTATTGGCTAGCTTTGGAGCGTTGTGCATCGATTCAAGTTGTTTGAATGGCTCGGAAGCCGGTTATAGAACTTCGGAGCGAGGTAAGTCTCCTTTCTAACCTTGTAAGAGGGAATTTACCCCATATGTGAAATAAATCAATATGTGCTCCTATTTGTGGGTGCTACATACCCACGAGGTAACGGGAGTCCGTACGTAGCTACTATTATGCCTAAATTTGGGTAGTCTAGGACCCAAAAGCATGCTTTACTTGTAATATTTGAAATCTTGTTGCAAATTTAAAAATGCTTAAATCATATCGAACTGTGTTAATAGATTTCTAAAAGGCTAGACATCGTTTTCTTGCCTTTTAAAAGAGAAATTGCCTTCTCCTTGGGTAATTGCCCCTTGATTGATTATTTGAATGTGTTATCTTTAAGGAACTGGCCGAACGCCTCAGTAGATTAAATAGATGCATCTATGGTTTGCGTCATTCGACCCTCTGGCAGTGCACAGTTTAAATACTTATTGGATCGGGCCGTACGACCTCGGCATGATTTGCGCATGCTTGTATTGCTTGCCTTGATATTTATAAATAATGATATTGCCTCCCTGGTCTGCGATAAATCAATAATTTGATATGGCCTCATTGGCCGGAGATATAATCGTTAAATAATGGGAGATACAATTTGGAGATTCCTTAATTATGAAAGAACTGTTTACTTACTTCAGAATAATGGGCTTGCAACCGTATTAATTAATCTATGTCTAATTTAATGATATTATTCTACTTATTTATATAGCCCATAGTAAGTGTCGAAGTCGACCACTCGTCACTACTTATTAGGGGTTAGGCGGGATATTTACTGGGTGCGCGTTGATTTACGTACTCATACTACACTTGTTGCACATTTTTGTACAGGTATACATATGTTTAGCAGCCTTGTGGGCGCAAGCAGAGTATTGTATACGATACTCCGCAGCCAGCAGAGTCTCCTTTAGAGTATTGTACTTTCCTTCCTGTCCAAATTTGTATTCCAGACAATTACTGTATTTTATTTTAAATTCCTAAAAAAGGCTCACGCACTTGTGATACCGGGTTCTGTTATGATTATGGGGTGTTCAGTATTGAATTTTGGAAAATATTGTTATTTATTCTGTAAATACATCTTTTACTTGATAAATTGAAGCAAATTTACGATTTCAAAAATATTAAAATAAGAACTTAATTAACTATTTAGTGTTGGCTTGCCTGACAGTGGTGTCCGGCGCCATCATGACGTCTAACGGATTTTGGGTCGTGACAACATGGTATCAGAGCACTAGGTTTACTTAGGTCTCACGAGTCATGAGCGAGTCTAGTAGAGTCTTCCGGATCGGTACAGAGACGTATGTACTTATCTTTGAGAGGCTACAGGGCCGTTAGGAGCACTTCCCTTCTTGATTCCTCATCGTGTGATTTGATTCCTTTGAGGCTTATGCCTTCATTTCCTTCCTATTCAATCTTACACAACGCGAGGAGTCAAAATCTGATTTTGAAAATTTTAATAGGTCCGTTATGTCATTTATGACTTGTATGCAAAATTTGAGGTCAATCGGAGGTGATTTGGTAGGTTTCGGCGTTGTTTGTGGAAACTTGAAATTTCAAAGTTCATTAGGCTTGAATTGGGGTATGATTCATGTTTTTAGTATTGTTAGATGTGATTTGAAGATACGACTAAGTTTGTATGATGTTTTAGGACTTGTTGGTATATTAGGTTGAGGTCCAGAGGGGCCTCGGGTGAGTTTCGGACGGCTAACAGATCATTTTTAGACTTGGAGTTGCTGAAATTTGGAATTACTGGTTTCCTTTTATGCGATCGCGTGAAGTCACCCGCGATCGCGTAGGCTTGTTTGGGGCAGTGATGATTTGTTCTATGTGATTGCGAGTGTAGGAACGCTATCGCATAGGTTTGGCTAGGCTGTGCTTCGCGAACGCATGGGTAGTGTCGCGTTCGTGTAGAAGAAATGAGGCGACTAGGTACACGCGTTTACTCTTCGCGATCGCGTAAGGATAGACATGATCGTGTAGAGTTGTGAGGTCAGTGCTTCACGGTCGTGTGGGAATAACCGTGATCGCGTGGGTTATTTTTGGGCAGAAATTATTTTGTGCTTCGCGATAGCGGGACTTTGACCGCGATCGCGTAGAAGAAATCACTGGGCAGAGTGTTTAAATTCTGAAAATGGGATTTCGTCCCATTTTTCATTTTTGACGGATTGGAGCTCGTGAAGAGGCGGTTTTTGGGAGAATTTTAAGAAAAACAACGGGGTAAGTGTTCTTAACTCAATATTGGTTAAATTACCCGAATCCATAGTTGTTTTTAACATTTAATTGGTGAATTAAGTCGGAAAATTGTGAAAACCCTCTTGGTTTAATTTTGAGATTTGAGGGTCGAGTTGATGTCGCATTTGAGTAAAATTTGTATGGTTGGACTCATGGTTGAATGGGCTTTCATATTTCGTAACTTTTGTTGGGTTCCGAGACGTGGGCCCCACGGGTGAATTTTGGGGCGTAAATTCGGATTTTTGGAAACTATTAGTATTTTGATATGGAATTAATTCTTATAATTTTTTTAGGCTGAATCAAATTAATTGTGACTAGATTCGAGCCATTTGGAAGTTGATACGCGCAGAATGGAATTTCTGGAGCATTGCTTAGCTTGCTCGACATTGGATTTGGCTTGTTCGAGGTAAGTAACTCTTCTAATCTTGGAGTTGAGGGTATAAACCCTGAATATATGTATTATGTGAATTGTTGGGAGATGAAGCACATGCTAGGTGACGGGCGTGTGGGTGTGCACTATAGAAATTATGACATAATTGTTTCTGTAGAAGTTTGTAGTTAAATAATCTTGGCATTTTTCATTCGGCTTTATTTGTTAAAGAAATTGAGCTGAAAAGCATATTAAAAATCATGTTAAGGCTATGTGCCAGTATTATTGGGAGCGACAGAGGTCATATTGCTGTCAATTATTTTTTTTCAAATTGAAAATTCATACTCAGTCATATTCATGTCATTACATATTATATCTCAGTCTCTGTTGTTGATTATTAATACATCATATCATCATTTTTGGGCTATTTTCATGACATTGTGAGCCCATGAGAAAGATACTGGAGAGATTGATGAATGAATGAGGCCGAGGGCCTGATTGTGAGGATAATTATGGGATCGGGCTGCACGCCGCAGCAGGCCAGATTGGCTTATTATAGCACGTGAGTTGGCCGTGCGGATCCATATATTAGTATTATAGCACGTGACTTGACCGTGCAACACGTGACTTAGCCGTGCAGATCCTTATATTATACTATAGCACGTGAGTTGGCCGTGCGGATCCAGATATTATTATAGCACGTGAGTTGTCTGTGCAGCACGTGAGTTGTCCGTGCAGATTATAGCGCTTGGGCTGAAGAAGCCCCTCAGTTGTCTGTACACACCCCCAGTGAGCGCAGGTACCTACTAAGTGCGAGTGCCGAGTGAGAGTGCTGAGTGATTGGGAGGACTTAGTGACTGGGAGGACTGCATGGAATGATACTCTGGGAGTATGCATATGATTTTATCACTGAGTTGCATCGCATTGACATGCACACATGACATACAGGCACAAAGATGTATTTTCCTCATGCTGTACTGTATCACATCATTTATGATTTCTCACACATGTTTACAGATGGGCATAGTGATGCATTTGTTTTTACATAGGGTTATTTGGAAAGAAAATGAAATATCTCATTTATTATTCGGAGGATTTTGGGAAACATTATTGTTTTCAAACTTATTTATATTTTTTTTTTTGGCAACTTCGGTAAACGATTTTGGGTTTCACTGATGTACTTGAAAGGAAGAACTATTTTTGGAAATTATGATTTAGCTGAGCATTTTCGTCTGAATTTCTTCTCGTATTATTTGCCTTATGTTGTGATGGACTGTGGTGGACTATTGGTTTTGGACCCGACCTTGGTAAAAGCTCGTCACTGCTTTCAACCTAAGGTTAGGTTTGTTACTTACACAGTACATGGGGTCGGTTGTATTGATACTACACTTCTGCACATTCCGTGTAGATGTTGGCTGCTGTTGTTGCTACACTCGATGGTTGCCGGATTTGAAGATGTACCTACGTTCCTATTGTAGTTGCCTCTTGTTCATGGTAGCCTTAGATTCATAAAACTCTGTTTATGTACTTTTCAAACAGATGATGTAATTATTTCATACCAGTTTTGTATACTCTATTCTTAGAAGCTCATGATTTATACCATCAGTTCTTGGGGAAAAGTATTGGTTTTATCTATTTTCTTTTAATTAATTGCCTTATTAATTTCATTGGAATTGGATAATTGGTAATTGGCTTACCTAGCGGGTTGGGTTAGGTGCCATCATGACTAGTTGGATTTTGGGTCGTGACACTTTCAGAGCCTCAACTACTATTCAATCACTAAATATTTCTGAGTTTGAACTCATCAACAAGACATGAAAACCTACTTCATCCCACCAAAGAATCCCTCACAGAGATGTATTTTCCTCATGTTGTACAGTATCACATCATTCATGATTTCTTACATATGTTGACAAATGGGCATAGTGATGCATTTGTTTTTACACGGGTTATTTAGAAAGTAAATGAAACATCTCATTTATTATTGAAAGGATTTTGGAAAAAATTATTGCTTTCAAACTTATTCATATTTTTGGCAACTTCGGTAAACGATTTTGTGTTTCACTGATGTACTTGAAAGGAAGAACTATTTTTGGAAATTGTAATTTAGTTGAGTATTTTCCTTTTAATTTCTTCTTGTATTATTTGCTTTATGTTGTGATGGACTGTGGCGGACTATTGGTTTTGGACCCGACCTTGGTAAAAACTCGTCACTGCTTTCAACCTAAGGTTAGGTTTGTTAATTATTCACTACATGCGGTCAGTTATACTGATACTACACTTCTGCACATTGCATGCACATGTTGGCTGCTGTTGTTGCTGCACTCGATGGTTGCCGGATTTGAAGATGTACCTGCGTTCCTATTGTAGCTGCCTCTTGTTCATGGTAGCCTTAGATTCATAAAACTTTGTTTATGTACTTTTCAAACAGATGATGTAATTATTTCATACCAGTTTTGTATACTATATTCTTAGAAGCTCATGATTTGTACTACCAGTTCTTGGGGAAAAGTATTGGTTTTATCTATTTTCTTTTAATTAATTGCCTTATTAATTTCATTGGAATTAGATAATTGGTAATTGGCTTACCTAGCGGGTTGGGTTAAGTGCCATCATGACTAGTTGGATTTTCGGTCATGACCAGGTGGTATTAGAGCTCTAGGTTCATAGGTTCTACAAGTCATGAACAAGTATGTAGTAGAGTCTTGCGGATCGGTATGATGACGTCCATACTTATCTTCGAGAGGCTACATGGCATTTAAGATATATACTTCCCATCTTTCTTTCCTTATCATGCAGAATTGATTCAGCTTGAGACATAACTCTTTGAATTCCTTCCACGTATTCGTATGTGCACATGAGCGCTCAGTATCAACTGTATATCACTGGATTGCAATTCCATGAATGAGGTTTGAGATGAGTATTCTGCGTTTTGTTGATGGGCCAGTATGGAGGACTTGAGGCCGAAGTTAGACTGCAGCTTAATCTCGGTAGTTTCGGTTGTGAGAACCTGTGAAATTAGACTTATGCGTTTGGTAGTATTCCTATGAGTGGAATTTGTGGCTCGATGAGCGGTTGAATAACTATATGATAAGTATGATGTGAATGCGGGATGTGTTCAGATGGGTTGAATGAGACAAATAAATTTTTTTCGTGACTCGAGAGTTTGCTATTGGGTACTTGATTCCTGTTTGATGGGACGTATAGTCTTGAGTTGTGAGTGCCTTGAGGGATCTGTCATGCTATTTAATTGTGGAGCGAAGTTGATTTTTATGTCGTGTTGATGAGTTCAAACTGAGAAATATTAAGTGATTCCGTGGTAATTGTAGCTGTAAAAGGGTATGGCAATATGCCAATTTGAGGCTAAGCAGGTGGGTTATCTTCCGCGGAGTAATATACGTAGGTGTGCTCCTTATAATGTGAATGGAGAGTTTCTCTTCTTCCAGCAAGGCGTATGTGATGAGATTTGAATTTGAATCTAGTTGAGAAAGTTGACTTGACTGTCAAGAGAAGAAATGCGAGCTTAGAGGATGATCAAGGTATTTTATGGTTGGTGTTACATGAGATTGAGAAGAATTTTCATTGAGCTGACTGCAGGATCATGACAGTAATAGAGTATGGGTATTGTGAGTTATCGAATGTTTTGATTTATGGCGTTAAGTCAAGTGGGGGAGCCTGCTATTGACAATTTAATTCATGGCTATGTGTCAAATGTTTGTTTTGGTCTGAGGTTTAGTTAGGAATCAGTGATGACTTGCAGAGGTGGAGTTTAAGAATGACTCGAGTAAGGAAATTTCTGGATACGGGTTGTGTTATGCTTTATGAGTATATGAAAATTGTGGGATAAGTGAATTGTTATTTGTGAATGATGTAGTGCGCACGGAGTATGAATTTGATCGGTGGTCTTAAAACATGATTAACTCTTTGGGTGATGCTGTGCTAATGGGGCACGTGTCTTTCAGCCCATTTGGGTGGTGTAATTTGGATTTGAACAAAGTGGGTGACTCTCGAGAAAGTTCCAATAGGTCCGAGGTTTACATATAGCAATTGAGAATTCCTCCGGACTTGTGTATGGATAAGAATCTGAGATTTGCATTTGATGGTACCTGGACTTGCGAAAATTCTGTATGACTATGGATTCTACATTTTAGTATAAGAAAGGTAAGAAGAACAATTTCAAATTCACATAAGGTATTCTCAGAGTAATGTTACAGTTGTGGTATTTTTCAAGGTGCTTAAGAAGAATACAATTGCTTATAGGCCATAGGGCATTGTGGTTCTATGCTAGGTTTGTGGGGTGAGCTGTGGCTAAAGATCGTGGCATTTTAACAAGGAGAAGTATCAATCTGAAGACAAATTCGAAAGAAACTCGGAGGAAATAAGACAACCGGGTAGTAGGTTGGATCAGTAAAGTAATGGATATGATCGGTTCTTTGGGTGCTTAGGATGTGGGGGTTTCTACAGGTGCTTTGTGGCAATACACCTGGGTTTGGCGACTTGCGTGGCTTGGTTGAGCTAGGGAGATTCAACTCTGATGGCTTGATTATGTGCAAGTGGATTCCAAATCATTCTCGAGTATTTTTACCACGGTTTGAAATAGGTATTTTCCTACTAGCCTGAGGAGCATGTTGAGTATTGTGATTTTCTACCGGATGTGATCAAATGGGAGGCACCTGGCTAATCGGATATGTATTTTACTTGTGACTCGGAATGATTATGAGGTTCTTGTATTTTTCAGACGATGGCATGATAGATGTGGTGTGTTGTGTGGGATTAAGGTTGGCGTGTGTATGGTCACGGTTTGGCTTTGAAAGGGAGGTCATAAATTCTTAGAGGGGATGAACATTTTTCGATGTTTAGATGAATGCTATCACTATTTGGTATTACGTGAGTATAGCATACATTTCAGAAGGCGCACTATGCTTTGAATTATGGATATTTTATAGGTATGGTGGCATTTTCCTGGTTGATCGACTGTTGATTTTAAGACGTTGCTATGGGGCAAGAAAGAATGGGAAAAATATTCCTCGTGGGATGATTGTGTTTGAGAGATGTGTTAGACATTCCGGCGATGGAGATGGAATCAGAAATGGTGATTCGTGTGTTCTATGGATTTGGAGCGGATTGTTTCATGGTTGCGGACTGTGAAGTCGTGGACGAAGCTAGCCAGATAATGGTATGTATTATGACTCCGTCGTTGTGAATTTTCAGAGGGTTATTTATTTACTGTGGTGACCAGAGTTTATTTGGGGGTCCATTGGTAGGCCCAATTAAGATGTGTATTCTACACTGAGCCGGAATGATTGGCTCCATACTGCTATTATTGAGGGATGTGCCATTCGGTTGATTTTGAACTTATTCATGTTCTGAAATGATCTGTGAGTTACTCCTTTATGATACGAGGAGTTGTGATTCATTGGTTATGTGCACATATGGTGTGGTTCTATTGGGGGCCTTATGGCAGGATTTGAACGAGATGAGCATTTGGGTATTGCATGATTGATTGCGTATTGGTTATGTCTTTTAGGTTTTGTGTGGCATTGTGTCATTTTCCTCTCCGTGGTTATTAATTTTCAGCAGGGTGGCTCGGGGTATATAATATGGACCAATGTTTGGATGGGGTCACACATTGCAGTGGAGTTATATTAAGGTATGAACCCTGTGTTAGAATCGGGTGATGGTTCTATGGTGTGTTATGTATTTTCAGCATTTCGTTGTGGCAGTACTTGTTAATATGGTAGGGCAGTTCTCTCATTTGAGTCATTTTCCATGACTGAGTACACTTGAATTGTTGCGTATTGGCGCACTGATGGCACGGTTTGTGACTCTGAGTTATATTGGTGTGGCATGTCTGTGGTATAGGTGTGTTTAATAATATAAGGTCATTGGACCTAGAATGAGTACTATCAGGGCTAAAATAGTATATTCGGGAGGATAATATTGATATTTCGCTTAGAAAGCGATTATGGTCCTGGTTGGGGCGAGAGAGATCCGTGACTTGTTAATCTGGTAGGTGGTCGTGAAATATCGCGTGTTTCTTTTATTATCAACAGTGTACGAAGGTTTTAGGATGAGGTTTGGTTCGATATAGGTTTAATACTAGTATTTGGTTGGTTTTGGAGTAGTCACTGTGATCACGAATGGTGCTACGAGCATGCGAGTTATGTAATATTTTAGGTAATTATGTTCGAGGTTATGGTTATTGGTTAATACAGCTTGTTCAAACTCATACAGTGTGTAAATGTAAGGTTCGTGTCTTGAAAAGAAATTTCTGAAGGTTGGGAATTTAATTCTAAGGTTTTTGGGCTAAGGTTAAATTAATGATTTTCAGTTGTATTGTGTTGTCAAGCCTATATGGAATAGGGTGATGTGGGTTCACCCCCGGGTACGTGCGTGGTAGGATAGAATAGTGATTTGATGGCTTGGAGGTGACACTTGCCACGTTCGAAGACAAACGTATGTCTAAGTGGGGGAGATTGTAATGACCCGGCTGGTCATTTTGAGTATCACAACCCCGTTCCCCCATTTACTGCTCAATTTATGCCTTACAATTGATTTATGACTTATCGGGTTAGTTGGTTCGGGTCCGGAAGTATTTCGGAGTGAAATGAGACACTTAGTTTCATTGCTAGAAACTTAAGTTGGAAAAGTTGACCGGATATTCTCTTATGTGTAAACAACCTCGAAATTGAATTCTGATGATTCCAGTAGCTCCGTATGGTGATTTTGGACTTAGGAGCGTGCCGAAAAATTATTTGGATGTGCGTAGTAGAATTAGGCTTGAAATGCCGAAAGTTAAAATTTTGAAAAGTTTGACCGGGGGTTGACTTTTTGATATAGGGGTCAAAATCCGATTATGAAGATTTTAATAGGTCTGTTATGTCATTTATGACTTGTGTGCAAAATTTGAGGTCAATCAGACGTGATTTGATAGGTTTCGGCGTTGTTTGTGGAAACTTGAAATTTCAAAGTTCATTAGGCTTGAATTTGGGTATGATTCTTGTTTTTAGTGTTGTTAGATGTGATTTGAATACACGACTAAGTTTGTATGATTTTTTAGGACTTGTTGGTATATTTGGTTGAGGTCCCGGGGGGCCTCGGGTGAGTTTCGGACGGCTAACAGATCATTTTTAGACTTTGAGTTGCTGAAATCTGGTATTACTGGTTTCCTTTTATGCGATCGCGTGAAGTCACCCGCGATCGCGTAGGCTTGTTTGGGGCAGTGATGATTTGTTCTATGCGATCGCGAGTGTAGGAATGCGATCGCACAGGTTTGGCTAGGCTGTGCTTCGCGAACTCGTGGGTAGTGCCGCATTTGCATAGAAGAAATGGGGCGACTTGGTACACGCACGTATAGTGTTGTGAGGTCAGTGCTTCGCGGTCGCGTGGGAATATCTGTGATCGTGTAGGTCATTTTTGGACAGAAATTATTTTGTGCTTTGCGATAGCGGGACTTTGACCGCGATCGCGTAGAAGAAATCACTGGGCACAGAGTTTAAGTTCTG
Source organism: Nicotiana tomentosiformis (assembly GCF_000390325.3). Classification (NCBI taxonomy): domain Eukaryota; kingdom Viridiplantae; phylum Streptophyta; class Magnoliopsida; order Solanales; family Solanaceae; genus Nicotiana; species Nicotiana tomentosiformis. The sequence goes on from NC_090815.1 coordinate 81,674,997, forward strand.
AAAATGGGACTTCGTCCCATATTTTTCATTTTTGATGGATTGGAGCTCGAGAAGAGGTGATTTTTGGGAGATTTTCAAGGAAAACAACGGGATAAGTGTTCTTAACTCAATATTGGTTAAATTTCCCAAATTCATAGTTTTTTTTAACATTTAATTGGTGAATTAATTCGGAAAATTGTGAAAACCCTCTAGGTTTAATTTTGAGATTTGAGGGTCGAGTTGATGTCGGATTTGAGTAAAATTTGTATGGTTGGACTCGTGATTGAATGAGCGTTTATATTTAGTAACTTTTGTCGGGTTACGAGACGTGAGCCCCACTGGTGAATTTTGGGGCGTAAATTCTGTTTTTTGAAAATTATTAGTATTTTGATATGGAATTAATTCCTATAATTTTTGTGGGCTGAATCAAATTAATTGTGGCTAGATTCGACGCTTTGGAAGTTGATACGCGCAGAATGGAATTTCTGGAGCATTGCTTAGCTTGCTCGACATTGGATTTGGCTTGATCGAGGTAAGTAACTCTTCTAATCTTGGAGCTGAGGGTATGAACCCTGAACAAAAGTATTATGTGAATTGTTGGGAGGTGACGCACATGCTAGCCGACGGGTGTGTGGCCGTACACTATAGAAATTGTGACATAATTGTTTGTGTGGAATTTTGTAGTTAAATAATATTGGCATTTTCCATGCGGTTTTATGTGTTAAAGAAATTGAGCTGAAAAACATATTAAAAATCATGTTGAGGCTATATGCCAGTATTATTGGGACCCACATAGGCCATATTGCTATCAATTATTTGTTTTAAATTGAAAATTCATACTCAGTCATATTCATGTCATTACATATAATATCTCAGTCTTTGTTGTTAATTATGGATACATCATATCATCATTTTTGGGCTATTTTAATGACATTGTGAGACCATGAGAGAGAGACTGGAGAGATTGATGACTGAATGAGGCCGATGGCATGATTATGAGGATAATTACGGGATCGGGCTGCACGCCGCAGCATGCTAGATTGGCTTATTATAGCATGTGAGTTGGTCGTGCAGCACTTGGGTTGGTCGTGCAGCACGTGAGTTGTCCGTGCAGATCCTTATATTATACTACAGCACGTGAGTTGGCCGTGCGGATCCAGATATTTTTATTATAGCACGTAAGTTGGCCGTGCAGCACGTGAGTTGGCCGTGCGGATCCTTATAGTTGGCCGTGTAGCACGTGAGTTGGCTGTACGGATCCATATATTATTATAGCACGTGAGTTGTTCGTGCAGCACGTGAGTTGTCCGTGCAGATTATAGCGCTTGGGCTGAAGGAGCCCCTCCGGAGTCTGTACACACCCCCAGTGAGCGCAGGTACCTACTAAGTACGAGTGCCGAGTGTGAGTGCTGAGTGATTGGGAGGACTTAGTGACTGGGAGGACTGCGTGGAATGATACTCTGGGAGTATTCATATGATTTTATCACTGAGTTGCATTGCATTGACATGCACACATGACATACAGGCACAGAGATGTATTTTTCTCATGCTGTGCAGTATCACATCATTTATGATTTCTCGCACATGTTGACAGATGGGCATAGTGATGCATTAGTTTTTACACAGGGTTATTTGGACAGAAAATGAAACATCTCATTTATTATTCAGAGGATTTTGGGAAACATTATTGCTTTCAAACTTATTTATATTTTTGGCAACTTCGGTAAACGATTTTGGGTTTCACTGATCTACTTGAAAGGAAGAACTATTTTTGGAAATTATGATTTAGCTGAGCATTTTCGTCTGAATTTCTTCTCGTATTATTTGCCTTATGTTGTGATGGACTGTGGTGGACTATTGGTTTTGGACCTGACCTTGGTAAAAGCTCGTCACTGCTTTCAAACTAAGGTTAGGTTTGTTACTTACACAGTACATGGGGTCGGTTGTATTGATACTACACTTCTGCACATTGCGTGTAGATGTTGGCTGCTGTTGTTGCTGCACTCGATGGTTGCCGGATTTGAAGATGTACCTGCGTTCCTATTGTATGTAGTTGCCTCTTGTTCATGGTAGCCTTAGATTCATAAAACTCTGTGTATGTACTTTTCAAACAGATGATGTAATTATTTCATACCAGTTTTGTATACTCTATTCTTAGAAGCTCATGATTTATACTATCAGTTCTTGGGGAAAAGTATTGGTTTTATTTATTTTCTTTTAATTAATTGCCTTATTAATTTCATTGGAATTGGATAATTGGTAATTGGCTTACCTAGCGGGTTGGGTTAGGTGCCATCACGACTAGTTGGATTTTGGGTCGTGACACTTTCACAGCCACAACTACTATGCAATCACTAAATATTTCTGAGTTTGAACTCATCAACAAGACATGAAAATCTACTTCATCCCACCAAAGAATCCCTCAAAATCCTCGTAACTCTACAGTGTATAACACATCCATAGAAATCAAGCACCCAAAAGCCCTTTTTTGCATCTCAAGCAAATTCTTCTCAACACATTTTTGAACCATCCAAACACATCTCGCAGTCATATCATACTCATCATATAGCCATATAACCACTCATCGAGCCACAAATTTCACTCATAGGGACACTACCGGACATATAGATCCAAAAGCACGTGCTTAGACAACAATCACCGTGCTCAAGCTATAGTCAAAACCCAGCCTCAAGTCTTCCAGACTGGCCCATCACTAGCACACAGAAAACACATCTCGTACCTCATTCATGGAATCACAAGACGTCAATGCACAGCTGATACCGAGCGCTTGCGTACGCATACGAGTGAATGAAAGGAATTCAAAGTGATACGCTTCAAGATGAATCAATGTTGCACGATAAAGAAAGAAAGTTGGGAAGTTTATCCTAAATACCTTGTAACCTCTCGAAGATAGGTATGGATGTCATCATACCGATCTACAATACTCTACTAGACACTTGCTCATGACTCGTAGAACCTATAAACCTAGAGCTCTGATACCAAATTGTCACGACCCAAAATACAACTAGTCATGATAGCACCTAACCCAACCCGCTAGGTAAGCCAACTAACAACAATCCAATTCGATGATATTTACTGAGAAAATAAATGATGAAATAACTGAACTTTTATACACTTCCCACAGACTAGTAGTGCAAATCATGAGCTTCTAAGATTTAGAATTTACAAAGCTCGTATGAAATAAGTACATCATCTGCTTGAACTATACATGAAGAGATTAATAATTCTAAAGCTACCAAGAATAAGAGGCAGCTACGACCGCAACGCAGGTACATCTTTAATGCTAGCTCCCGCCATACACAGCAACATCAGCATCCAAATTTTGCACGCAAGGTGCAGAAGTGCAGTATGAGTACAACCGACCCCATGTACTGAATAAGTAATAAATCTAACCTTAGGTTGAAAGTATTGACAAGCTTAGACAACGGTCAGTGTCCAACACCAACAGCCAGGAACAACTCATAGCAATATAACTAAAGCGGTACAAGTAATAACTCAAAGATATAATGCTCAGCTCGTTCACAGTTCCGAAAAATAGGCATGCTTTTCAAGTATAACAGTAAAACCCAAATCTTTCACCGAAATCACCAAAATATGAGTAAATCTGAAAATTGTGATTTTTCCAAAAATTTCAATAACAGATAAGATGTTTCATTATCAGATAGCATGAGGAAAGTACATCTCTATGCCTACATGTCAATGAGCATGGGAAGTCATGAATGTCACAATACCGTACAACATGGGTAAATGCATCTCTATGCCTATGTATCAAGTGTGCATGTGAAATACAATGTAACACAGTGATAGAACCATATGCATACTCTCGGAGTATCAATTTACTCAGTCCTCACAGCCACTCAGTCCTCACGGTCACTCAGTCCTCCCAATAACTCGGTACCCACACTCAGTAGGTATCTGCGCTCACTACTGGTAAGTCAGACTCCGAAGGGGCGGGTCCGGCCCAAGCACTAATATAAGCCAATCATGGCGTGAATTAATAAAGAGTATTGCGGCGTGCAGTCCAATCCCATAAATATCCACACAATTAGGCCCTTGGCCTCACTCATTTATCAATCTCTCCAATCTCTCGGCCTCACAAATTTCATGCCAATCGGCCCAAACAGAAACTGAGATATGATATGCCATAAATGAGTATGACTGAGTGTGTAATTGCAATTTAAGTAAATAACTCAACAGCAGAAGTGACCTCAGTGTGTCCCAACAGGATAAGCATATAGCCTAAACTTGGTTTTTCTAACATGGATCACAGCTCAATTACTCTAGCACGTAGAAATTTCATAATTAGAAATAAGATTAGGTCACTACACAGTACCGCAGAATCAATCGAGTCATAATTCACACGGTGCAACCCACATGCCCGTCACCTAGCATGTGCGCCACCTCAATACCAAACACATAACATGTATATTAAAGGGTTCATACCCTCAACAAAAAGTTTAGAAGTGTTACTTACCTAGAACAAGCCGAATCAAATACCGAGCAAGCCAAACAATACTCTAGAAATGCCATCCCGCGCGCATCAATCTCCGAACGGTTCGAAACTAGCCAAAAGCAACTCAAATACATCAAATAATGCCTAAGGAAACAAATCCAATCGGTAAAGGTCGAATATTTAATCAAAAGTCCAAAGTCAATCCAAAAGTCAAACCCGGGCCCGCAACTCAAAACCCGACAAAACTCATAAAATCCGACAACACGTTCAGTTACGAGTCTAACTATACTACTTTCACTCAAATCCGACTCCGAATCGATGCTCAAAACTCGAGAATTCACTTTATGAAATTTTAGACAAAATCCCCCAATTTCTCTTTTAAAATCATCAACCAATTGCCAAAAATGAAGATAGATTCATGAAATATAATCCAAACTAAGTACAGAACACTTACCCCAATCCATATGGTGAAACATCGCTCCAAAAATGGTCTCAATCCGAGCTCCATAGCTCCAAATATGCTAAAATGGCTGAAACCTTCGAAATAGAGTACTTTATAAGCACTGCCCAAGCGAACCCTTCGCGAACGCGGAAAAACCATTTCGTTCGTGATGAACAAAATAAACTGCCACCAAAAGTAATCTACGCGTTCGTGGAGTAGTCCTCGCGAACACGATGCACAACAGCTCCAACCTTACGTGATCACATCAGCTACTTCGCGAACGCGAAGACATTCCTCACAGTCCCCAGCTTCTCATCTCAACACGATGCGAACGCGAGCATAAGGACGCGAACGCGATACCCAGGCCTCACAAAGGTACACGAACGCGATAACATAGTCGCGAACGCGATGAAGGAAAAGGACGGCTCCCACAATACACTACGCTATCACGACCGAATCTTCGCTATCGCGAAGAAGATCTAAAACACCAAAAATCAGCAGGAACCGGCAATGCAATTATGAAGAAAAATGGTCTGAATTCGATCCGAATCACGCCCGAGCCCCTTGGGACCTTGTCCGAACATTCCAACAAGTCCCATAACATAATATGAACCTACTCGAGGCCTCAAATCATGCATAACAACATCAAAACCACGAATTGGACCTCAAATCGAACTTAATGATCTTTTGAACTTTTAACTTCCAAAACTTGTGCCGAACCATATCAAATCAACTCGGAATGAACTCAAATTTTGCACACAAGTCCCAAATGACATAAAGAAGCTGTTCCAATTCCCGAAACCACAATCTGAACCCGATATCATCAAATTCAACTCCCGGTCAAATTTATGAACATTTTAAGCCTTCAAATTTCCAACTTTCATCAATTAGTGTTGAAACCTTCTAGAAATATCCAAGTGAAAATCCGGGCATACGCCTAAGTGCAAAATCACCATCCGAACCTAACGAAATTATCAAAACTCCGATCCGGGGTCAAATACTCAAAAGTCAAACCTGGTCAACTCTTCCAACTTAAAGCTTCAAACATGAAATTCATTCTTCCAAACTAATTTCGAAACACTTGAAAACCAAAACCGACGATATACACAAGTCATAATACATCATACGGAGCAAATCAAGACTCCAAATAGCTAAACGGAATGCTAATGCTCAAAACAACCGGTTGGATCGTTACAATTTTGTCTAATGACTTGCAATATTCAATCCAAACATATGTCACATTATTAACATTTATATAGAATGAACATATTATCTACATTTATATATGAACAAATAGATAAAATATATAGTATGAGATAAAATGAATAGCGAAAGATGTTTTTAATATCACTAAATTTTGTGAAATTCCGGAAAATACAATTTATAAATTAAAAGGAATTGATTTTTCTTAAAATTACAAATAATATCTTTTAAGGGTATTTTAAAGAATTTAAAACTTAAATTTATAGCTATAAAATCCCCGGTTAAATTCATAAGAAACAATTTGAAGCTAAATTGTAGCAATAATATTCCCAGGTAAATTTTTAGGTAATAAAATATTCAAGTAAATCCCCGGATAAAATCACAGCAACAAAAATCTGGAGGTAGATCCTTTGGTAACAAAATCTATAGGTAAATCAACAAGAAATAATCACCAGTTAATGTCACAGTAACTTAATCCGCGGATAATTCCCTAGGTAATATTAAGAACATCCCAAGTAAATTCTCAAGAAATAATTCCAAGCTAAAAACGTAGTAATAAAATCTCCAAGTAATTCCATTGGTAATAAAATCTCCAAGAAATACTCGCCAGCTAATGTCGCAGCAACACAATCCCCAAGTAATCCCTAAATAATAACATCCCCAGGTAAACCCCAAGAAATCCCAGTTAAAATCGCAAGTATTGTTACTTGGGGAATTTCATTCGAACTCACAAAGAAAATATATTTTTATTATTTTTTATCGTTTACCTATGCAATTATCTATGAAAATGATACATGGAGATTATTTTCCAGGTAATATTTTTGGCGCTAAATGAATCCAAATTTACTAGCAAATTTACACAGGAAAATCGTATCTGCAGGTAAAATCTTCCAGAATTTAGGAATATCTAGCTTTTGCTTGAAAATAAGCAAGAATTATCTGCGAAAAAATATTCCCAAGTAAAATCCTTAGGTAGTTCAAGTTTTTCTTGTAACGGGGGGAGGGGGCAATTTTGAATATAAAGGGTTAACAACTATGAACAAAGAATAAAATAAATTAATTACCCTTAGCGAAATTACTTGCTTAAATTCTTCAGAAAACCTAAAAATTGTCCACAGTTAAAATCGTTATACGTGTGAAATACACTTATTTTGTCCAGCTCAACTGTCAAGTTGCCACATGTACTACGTTCGGTAATCACAGTCATTACCACATGAAAGTATGTCATAATTGAGGGAAACCATACATATATACTTAATTTATCGAGAGGCATAGGACGATTTAAACAGATAGGATAAGTATTCCATCTACGTCAAGTTGCCACATGTACTAGGTCAATGGTCAAACTTATCCTATATGTTTAAATCGTCCTATCTATTTAAAGTGATAACAAGTTGCCACTTCTACCATTGTCGTGTTGCTATTACAACTGATATTGGTAGAAGTAGTAATGACTGTGATTACCTTACTGTTACCAGTCATTGGATTGATGAGGATTGGATAATGCAAAAGCGCATTTTTGCTTATAGAATAATTAATTCACCTCACACAGGGCAGTTTATTTCTAGCACGGTTACAGATATTTGTAGATATTTTTGCATTAGTGATAAAATAATGTCAGTTTCAATGGATAATGCTACTAGTAACACAAATGATGTAGCCTTGCTTACCACTACACTAAGTCCTGCATTTAGTAAAATTTTTCATGTTAGATGTATTTATCATATTTACCATTTAATTGTGGGTGATGGTATGTGAATTTTAAATGTTGAAATTGAAAAGGTTAAAATGGCTCTTAACTGGCCTTTTTATTCAAACCGTAGAAGTAGACTTAGAGAATATTTTAAAAGATACAATGAATTTGGCCTAAGAGAAAGAAATGTTCCTAAACCTTGTCCAACTAGATGGAATTACATGTATGAAAGTTTAGTTGTTGCATATCAATATAGAAACCTCATAAACTGAATGTTTAATGCTCATGTAAGTGATGATGATGAGCACCTTACAAATGCGGATTGGGTTAATGTTAAAATGCTTGTAGATTTTTTAGAAAAAATTCATATTACTACAAATGAATTTTCTGGGCAATATTATCCTACTATTTCTAACTGTTTAGTTTATATTGCAGAACTTGCAAATTTGTTTGATCATTTTTTAGAGAGTGGGAAAATTTATCAACTTGCTATTAATTCTATGAGAAAAAAGTTTAAAAAATATTTTTTTCCCTATTCCCCCTATTTATGGTATTGCTGCCTTGTTAAATCTTACTATGAAATTAGGAGGTCCTAAATTTTGGTATGAAACTGTTTATAATGGTTTAGCACTTGAAGATGAGGAGTTGTCTAAACTTCTGGACGCAATAGCCTCAATTAAAATAAATGTTCAAATTATTTATAATGCTTATCAAGTTGCATTAGATCATGCTAGACCAAATGTTCCAACTCCTTCTTCTTCTAGTTCTCAATCATCGAAAGGAATTGCGGGAGTAAGAGCACTTAGTGCTTGGGCGGGGTTCAGGAATTTTCAAGGTTCTAGTACTAGTGATTTTTCACAACTAAATGAGCTTGAAGTTTATTTGTCATAGGGAACTGGGGAAATGAATCCCGGCGGCTCCTTTAATATTTTGGAATGGTGGAAGGACAAAGAAAAATACTTTTCGATTCTTTCAAGGATGGCCCGAGATATTTTAACTATTCAAGCTTCAATAGTGGCATCGGAAAGCGCTTTCAGTCAAGCAAGACTTCAACTCGGTGATTATAGAGCATTTATGAGGGAGAGCTTGGAAAAATCATTACTTATCAGCTATTGGATCCGTTCGGAAAGAAGAAATTTTGGACTTGCTGAATCACAACCAGAGGTAGACGAAGCTTACGAAGAAATGCTAGCTGAACTTGTGGAGGATGCTTCTTCGCCCGGAAGCGGTGATGACCAAGCTTCTTTTCCGCCACCACCAATGGAAATTCCTCCGGACCTTGAAGGATTTATGAAATTTGTAAGAGATACCATGTAACTTGTATGAACAAAAATTAATATGTAACTTGTATTTTGGCACATCTTGATTAGTTTCTTTTTCTTCTCAATTGTGGTATTAGCACCTTGTTGTGCTCATTCCATAGGGGGGAGGAAGACTAGGAAAGATATTGCCATATTTTTTTAATGCTATAATAAAATTATAACCCATTGCTTTGAATATCGTTTTACAATATTTTTGTCTTTAAATTTGAATTAAAAAATTTAGGTCACAATTCTATAATATAATTTACAAGAAATTACATTACATATTTTTATTACCATTTTTTTTTCTCTAACTTCTATAAAAAATTTTAAAAAAAACAGAAAGTATCTGTTGGGCCTACTTAGGCCCGGGAACGGCCCACTTAACCCGGGACTATTAGTTCGTGTGCCAATCCCGGGCCGGTTCCAACAAAAAGCTCGTGAAGCCCGGGATTACATAGGCCCGTTTTAGTTGGGGCCGAGCCCACTTAAGACAAGCCCACGAAACCCACTTAAGACCGGCCCACAAAATCCACTTAGGACCGGGCCCAGCCCACGTGCCATTCTTAATCTAACTCACCATTGTATGAATTATTGAGTTTGATGCACGTGTCTTGAATTCCATTGAGCTTCCAGCATCAAAAGCAGCAGCAACAGCAGTGACATTAGAGTAGCATAGCAATAATAGTAGTAGTGGCAACAGTAGTAGTGTGACATACGGAATATCATCTAAACTATGCAAGACGACTATGTGTCTATGTTTAGTTTCAGTGAACTTTAATTTCTTTAGTTTTTCAAATTCAATAGCAATCCGGTTAAACTCTTTTATTTTCAAAAATGATAAGAATACATAAAGATCCAAGAATAATACTTAAATCGTCATATAATTTTTTTTTCGTAATTAAAGAATTTTATTTAACAAAGTAATATGTACAACCCAGCTATAAACAAAAACAGAATTTAAAGTTGGACAACAGTCCCAACTATCCCTACTTCAGAAAGCATCAACTAGTCAAGTAAGTCTACTTTTCCTGAATTCACCTAAGTTCTCATGGATCTAACTAATTGGCTAAAGATCTCTTTTATTTATATGAAATTCAAAGCCACCTTGTTTGTGGGGGTTAGGCCAGAACCCTACCTCGTATACTAATAGTAACCAGAAGCATCGGATAAAGAACTTCAAAGCAAGTTTAAGTATGCATAATTTATTCAACCACATTGTAATTTTGGGAGTTTGAGGCTAGGAATTTTGAGAGTTTAATTTGGGGATTTGAGTGACGATTTGTTGTTGGATTTTGATAAATCAAAAACACATTAAGTAGGTGGAAATTTAATGAGAAAACATAATTATTGAATAAAAATAACCACAAGTGACTTACGTCAAGAATCCTTTCAAAATCCCTCTCAAAAATCTCCTAAGCCGAGCTTGAAATGTCCAAAATTATGAAAATTACGGAACCCTCGATTTTAATACACTGCCCAGCCTTTATGCTTGTGCGGATCACTTAACCGCACCTGCGGTTCCGCTTTTGCGGAATTTCCTCCACTTCTGCGGACATGCCTCACAAGTCCTCCTTCGCTTCTGCGACGCATCCTCCGCATCTGCGCTCTCGCGGGTGCGAAAATTCCATCCGCAAATCCCCTCGTACCTGCGACTAGTGCACTCTCCTTACCAAGCCACTTCTGCGCTCCCCTGCTCGCTTCTGCAAGCTCGCACTTATGAATCAAAATTTTGCAGGTGCGATTGCACCACAGATGGTGCTTCAGCAACCTTTCAAATCCCAAATTCGATCCATTAACTATCCGAAACCAACCCGAGGCCCCCGAGACCTCAACCAAATATACCAACAAGTCCTAAAACACGACATGAACTTAGTTGAGCCCTCAAATCACATCAAACAACGCTAATACCATGGATCACGCATCGATTCAAGCCTAATGAACTTTTAAACTTTAAACTTCTACATTCGATGCCGAAACCTCAAAGTTTGCACAGAAGTCAAAAATGACACCACGGGCCTACTCAAGCGTTTGAAATGCAAATCCGAGCCCGGTAACCACAAAGTCCACTTTCGGTCAAACTTCTAAATTTTTAACTTTCGTCATTTCAAACCTAATTCAACTACGGACCTCCAAATCACTATCTGGACATGCTCCTAAGTCCAAAATCACCCAACGGAGCTAACGGAACCATCGAAACTCCAATTCAGATCGATTTACACACAAGTCAAAATCCGGTCAATATTTTAAACTTAAGCTTCCAACCTTGAGACTCAGTGTCTCAACTCATTCTGAAACCTCTCCAGGCTCGAACTAACTACACCGTCAAGTCACATAGAAACTACTATGCATAAAATGAGCAGTAAATGTGGGAATGGGCTACAACTATCAAAACAACCGGCCGGGTCGTTACATCTTCTCCCTCTTAAATAAACATTCCTCCTCGAACGGGTCTATAAACGTACCTGGAGTCTCAAATAGGCGTGGATATCTGCTCCGCATCTTCCGATCGGTCTACCAAGTAGCCTTCTCAACCGGCTGACCTCTCTACTACACATTCACTGAGGATATGTCTTTTGACCTCAACTTTCGAACATGCCGATCCAAAATGGCCACCGGCTCCACCTCATAAGTCAAATCACCATCCAACTGAACTGTCTTGAAATCCATAACATGAGACGGATCGCTGACATACATAAATACTAGATGAACCGTTGACAAACTAGGCAGTAAGGCAAGCTTGTAAGCCACCTTCCCAATCCTCTGAAGCACCTGAAACGGCCCAATATATCGAGGGCTTAGCTTTTCCTTCTTCCCGAACCTCATAACACCTTTCATGGGTCAAACCTTGCGCAGTACTTTCTCCCCAACCATGTAAACAACATCACGAACCTTCCGATTGGCGTAACTCTTCTATCTAGATTGCGTCGTGCGAAGCCGATCCTGAATCAATTTAAACTTGTCCAAAGCATCCTGAACATAGTCAATACCCAATAGCCTAGCCTCACCTCGCTCAAACCAACCACCGGAGACCGACACTATCTTCCATACAAAGCCTCATTCAGAGCTATCTGAATGCTCGACTGGTAGCTATTGTTGTAGGCAAATGTTGCGAGCGGCAGGAATGGATCCCAAGAACCCCCAAAATCTATGACACAAGCGCGTAGCATATCCTCCAATATCTGAATAGTGCGCTTGGACTGCCCGTCCATCTGAGGGTGAAATGTTATACTCAACTCAACCTGTGTGCCCAACTCTCGCTGCACGGCTCTCCAAAACTGCGATGTAAACTGCGTTTCCCGATCTAAAATGATGGATACCGGCACACCGTGAAGGCGAACAATCTCGCAAATGTAAATCTCCGCCAACCGCTCCGAAGAATAAGTAGTCCCAACTGAAATAAAGTGCACGGACTTGGTCAACAGATCCACAATCAATCTAATAGCATCAAACTTCTTCGAAGTCCGTGGGAGTCCAACTACAAAATCCATGGTGATACGCTCCCATTTTCGCTCTGAAATGTCAAGCCTCTAGAGCAATCCGCCTGGTATCTGATGCTCATACTTTACCTGCTGTCAATTTAGGCATTGAGCTACAAACCCCACTATATACTTCTTTATCCTCCTCCACCAGTAGTGCTTCCTCAAGTCTTGGTACATCTTCGCGGCACCCGGATGAATGGAATACCGCGAACTGTGGGCCTCCTCAAGAATTAACTCACATAACCCATCTACACTAGGCACCCAAATCCAACCCTACATCCTCAACACCCCATCATCCCCAATAGTAACATCCCTAGCATCACTGTGCTGAACCTTGTCCTTAAGGACAAGCAAATGGGGATCATCATATTGGTGCTCTCTGATGCGATCATATAAAGAAAATCGAGAAACCACACAAGCTAGAACTCGACTAGGCTCCGAAACAACTAATCTAATGAACTGGTTGGCCAAGGCCTGAACATCAACTGCAAGCGGTCTCTCACCAATAGGAATGAATTTCAGGCTACCCATACTCACCGCCTTTCTACTCAAGGCATCGTCCACCACATTGGCCTTCCCGGGATGATACAGAATAGTAATATCATAGTCCCTTAGCAGCTCCAACCATCTCCGCTGCCTCAATTTTAGATCCTTTTGTTTGAACAAGTGTTGGAGACTCCGATGATTTGTAAATACCTCACAAGACACTCCATAGAGATAGTGCCTCCAAATCTTCAAATCATGAACAATGGCAGCCAACTCCAAATCATGGACATGGTAGTTCTTCTCATGAGGCTTCAACTGACGTAAAGCACAAGCAATCACTCTCCCCCTGCATCAAGACACACCCAATACCAATCCGAGAAGCATCACAATACACTGTATAATAGCCTGACGCCGAAGGAAAAAGTTGAAACTGGAGCTGTGTTCAAGGCACTCTTAAGCTTTTGAAAGCTCTCCTCACACTCATCCGACCACTTGAAAGGAGCACCCTTCTGGGTCAATTTGGTCAAAGGCAATGCAATAGACGAGAAAACCTCTACGAAGTGATAGTAATAACCGACCAAACCGAGAAAGTTCTGAATCTCAGTAGCTAAGGATGGTCTGGGCCAACTCTGAACTGCCTCTATCTTCTTTGGATACACCTTAATCCCCTCACTAGACACCACGTTCCCCAAGAACGCCACTGAACTAAGACAAAACTCACACTTGGAGAACTTGGCATAAAGTTTCTCCTCCCTCAGCCGCTATAGTACAATCCTCAAATGGTGAGCATGCTCTGCCTGGATACGAGAGTAGACCAGGATATTATTGATGAATAATATGACAAACGAGTCGAGATATGGCTGAAATACACTATTCATCAGATGCATGAATGCTGCTGGGGTGTTGGTCAGCCCAAAAAACATCACAAGGAACTCATAGTGACTATAACGGGTCCTGAATGATGTATTTGGAATATCCGAGTCCTGAATCTTCAACTAGTGATACCCAAACCTCAAATCAATCTTAGAGAACACCCTCGCTCCCTGAAGCTGGTCGAATAGATCATCAATGCACAACAAAGGATACTTGTTCTTGATTGTAACTTTGTTCAACTGCCTATAGTCTATGCACATCCGCATAGTACCATCCTTATTTTTTGTACACAAACAGAACCGGTGCACCCCAAGGCGATACACTAGGCCTAATAAATACCTTATCAAGAAGTTCCTAAAGCTGCTCTTTCAATTCTTTCAATTTAGCTGGTGCCATACGATATGGAGGAGTAAAATTGGGTTGAGTGTCGGACACCAAGTCAATACCAAAGTCAATATCCTTGTCGGGCGGCATGCCCGACAGGTCTGTAGAAAACACACCTGGAAAGTCTCGCACCACCTGAACTGAATCAATAGTAGGAGTATCAGCATCAACATCCCACACAAAGGCCAAATAAGATAGACACCCCTTCCCAACCATCCGTTGGACTTTCAAATAAGAAATCACCCTGCTAGGAACGTAATCCAGAGAACCTCTCCACTCTATCCTTGGCAACTCCGGCATCGCCAACATCACGGTCTTGGCATGACAATCCAGAATAGCATGACATGGAGATAACCAATCCATATCCAAGATCACATCTAAATCGACCATACTAAGCAATAAAAGATTAACTCTAGTTTCCAATCCCAATAGTCACTACACATGACCGATATACATGGTCCACAACAATAGTATCGTCCACCGGCGTAGAGACATGAACAGATGAAACTAAGGACTCACGGGGCATATCCAGATAATGAGTAAACTATGATGATACATACGATTAAGTGAAACCAGAGTCAAATAACACAGAAGCATCCCTGTGGCATACTGAGACAATATATATGATCACTGTGTCTGAAGCAACAACATCTGGTCTTGCAGGAATAGCATATAATCGGACCTGATCGCCACCTGATCAGCCTTCCCATCTAGGGCAACCTCTAGCTACCTGAGCCCCACCCCGAGCTGACTGGGCGGGTGGTGAAGTAACTGCTGCTAAAGTCGTGGCCTGACTCCTCTACTGAACTGGACCTCCCGTAAGGCGGGGAAAAAACTTCTTCACATGACCCAACTCTCCACACTCGAAACATCCTCTTTCGAAGAATGGGGGCAAATACTGAGGCGGACCCTGAGAATAGGAATAACTACCAAAGGAACCTGGTGTAGATGAACCCTGAACTGAAGGTGCGCGAGATGAACTCTAAGCTGGGAGAGCACTGAGAGATGACTGACCCGGTCTAGCACTGTACGAACCATGGCTAGATGATTCACCACGATGAACCGGAACTATCCAAACCCTGGGGCATCTTGGCCTCCCTCTCCTCACGCTCCTGACTACGAACCATCTCTCGCCGCCAAGCAATATCAACCACTTCGTAAAACGTAGCACCTGATACACTCTCCCAAGTCATAACAAAATGGTACTAATAATAAAGGCCATCAATGAACCTCCGAATCCTCTCCCTCTCAGCGGGAACCAACCAAATTGTGTGACGAGCCAACTCTGATAACCTCATCTCATACTGGGTCACAAACATGCCATCCTGACGTAGCTGCTCGAACTGCCTACGCAGCTCCTCCCTTCGGGTCTGTGGCAATAACTTCTCCAAGAAGAGAACGGAGAAGTCATGCCATGTAAGTGGTGCTGCACCGAATGACCTGCGCCTCTTATAGGCCTCGCACCATATGAAGGCAGCCCCAGTAAATTGAAAAGTAGTGAACGGGACCCCACTGGTCTCCAGAATACACACCGTATGAAGAATCCGCTGGCACCTATCCAAGAAGTCCTGGGCATCCTCTGAGTCAGCCCCACTTAATGATGGAGGCTGGAGCCTCCCAAATCTCTCTAGTCTCCTCTTCTCATCATCAGTCATAACGGGACCCACCTAGGCCTGAGAAAATGCAACCAGCTGGGCTGGTAGTACCCCCGGTGTCTGATGTCCCTGCATCACCTACTCTGGAGTACAGGCGGTGGGAGTCTGAGTACCTCCTCCGGCCTGAGAAGTGGCTGGCGCGGTCTGAACAGAAACTGCCTGAGCAAGGCTAGTGCACACAGTCAAAATCTGAGCCAAAGCCTCCTGAAGGCCTGGGATCACAATAGGCACAACTGATGCCTGAGCTATCCCCACTGGCTAAACCACATCTGGAACCTGCTCTTGAGCTGGAGCAACTGGTGGATCTGCAGGTGCTGCTCTAGCTGTTGTACGAGCTGCACCTCTGCCCCTATCACGGCCCATACCGCAACCCCGACCTTTCGTGGCCCTAGCCATTGGTACTGGTGGCTGTCTGTCCTGTTCGATAGCACGTGTGCTCACCATCTGTGCGAGAATAGAATAACAAAAGTTAGTTCCCAGAATCAACAAATCGGCACGACAAGAATACAAGAATGTGATGTTTTCCTAAAGGTTCGGCAACCTCTCAAAGATAAGTACAGACGTCTCCGTACCGATCCGCAAGACTCTACTAAACCTGCTCATGACTCGTGAGACCTACGTAACCAAGGCTCAGATACTAACTTGTCATGACCCAAAACCCAACCTGTCGTGATGGCGCCTATCATGATACTAGGCAAGCCGACTACTCATACATTTCCAACACTTTCAACTTGAAATTTACTAAAATAATCTAAATAAACAAGAATCTCATAAAATGGAATAGAATATCATAACTCAATACATAAGTTTTCCCAAAAATCAGGGTGTCACTGAGTACATGAGCACCTACATAATGACATAGTTTGGTACAGTGACTAGAAAGTAGAACTGAATGAATAACTAAAAGATAAGAAAGGAGAGTCAAGGCCTGCGGATGCCAAGTAGCTACCTCGATGATCTCTGAATGTCTGAACTTTGTGAATTAGCGACCGCCATGACTGGAAACACCTGGATCTACACACAAGGTGCAGGATGTAGCATGAGTACAACCAACTTAATAAGTAACAAATCTAACCTTTGGACTAAATGTAGTGATGAGTTTGAGTAATACAATCCACATGTAGTATTAACAGTACGGAAACTTACAGCAAATATGACAGTAATATCTCATAAATTTATAATCTACAAGTAAAGGTATACGAATTTAGACATGCTTTCAGGTTTTACAATAAATTTCAACACAGAACATGGTAGATCAAGCCCAAAATGCAATTAAACCAGGGCAGATCCAGCCCAAAAGTAAATAACTGCTAGCAATGCGCCCACTATGGATGTGCAGACTCTGGAGGGGCCGATCCAGCCCAAGCGCTATAATAAGCCAAATCATGGCATGAATCAATACATCATGCTGTGGCGTGTGGCCCGATCACATGAATATCACTCACAATAGACAATCAGTCTCACTTAGTCATTAATCTCTCCAGTCTCTCGGCCTCACCAGAATCATGATAATCAGCCCAAACAATGATGATATGATGTATCAAATAAAGAAAAACAGAGGTTGAGACATATTATGCAAATAATAACTGTGACTAAGTACAATTTAACAAATTAAGCAAATAATTCAACATTTAACACGATCTCTGTGGGTCGCAACAGTACCAACACGTAGCCTAAGCAGGAATTCTAACATGACTGACAACTCAATTATTCTAACATATGGTGAAAATACGGGTAACAACAAGATTACTCAAGTATAGAGCTTCATAGAATCGACCAAGTCACAATTCTTATGGTGCACGCCCACACACCCGTCACCTAGCATGTGCATCACCTCAACACCAATCACATAACACGAAATTTGAGGTTTCATATCCTCAGAACCAAGTTTAAAAGTGTTACTTATCTCAAAATGTGCAAATCCCTACTCGGACAAGCCCTTGCCTCGCGAAATGGCCCCCAAATACATCAAATCTAGCCACAAATAGTTCGATACAATCAATACGAGCTAAAGAATCAATTCCTTAAGAAAATACTAAGTTCTTAATCAAAAGTTAAAAAGTCAACTCAAAAGTCGCCCCCCTAGGCCCACGTCTCTGAATCCAATAAAAGTTACAAAATTCAGAAGCCCATTCAACCACGAGTCCAACCATACAAAATTTACCAAATCGTCACTTAAATCCCAAAATTAAACTCTCCAAATTCCTACCCTCAAACTCTCAAAATTACACCTCAAAAACACATCAACTAGGTGAAAAATTCAATAGGGAAACATAATTATTGAATAAAAATAACCACAAGTGACTTACCTCAAGAATCCCTTCAAAATCTCTCTCAAAAATTGCCTAAGCCGAGCTTGAAATGTCCAAAATGATGCAAATCACGGAACCCTCAATTTTAATACACTGCCCAGCCTTTTCGCTTTTGCGGATCACTTAACCGCACCTGCGGTTCCGCTTTTGCGGAATTCCCTCTGCTTCTGCGGAAATTCCTCATAGGCCCTCCTTCGCTTTTGCGATGCTTCCTCCGCGTCTGTGCTCTTGCGGGTATGGAAATTCCATCGCACCTGCACACAGACCCCCAACTGGCCAACTCCGCTTCTGCCCCAAACACGCCGCATTTGCGACCGCGCTGGTGTGGAAATCCCCTCGCACCTGCGACCACTGCACTCCCCTTCCCAGGCCGTTTCTATGCTCCCGTGCTCGCTTCTACGAGCTCGCACGTGCGAATCATAATTCCCCAGGTATGATTGCACCAGAGCTGGAGCTTCAGCAACCTTTCAAATCCCAAATTTGATCTGTTAACCATCTGAAACCAACCCGAGGCCCCCGGGACCTCAACCAAATAAACCAACAAGTCCTAAAATACAATACGAACTTAGTCGAGCCTTCAAATCACATCAAACAATGCTAAAACTACGGATTGTGCATCGATTCAAGCCTAATGAACTTTTGAACTTCCAACTTCTACATTCCATGCTGAAACCTATCAAATCACGTCCGATTGACCTCAAATTTTGCACACAAGTAACAATTGACACCATATGCCTACTCAAACTCCCGAAACCCCAATCTAAGCCTGGTAACCACAAAGTCCACTCTCGGTCAAACTTCTAAATTTCCAACTTTTGCCATTTCAAGCCTAATTCAACTACAGACCTCCAATTCACTATCCAGACACGCTCCTAGATCCAAAATCACCCAACGGAGCTAACAGAACCATCAAAACTCCAATTTGAAGCCATTTACACACAAGTCAACATCTGGTCAATTTTTTTAACTTAAGTTTCCAACCTTGAGACTCAGTGTCTCAACTCATTCCAAAATTTCTCTGGACTCGAACCAACTACCCCGACAAGTCACCTAGCAACTATTAAGCCTAAAATGAGCAGTAAATGGGAGAATGGGGCTACAACTCTCAAAACGACCGGCCGGATCGTTACAATTAAAGAGAAGCAAGGATCCAAAATTCGATATCAGAGCTAGTTCGTGATTACGGGTTCGGCCGAACCCAATAGTTATAGTTCAAACATTGTATTTGTCTTAAAATATCTATTGAATATGTACGAATTATTAATTTAGAACCCAATATAACTTAAAATGATTAGAATCTCTAACCCAATAAGATTCGAACTCTGGCTCCGCCTCTGCCATATATATATATATATATATATATATATATATATATATATATATATATATATATATATATAGATAGATAGATAGATAGATAGATAGATAGATAGAGAGAGGGGATGAAGTGAGATAAAATAGTAACATAATTCCATTGAGGCGCCTTGATTTGGCTGTCCAAGTAGTCAAAGATCTGATCAGTATTGTTTTTTGATCTTTATATATTCTTATCATGCATGTTGAGAAATTAAAATAAAGAGATGTATACTTAACATGATTACTGTTGAATTCGATAAACTCAAGAAACAATTGTTTTTGGTCTTTTAAGACAAAATAGATTTCTGTGACACATAGAGAAATAACATAGACACAGAGAGAAATAACATAGACATATACAAGAGATATAACATAGACATATAGTCCTTGCTTGGTTTTGGTGACATTCCGTGTATGTCACACAACTATTGCTGCTGCTGCTACTGCTGCTATTGCTATTATGCTACTCTAATGCGTCTTCCTCTTTTGTTGATGCTGCTGCTGGGAGTGCATAATCTCTCTGCAATGAATAAAAATAGAAGAAAATCAAATTTGTAACCTTCATCAGTTTATCGATAGCGCGCAGATCTTAAATGTCACTATTGCTTTACCTGCACACTTGTCGAAAGGAAATCAAATTGCGAACACACAATTGGTTGCTCGTACGGAATTTTCTTCAATGCTCGCAAAAACTAAATTGAAAGAAAAAACAACTCAAACACAAAATCTAGCTAAAAACCAGTGATGATAGAGAAGCAAAATTTTCTGTACATAACACGATACTCTTTCTGCTAATGTTTAAATTGTTGGGGAAAAATAATATCCCTACCAGGAATAATATCCACGGCAAATAATAATAATACAAGAGAGTAACAACGACGCCAACTCTTTTAACGAGATAAAATATAATACCCGAGCGGAGCAATATTATCACTATAATATTATAACTTAGTAGTGTCAAGAGACTACTAAAATTTTGAAAGAAATAACACTCTTTATTTTAAATACATCACTACAATATTACTCGCACTCATTATTTATCTCAAAGACTACAATATGTGGATTACTCTCTCTAACTTCTATTGCTTCTCTCTTATTTTGGTGTGTTTGAAATGAAGAACGGAGGCCTATATTTATAGTAAGAGCTGCCATCCAAATAGCCAATTAAAATGGCTTGTTGCCGATTTGGTCATGCAATTTGCATGTGCAATTTGCCTATAATTTGTCAACAACTTAGGCACATACCATCCCATTATTTCTTCTTTTCTTTTTGTTTTCTTCAATATGGACATCACAAATCTCTCCCTTAATTTTGATTTTTCTTTTTCATTCCAAAACTTTATCTCAATCTCTGAAAATCCTCAAACTTAAGAGGCTTTATAAAGATATCTGCAGTCTGATCATGAAACTTGACATATTTGAGCTCGACTTCCTTCTTAGATATGCATTCTCAGATGAAGTGATACCTTGTATCTATATGCTTGCTTCGATCATGATACACTAGATTCTTGGCGAGTGCCTGTGCGGATTTGTTATTAATACAAATCTTGGTAGCTTCAATTTGTGGCAAATTGAGCTCTTTCAATAATCTTCTCAGCCAGATAGTATGACATGTACAAGATATTGCTGCAATATATTCAGTTTCACAAGTCGAGAGAGTAACAATTGATTGTTTCTTTGAACTCCAAGAAATAACAGAATCACTCAAGAAAAACACAAAATCATTTGTGCTTTTTCTATCATCAATATCTCCCGCATAATCACTATCACAAAATCCCATAAGGTTGAAATCACCAGTAGAAGAATAAAATAGCCCAAAGTCAATCGTTCCTTTTAGGTAATGAAAAATTCTTCTAGTGACTTTCAAATGAGTGGAGGTAAGAGCTTACATGAATCGACTTACTACTCTAACTGCAAAGAGTATATCTGGCATGGTACAAGTCAAGTACTTCAAACTTCCCACAAGACCTTTGAAAAATATGGGATTCACTTTTTGTCCTTCATCAAACTTGGACAATTTTGTCCTACTCTCTATCGGTGTGTTCACGGGTTGCAAATGAGCATGTTGAACTTCTTCAATATTCTTTTGTATAGCTTTCTTGAGAGATAAAAATTTCATCCTCCACCTGCTTCACTTCTAGGCCCAAGTAGTATGAGATGAGCTCTACGTCTGTCATCTCGAACTCACGGGACATATCTTTCTTAAAAGCTTCTAACAAACTTGGGTTATTGCCCGTGTAAATAAGATCATCAACATAAAGACAAACAAGCAAGATATCTCTATTAGTATAAACTTTAAGATAAATAGCATATTCATGGAGACATCGAGTAAACCCATTGTCTTTAAAATACTTGTCGATGCAACTATTCCATGCTCGTGGGGCTTGCTTCAATCCATATAAAGCTTTGTTCAACTTCAGCACTTTATCTTTGTGGTTTTTGACCACGAAGCCTAATGGTTGTTCAACATATACTTCTTCTTCAAGATAGCCATTCTAGAAGGCTGACTTGACATCTAGTTGATGGATCTTTCACTTAATTTGTGCCGCCAAAGAGATCATCAAACGAATCGTCTCCATGCGGGCAAGAGGTGCATAGACTTCTTCATAGTCAATGCTTTGCCTTTGCTTGTAACCTTTAGCCACAAGTTATGCCTTGTATCTCTCCACATCTCCATCAATATTCTTTTTTGTCTTGTATACTCATTTTACTCCAATTGCTTGATGACCCTTGGGAAGAGTTGTTAACTCCCAAGTAATGTTCTTCTTTATTGACTCAATCTCCTTCTCCATGACTTGTCTCCACCTTTTGTCTGTAACAACTTTATTAAAGTTCATTGGTTCACTCTCAGCAAAGAGACAATATAAAAAATCAAAATTAGTAACTTCTTCTGTGTCCTCATAGAGCTCTAGCTCTTGAATACTCCTTGTCATTTGCTGCTGTTCATTTGAATTTTCTTGAGAAGAGGGAGATGCAACATTTGTTGGAGAAGGAGGTGGAGTTGTGTCCTGCACATGTTCCACGGTCTCTGGTTCTTCTTCATCACCAAAGTATGGAAGAAAATCATATGAAGTTTCTTCCTGAGCTTCCCAGTTCCATGACAATTCTTCATCAAATTCAACATCGCGACTTACCACCACCTTGCCGCTACTTGGGTTGTATAGTTTGTAGCATTTTGAACTCGTATCATAGCCAACAAACACATGCTTGACACTTCGATCATCAAGCTTCGCTCTCCCTTGTTATGGAACATGAGCATAGGCTATGCTCCCAAAGATTCTCAAGTGTTTGACACTTGGTTTTCTTCCACTCCATGCTTCTTGAGGGGTTTGATCTCTAACATTTCTTGTTGGAGACTTGTTGTTCAAATAAACTGCACAAGAAACAGCTTCGGCCCAAAATTCCTTGGGCATACTTTTATCTTTCTACATACATCTAGCCATATTAAGAATCGTTCGATTCTTTCTCTCTGCAACTCCATTTTGTTGGGGTGAATAAGGTACCGTTAGAGGGCGACAAATTCTAGGAGACTAACAAAAGTCATTAAATTCTTTTGAAGTAAATTCGTCTCCTCTATCGGACCTTAAAGCTTTTATTTCATAGCCACTTTCTTTTTCCACAAGTACTTTAAAATTTTTAAAAGCACCAAAAGCTTCAGATTTTTGGTTGAAGAAATAAACCCAAGTCTTTCTACTAAAGTCATCAATGAAAAATAGAAAGTATTTACTTTTACCAAAGCAAAGTCGATTTATTGGTCCACAGACATCAGTGTGAACAACTGAAGCGGTTTGGTTGATCTTGACATGGCCTCCTTTGGAAACTCCTCCTTGCATGTTTTCCAAGAAGACAAGCTTCACACAATTGATCGGGATGGTTGATTGATGATATCCCATGCACCATGTTCT
Organism: Nicotiana tomentosiformis; assembly: GCF_000390325.3. Classification (NCBI taxonomy): domain Eukaryota; kingdom Viridiplantae; phylum Streptophyta; class Magnoliopsida; order Solanales; family Solanaceae; genus Nicotiana; species Nicotiana tomentosiformis. Next base: position 81,698,542 of record NC_090815.1, read on the forward strand.
TTTTTCCCATTATTTTGAGCGCTTAAAAATTCAAGTTCGCATGTGCCAACACCATGATTCATCTTGCACATTAGCCTTCAAAGACATTGCATCAATTGTCTTAAGATTTAGAGAAAATAATCTATTCTTTGCCAAATGCACTTTAGCAATTAGAATTCCACTTGAATCTCTAAGCCAAAGATGCATATATTTTTCATGTGGATGTCATATTCCTTTTCAAGAAGTTGGCCGAAACTCAAAATATTATTTTTTAATTTTGGCACGTAATAAACATCTTGAATTAGCTTGTGACTATCATCTTTACAGGAGATCATAATCGTACTTATCCCTTAGATTTGAATCTTTGAGGTATCTCCAAAGGACACATTACCTCTCACTGTTTTATTGATCTCCACAAACTTCTCTTTGCATCCATGCATATGATTGCTTGCTCCATTGTCCAAATACCATGAACTACAATCATCCATGTCTTATTCCTTGAGTGCCATCAACAACGTTGACTCATCTTCTTCTTTCTTGTCATCAACAAGGTTAGCTTTTTCTTCAACATTGTTACGACATTCCCAAGAGTAATGGCCAAATTTATGACAATTGTAACACTCAATTTTTGATTTGTCATACCTTTGTCCATTGTTTTCTTTGTAGTAGGTCCTCTTCCTCCTCTATATCCACGACCACGACCTCTGAATGTTTGGTAGATTTTAACTTCATTGTTGAAGTTGTTACCGTTACTTTTTCCTCTTCCATGATCCGTCACGACCTCGTCTTCGTCCGCTCAATTGATAGATTTTGTTTACCTCCATAATCCTTAAAGGATGCCTGAGTTTTAAGAAGTTGCTCCAGCGGCACTTTTTGTCTCCTCTTGATCTTTTCTTCATGGGCTTGTAAAGAACCCTCTAAGTGCTCCACGGTCATAGAGTCTAAATCTTTAGTGTGATGACCCAAAAGGTCATCTTTAAATTTAATAAGTATTTCTGTGTTCTAAGACCTCAAAAAGCACTATTAATCATTCCTCGCCTTGCATGCGCAGTCCATAGAATTTGTCGGAAAGTTTTTATATGAAAAATTGATTAAAATGAGAAATAGAGCCTTAAAACTCAACTGAGTTGACTTTGGTCAATATTTTGAGAAAACGGACTCGGATCACTGTTTCGACAATTCCAGTAGGCCCGTATCGTGATTTGGGACTTAGGCATATTCTCAAAATTTAATTCGGAGGTCCCTAGCTCGAGTTATCGCATGTTGTCGAAATTGTTTTAAGTTTAAAGGTTTAATGACTTAAGAGATTTGACTAATGTTTGACTTTGTTGATACCGGGTCCGTATTTTAGTTCCGGAATCTGGTATCGCTCCATTACTATATTTTTGACTTGTCTTCCAAATTTGATAAGAAACGGAGCTTGTTTGACGTGACTCAGATGTCCGGTTGTTAAAATAGAAATTATAAAGTTTTCTTAAAAATTTCATTTGATTTGGCGTCCTATTCGTAGTTCTAGGGGTTAAATTGGTGTTTTATCGCGCGAACGAGTTCGTATGGGGTTATTGGACTTGTGTGCATGTTTGCATTGGATTCCCGAGGGCTCGGGTGAATTTCGGATTGGCTACGGGTGGTTTGGAACTTAGAAAATCTGATTTTTTACTTAGCTTCAGGTGTTATCTGGTTTCCTTCTATGCGATCGCGTGGCTACATCCGCGATCGCGAAGGCTTAATGGCACTGATGAAAATTTAAACTATATTATCACATAGTAATGTCCACGATCGTACAGTGACAGTAGGAAAAGCACCGCAAATGCAAGGGCCAAGCCGCATTCGCGTAGGAGAAATGAAGGCAGAAGCTGGGCACGACATTTGTGCTATGCGATCGCATAAGGCAGTACGCGATCGCGTAAGGCTGAGAAAATGTTCTCCGCGATTGCATAAGTCCTTCCGCGTTTGCGTAGAGCAAAGCTTGGCAGCCTTAAAAAAAATTATGCTTCGCGATCGCGAAGCATTGTCCGCGATCGCATAGGGTAAAAACCTGGGCAAACAGAACTTAAGTTCTGTAAATGGGATTTCGACCCATTTTCTACCATTTTCGATTTTGAGCTAGGGTAAGACAATTTTTGGGCGATATTTACCGAAAATCATCGGGGTAAGTGTTCCTTATCCTATATTGATCATGATTCCATACTCATTTACATCATAAATCTGTGAATTTATGGAAGAAAAATCAGATTTTTATAAAATCTTCCAAAATGAAAAATTAAGATTTGAAGGTTAATGCGATGTCGGAATTCGATAATTTTTTATGGTTGGACTCATCTCGGAACGGGAATTCGTATTTCATAATTTTTTTCGAGATTCGAGATGTGGGCCCCATTGATGATTTTTGAGATGAATTTCAGATTTTAATCCGAAAAATAGTAAATTCATACTGAATTAATTCCTACAATTTGTATTGAATATATTGAATTGTTTATGACTAGATTTGAGGATTTCAGACAATAATTCGCAAGGCAAGGGTGTATTGAAAACTTGAATTTGGTTGCAAAGCGAGGTAAGTGTCATGGTTAACCTTGACTTGAGGGAATAGAACCCTTGAATTATTTGCTATGTGAATTTCATGTGTAACGATGTCTAGGCAAGGTGACGAGTGCCTATACTTTGTCAAATTAATTATTTGTATAATTATTTGAAATCATAAATTGTTTTAAAACATATATTAATTATTATATTAAATGTTTCTCTCATATTCCATGCTCAATATTATGCCTTGAATTCCTGCAATAATTGTTACATGTTTATTTGATTTATGTGTCTTAATTGCTACTCGACATTTAGTATATTAAATATTAAACTGCCTATTTTCTCCCTGATTTCCATAATTAATTGCTACTTGTCATTGTTTGTTTCATAAATAAATTATAAGTATTGTATGCCTTGATACTTAATAATTTCTCATTGAACGTGGTATTTATTAGAGTATTTTTATTACATTTAAGAGTTGTTAAATATATAGGGGGATCGGGTTGCGCGCCGCAACATAATTATTTAAAGTTTATATTGGGAGATCGGGTTACACGCCGCAACAGATTTATTTAAAGTTTATATTGTTGGAGCGGGTTGCATGCCGCAACAGAAATTTATTGAGGAATTATATTGTTGGGGCGGGTTGCATGCCGCAACGGAATTTGATTGAAATAATAATTGGTTATGACTGTCGAGTTGACTTCAACTTTTAAAATATGTTGCCTGGTTTATTTCCATTAGTGTTGTTATTATTATTATTGCGTACAGGTTAATATAAGTGACCTGCCTTAGCCTCGTCAATAATTTATCGAGGTCAGGCTCGGCACTTACCAGTACATGGGATCGGTTGTACTGATACTGCACTCTGCACTTCTTGTGCAGATTTTGGAGTTGGTCCGAGCAGCGTACTGTAGATTTGCCCGGGTACACCTTCCACTGGAGACTTGAGGTATAACTGTACAATGTTCGCAGTTTTGAAGTCCCCTTCTATCTTATCTCAGTTGCGTATTATATTTCAAACAACTTGAATTTATTTCAGACCTTTGTTTGTATTATTCTCGAAACTCGTGCACTTGTAACTCCAGTTCTGGGATGGTATTTAGATATCACAATTATTATGGATTATTCACTTTATTTCAGACTTATTTCGCATTTGTTTCCTTGTTATTAATTAATTTAAAATTTTGTTAAAATGGCTAATTATATTCTAACGTTGGCTTGCCTAGCAAGTGAAATATTAGGTGCCATCACGGTCCCGAAGGTGGGAATTTTGGGTCGTGACATTTGGTATCAGAGCACTAGGTTACATAGGTCTCACGAGTCACGAGCAAACTTAGTAGAGTCTGAAGGATCGGTACGGAGACGTCTGTATTTATCTTTCAGAGGCTATGAAGTTTAGAAACAATATCACTTCTTTCTTATTCTGTCATGCGATTTTATTCTATCATCGATGATTGAACCATTCTATTCTTATTCTCTCGCAGATGGCGAGAAAACGTAATATATCTACCGACAGGCAGGGACCAGACCCCCCCGGTGGCAACTATGGCCAGGGGTAGAGATCGAGGTCGTGATATTGGCAGAGGTAGAGTTCAGTCTAGAGCTTGAGCAACAGCACTTGTTGTAGAACCTCAGGTTGACCTTCAGGAGGAGGTTCCCGTTCTGACTGTACCGATTGGACCAGTTCAGGTCCCGGAAGGATTCATAACTACTCTAGTGCTTCAAGACGCTATAGGAGCAGATGGCTCCCACTACTGGAGGAGGAGCACAAACTCCCACTACTCCCGCTCCGGAGCAGATGGCTCCCCAAAATCAATCTCCAGCTGCCCCGCCAGTTGGGGTAGTTCAGCCAGTTGTTGTGGCACAGGCCGTTGATAGGCCCACGATGTCTTCTGAGGCCTTAGTGAGACTAGATAAGTTTACTAAGAGCTTTCCAGTTCACTTCAGTGGTACACCTTCTGAGGACCCACGGGATTATCTTGACCGTTGCTATGAGGTATTGCGGAATATGGGTATAGTTGAGACCAATGGGGTCGATTTTGCTGTATTTCAGATGAAGGGTTCTGCCAAGAAGTGACGGAGAGATTATACATTGACCAGACCAGTTGGATCACCTGCATTGACCTGGGAACAGTTCTCACAGTTATTTCTAGAGAAGTTTCTCCCTATCACATTGAGAGATGATTACCGAAGACAATTTGAGTGTCTACAGCAAGGAAGTATGAGTGTTACTCAGTATGAGTCCTGTTTTGTGGATTTAGCTCGTCATGCACTCCTTTTACTTCCTACTGAGGGAGAGAGAGTGAGGAGGTTTATTGAGGGACTTATTCACCCTATTAGGCTTCAGATGGCCAAGGAAACCGGGAGTGAGATTTCCTTTCAGGTGGCTGCTAATGTTGCGAGGAGGATCGAGATGGTCCTTGCACAGGAGAGAGGGCAGGGGTCTGATAAGATGCCTCATCAGTTCGGTGGGCTCAGTGGTGCCTCGTCTGGAGGCAGTGGTAACTTTGGTAGGGGTCATCCTCCCAGGCCATTTCATTCAGCACTTCAGGCATCTCACGGTGCTTCAGGGAGTCATGGTCGTATTATGCCTTATTCTGGACAACCAACATTTAGTGCACATTCAGCTCCTATCAGTGCACTACCACTCTAGAGTCACTACAATGGTTAACCAGCCCATTCGGGTCAGCTTCAGCTTCAGCAGCCACGACATCATGATGGGTGTTATGAGTGTGGGAACATTGGTCACATCATGAGGTATTACCCTAGGTTGTCGAGTAACAGATCTCGGCAGGATTCTCGTGCCATCATACCGGCACCGGTTGCTTCATCGCCTGCTCAGCCAGCTAGAGGTAGGGGTCAGATAGCTAGAAGTGGAAGTCAGGCCATTAGAGGTAGAGGTCAGACCGTTAAAGGTGGAGGCCAGCCAGTTAGAGGCCGTCCCAGGGATGCAGTTCAGAGTGGTGGGGCCCAACCCCGATTTTATGTCTTTTTAGCTAGGCTTGAGGCCGAGCCATCTGATGCTGTTATCATAGGTATTATTCCAGTTTTCCATAAAGATGCTTCAGTTCTATTTGATCCAGGATCTACTTATTCCTATGTGTCCTCCTATTTTGCTTCATATTTGGTTGTGCCTCGTGATTCTCTAAGTGCTTCTGTGTGTGTATCTACACCGGTGGAGGACTTTGTTGTAGTAGACCATGTCTATCATTCATGTGTGGTTACTATTGGTAGTCTTGAGACTAGTGTAGATCTTCTACTTCTTGATATGGTAGATTTTGATATCATCTTGGGTATGGATTGGCTATCACCTTATCATGCTATATTGGATTGTCATGCCAAGATGGTGAGCCTAGCCATGCCGGGGTTACCTCGGTTATAGTGGAAAATAACTCCTGGTCATTCTACCAGCAAGGTTATTTCTTATATGAAGGCTCATTTGGTCGAGAAAGGGTGTCTAGCCCTATTTGTCTTATATTCGCGATTCAAGTGCAAATGTTCCTTCTATGGACTCAGTACCAGTTGTTCGTGAATTTTCAGAAGTATTTCCTGCAGATTTGTCTGGGATGCCACCGGACAGAGATATTGACTTCTGTATTGATTTAGCTCCGGGCACTCAGCCCATTTCTATCCCACCATACCGTATGGCCCCGCCAGAGTTGAAAGAATTGAAGGAGCAGTTACAAGACTTGCTTGATCAGGGATTCATTAGACCCAATGTCTCGCCCTGGGGTACACCAGTATTATTTGTAAAGAAGAAAGATGGTTAAATGCGAATGTGTATAGATTATCGGCAGTTGAACAAGGCTACTATCAAGAGCAAGTATCCACTTCCAAGAATTGATGACTTATTCGACCAGCTTCAGGGTGCCAAGGTGTTTTCAAAGATCGACTTGAGGTCTGGTTACCATCAGTTGAAGATTAGGGCATCTGATATCCCTAAGACAGCTTTTCGGACTCGGTATGGACATTACGAATTCCTAGTGATGTCATTTGGCTTGACAAATGCCCCAGCAGCATTTATGGATTTGATGAATCGAGTGTTCAAGCTCTATTTGGATTCTTTTGTTGTTGTATTCATTGATGATATCTTGATTTACTCCATTAGTCGAGAGGAGCATAAGCAGCATCTTCGGAGTGTGCTTCAGACTTCGAAGAATAATCAGTTATATGCTAAATTTTCAAAATGTGAATTTTGGTTAGACTCAGTTGCCTTTTGGGGGCATGTTATATCGGAAGAAGGTATACAGATGGATCCTAAGAAGATTGAGGTTGTTTAGAATTGGCCTAGACTTACTTCAATTATAGAGATTCAGAGTTTTCTGGGTTTGGCAGGTTATTATCGTCGGTTCGTGGAGTGATTTTCATCTATAGAAAGCCCATTGACCAGACTGACCCAGAAAGGTGTCCCATCCAGATGGTCAGACGAGTATGAGTTGAGCTTTCAGAAGCTCAAGACTACCCTGACTACGGCGCTAGTATTGATATTACCCACAGGTTCAGGATCTTATACGGTATATTGTGATCCATATCACATTGGGCTTGGTGCAGTATTAATGCAAGATGGCAGGGTGATTGCATACGCATCGCAAAAATTGAAAGTTCGCGAGAAGAATTATCTTGTTCATGACTTAGAATTGGTAGCCATTGTTCATGCGCTGAAGATTTGGAGGCATTACCTCTATGGTGTCTCGTGTGAGGTATTTACTGATCATCGTAGCCTTCAGTATCTGTTCAAACAAAAAGATCTTAATTTGAGGCAGAAAATATGGTTAGAGTTGTTGAAAGACTATGATATCACCATTTTGTATCACCCTAGAAAGGCTAATGTGATGGCCGATGCTTTGATTAGAAAGGCTGTGAGTATGTGCAGTCTTGCATATATTCCGGTTGGTGAGAGTCCATTAGCTACAGATATTCAGACTTTAGCTAATCAGTTCATGAGTTTAGATGTTTCTGAACCCAGTCGGGTTCTAGCTTGCACAGTCACTCGGTCTTCTTTATATAAGCGTATCAGAGAGCGGTAGTATGATGATCCTCATTTACTTGTCCTTAAGGACACGGTGCGGCACGATGATGCCAAACAAGTTGCTGTGGGGGAAGATGGAGTTCTGCAAATGCATGGTCGTATTTATGTGCCTAATGTGGATGGGCTTCGTGAATTAATTCTGGAAGAGGCCCACGGTTCCAGGTACTCTATTCATCCAGGTGCCGCCAAAATGTATCAAGATTTGCGGCAACATTATTGGTGGAGGAGAATGAAGAAGGATATAGTTGCATATGTAGCTCGGTGTATGAATTGTCAGCAAGTTAAGTACGAATATCAGAGACCTGGTGGTTTGCTTCAGAAGTTAGAAATTCCTGAGTGGAAGTGGGAGCATATCACTATAGATTTGTTGTCCGCCTTCACGGTATGCCCGTGTCTATTATTTCAAATCGAGGTACGCAGTTTACCTCACACTTTTGGAGGGCTGTACAGCGTGAGTTAGGCACGCAGGTTGAGATGAGTACATCATTTCATCCACAGACAGACGGACAGTCAGAGCGCACCATTTAGATATTGGAAGATATGCTTCACGCTTGTGTTATAGACTTTGGAGGTTCTTGGGATCAGTTCTTGCCACTTGCGGAATTTGCTTATAATAATACCTACCAGTCGAGCATTTAGATGGCTCCATATGAGGCATTATACGAAAGGCGATGTAGATCGCCAGTTTGCTAGTTTGAACTGAGAGAGGCTCGGTTGTTGGGTACCGATTTGGTACAGAATGCCTTGGATAAGGTCAAAATTATTCAGGATCGACTTCGTACAGCTTAGTCTAGGCAAAAGAGTTATGCCGACTGTAAAGTTCGTGATATTGCATTCATGGTTGGAGAAAGAGTATTGCTCCGGGTTTCACCTATGAAAGGTGTAATGAGGTTCGAAAAGAAGGGAAAGTTGAGTCCTAGGTGCGTTGGACCCTTTGAAATTCTTGAAAAGGGTGGGTGAAGTAGCCTATAGGCTTGCACTACCACCTAGTTTATCAACAGTTCATCTGGTGATCCATGTGTCTATGCTCCGAAAATATCACGGTGATCCGTCCCATGTACTAGATTTCAGCTCAGTCCAATTGGATAAAGATTTAACTTATGAAGAGGAGCCGGTAGCTATTATAGCCCGGCATATCCGACATTTGAGGTCTAAGAGTTATCCTTTAGTTCGGGTACAATGAAGAGGTCAACAAGTAGAAGCATCTACCTGGGAGTCCAAGTCGGACATGCAGAGTAAATATCCACACCTTTTCACCAGCTCAGGTACTTTTTCTAATTGCATTCGAGGACGAATGTTTATTTTAGAGGTGGAGAATGTGATGACCCAAAAGGTCATCATTAAATTTAATAAGTATTTCTGTGATCTAAGACCTTGAAAAGCACTATTCATCATTCATCGACTTGCATGCGCAGTCCGTATAATTTTCTGAAAAGTTTTTATATGAAAAATTGATTAAAATGAGAAATAAAGCCTTAAAACTCAACTGAGTTAACTTTGGTCAACATTTTGAGCAAACGGACTCGAATTAGTATTTTGACAGTTCCGGTAGGACCGTATCGTGATTTTGGACTTGAACGTATGACCAAAATTTAATTCGGAGGTCCCTAGCTCGAGTTATCATATATTGTCAAAACAGAGCTGGTTTGACGTGATTCAGACGTCTAGTTGTTGAAATAGAAATTCTAAAATTTTCTTAAAAATATCATTTGCTTTGGCGTCCTATTCGTAGTTCTAGGTGTTAAATTGGTATTTTTATCGCGCGAGCGAGTTTGTATGAGGTTATTAGACTTGTGTGCATGTTTGGGTTGGAACCCCGAGGGCTCTGGTGAATTTCGGATAGGCTACGTGTGGTTTGGAACTTAGCTTCAGTTGTCATCTCGCTTCCTTCTATGTGATCGCGTGGCTACATCCGCAATCGCGAAGGCTTAATGGCACTGATGAAAATTTAAACTATGCGATTGCACAAAAATATCCGCGATCGCACAATGGCAGCAGACAAAGCACCGCGAGCGCGAGGGCCAAGCCGCGTTCGTGTAGGAGAAATGATGGCAGAAGCTGGGCACAACATTTGTGCTATGAAATCGCATAAGTCAGTACATGATCGCGTAAGGCTGAGAAAATATTCTCTGCGATCGCATAAGCCCTTCCGCGTTCGCATAGAGCAAAGCTGGGAAGCTTAAAAAAAATTGTGCTTCGCGAGCGCGAAGCATTGTCCGCGATCGCATAGGGTAAAAACATGGGCAAACATCACGTATAACAACCTCGAAACGACGAATCACACCTCAAGTCAAAATCAATAAACTTTGAAACTTCAACTTCTACAAACGATGCCGAAACCTATCAAATCACACCCGATTGATCTCAAATTTTGCACACAAGTCACATTTGACCTTACGGACCTACTCCAACTTCCGAAATCGGAATCCGACCCCGATATCAAAAAGTTCACTCCCGGTCAAACTTCACAAAAATCCAACTTTTGCCAATTCAAGACTAATTCGACTACGGACCTCTAAATTACAATCCGGACACGCTCTTAAATCAAAAATCACCCAACAGAGGTAATGAAACTGACGAAACTCCATTTCGAGATCAAATGTTTAAAAGTCAAACTTGATCAACTCTTCCAACTTAGAGCTTAAATCTTAAAGTTCATCTTTTCAAATCGATTCCGGATAACTTGAAAACCAACACCGACGATTTACGCAAGTCATAATACATCATGCGGAGATACTCGAGCCCTCAAAACATCGAGCGAAGTGTAGATACTCAAAACGACCAGTCGGGTCGTTATAATGACTTTTTCAACTTGTTACTTTATGAAACAGAGCAAAAATTGAAATCACGAAATGTCCCCAAATTAAAGACTATGTTGATCATCATTATTTTCTCTACCTTTATTAGAAGAGTTTCTCTATACTTGAGATGGTCACTTACTTTCTCGTTAGAAGTGCGAAACTAACAGTATAAATGCTACGACAAAGTTTAGATACTTTCAAATAACTGTCTTCAAGGCACTTCCATGTTTTCTTAGGAATGCAACTGTCACGAATCGAAACTATAGGGTTGTGATCGGTGCTTAGTGCTGCTTCGATATGATCATAGTAGATTTAGGTCGGTTTCTAGAGGTTCATTTGAGCCATCGATTTTACCCAAGATATGTATTTATATGCCGAACCGATACCGAACCGATAAGTTTTTTCTCAAAATATGTTTGTATATGTAGAAATAATTTAAAATGTATTCTTATTATTAATAAAATTATATTCATTCTAAACCCATTAATCGTAGATCTTGGATTCACGTATCTAAGTATGAAATGTGAATCAATGTTATTTCTGTATCCATGCTATTGTTATAATTTCTACTTAGCTACATGATAATCATACCCGCAAACAAAAAATTCAAGACATCATTCTCTTTCGAAATACCAACAGTTTTTACATATAGGAACATATTAATAAAAGTCAGCATCTAATCACTAGTTGTATATAGAATCCATTTTCAGGTACATAAAGGCTGTGAGACAATCACAAAAATATTGTTGGCTTGCCTGACGGCAGGGTTGGGCGCCATCATGGCCTACAGTGGGAATTGGATCGTGACAGCTTGGTATTAGAGCACTAAGTTCACATAGGTCTCACGAGTCCTGAACAGATCTAGTAGAGTATTGCGGATTAGTACTGAGACGTCTATTCTTATCTTCAAGAGGCTATAGAGTATTAGAAAAGTCATCTTTCTTCATTTTCTTATCGTGAGACTTTATTTCGGCTAGAAGCCTATATCTTCAATTCCTTCCTACTCAATCATATGCGATGTCGAGCACTCGATATCAATTAGGCACTGACAAGTTGTGGTGATTCTACAAAGGTGGTGCGAGATGTTTTTCCCTGCATTATGAGGGAGGATAACTATCTTCGCCTTGTTGAGGGGTGTCCAATTATTTCATCCCAGTGTTGGTGTTGCCCACAAGTTTAGAGCTTTATATATTGTATTGTGATGCTTCATGCGTTGATCTTCGCATGGTATTTGTGCAGAATAGTCGGGTGTTTACTTATGCGTCGCGGCAATAAATGCTTCAGGAAGAGGATTATTTTGTTCATGATTTGGAGTTTGGTATTTTTTCCAATAGAGGAGAGACATTTGGGCTATGAATGTTCAAGCTTTGGCCAATGGATTTGCGGGATTGGGTATTTCATAGCTTAGTAGAGTTCTCGCTTGTATTGTTGTACAATCATCCTTTTTTGAGTGCATTAAGGCTCATCGGTATGATTAGTGGTGGCAAGATGGTTAAAAGAAAACAGTTAACCACCCATATTATCCATTAAAAAATGGGTTGAATAATAAACTTTTTAAAAACGGGTCAAATATAGATAAGAACCATATTATCCATTTAGAAAATAGATAACCAATGGGTAACCAATGGATAACTAATAGGTTTAGCTTTTACATTTGTAAAGGCTCAAATTGGGGGTTTCTCAAGTTTGGGAGACTAGGAATTCTCCCAAAAGTGATCATATTCAAGAAGTCATGGATAATATGGTTACCCATATTATCCGCCGGTTAACTCATTTTTTATCCGTATTAAATATGGGTCGGGTCGAATAATTTATCCGCTTTTTATTATCCGTTTTTGACCTGAACTATATCCGATCCGACCCGCCCGTTTGTCACTCCTAGGTATGATGGTCTCCATTTTCTTGTCCTTGGGGATACAATGTTGCGAGGTAGTGCTTAAGCAGCAGTCATTGGAGATGACGATGTGTTGCAACTTTAGAGTCAAATTTGTGTTTCCAATGTTGATGGTTTGAGGGATATGATCCTTTAGAAGGATCAATGTTTGTGGTACTCTATTCATCTATGTGCTACGAAGATGGATCGTGATTTGAGGCAGTATTATTAGTGATGGATGATGAAAAAGGACATTGTTGGACATGTCTCATGATAATTGATTTATTAGCAGGTCAAGTATGAGCAATAGGGGCCGAGTGATTTTCTTCTAGAGAAGGCTATACCGGAGTGAAATTATGAGCATATCATTATGGACTTTGTGGTAGGGTAGACACGGGCTTTGAATAAGCTTGGTGCGATTTGGGTCATTATGAACAATGACTAATTTTCTGCATTTTCATTATGGTGATGAATTCTTGCATTTTAAGAGTTCGGAGGTAATGCGGGTGGTTTGCTTAAGATACTAAGGGAATGCGAATGTTTGATTATCATATTGGTGTGCAATACAGTCTTTGGAGTGTAGATGGATCTTTCAGTTGTTCATTGGTGGAATGAAGGGATTCTTACAGCTTGTGGACGGATGTAGATGCAGGATGATAAATTGGTTATGTAATAGTTGTACTAATGATGAGGTTAAAGAAAGGTGTACTTATGAGGCTACACATGTGGGCTATCTCCTATGAGAAGATTAGAGGTTGTATAATTTTTTATGATATTTCTATAAAAAGTTTTACCTTCTGTCCATTGTGATGTATGTGAGTGTGGATCGCTTGAGGAAGATGGAACGATTGTCGCGAGGTTGAGTATGCATTTGGGCTGATAATTTGGAATGTGTTATGGCTAGTGCAACATGAGCTTATGAGAAAAATTCGACTGAGTAATGGTGTGAGATTATGTTAGCTAGTAGGAGAAGTCATTTTAGGTCCTTGGGTTATGTGATAATGGATTAAAGTCGCGTGGGGGAGCTTACTATCGATGATTGGGTCCCATAGTCATGTGTTAATGTAGATTCTAGAATAAGGGACACCCGTGGATTAGTTATGACTTCGAGGATGATTCGAGCAAGGAATTGTTGGATGCGTGTTATATTTCGCATTAATGATATATGGAGGTTGTGAGATGGCTCAGATTTGATATTTCGTTGTGGATGTAGTGTGCTAGGGAAAGAATTCACTATGTTGCTTCTTTTAGAGTATTCATTTGATAACAGAGCACTAGTTGTTCGTTATGTTTGGCTATGTAGTCGGTACTATGCCAGAGTGGGTGACTCTTGAGAATGGTTCTAGTGGGTTCGAGATCTAAGATGTGGTATCCAAGGATTTCAGATTCGTGTATGACTAAGAATTGAGATTTGCAGCAGATTGTGAGGGAGACTTGGAGTATTTCGACATCATTATTGGTTCTGTGATGCAGTTTTAGAGAGATTGAAGAAATAGTTTCACATTCACAGAAGGTCTCTTCAAAGTGGACATTTTGGTGTGAGGTACTGTTAGATGTATGAGAGGTTAATATGGCTTATGGATCTTAGGATGGCACGGTTTCTTATTGGGGTCACATGGGATAAGTCTTTATTGAGATCCATGGTGTGTTGGGAAAGAGAAGTGTTAACTTGAAGGAAAGTTAAGAGGAAAACTGAAGAAGTTGGGTCAGTTTAGTAGTGTCATGAATTAGCATGATAATAGAAATGATCCGTTCCTTTGGTATAATAGGGCTGTATAGGTGTTTTATGGCAATAAATGAGGGTTTGGCAGTATGTGTGACTTGGTTGATTTACAGGAATTCAGTTAGTTATGTGCAAACTGGTCCCAAAGAGTTTATGATAGTTTTGACCATGACTTGAGGTTGATGTCTTCTACGTGTATGGAAAGTTTTTTGTGTGCTGTGATTTTCTCATAAATTGAGTAAGTGGAGGGTTTCTGGTCGATGGATTGTTTATCCTACTTGTGATACAAAGTTGATAATGGTATTCTCATATTTTCATATGATAGCATGATAGGTGCGGTGAGCCGCGTGAGATTTGGGATTGTCAAAGTTGCAGTTCAGTTTCGGAAGGAAGGTCATGCGTTCTAGCGAGCGTGAGAGATTTAAGATGTTTAAGAGAATGCTAGTACTACAGGGATAACATGGTTGGCAATGTTCAAGTATTGCTACTTGACGCGGAAGATTTTATGGGAGTGTTTCTCCTGAGGTGATCGTATATGCATGATGTATAAGTCATTTAAGTGGGAGAGCTAAAGGTCGGGTATGGAGATTCTGGTATTATTGAGGTTTAGAGACTACTTGATTATTCACACGCATATGATGGTATTGTTTCGGCCTTGTGGTGATATATGCGAGCAAGATGGTTTTTGAGATGTTGATTTACTTATCGCACCGTAGTTGTCTTTAACATTTGCGTAGCGCATTATGCTATCTGTCTCCCTAGGGTTATGCTGATGCACTTTGCGTGCTTGTTGTTGATTCACATGTATTTTATGAGTATGAGGCTTATGGCTCGATAGGAATTCCCACGAGGATGTTATGGGATCAGGTTGCATGCCACAATGGTGATATGTTGGGTACGATTCCTTGTAATTATTTCGTGTGTTTTGCTTTTTCTTTGTGGGATGGATTCATAGCATCTTATTTTATTGTTATATCTATTACACGTTCCGGATAGTTCTCGTACTTGGGTTCCCTTACAATCATTGGTCATATTCGAGTTGTTACTTGTTTGGCACACAGATTGCGTCGTATGAGATTCTAGATGGTATTTGATGTGGCATGTTGGTCGAGCAACTTATACTGGGTAAGACAAGGTTATTGGACCAAAAATTAATTTAATCAAATTTAGATAAGGTATGTTTGGAATAAGGCTACCAATAGTTAGTTCAGAATTTGGTAATGGTTCTTGTCGGGCGAGATAACTCCATTACTTATGATTTTGATTGGCGGTTATGAGTTTCTACATGTTTCTTTCATCACTAGCAGTATTATGAAGGCTTGGCACATGATTTTATGTAACACGAGGTAAGTTTTTTGTACCGGGTTTGGTAATGAGAAGTTATTGCTCGTAGAAGATATGGTATGGGCATATAAGTTATGGGGCGCAATGTGGCTACATTTTGTGAGTGCATTTATGAGTTGATGTAGCTTGTGGAAATTGATATAGAGTATACATACCATAATCTTATCTTATAGGAAATTCTGAATGTTGGAACTTGGTTCTATGACTTATAGGCTAAGGTTGGAGGAAGACTCTTCAGTCAAGATTGTGTTAACGAACTTGTATGGACTTAGGTGGTAATGGTGAGTGTATGAGTGGCTTATACAGTTATTTGACGGCTTTGGAACAACTCTTCGTATGTTCGAGGACGAACATATATTTAAGTGAGGGATAATGTAACGACCCCGCCAGTTATTTTTCAGTCTAGCATTCTGTTTGGTGGTTTGAGACTTTGAGTAGCTTCATATTGATGCAGTATAACTTGCGTGTTTGGTCAGTTTACTGTTTGAGAGGTTCGAGATTGTTTTGGAAGAATAATTCTCAATTTGGAAGCTCTAAATTGGAAGAGTAGACCAAGGTTTGACTTTTGAGTAAATGATCTCGGAATCAAGATTTGAAGGTTCAAGCAAGATTGTATGGTGATTTTAGGCTTTAGTATATGTTCGGGCCGAGTTTTGGGTGGTCCGAGAGCGAATCAGTGCTTACTGTCAGAAGTTTGCAATTTCAAGGTTTGGAGAGTTCATAGATTTGATCGAGAGTTAACTTTGGTGTTATCATACTTCGGTTGGTGCTTCGGGACCTTGGATAGGTTCATTTAGTTGATCGAAACTTGTATGTGAGTTTGGTCGTAATCCAGAATGTCTAAGTATTATTCAGATGCGTTCAGCCAAGTTTGAAGGTTTGAAAGTTAAGAAAATAATTTGATCTTCGATTCTTGATTTTGATATTATTTGTGGTGTTTCGAGACTTCAGATAAATTTAGATAATGTATTTGGACTTGTTGTTATGATTTGACGGGGTCCCGGTGGGCTCAAGTGCAATTAGGGGTGGTTTTGGACTAGTTCTATGTGTTGTGGAGCAGCTAAGTTACTGGTCTGTCGCAGTGCTTCGCGATCGCAGAGCTAGTCTTGCAATCTCGGAGAAAAATTTAGGAACTGGGATCATTATCCTTCTTGTTCATAGCCAGAGGGTCGCGTTCACGTAGTGTGTTTGGAAGCTGGGGCCATGTGCTTTGCGTTTGCATGTTCTTGTTCGCGTTCGAGTACTATTGGCAGAATATTCTGTGTTCACGTGGCATTGATGGCATTCACATAGAGGTTGAGCGTGGCTAGGTGTTTGGTCACCGCGTTCATGATTTTGTGGGAGCAGTAGGCCTTCGCGATCGGATGGTCCTTTCGCAATCACATAGAGTATTTACTGGGTAATAGACTTTTGTGCTTTGCGATCACGGAGCAGTGTCTCGCAATCTCTATGGGTAATCCCTGGGTAGAATATATGATTTGGATTTCGGGATTTAACTCATTTTATCGCATTCTCTCATGGAAATGTGATTTGGGGTGGTTCTTAAAGACTATTTTAATCATATATCATAAGGTAAGTGACTCCAACTTGTTGTGAGCTAAAGACATGGATTATATATGGAATTTGACATGGAGATTGGTAGAGCTTGATGGTTATTTTGGGATATTTTTTGTTGGAAACCTAAAATTTGGTAAAAGAGAATTTGACCACGAAATTGGACATCGGTGGAGAATAAATTATACATTTGAGTTTGTGTTGCTATGGGTAACATTTATTTTCAAGAATTTTCGGAATCCCAATGCTTGGCCCTGTGGTTGACTTTTTTTGACGTTTTGTGCGGAGTTGGGAATTAGTTCTAATTGTTAAATTATGGGTTCTTGAGTAAATTTTGATTGGTTTGAATATGTTTTGGCTAGTTTTGGGTTGTTCGGCATTGGTTTGAGGTGCTAGAGCGGTGTTGGAGCCGGTATCGAATTTCGAAGCGAGGTAAGTCTCTTGACTAACTTGTAAGAGAGAACTTATCCTCGTAGGTGTTCTATTTGATATATGCTATGTGTTATGGGAGCTTCATACATACGAGGTGACAAGCGTCTATGCGTATGCTAGATTTTGACACGTTCGGATAGACTTAGATTTATACCATTATTTAATTGTAATACTTAAGTTAATCTTATCTGTTTAAATGCTTTAATTCATGTTTTAGCCTGTGACTAGACTTTCGTAGATTACCAAGATTTGCTACTCTAGAGACTTGGCGCACTAGTTGATTAGTTGGGGAAATAATACATTCTCTTATAGATATACTCTCGTGTTGTACTTATTTTTTTGGAAGTTTCATCATTCCTTAAATCGTATATATATATATTCGCGAGTTAGGCTAGTGACACATCGAAAGTCTTAATACTCTTATGGGATCAGGCCCTTTGCCTCGATAGGATTATGTAGCACCATCGGGTCTTTCGCCTTGGATGTATTATGTAACAGTAATCTTATAGGAATGACTCGTTTGCCTCGACAGGATATTGTAAAACCACTCTTATGGGATCGGGTCGTTGACCATGGCAGGATATTGTAAAACCACTATTATGGGATCTAGCCATTCATCTCGGCAGGATTATGTAACATCATTCTTATGGGATAGGGTCGTTCACCTCTACATGATTACTTCACACTACTCTTATGGGATCGGGCCGTTCGCCTCGACAGGATATTGTAAAACCACTCTAATGGATCGGGCTGATTGCCTCAATAGGATACTTTAAACCCATTCTTATGGTATCAGGCCATTTTCCTTGGCAAAATCGTTCGGAATATTTTGATAAGGAGTAAGTGCATAATTGAGCGTCTTGACTCAGATTTGGCATTTGCACCTAATATTGGTGATAAATATTCCATTCGAGACAGTAATTTGTATTTGATGATTTCGTATTTATTCTTCTATTGAGAAGCATGTTATACATATTTATATGTTTCGTTGCTACTTTCCATGCCTCATACTTATATATCTTATAATGTATATTTGATTATTGGACCACTAGTAAGTGTCGATGTCGATGCGCGCAGCTGCGCTCCCAGTTGTCTCGTGCGTGGTAGCGCACTTATGGCAGTGCCACTGCCCTTGATGTGCGTTCAGGTGCACGGTTAGGCCTTCAGCTGAGTGGAAGCGCACCTGGAGGGTAATTTTAAAAGCCCTACCTTGTCCCCCACACCCCAAAACACGAAAAGTTACTCTAAAAAGGGAAGCTCTCAAGAACCTAACTTCCTCCAAGGTCCCTCCATCATCTAAGGTAAGTTCTAATGATGATTCCAAGTTAATTTCAATTCTCAAACACCTTATTAACATAGGTAAAACCATCAAATTATTAGATATTTGATTGATACATCATTGTTGAAAAAAGAAACCCTAGAACTCGAATTCAAGAGGATTGAACTTCAAAAATATAATGCTTCTACTCCCTAATTATTTGTAGTTGTGAATTGATGAGTTCTTGGGATAATAGTAAGTGGATTTGATAAAGAGAATCATATGAACTATGCTAGGGTTTTGGGTTGTTGACTTATGATTGTTGTAATCATTTTAGTGATGAGAAATTGTATTAGTTACATCTATTTGGAATTGTAGAATCACCTAAAAGTAATATAATGAGAATTAGGTGAAGAAAACACCATTCATAAGGGCTATGAGGATTTACACCCATAAGTATTTGATAAAATTCCTAAGTGACTAAAGCATGACCATTAGGGTTAATATTGGTTCCTCTTAATATGTATTGTGAAAGATTATCATTAAAAGAGGCAACGAACATTGTGATACGTTTAAAAGGCCATAGTCAAGGTATGTGAGGCGAACTCTCTATGTTTGGGAATGTTAATGATTTTTCCTACACTACGTTTATTTTAAATCGTTACTAATTGCCTCAAAAACATAGTTAAGCTTAGTTCCTTGAAGAGTTGCAGAACTTCCATTCTCTAGCTTCGTGATTAGTTCACGACTTTCTTTCTGAATGTTGTAAGCTCAGTGCTAATCAATATAGACTTATGTTTGATGCCTATGAGTCTCGGTCTAGATTACTCAGCATGTCATAAACAATTAAAGATTCAGTTCTCATAATCAATTCATGAATACATATCTCAGTCTAGTTCTATGCAGTATTCCAGTATCATGTAACTCAGTATGGATCAATATTTTAGTATCATGTATTGCAGTATGATTCTCAGTTCCTGATTTTAAATCCCCGAATGTTGAACCCCTGTACTTGGGCCTGAGGTCGCAGTTTATGCTTTATGAATCTTTGGGCATGAGGCTGTAGTTATGTATACGTATATATATATATATATATATATATATATATATATATATATATATATATATATATATATATATATGCGGCTTGAGAACATAATGGTGGCATAAAGATAAATTGTGTATTCCATATACATACATATATATATATATATATATATATATATATATATATATATATATATATATATATATATATATATGTGTGTGTGTGTGTGTGTGTGTGTGTGTGTATTAGCCTGATGCCGCAATTTATTTATTTATATAAGCAGGTGGTTTATCATTCAGAAGAGGGAGTATTTATATCCTTACTTCCTTGTTCAGTTATCAGTTCTCAGTTATCAGCACAATTTCAGTTTAAGTATTTATAGTTCTTTCTTTTAGTTGTTTTACATACCAATGAAATTCAAATGTACTGACGGCCCTTTCGCCCGGGGCCTACATCTCACAATACAAGTAACTATTTACAGGTTGACGATTCAGAGCGCTAGGATTCCCGTACCAACTATTTGGTGATCCCCAATTCTTTCGGGAAATTATCGTTACTTTACATTCTTTCAATATTTGCAGACAGTCAGGTTTTTCAATACTTCATTAGAGGCTTCATAGACTAGAGTAACAATTAGACAGAGTCACAAGCTTTTCATGTTAATTAAATGTTGGCTACATGTATGTTTCAAACTTGTATTAGTGTTTGCGCACTTTGATTCACATCATTCAGACTTTCAGTATATCAGCATGTGTTACTTTATCTTCTGCATTAAGTATGTTATGATATCACATATTGGTTCAGCCAGTCAGTTGGTTTCCTAGGTCTTATGTAGTCAGCCACCGGGTGCCGTGTTACGTCCAAGCCCAGGGTCGGGGCGTGATATTTTGACCATGTGGGCCCGCATTGACTTTTGGTAATTTGATTAAAGATTGAAGCTTTATTGTTTGGAATTGATTCCTATGACTTTGTTTGACGCTATTGAATTGTATTTGACTAGACTCGAAACATTTGGTATTGCATTTGAAAGGAAAATGTGGTTGTTATTGATTAAAGCTTGCTAGGTGGAGGTCAATCACTTATATATCCCTGTATGATGAATTCTCCCCATAATCGATCTATTTTCTACCTGCTACCTGATTTAGGAGTCACTGTATATGCGAGGTGACAAGCTTATATGCATAGCTAGGTTATAACCATATCCGTAAATCTTTGGCTTATGATTATGCATTGTTCATGACATACGTGATCTTATTGTTCATGATTCATTGATTTCATAACTATGTGATGACTCGTAATTGTGGCTTAAAGCATGTGTAGGGATATGACTGTTAAATTGGGCTTAAATGGTTATTTTTCCTTATTGAGCTTCTTTGTCGAGTCGTAGTCATATACTTATCTTATTGATTCATGATCTAGTGGTTAAATGGATTATTTTATTCATGGTAAATATTATGATAAGACGTTGAAAAATGTAATTGCTTATTTAATTGTTGAGCTGAATTGAGTTACATGATTAACCATGTCCATCTTTCAGCCATATGTTCTTCTTTCCGCATTTATACTATTATGATCCGGTGCCTTTAATTATGGCCTCATACATGTTCTTATGTGTTGGAGAGTTGAATATTGTGAAAAGATGCGAGTTTTGGCACCATGAATATTATGAGCGGATATTAATTATTAATGGTATATGTGTGGATCGGGTGGCACGTCTCTACAGGAAAATTTTGCAGATCCGGTTTCACGCCACAACGTTATTATATTTATTAGTGTATCGGGTTGTACGCTGCAATAGCGCTTAGATTGATACTGTCCCTCCAGAGTCAGGTGATTACCCAGGTTACCTTGTGCCCTTTGAGCACAAGCACTGAGATTAGAAAATTCACACACACACACACACACACATACATACATATATATATATATATATATATATATATATATATATATATATATATATATATATGCAAGGCCCCGTAAAAGTTTACCTAAAACTCGGGGTTTCGTGGTGCCGAAGTAGGCTTATGTGTTGACGATTGTAGGGACCGCGGTTCGGATATTTTGGGTTGAACAGTGCGTTGGGGAGTTGAAGAAATTTTTTGGAAGTGCATGGCATTTCTGCGGTCCATTCTGCGATCACAGATCTGATATGCGGACCGCATATCTGCCGCAGACCGAAGCAGAAATTTAGGCAAAATATTTGTACCATTATGCGGTCCATTATGTTACCGCATAACCCCTCGTAGATCCAGCACAAAAACATTCTGGAGGAGAGTTCTGAGGCGCATTATGCGACCGCAGAATAGGTGTGCAGACCGCAGACCAGTCGCAGAGTGAGGCAGGGTGCCCAGTTCCGGAGGGCCATTATGCGGTCCATTTTGCGGACCGCAGAAGAGTTATGCAGTCGCATATGCAACCGCATATCTGTGTTGGGGCTTAACTTTTCTAATTTTTTTAACCCGGTCCTATTTTAATTAAAAGCCCTTGGGGCTCATTTTGAAGGTAGAAATCTGATATTTTAGAGAGAAATGAGAGTATTCTAGAGAGAGAAGGAAACCCTAGGCTAATTGTTCATCAATACTTGCTAAAGACCTTGAGAATTTACAAGGAAAACTCACAAGGTCTTCATTCAATAGGTAAGGTTTTAACCCTAGCCTTCAATTTCGAGTTTAGGTAGAAGATGGGTAATTGGGAGTATGATTCTTGGCTATGAGGGTTGTTATTTATGCATGCATGTAGCTCTGAGGATGGTGGGGAGGTAATTGAACTAGTATGAGCAAACTCTTGGTATTCGATTAGTTATGGAGTGAAGGAAATCTTGTGGAAGAACCTTGTAAGCAAATTCGCACGCCTATTGTTTAATAAAATGCTCAAATGAGCTGAAACTACGAATATCCTCCTAATTTGTGTTCAATTTTGCTATGTATCTAAATAGATTGAAATTTCTAGAATTTTCAAAAATTTGTAGTGAATTAAGGAAAGCTCAAAGCGAGGTATGAAGGCTAAACTCTTCTTCTATTATCAGAACTCCCAAATCCTTGTAAAGCTCTATCATGTATAGTCGAACTTGAAACGCTATTGATGTGGGGTATTCAAACTCGTAAAATTGATTCCCGATTGGCATAATGTGTTAGGACCCTCGTGAGTTAATTATTCTTTATTTTGACTTAATTATGTTATACCCCTTTAGGGAAGAAGATCTTGTATGATATCAATGTGATTAAACACTTATTTCTCATATGAGGAAACCTTATGAACCAACTCTTGTTAAGGCCAAATGTTCCAAATGGTTTATTTAAAAGGGAACTCTTTTGTACAAACTATTATTGTTTTGGGAATCCAAAATGTGGCATTGTGAATACACCTCAACCCGCATACATTGGGGTGAGGCGGCGAGGCCTCTTTGTATAGAGTTGTGGTATTGTGAATACACCTCCACCCGCATACATCAGGGTGAGGCGGCATGGACGCTTATTGTAGAGTTTGTGGCATTGTGAATACACCTCCACCGCATACATTAGGGTGAGGGGGCTGGGCCGCTTTGTGTAGAATTTTTGGTATTGTGATTGCACCTCCACCCGCATACGTTGGGGTGAGGCGGCAGGGCCG
This sequence comes from Nicotiana tomentosiformis, assembly GCF_000390325.3. Lineage (NCBI taxonomy): Eukaryota > Viridiplantae > Streptophyta > Magnoliopsida > Solanales > Solanaceae > Nicotiana > Nicotiana tomentosiformis. The sequence continues at coordinate 81,721,724 of NC_090815.1, forward strand.
CTTTGTGTAAAGGTAGTTGTAGAGGATCCCCGACTTATGAATTTATAAATGTTATTGAAAGCTCTTAATACATTTGCTATGACTTTAACGGCTAACTAAACCTTTTATTGTTAACATGGCTCCTCACATTCATGTTGTATTTCCAATTCCTTGCATAGGTGTTTGGTTTTCATACTAGTACTATTCGACATGTACTAACGTCCCTTTTGCTAGGGGCACTGTATCTTTAATGGATGCAGGTGGTTCCATAGCTGGTGGCATTGACCAGTGATAGCAACACACCCTCTCCTCAGCTGACTTGGTGAGCCCTACTTAATTTCGGGGTCATGTATCTCTTGTTCAATGTACATAGTGTTTTGAGGTATAGCCGGGGCCTTATTTTCGGCACTGTCGTAGCACTCTTTTGTTTCTGTTAGAGGCTCTGTAGACATAGTGTGGCTTGTATCCTGTTTTGGGAAGGTTGAACTAAACTTGTTGTAATTGTATTATCTGTCACACTTTAACTACGAATATTATCATGTGAACTGGTATTATTCACATGACCTCTTAATGTTTAGTTAATGATATGAAGGTATCTTCTCTTTATTCATGGGCGAGTTGGGTAGAAGGTATTGTACAAGCTTGCTCGGCCGGGGTATCTCGGTTGAGTGCCCGTCGCGCTTCCTGAGGTCAAGGCGTGACAAACTTGGTATCATAACTTAAGGTTTTAAAATGTCCTAGGATATCTGTGAGCCGTGTCTAGTAGAGTCCTTCTTATCGGTGTGTTGTCGACCACATCTATAATTAGGAGGCTACATGGGCACTTGGGACTAATACCCTTCTTTGATGTTCTTGATCATGCGATAAAGCTGATTGTAAGATTGTTCCTCCTTTACCTCGTGCTTTACTCTAACTTTCAGTACATGGTGCCTAGAAAGAAGCCAAGAACTGGCCAAGGAGCCAATGTCACCCCAGGAGTGGCAGTTGATTCGATATTTGATGATGCGGGTGAGCACCCGAGGGGTGAGGATATTTCCCCAATTACTACACCGCCTGAATCTACTATTCCTGCTCAGACAGCACCAGTTCCTACACCTATTGAGGGTGCAATGGTCCGTCCAACTGATATTCCAGTTCCACCTCCAGCTCCAGCTTACGGTCCCCGTGTTTCTGATGGGGATCTTAGGGGATCCATTCAGATGTTGGCTTAGATAGTGGCCTCCTAGGCCCAGAGATCAAGTGTTGCACCTACTTCTTCTAGTTAGCCAGGGGATTCCGCTTGTTCCAGGGTGAACAGGTTTCTCCAGTTGGATCCTCCAGTGTTCATAGGTATTGATCTTGAGAAGGACCCCCAGGACTTCATTGATGAGATGCACAAGACTCTCCGAGTTATGTGTGCTACTGAGATAGAGGGAGTGGAGTTGGCCTCCTACCGCCTGAAAGGGGTGGCCTATTCTTGGTTTGAGATATGGGAGGAGTCCCGTGTGGAGAGGAGCCCTTCGGTGAGGTGGAGTGAGTTCACCGATGCCTTTATGGATTATTTCCTGCCTTCCGAGACTAAGGTGGCCCATGCCACTAAGTTTGAAAGCCTGAAACAGGGTAACATGAATGTGTGGGAGTACCATATGGAGTTCGTGCGATTGTCCAAGTATGCTATTCACATGTTGCCTACTATGGAGGCTAGAGTGCGCCGGTTTGTGTAGGGACTTAGCCCCTTGGTTATTAATAAGGCCGCTACAACTGCCTTGAATTCTGATATGAACTATGAGAAGATGGTGGCATTTGCTCAAGCTACAGAGGATCGTAAACTGAAAAATAGAAGGGACCGTGAGGGTAGCAGCAAGGCCTGGACCGCGGGAAACTTGGGTGGTTCTTCTGGTTGCGGTAGGTTTGCATTTAGGGAAGGGTCATCAGGGCCATCTCAGTCATTCGCTCCGTCTTCGATGAGTGCACCACCATCTAGGCCCATCAGGGTAACAGGGGACCCCACCAGTAGGGTCGGCCTGGAGGGAGATTCCAGCAGAAGCGGATGCCCCCATGCCCTATGTGTGGGAGGATGAACTTTGGGGTCTGCTTCATGGACCTACCTATATGCTGCGGGTGCGGTATGGGGGGTCTCAATCAGAGGGATTGCCGCTCATCCCGCCGGATCATGGGCAGAGGCGTGGCGCGGCCAGCTAGTTCTGCATCTACTACATCCACGACACCTCCTCCAGCTCGAGGCTCCCCAGCACCCGCAGGGCGTGGTGCAGCTAGGGGTGGTGCACAGAGTTCGGGAGGACCCAACATATTTTATGCTATCCGGAGGTGTCGGGATTCAGAGACTTCTCCATATGTTGTCACAGGTATATTGACTGTCCAATTCCATGATGTATATGCTCTTATTGATCCCGGTTCCACTTTGTCATATGTCACTCCTTATGTTGCTATGGAATTTGGGATAGAACCGGAACAACTTCATGATCCTTTCTCTGTATCTACTCCGGTTGGCGAATCTATTGTGGCAGCGCGTGTTTATAGGGATTGTGTTGTCACGGTGCGTGGTTGGGACACCCTGGCCGATCTCATTGAATTGGGGATGGTTGATTTTGATGTAATAATGGGGATGGACTAGCTTTATTCATGTTTTTCTAAGCTTGATTGTCGAACCAGGACCGTTAGGTTTGAATTTTCAAAAGAGTTAGTGATTGAATGAAAGGGGGATGATGTGATACCGAAGGGCAGGTTTATTTCTAACCTTAAGGCCAAGAAGATGATTAACAAAGGGTGTATCTACTATTTGGTCCGGGTTACAGACACCGATGCTGAGGCACCTACACTTGAGTCCTTGCCTATTGTGAATGAATTTCCGGAGGTCTTTCCGGATAAGCTCCTTGGGATCCTACTAGACGGGGAGATTGATTTATGGATTGATGTGATGCCGGGCACACAACCTATATCTATTCAACCCTACAGAATGACACCAAAGAATTGAAGGAGCTAAAAGGACAATTAAAGGATTTGTTAGAAAAGGGTTTTATCCGGACAAGTGTGTCACCTTGGGATAATCGGTCCTCTTTGTGAGAAAAAAAATGGGTCATTAAGGATGTGTATTGATTATAAGCAGCTCAACAAGGTCACGATCAAGAATAAGTACCCACTGCCAAGGATAGATGATTTATTTGACCAGTTGCAAGGTGCTAAGTAATTCTCCAAGATTGATTTAAGATCCGGGTATCACCAATTGAAGATCATGGAGCAAGATATTCCGAAAATAGCTTTCAGAACCTGGTATGGGCACTTTGAATTACTGATAATGTCTTTTGGTCTAAGAAATGCCCCGGCAGATTTCATGGATCTTATAAACCGAGTTTTCAAGCCGTTCCTTGACTCTTTTGTGATAGTGTTCATTGACGATATTCTGGTATATTCGCGAAGTCGAGAGGACAATGCCGATCACCTCAAGGTAGTTCTACAAACTCTATATCAGCACAAGTTGTACATGAAGTATTTGAAATGTGAATTTTGCCTTGAATCTGTCATGTTCTTGGGTCATGTCGTCTCCAAAGAAATAATTGAGTATGATCCTCAGAAGATTGCAGCTATGAAGAATTGTCCTAGACCTATAACTCCAACTGAGATTCGCAGTTTCTTGGGCTTAGCTGGATATTACACGAAGTTTATGGAGGGGTTCTCTACTCTTGCCTCTCCATTGACTAAATGACGTAGAAGGCGATTAAGTTCCAATGGTAAGATGCTTGTGAAATAAGCTTCCAGGAGTTGAAATCAAGATTGACTATGACATCAGTGTTGACCCTACCAGAGGGTACAAAGGGGCTTGTTGTATATTGTGATGCTTCAAGAATCGGACTTGGGTGTGTGTTAATGCAACATGGTAAGGTGATTGCTTATGTTTCTAGGCAACTCAAGAATCATGAATAGAACTATCCAACACATAACTTAGAGCTTGCAGTGGTGGTATTTGCATTGAAAATTTGGCGTCATTATTTGTATGGGTTCCATGTGGATATATTCACGGTCGATAAGAGCCTTCAATACATTTTCAAACAGAAGGAATTGAATCTAAGGTAGAGAAGATGGCTTGACTTACTCAAGGATTACGACATCGATATTCTATATCATCCGGGGGAGGCTAATGTTGTGGCAGGTGCTCTTAGCCGGAAATCTATGGGTAGTCTGACTCACTTTGAGGCATATTAAAGGCCGTTGGCCAAGGGGGTTCATCGGGTGGCTAGTTTGGGAATTCGTCTTGCGGACTCTAGTGAAGGAGGGGTGATTGTGCAAAATAGGACTGAATCGTCGCTCGTGGTAGAAGTCAAGGAGAAACAATAAAACGATCCATTATTGGTACAATTGAAGGAGGGGATTCATAAACATAAGACCATGGCGTTTTCTCTTGGCATGGATGATGGTACACTAAGGTACCAAGGGTGACTATGTGTTCCAAATGTAGATGGTCTCCGGAAAAGAATCATGACCGAGGCTCACACTTCTAGGAATTCCATGCACCCAGGCTCTACAAAGATGTACCATGATCTTAAGGAAGTTTACTGGTGGAATGATATGAAGAGGAATGTAGCGGACTTTGTGGCAAGATTTGTAAGTTGTCAGCAAGTGAAGTCCGAACACCAAAGGACGGTTGGGTTGGCACAGAACATAGAAATCCCAATGTGGAAGTGGGAGATGATCAATATGGACTTTGTGGTGGGACTACCTTGCACGCCTCACAAGTTCGATTCGATTTGGGTAATTGTGGACCGACTCACAAAATCAGCACACTTCTTACCTATTAAGGCTACCGACATAGCAGAACAATATGCTCAGTTGTATATCAAGGAAATTGTCAGGTTGCATGGCAATCTAGTTTCTATTATCTCTTATTGGGGGCACAATTCACAACTAACTTTTGGAAGACATTTCAGCAAGGGTTGGGTACTCAGGTAAATCTTAGTATAGCTTTCCATCTACAGACCGACGGGCAAGCAGAGCGGACTATTGAGACACTCGAGGATATGTTGCGAGCTTGTGTTCTTGACTTTCCGGGTAGCTGGGATGATCATTTGACGCTCATAGAATTTGCCTATAACAACAATTGTCTTGCTAGTATCCAGATGACACCGTTCGAGGTTTTATATGCTAGGAGATGTAGATCTCCCATTGGGTGGTTCGAGATTGGGGAGGTAGAATTGATATGGCTGGACCTCATGCATCAGGCTATGGAGAAGGTTAAGATCATTAAGAAATGGTTGAAAACTGCTCAGAGTCGTCAAAAGTCATATTCGGATGTGCATCGTAGGGATTTGGAGTTCAAAGAAGATGATTTGGTATTATTGAAGGTTTTCCCTATGAAGGGCGTAATGCGGTTTGGATGTGTCGCACGCCCGACACACATGTTTTGTCCTTGTGTGTCCATAACTCAAAATAGGTGACCTAACGGCCAACACCAAATGAGAGCAGAGGCAGATATTCTCAAAAAAGAAATAAACAAAAACAGGCAGGGAGGTAGCTAGATCAAAGACTGCCGTAAGTTTCATCTTGAGTATTAAGAATTGGAAATTGAGTCCGAGGTATGTCAGACTGTACAGAATCATTCAAAGGATTGGTCAGGTGGCTTACAAGCTAGAACTACCTCCTAAGATGTCTTTACTGCACCTAGTGTTTCATGTTTCCTTGTTGAAGAAGTTAGTTGGAGATCCGTCACTTATTGTTCCGGTTGAGACTATTGAGGTTAATGAAGAATTGACTTATGAAGAAATTCCAGTTGCCATTTTTGATAGGAAAGTTCGAAAGTTGAGGAATAAAGAGATTGCCTCCGTGAAAGCACTATGGCGGAACCAACATGTTGAAGAGGCCACCTGGGAGGCCGAGGAAGAAATGAAGAATAAATACCCTCATTTGTTTGAATAACCATGTATTTATAAAGTTGTGTTCTATATTTATATTAAGAGTTTACCTTCTATGAATTATGTATAATTTGTACAGTTGATGTTAAGGGTGTTCCCTTTTGGTGATATACTACTCGTAAGGCCACGATTGCCTTTATTTTTATGTTATGTTACGTCATTGGTTCATGTATATGTTGTTAGGGTTGGTTTCTAGGATTCTCTAACAGGTGGATAGGCCCAGTTACAGGGAAAAGTCTGGCGAAAAGTTTGGAAATTTGGGGAGTTAGTCAAAAGTTTGGAAGTGTTTGTGTGTGTTATAGCAGCTGAGTCACGTTGGTTTCTAATGGCGGATTTTGGCCCTCATTTGAGGACGAGTGATCTTAAGTGGGGGAGGATGTAAGGCCTCGTAAAAGATTACTTAAAACCAGGGGTTTCATGGTGCTGAAGTAGGCTTATGTGTTGACGATTGTAGGGATTCTATAGAGTTGGGGATCCATTCTGCGGTTGCAGAACTGATCTACAGACAGCATATCTGCCGCAGATAGAAGCAAAAATTTGGGCAAAATTTTTTGGACCATTATGCGGCCGCATAATCATTTTGCAGGCCGCATAACCCCTCGCATATCCAACACAAATAAATTCCAAAGGAGAGTTCTGAGGTGTATTATACGACCGCAGAATAGGTCTGCAGACCGCAGGCCGATCGCAGAGTGAGGCAGGGGTGCCCAGTTTTGGAGGGCCATTATGCGGTCCATTATGCGGCTGCAGATCTGTGTCGGGGATTTTTCTAATTTTTTTTACCCGACCCTATTTTGATTAAAAGCCCTCGGGGCTCATTTTGAAGGCAGAAATATGATATTTTAGAATGAAGTGAGAGTGTTCTAGAGAGAGAGGAGGAAATCCTAGGTTAATTGTTCATCAATCCTTTCTCAAGACTTAGAGAATTCACAAGGAAAACTCACAAGGTCTTCATCCAAGAGGTAAGGTTCTAACCCTTGCCTTTAATTTCGAGTTAAGGTAGAAGATGGGTAATTGGGAGTATGATTCTTGGGTATGAGAGTTGTTATTTATGCATGCATGTAGCTACGAGGATGGTGGGGAGGTAATTGAACTAGTATGAGTAAACTCTTGGTATTGAAATAGTTGTGGAGTGAAGGAAATCTTGCGGAAAAACTTTGTAATCAAATTCGCACACTTAGTGTTTGATAAAATGCTCAAATGAGCTGAAACTAAGAATATCTTCCTAATTTGTATTCAATTTTGCTATGTATCTAAATAGATCGAAGTTGCTACGATTTTTGGAAGTGTATAGTGAATTAAGGAAAGCTCAAAGCGAGGTATGAAGGCTAAACTCTTCTTCTAGTATTGGAACTCCCGAATCCTTGTAAAGTTCTTTCATGTGTAGTCGAACTTGAAACGCTATTGATGTGGGGCATTCATACTAGTAAAATTGATTCCCGACTGGCATAGCGTGTTAGGACCTCGTATGTTAATGATTCTCTATTTCGACTTAATTATGTTATACCCCTTTGGGGAAGAAGATCTTGTATGAAATCAATGTGATTGAACACTTATTTCTCATATGATGAAACCTTATGAACCTAATCTTGCTAAGGCCAAAGGTGCCAAATGGTTGATTTAAAAAGGAACTCTTTTGTACAAACTATTATTGTTTTGGTAATCCAAAATGTGGCATTGTGAATACACCTCCACCCGCATACATCGGGGTGAGGCGGCGGGGCCACTTTATGTAGAGTTGTGGTATTGTGAATACACCTCCACCCGAATACATTAGGGTGAGGCGGCAGGGTCACTTTGTGTAGAGTCTGTGTCATTGTGAATACACCTCCACCCGCATACATTGGGGTGAGGCGGCAGGGCCGCTTTGTGTAGAATTTCTGGTATTGTGATTGCACCTCCACCCGCATACGTTGGAGTGAGGCGGCATGGCCTCTTTGTGTAAAGGTAGTTGTAGAGGATCCTCGACTTATGAATTTATAAATATTATTGTAAGCTCTTAATAAATTTACTATGGCCTTAACGGCTAACTAATCCTTTTATTGTTACTATGATTCATCACATTCATGTTGTATTTCCAAGTCCTTGCATATGTGTTTAGTTTTCGTACTAGTACTATTCGAAATGGATGCAGGTGGTATTGATCAGTGATAGCAGCACACCCTCTCCTCAGCTGACTTGGTGAGCCATACTTCATTCTGGGTTCCTGTATCTCTTGTTCCATATACATAGTATTTTGAGGTATAGCCGGGGCCTTATTGTCGGTACTGTCGTAGCACTCTTTTGTTTCCTTTAGAGGCCTTGTAGACATAGTGTGGATTGTATCCTGTTTTGGGAAGGTTGAACTAAACTTCTTGTAATTGTATTATCTGTCCCACTTTAACTACAAATATATAGTGTACTGTTTTGGTGACTTGTTAATGACGTAACTAATGGAAGTGAACTGGTGTTATTCACCTGGCCTCTTAATGTTTAATTAATGATATGAAGGTATCTTCTCTTTATTCATGGGCGAGTTGGGTAGAAGGTATTGTACAAGCTTTCTTAGTCGGGATATCTCGGTTGAGCGCCGGTCGTGCTCCTCGAGGTCGGGGCGTGAATATATATATATATATATATATATATATATATATATATATATATATATATATATATATATATATATATATACACACACAAATTTATGTTGTGAGATTTGATACTTGTAGTGACCCAACCGGTTATACTGAGTTCTAGCATCTCGTTCCTTGATTTGAGACTTCGAGCGGCTTCTTATGTTGTATTATGACTTGCATGCATGGTTCGTTTTGATTTTTGAGTGGTTCATGAAAAGATAAAGGGATTCTCAATTTTGTATTTGTAAGTTAGAAGAGTTTATCAAGGTTTGAATTTTGAGTAAACGACCTCAGATTTGTGATTTGATGGTTCCAATAGGTTCGTGTTGTGATTTAGACTTAGGCGTATGTCGGGATTGAGATTTGGAGGCTCCTAGGTTGATTCGGCTCAATTTGCCGAAAGTGGGCAATTTGAAGGTTTGAAAAGTTTATAGGCTTGACCAGGAGTTTACTTTGGTACTATCGTACACCTATTGCAGTTTTGAAACCTCGTATAGATTCCTTTTGTTGATTCTTACTTGTGTGCAAAGTTTGATTATGATCCAGAATATTTAAGTATGATTCGGAAGCATTCTGTAAAGTTTGAATGTATGAAAGTTAAGAGGATGATCTTGGTCTTCGATTCTTAGTTTTGATGGTGTTTTGAGCATTTGGATAAGTTTGTATAATGCATTTGGACATATTGATATGATTGGACGGGGTTTTGAGGGGTTTGGGTGAGTTTCGAGGTGGTTTCAGACCATTTTGGATGATGTTAGCATTGCTGGTTTTCTGATGTCTCCGATGTTCTTCGCAATCGCAAAGTATTTTACCATGTTCACATAATTATTTTTGGCAGGCAGGATTGTTTTACTTCGGGTCGCATCAGTAGCTCGCATTTGCGAAGGGGTTATGAGCTAGAGGAACTTGGTTCTACGCGTTCGCGATGGTTTACCGCTTTCATTGACGGGAAGGTCAGTTGTGCATCGCAAATGTGATAGTCTAGCCGCGTTTGTGAAGATGGACTGGAGGGTCGTTGTGTTTTGTGCTTCGCGTTCGCAAAGTATTAGCCGCAAACGCGCTGAAGGATTTCGGTCAAGGGTATATTTTTATCCAAAAATTTAGGAATTGCTTATTTTCACTATTTTGAGTTTTGGAGCTCGGGAAGTGACAATTTTGGAGAGTATTTTCACCATTACTTTGTCGATAAGTAATTTATAGTTGGATTTGATTATATATATTAGTTTCCCATGGATTTACACACTTTTAATCATGACATTTGGAAGGAAGATTTTCGATTTTTGCCTACACTTTAAGAGAGTGTATTTTGGGGATTTGAGTACCGATTTGGACTCGATTTTGGAACCTAATCATATATTTGGACTCAACGGGTTATGGGTCAACGAATTGTGGTATTAGTTTCTAATTTTGGACACTCTAGCCCGGGTTGACTTTTATTGACCTCTTGGAAATTCATCAAAGATCGAGGCTTTATGGATTGGGATCATCTCCTTGGCATTCGTGGACTTCCTAGGTTGTTTGGTTAGAGATGATTTCTCAAGGAAATGCACTTTTAGAGCTTTGGACTAGCCTGGACGAGGTAAGTATCTTGCTGAATCTTGTTGAGGGAAGAACCCTTAGGAAATGAACTCTTTTGTCTAATTGAAATGTGTGATATGCGAAGTATATGTGAGGTGACGAGCACATATACAGGTTCTATGTATGATTCATGACCGGAGCAGTCTCTAGATGATACTATTTCTTGATTTGGATATTGTGCTTCATGCTATCATGCTTTATATGTTTGTATGACTACGTGAACTTCGTGAATCATGCCAGAGATCATGTATAGAAGTTGATTCCCTTTTTGAACATGATATCTATTGTTGTATGGCGTACCCGCCTAACTTGAGCTTTTATTGTATACTTGGCACATGCATACACTGTAGCATGCTATTTATCAATCCACGAGTACGTGATTTGATATTTGTTGATTGTATACATGTATTCTTGTATATGCTTTTTGTGTGATGGACTGGATGGTTAGCACGTGATTTTTCCTTGTAGTTGCGGGATTATGGTACGTGAGTTGTCCGTGCAGTTATTATGACTATGGCATGTGAGTTGTTCATGCAGCGTGTGGATAAGGATCCATCCCTCTTGTGTCATCCTCTCATGTTTCTCCTTAATGATGTATACGCGGATTATGGAAATAAGCAAGTGGTTGGATTTTGTGTATCTTCTCTATATGCAAACTCCTTGGAATTATACATGATTCTTTTACTGCGTATCTTCTCTACATGCTAGTGCAGGAATGTATACATGTCTTCTAAGCATATGTTCTCTATATGCCATATGATTTAAGAATTGACTCAAAGTATATATCTTCACTATATGTCAATCTGTGTAACATGACTTGTCTAATCATGCATATCTTTTTTACATACAACTGTTAAAGTATTTCTATATATTTCATGCATATCTTCTTTATATGGAACTGTGGAAGGATGTTTTGACATTTTACACATATATTCTCCATATTCAAGCTTTGATGATTTAGTAATGATAGATGCATATTTACTCTATATGCTGAGTTGTTAAACTGGAATAGTATCGTGCATATCTTTTCTATGTGAAATATTTGATGTGTTATTTGATACCAAATGCATATCTTCTTTATATGTTGAGCTGTTAAGAGACTCGTACACATTTTATGTATATGCACTAATTGGTTGTACCAGTGTTTCATGCATAAATTTATACTGTTGCTAGGTACATACATATTTTATTGAGACGTACATGTTATGTATAGCGAGTATCCCAGAACTGAGACCTCATAAATACATTACCGAGGTTAATGATGATACTTACTGAGTACATGAGGTCAGTTGTACTCATACTACACATCTGCACCTTGCGTGTAGATCTTGGAGCTGAGCTGTTGTGGATAACTGAGGATGGCATTGAAGATGTACCTGTGTTCTAGTTATGGCTACCACTTGTTCTTGGTAGTTTAGGATTTGTACTTCTATTCATATATATTCCAAACTGATATTGTACTTATTCTCATACCAGCTTTGTAATTCTAATCATAGTGGCCCATGACTTGTACTACCAATCCATGAGATGTTGTATGGAATTCAACTATTTTCATCATTGTTATTAATGATCTTTCATTTGAGTTATATTTTACTATGTTTGGCTTACCTATCATGTTGGAGTAACGTTCCATCACAACTAGGTGGATTTTTGATCGCGACAATATTGGGATGTGAGCATGCACTGGTAGCCACGACTCGTGCCATGTCTCTTACATAAATTTACATGACTGTTGATTGACTCATATTGTGATTATGAAAGATTGAAGTAATGACATTGTACTAGCCCCCTTGTTTGAGCACGCATTGGTAACTTAGACTCATATAGTGGCTCTTATATTATATGTGAACATTGATTGACCCGTATCATGATTATAGAAAGAACTGAGATAATTGATGGTGTATTCTATCTCCTTGTTGGAAAAGCATGTCTGAATTCTAGTTTTATTGTGGTTCTATTGACAGACCCGATTGATGATATCATTCTCTATTCCATGTTCTATTTATACTTCATATGCTTATTGAGCTATTAGTAGGTGTCGATGTCGACCCCTCGCCACTACTTCTTCAAGGCTAAATTTGATACTTAATGAGTACCATGATTCTATACTCATACTACACTTCTACATATGTTGTGCGGGTTTTGAGACTGGTATTTGTAGTACCTACTGAGTTGAGTAGGATTATGTCATTAGACACTTCGTAGTAAGGTGCTATGCTAGATCTGATCTGCAGCATATGGGGTCCCCTTCTGTCACGACCCCAATTTTCCTCCGTATGATGTCGTGATGTCACCTTGTCTCTACGACTAGGTAAGCCTAATAGTTAATAACAACAACAACAACAACCCAGTATAATCCCACTAGTGGGGTCTGGGGAGGGTAGTGTGTACGCAGACCTTACCCCTACCCTGGGGTAGAGAGGCTGTTTCCGATAGACCCTCGGCTCCCTCCCTCCAAGAACTCCCCACCTTGCTCTTCGGGTGACTCGAATTCATAACCTCTTGGTTGGAAGTGGAGGGTGCTCACGGTTGGAAGTTAATAATAACTTGACATAAATAATTAACAAAATACTAAAACAAGGCTGATTAATTGATATAAACTCCTGAAATAGAATCTCATCAATACACTCCCCAAGACCGGTGGAACTGAGTCATAAGCTCAACAGAGTAAGCTAAAGTGTCTGCTTCATCACTGTCTGAATGAAAAATACAACATGAGTAAAGGTAAAGGAAGGTGCCTCTGAGGCTTGCGGACGTGGAGTAGGTATACCTTGAAGTCTTATAAAAACAACAACTCAAATCAACTCTAGCATCCGGCACAGGCAGATATACCCGGATCTACACAAAAAGATGTGCAGAAGCGTAGTTGAGTACACCACGATGGTACCGAGTAAGTATCAAGCCTAACCTCGGTAGAATAGTGATGAGGTTAGGTCAAGACACCTACTAGGATATAAGTAAACTGTAGGAAAACATGAGAACGAATAATAATGGAAAGCGGAGAAATAACTGATACGAAACAAGTTAATAGCATTAACTAATACCGAAGTTTTAAACATGGAAATAACCACAATGATCGTATACGGACAACAACTGCTAGAATAAGGAAGAACAAAACAACAAAAAATGTTCCCACCAAAACTCTTTGCAACATGAGATAAACAACAAGAATCACAATGAGGTACGGCCTTGTGTACAATAAGAATCACAACCGAAGTAACCGCCTCGTATAAATCAAGAATCACAACCTAGGTACTGCCTCGTATTCACATTTCTCAATTTCAATCACAATCTTTCCTTATACCACCGCGTGAGCCTTATATTTAAATAAGTTTTGAAAACTATTTTTCCGAAATAGCTACACGCACTTTAGCCCACCTTATGACACCACGTGGCTTTACGTAGTTCCCCTAAAATCATCACGCACATAAGTCCCACCTTATACCACTGCATACACATTAACCCCAAGCCTTATACCGCCGCATGCGCGTCAATATCACATCACAATAACAACTCGCACCACAAGTGCCCATATATCACAAATTGCCAACAATCAAAAATATCATTGTTTCCCAACAATAGCCCGTGGATCCACCATAACGTGCACAAGAATATCAACAACAACAATGAATGTAAAATACTCAACAAGAAAGATGTCTTAACAATAAACTATTTTGTCTCAACGTGATAACAACTTTCACAACTTAAATACTAATAATTCAACAATGAGCGAAATAATGTATAACCACGATCTTACATAAGAATAACTCACAATGGAAGAGATAACATGTAACAATGATTTCAAATAATGGAAATCAACAATGAAAGAGATAACATGTACAATAACCTCAAATAATGATAATCAAAAATCAAAGAGATAATGTGTAACAATAAAAGAGGCAACAAGTTCAACTAAAGCGTGAGAGCAATTTATCAATTAGGATGTAGAACAAGTGTTAACGAAATAATTTAATGGATGTAAGGATAGACTAACACAAGTAAGAATAGATTGACTATGAGAATTTAGAACATGATATGACAATTGTATTAAGGCATGGAAGGAGTTTAAGTAGCCTAAACTGGTCAAATACAACATACAACCCATTTACCCACTCATCCCCTTACGTACACAGCATACACATAGCACCAAATGAATCAATCAATACCAATCCTACGGGGTAGTTCCCCCACACAAAGTTAGGAACTTAAGTTCTGTAAATGGGATTTCGATCCATTTTCTACAATTTTCGATTTTGAGCTCAGGTAAGACGATATTTGGGCGATTTTCACGGAAAAACATTGGGGTAAGTGTTCCTTATCCTATATTGATTATATTTAATGATTCCGTACTCATTTACATCATAAATCCGTAAATTTATGGAATAAAAAAATAGATTTTTATAAAATCTTCCAAAATGTAAAATTAAGATTTGAAGGTCATTCCGATATCTGAATTCGATAATTTTTGTATGGTTGGACTCGTCTCGGAATGGATTTCGTATGTTTTTTCGAGATTCGATACGTGGGCCCCATTACTGTTTTTTAGATGAATTTCGGATTTAAATCAGAAAAATTAGTAAATTCACATGGAATTAATTCCTACGATTTGTATTGAATATATTAAATTGTTTATGACTAGATTTGAGGATTTCGGACACTAATTCGCAAGGCAAGGGTGTATTGAAAACTTGAATTTGGTTGCAAAGCGAGGTAAGTGTTGTGGTGAACCTTGACTTGAGGGAATAGAACCCTTGAATTATTTGCTATGTGAATTTCATGTGTAACGATGTATAGGCAAGGTGACGAGTGCCTATACTTTGTCAAATTAATTGTTTGTATAATTATTTGAAATCATAAATTGTTTTAAGACATGAATTAATTATTATATTAAATGTTTCTCTCATATTCCATGCTCAATATTATGCCTTGAATTCCTGCAATTATTGTTACATATTTATTTGATTTATGTGTCTTAATTGCTACTCGACATTTAGTATATTAAATATTAAACTGCCTATTTTCTCCCTGATTTCCACAATTAATTGTTATTTATCATTATTTGTTTGATAAATAAATTATAAGTATTGTATGTCTTTATACTTAATAGTTTCTCATTGAACGTAGTATTTATTGGAGTATTTTTATTACATTTAAGAGTTATTAAATATATTGGGGGATCGGGTTGCGCGCCGCAACAGAATTATTTAAAGTTTATATTGGGGGATCATATTGCACGCCGCAACAGATTTATTTAAAGTTTATATTGTTGGAGCGAGTTGCACGCTACAACGAAAATTTATTGAGGAATTATATTATTGGGGCGGGTTGCATGCCACAACGAAATTTGATTAAAATAATAATTTGGTTATGATTGCCGAGTTGACTTCAAATGTTAATATAAGTTGCCTGATTTATTTCTATTATTGTTGTCATTATTATTATTATTGCGTACATGTTAATGTAAGTGACATGCCTTAGCCTCGTCACTACTTCGTCGTGGTTAGGCTCGGCACTTACCAGTACATAGGGTCAGTTGTACTGATACTGGACTCTGCACTTCTTTTGCAGATTTCGGAGTTGGTCCCTGCGGCGTATTGTAGATTTGCCCGGATACAGCTACCAGTGTTGACTTGAGGTATAACTGCACAGCATTCGCAGTTCTGAAGTCCCCTTCTATATTATCTCAACTTTGTATTATTCTAGAAACTCTTGCACTTGTGACTCCAGTTCTGGGATGGTATTTAGATATCACGATTATTATGGATTATTCACTTTATTTCAGACTTTATTTTCGCATTTGTTTCCTTGTTATTAATTAATTTAAAATTTTCTTAAAATTGCTAATTATATTCTAACGTTGGCTTGCCTAACAAGTGAAATATTAGGCACCATCACGGTCCCGAAGGTGAGAATTTCGGGTCGTGACATTTAGATTCCTTAATAGCACACACCACAAAATCGAATTTAGGTGTTAAAGTGCGAAGGATCATTTCTACCACACGGATATTTTCTATGTCCTCCCTGTATCTTCTCAATTGATTTACAACAGCCTTCACTTTTGAACAATAATTCGAAATGCATTCGGAATCTTTCATTTTTAAAACTTCAAAATCAGCCCTTAGAGTTTGAAGTTTTACCTTCCTCACCTTGTCAACTCCTTGAAGAGAATTTTGTAAAATCTCCCAAGCTTCCTTTGAGGTGGTAGCATCTGCCACCTTCTCAAACATGGCATCATCCAAACATTGGTGGATGAGCATGAGAGCTTGTTGATTCTTCTTTCTTGTCTTTGCCAAGATATCTTTTTTATATTGAGGCAGAGTTTCCTCATTATCGGATTTTGTATACCCTCTGTCTATGATTTTCCACACATCCTGAGAGCCAAGAATGACTTTCATATGCAGACACCATTTCTCATAATTATCTTTTATGAGACGGGGGTACTGAAAAGACAACACACCATTATTCGCCATGGCTCTGATACCACGTTGTTTGGGAAAAATAATATCCCTACAAAGAATAATATCCACGAAAAATAATAATAACACAAGAGAGTAACAATGACATCACCTCTTTTAACGAGGTAAAATATAATACCCGAGTGGAGCAATATTACCACTATAATATTACAACTTAGTAGTGTCAAGAGACTACTACAACTTTGAAAGAAATAACACTCTTTATTTTAAATACATCACTACAATATTACTCACACTCACTATTTATTTCACAGACTATAATCTGTGGATTATTCTCTCTATCTTCTATTGCTTCTCTCTTATTTTGGTGTGTTTGAAATGAAGAACAGAGGCCTCTATTTATATTAAGAGCTGCCATCTAAATAACCAATTAAAATGGCTTGTTGCCGATTTGGTCATGCAATTTGCATGTGCAATTTGCCTAAAATTTGTCAACAAGTTAGGCACCTACCATCCCATTATTATTATTATTTTTTTTTTTTTGTTTTCTTCAATATGGCCCCACATAAATAAGAGATATGGCTTACGAAAGTAACTACTCAATCAAAACAGAATACTTAATAGATTTGGCTTCACGATTTAAAATCAGTTAACGTAACTTCCATGAAATGAGATGCGAAAACTAAAACGGGACTAAAAAGGGATGGAGAGTGTGTATCAATTTTTGTTTACATGTGATGATATCTGGAAGCAAGAAAGAGTTAATTTAAGCACCAAGGCTCCATAATTGATGGGGTCAAGGGTTAGAAATCAAAGAAAAAAAAGAGAGCACAATATTATCAAAAAACATAAATGGTTAATTAAGAAGAGACAATAAATCCAATACTTTAACATGGTGACTCATTGATTCAATTTTTATGAATTGGAAATGGATTCCAACATCTTCATCGTCATCACTGTTATTGTCTTGAGCGCTCTTCATGATTGTGATGGTCACAACTTGAGATGTGATATATGAAAGAGTGGTAAAGCATGAGTTTATATAGGAGGGGGAATAGAACTCCAGGGTTTTCTTTTTAAATTTGTTTCCATTTTTGTATTTAACAACTAATAAATAGTAAGTTGATACTAGTAAAATCTGATTGAATTCCAACTTTAAGACAAATATTTAGTCAGTTTTTTATTATATTCCTTTTCGAACTTCTATTACTTCCGTTAAAGGAGATTCGAAAAACTTCTAATCTTGTTCTTACAATTAAAATACAAGCCACGGCGAAAACATGATATGAAGTTTTTGGGTTTAGATTCTTAATTATACTATCTTCATCTAATTTACTGGGTTTAAAATTTATTATTTGTACATATTAAATTGAGTTTTAAATACATATACATGGTATAAACTCAAGTTCATTAAATACGCCATCGAATACAAGGAAAAAAAGACATTACCTAACTTCCTTTGAACTACGTACTATGTTTTTCTTTTTTCTTTTTTCTTTTTTCATTTGAATTACGTACTATGTATTCTACCAAAAATTGCATCCTCGAAGCCTTTATATCCACTTGTATTTGGTATCCATACCAAAGACTTCAACGGAAGCCTTGTGTGCGTGGTGCACCTATTATATTCGGGAAAATGATGAATCGTTAACAATGATTATTTCATTGGCTGCTGAAAAATATGAACATAAGACCGAAACAGATGAATGGCAGCAAAAAAGGATAATCCAACTGCAAAACCATCGGAGACTTTGATGCGTTCTACATAAATAATGCCATGGCCGTTAAAAATGGATTTTCTGATTTTCAGGGACCCTTTTTCTATGGATTTTTCATTGAAAATAATTTCATGGCCTTCAAAAAGATTGGAAAACTTACTAATTTAATGGGTATTTTCCAGAGCTATTAGATATGTGCAGTTTCAATACCTCTTTTAACATTAATTAACCTCTTATAACATTAACTAAGGACAAGAAATTTGCTACTAAGGAATACTGAATAACGTATTAAACATCAAATATGTGCCTGTTTACCCGTAAAACGGTATAATCGAATTTATACGTGGTTTCTAGACAAGTGAATTAAATTGATCCTGAAATAATTAAGGAAATGCACAATACTTATCCTTGAAATGAAGATAAAATCACGAAGAACAATGATTCGGGAGTAGATCTTTCGGGCACAACAGTGATGAAACAAAGGAACAAGAAAGTAAAATGGTATAAAGCTTTTTATTGACTATAGCGTACGTTTGCCAGGAAAATCCTGTTCTTTACAATGATAACATAGCTCACTATTTATAGCTGCACCTAGGGAATAAGGTCTTAGGATCATGCCTTCTTTAATGTCAATTTTGAGGGTCATTGAAGAAGGTGTAACTGTGAGCATAAATTCTCTGTAACGGGCAGTGCACTAAATGTTGTGGAATATTCTCCATTAAATGCTACCAGGCAGAGGGTATTTATTACATCTTTATGAGCGTTATTCTTTCCGGTGACAGAGGGGATAATTGCCTTCGGTTTTAGCTATCCTCCGTCTTAGGTTCCACGTGTCCCTCTTTTGGACGACCACGTAGCGTAGCACATTTTACCCCATACAGATAGTCCCCCTGCTTTCCGGTGACATAACTTTGTGTCACCGGAAAGTTGGTAGAAGCACTCTTTTTGGCGGAAATTACTATGATTCCTTCTGAAAAGCTTCTAACGGTTGATTAGACGCACGTCTCTCCGTATTTAATGTTCCGAACACGCGTCATCCTACGATTCAGCATAACTTTTGTCGGTTATCAAGGTAATCATGGACACGAATTTAGCCACCTAAACCTTTACTTATACTTATCATCTTCTTTCATTCATACTCCATAACTCTCCAAACTCTCTTTATTCGACTTGCATTCTGTTCTTCAACCTTTCTCCAACTCTCTTCAAATGAAAAAGCTTCTTTTTCTTCCATATAATGGCTTTTTCTTCAAAGAATACCAGTTCTTCAAAGAACAAGAACAAAGCCGATGACTCTGTTCCTCTAACAGTGGGCACCATCATCCCTAGAAATCTTGTTACAACAAAACACTTCGAAGAGAAATTTCCTTCTGCTAGCTCTCGTACATGGGCCGTTAGTAGGTATCCTTCTTCTATCCGTCCTTCTAGAGTTCTTGCTGTGATGGAAGACTGTCGTTGCCAGGACATAACCATTTTTGTTCCTGATCTGACGGAGCGGGTAACCCTACCCAAGAAGGGTTTTACATACTTTTACACGTATCTATTTACTTTAGGTGCGTTTTCCTTGAGTGGAGAACTTGACTCCGTTATTGTGGAGTTCTGACTCCGCTATCAGGTGTGTTTGGTACAAGTAAGTCCTTCTGTGTGGAAGACGATTGCTTGACTTCGACGTTTGTGCCAAGAGATGGGAGAGAAGCTATCCTTATCTCATGTGATGAATCTCTATTCCCCAAGATCTTCCGCGGGGGAATGATAAATTACAGAAAATGTGGCCATCATGCTCTACTATCTACCATGGATGACGACAACGGCCGTAGGTGGATGGAACAGTTCTTTGCTATTTCCACCAATAATATCATTCCGGCAACGGCTTCATCCTTTCCGGAATCATGGAACCGCACTCGTAAGCTCTTTGTTTAATACCCCCTTTACTAGAAATTCCTTTATATTTGTATCGATCCTCCACATTTTGCCTATTTCAGGAACTCGGTGGCTTCCACCTAGAGTCAAAGGCTTAGGTCGGTAGGTCCAAAAAATCTTGGACGTGACTATGCCCTAGACCCACACATGGAAAGAACTAGCCCTTAAATACGGGTGAAAGGCCAAAAACCATGGTAACTCAAACTCGTCTCATTTTTGCTTTTCATGTTAGAAAATTGTAAGGCCCCGTGAAAGTTTTCCTAAAAATCGGGGTTCCGTGATATCGGGGTAGGCGTAGAGGTTAATAATAGTAGAAATGTTTGGATTTTTTGGATTAAATAGTGCGCTGGGGAGTTGAAGGAAAATATTTTGCAGAAATAGGCATTACTGCATCCCATTATGCGGCCTGATAATCACTCTACGGGACGCAGAATGGCCGCAGAGTGAAGCAGCTACTTGGGCCATTTTTTATGTGAATTTCGCGGCCAGTTATACGACTGCACAACCATTTCGCGGCCCGCACTTTGTTCGCATAATCAGCATTAGAATTTTTGCGGAGGGAGGTTCTGTGGCGCATTATGCTACCGCAGAACAGGTCTGCGGGCTGTATAACTACCGCAGACCCAGGCTGATTTTTTCCAGTTTTTGGCACCAAATTATGCTGCCGATATACATACCGCATACCCTGTTCCGGAGCTTCATTTTTGGGGTATTTAAATCCGACCCTATTTCGTTAAAACATATGCCATAGTCCATATTTTAGCATATTTCTGATATTTTTAGACTGAGAAAGATTTCTTAGAGTGGGGAGGTAACCTTCAACCTAATATCCAACAATTCTTTCTCAATCCTTGAAGATTATCAAGAAAGTCTTCATCATAAAGGTAAGAGTCTATGCCCTAGCCCTTAATTTCAAAAATCTACTAAAAATGGAGTAATTAGCAAGATAAATTTTGGGTGTGGGAGTTGTTACCTTGCATGAATGTGTTATCAGATAATGTAGGAAGGATGAGAGCTAAAAATGGTAGAGAATGGGTTGAGGGATGATGGAATATTTCGTAAAAGGGCCTTAAAAACCTTAATGCACACCTAGTGCTTGATAATATGCTCAAATGAGCTAGAATCATGATCATCTTCCTCATTTTGGTTCAACTTGTTTTATTTCTAAAATAGATTGAAGTTGCTAAGAATTCTGGAATGTTTTAAAATTTTAAAGGAAGCTCAATTGATATATGTTGGCTAAACCCCCTTCTTCTTAGAATCGAATCCCACGGTGTTCATATAATTGGTGTAAGTCCCAAATTGATCATTATAGAATTGGCTATTCCTAATGTGTTTGTGTTGAAGATTGTATGTTCAATATTTATTCTAAATGCTTCATCATGTCATCTTGCCATTTGAGGATGTGTTCAAAATGTGGAATATGTGTTAGAAATGTTAAGACTTCATGTCAAGATCGAATAAAGGTTGTTATGCCAAATTGAATGAAAAGTCTCTCTGTGCCTAAGACTCCCAAATTGCTCAAATGTAAATTTAATGTCTTGAATGGATAACCTTATTATTGTTGATAATGATAATGATGTTTGGATGTGGAAAGGGGAACTGGAATTATGAAATACGGCCAAGTGCCAAGAATCACTTTATAATTATGGCCACTAGTGCCAATGAATTGAAAGGATGTGGAAGAAGTATGATGTGAGGTGATTGACTGAAAAAGGTAGTGTCTTGAGTGAGATGGCCTAGCTGATCGGGCCGTTATCGGAAGCCATGCCGCACACATGGTGGTGACTGTGCTGGAAACTATGATGAAATTGTGGTTATGGTTGATGTCTCAAATTAGACGACCTACCCGATCGGTTCGTGATCGGACTCCGTGTAAGAACACGGTGGTATTGTGAATTATGGTGTATCGACACTAATGATCACCCAACCTAATAACATGGAAATTGACTTGAGAACTTATGTGATTCTTACTTGATGTTTTAGTATTGTTTGAAGCTCTTATTGAACTCATGACTGTTTCCCCCTTGTATTATTATTCATTTTATTGAGACGGTGTTTAGTTTTACATACTAGTACTATTCTACAGTACTAACGTCCCTTTTGTCGGGGGCGCTGCATCTTTAAATGGATACTAGTGGTTCCATAGCATACAGTGTTGATCAACGATAATGGTACATCCTCTTCTCAACAGACTTGGTGAGCCCCACTTCATCCCGGGGTCATGTATTGTATCTTTCATTCATATTATTATCACATTTTGAGGTATAGCTGGGGCCTTGATGCTGGCACTATCATAACATTCTTTTGTATCTTTTAGAGGCTCCGTAAACACTATGTGGGTTGTACATGGGTCCTAGAAAAGTTAAATAGATTATGTTGTGTTTTGATCTCTGGCTCCACTCGAATCATAAGAATATGTGTATGTTGAAACTTAAAAGTGATGTAACCATTGAGACGATCTAGTATTGTATATATGACCTTCCTACTGTCTAATTAATGAAATCATGTCTTCTCTTGATCATGGGTGAGTTGGGTAGAAAGTTTCTAACAGGCTTGCTCGACCAGGCTCACTCGGTTGAGCGCCAGTCGCGCTTCCCAAGGTTGGGCGTGACAAACTTGGTATCAGAGCCTAAGGTTTTAAAGTTTCCTAGGATGTCTCAGAGCAGTGTCTAGTAGAGTCCTCCTTATCGGTGTGTTGTCGACCAACATCTATAAGTTGGAGGCTACATGGACATTTAGGAATAATACCCTTCTTTGATATTTTGGATCGTGCGATGAAACTGATTGTGAAGCTATTCCTCCTCTAATTCGTGCATTCCTTTAACTTTCAGTACATGGCACCTAAGAAGAGAGCAAGAACTGGCCAAGGAGCCAATGTCGCCTCAGGAGTGGCACTTTACCCTTTATTTGGTGATGCGGGTGAATACCCGAGGGGTGAGGATAATCCCCCGATTGCTACACTGCATGATTTCACTATACTTGACCAGGCCACACCAGTTGTTGCACCTGCTAAGGGTACAGCGGTTCCTCTAACTGATATTTTGGTTCCACCTCTAGCCCCAGCTTTCAATTCTGGTATTTCCAACGGGGATCTTAGGGGAGCTATCTAGATGCTGACATAGATAGTGGCTTCTCAAGCCCAGAGATCAAATGTTGCACCCATTTCTTCTAGCGAACAAGAGGATTCTAGTGATTTTAGGGTGAACAAGTTTCTTCAGTTGGATCCTCCGGTGTTCACGGGAGCTAATCCCGATGAGGACCCACAAGACTTCATTGATGAGATGCATAAGACTCTTCGGGTTCGCTATTGAGACGAAGCGAGTAGAGTTGGCCGCCTACCGCCTGAAAGGGGTGGACTATTCTTGGTTTGAGCTGTGGGAGGACTCTCGGGAGGAAGGGAGCCCTCCAGGGAGGTGGAGTGAGTCGGCTGACGCTTTCATGGATCATTTCTTGCCGGCCGAGAGTAGGGTATCCAGTGCCACAGAGTTTGAAAACTTTAAGCAAGGAAGTAAGAGTGTGTGGGAGTATCACATGGAGTTCGCACTTCTGTCTAAATATGCAATTCACATGTTGCCTATTATGGAGGCTAGAGTGCGGTTTGTGTAGGGCCTTATCCCCTTGGTTATCAATGAGGCCGCTACATACTGCCTTGAATTTGGATATGAACTATGAGAAGATGGTAGCATTTGCTGAAGCTACAGAGAACCGTAAGTTGAAGACCAGAATAGAGCAAGAGGGTACAACAAGGCCCGGTCTGCGGGCAACTTTCAGGAGTCATTTGGTGGGGGAAGATCAGCTTTTAGGGGAGGGTCATCAGGTCCATTCCAGTCTTTTGCTCAGTCTTCAGCCAGTGCACCACTAGTAGGGCTAGTCAGCAGCAGGGGAGTCATTTCAGGCCCAATCAGGGTAGCCAGGGACCCCACCTGCAGGGCCGATCAGGAGGGAGATTCCAGCAGTAGCGGAGGCCCCCATGCCCTAGATGTGGGAAGATGCACTTGGGGAACTGCTACATGGACCTACCTATATGTTACGGGTGCAGATTGAGGGGTCATATTCGGAGGGAGTATCGTTTATCCCGCCAGGGTCTGGGCAGGGGCACAACACAGCCATCCAGTTCTGCAGCTGCTACAGCTTCACCACCCCCTCCAACTCGAGGCAATCCAGCACCATCATGGCATGGTGTAGCTAGGGGTGGTGTGTATAGTTCAGGAGGATCCAGCCGTTTCTATGCTATGAGTGGTCGCCACAGTGCAGATGCTTCTCCAGATGCTGTCACACATGATGTACATGCTTTTATTGATACCGGTTCCACTTTTTCCTATGTTACCCCTTATGTTGCTATGGAATTTGGGATAGAATCGGAATAGCTTCTTGAGTCGTTCTCTATATCTACTCCTATTAGCGAGTCTATTGTGTTTGTACGAGTTTATAGGGGTTGTGTTGTCACAGTACATGGTCGGGACACCGTGGCCGATCTCATTGAATTGGGGATGGTCGATTTTGATGTAATTATGGGAATGGATTGGCTTTATTCATTCTTTGCCAAGCTCGATTGCCGAACTAGAATTGTGAGGTTTGAATTTCCAAATGAGCCAGTTGTTGAATATAATGGGGATAATGTGATGCCAAAAGTTAGGTTTATTTCTTACCTTAAGGCCATGAAGGTTATTAATAAGATGTGTATCTATCATTTGGTCCAGGTTATGGATACCGATGCTGAGGCACCTACACTCGAGTCTATGCCAGTTGTGAATGAATATCCAGAGGTCTTTCCTGATGAGCTCCCTGGGATTCCGCCACACAGGGAGATTGATTTTGGGATTAATATGATGCCAGGCACGCAGCCTATATCTATTCCGCTCTACAGGATGGCACCAGCAGAAGTGAAGGAGCTAAAGGAACAATTAAAGGATTTGTTAGAGAAGGGTTTCATCTGACCGAGTGTGTCACCATGGGGCACACCGGTTCTCTTTGTGAGGAAGAAAGATGGATTACTGAGGATGTGTATTGACTACCGGCAGCTCAATAAAGTCACAATAAAAAACAAGTACCCATTACCAAGAATAGATGATTTGTTTGATCAGTTACAGGGTGCTAGGTACTTCTCCAAAATTGATTTACGGTTCGGGTACCACCAATTCAAGATCAGGGAGCAGGATATTCTGAAAACAACTTTTAGGACCCGGTATGGGCACTTTGAATATTTGGTAATGTCTTTTGGGCTAACAAATGCGGCAACTTTCATCAATCTTATGAATTGGGTTTTCAAGCCTTTTCTTGATTCCTTTGTGATAGTGTTCATTGAAGATATTCTTGTATATTTACAAAGTCAGGAGGACCATGCCGATCATCTCAGGGCAGTTTTGCAGACTCTTCATCAGCACCAATTGTACGCAAAATTTTCAAAATGTAAATTTTGGCTCGAATCTGTCACATTCTTGGGTCACGTTGTCTCTAGAGAAGGAATTAAGGTTGATCCTCAAATGATTGCAGCGGTGAAGAATTTGCCTAGACCTATAACACCAACCGAGATTCACAGTTTCTTGGGCTTAGCAGGGTATTACAGGAAGTTTATGGAGGGTTCTCTACTCTTGCCTCTCCGTTGACTAAATTAACTCAGAAAGCGGTTATGTTCCAATGGTCCGATGTTTGTGAAAGGAGCTTCTAGGAGTTGAAATCAAGATTGACCACGACGCCGGTGTTGACCCTCCCAAAGGGTATAGATGGGTTTGTAGTATATTGTGATGCTTCGAGGATCGAGCTTGGGTGTGAGCTTGGGTATAGAGGTTATAGCTTATGATTTTAGGCAACTCAAGAATTATGAAAAAAAACTATCCAACACATGACTTAGAACTTACGGCGGTAGTTTTTGCATTGAAAACTTGGCGTTTTTTATTTGTATGGGGTCCATGTGGATGTATTTACGGACCACAAGAGTCTTCAATATATTTTCAAACAGCAGGAGCTGAATCTGAGGCGGAGAAAATGTCTTGAGTTACTCAAGGATTACGACATCGATATTCTATATCACTCGGGGAAAGCCAATGTGGTGGCAGATGCTCTTAGCCGGAAATCTGTGGGTAGTTTGGCTCACTTGGAGGTATTTCAGAGGCCGTTGGCCAGGGAGGTTCACCAGTTAGCTAGTTTGAGAGTTCATCTTGCGGGCTCTAGTAAAGGAGGGGTAATTGTGCAAAATAGGGTTGAATCGTTGCTTATTGTGGAAGTCAAAGAGAAGAAATACAACGATCCATTATTGGTACAATTGAAGGAGGGGATTCACAAACATAAAACTATGGCTTTTACTCTTGGAATGGATGATGGTACACTAAGGTACCAAGGGCGGCTATGTGTTCCAAATGTAGATGGTCTCCGGGAAAGAATCATGACCGAGGCTCATACTTCCAGGTATTCCGTGCCCCGATCTCTACAAAAATGTATCATGATCTCAAGGAAGTCTATTGGTGGAATGACATGAAAAGGAATGTGGCGGACTTTGTGGCAAGGTGTCCGAATTATCAGCAAGTAAAGGCCGAAGACCAACGGCCTGGTGGGTTGGCACAAAACATAGAAATTCCAATGTCCAAGTGGGAAATGATTAATATGGATTTTGTTGTAGGGTTAATGCGTACTTTGCGCAAGTTTGAGTCAATTTGGATGATTGTGGATCGATTCACGAAATCAACACATTTCTTGCCATCTAAATCTACCGACACAGCGGAATAGTATGCTCAGTTGTATATCAAGGAAATAGTTAGGCTGCATGGCACTCCAGATTCTATCATTTCTGATCAAGGGGCTCAGTTCATGGCAAATATTTGGAAGAAATTTCAGCAAGGTTTGGGTACTCAGGTGAATCTTAGTACAACCTTCCATCCACAGACCGACGGTCAAGCAGAGCGGACTATTCAAACGCTTGAGGATATATTGCGTGCTTTTGTTCTCAACTTCAAGGGTAGCTGGGATTATTATTTGCCACTCATAGAGTTTGCTTATAACAACAACTTTCATGCTAGTATTCAAATAGCACCATTTGAGGCATTATATGGTAGGAGATGTAGATCTCCCATTGGGTGGTTCGAAATTGGGGAAAGTGAGTTGATAGGGCTAGACCTCATGCATCAGGCTATGGATAAGGGTAAGATCATTAAGGAGCGATTGAAAATTGCTCAGAGTATTCAAAAATCCTATTCATATGATCGTCACAGAGACTTAGAGTTCAAAGAAGATGATTGGGTATTCTTGAAGGTTTCCCCCATGAAGGGTGTAATGCGGTTTGGAAGGAAAGGGAAATTGAGTCTGAGGTATGTCGGGCCGTACAAAATCATTCAGAGGATTGGTCAGGTGGCGTACAAGCTTGAGCTACCATCCGAGATGTCATTAGTGCACCCGGTATTACATGTGTCTATGTTGAAGAAGGTAGTTGGAGACCCGTCAGCTATTGTGCAAGTTGAGACCATTGAAGTTAATGAAGAACTGCCATATGAAGAAATTCCAGTTTCCATTATTGATCAGCAAGTCTAAAAATGAGAAATAAAGAGATTGCATCCGTGAAAGTGCTATGGCGAAACCAACAGGTTGAAGAGGCTACTTAGGAGGCCGAGGAAGAGATGAAGAAAAAGTATCCTTATTTATTTGAATAGCCATGTATTTATAAAGTTGTGTTCTATGAAAATTCAAAGGGTTACCTTCTACGAATTATGTATCTTTTGTACAATTGATGTCAAGGGTGTTCTATTTATAGTAATATATTGTATGTGAGACCACGGTTGGTGCTGTTATGAGTTATGTTACGTCATTGGCTTATGTATAGGTTTTAAGGATGTGTTTCTGGGGCTCTCTGACAGGTGGATAAGCCTATTTACAAGGGAAACTCTGGCAAATGTTTTGAAAATTTAGGGAGTTAGTCAAATTTGGGGCTGCTGGTGTGTGGTATGAAAACTGAGTTGCATAAGATGCTAATAGTGAATCTTGACCCATATTCGAGGATGAATGATCTTAAGTGGGAGAGGATGTAAGGCCCTGTGAAATTTGTCCTAAAAACCGGGGTTTCGTAATGCCGGGGTAGGCATAAAGGTTAATAATAGAAGAAATGTTCAGACTTTTTGGATTGACCAGTGCACTGGGGAGTTGATGGAAAATATTTTGCAGAAATAGGCATTTCTGCGGCCCATTATGCGGCCGCACAATCTCTCTGCGGGCTGCAGAATGGCCGCACAATGGCCGCAGAGTGAAGCAGCTACTTAGACCATTTTTATGTCAATTTCGTGGCCAGTTATGCAACCGCACAACCATTTCGCGGGCCGCACTTTGATTGCATAATCAGCTTTAGAATTTTTGCGGAGGGAGGTTCTGCGACGCATTATGCGACCGCAAAATAGATCTGCGGGCCGCATAACTATCGGAGATCCAGTAGATATTTTCAGTTTTTTGCACCAAATTATGCGGCCGATATGCGGACCGCATATCCATTTTGCGGTCTCATATGCGACCGCATACCCTGTTCTGGAGCTTCATTATGGGGTTTTTAAACCCGACCCTATTTCGTTAAAACATATGCCATAGTCCAATTTTGAGCATATTTCTAATATTTTTAGAGTGAGAAAGATTTCTTAGAGTGGGGAGGTAACCTTCAACCTAATATCCAACAATTCTTTCTCAATCCTTGAAGATTATCAAGAAAGTCTTCATCATAAAGGTAAGAGTCTATGCCCTAGCCCTTAATTTCAAAAATCTACTAAAAATGGAGTAATTAGCAAGATAAATTTTGGGTGTGGGAGTTGTTACCTTGCATGCATGTGTTATCAAATAATGTAGGATGGTTGTGAGCTAAAAATGGTAGAGGATGGGTTGAGGGATGATGGAATCTTTCGTAAAATGGCCTTAAAAACCTTAATGCACACCTAGTGCTTGATAATATGCTCAAATGAGCTAGAATAATGATCATCTTCGTAATTTTGGTTCAACTTGTTATATTTCTACAATAGATTAAAGTTGCTAAGAATTTCGGAGCATTTTAAAAGTTTAAAGGAAGCTCAATTGAGGTATGTTGGCTAAACCCCCTTCTTCTTAGAATCGAATCCTACGGTGTTCATGTAATTGGTGTAAGCCCCAAATTGATCATTATAGAATTGGCTATTCTTAATGTGTTTGTGTTGAAGGATATATGTTCAATATTTATTCTAAATGCTTCATCATGTCATCTTGCCATTTGAGGATGTGTTCAAAATGTGAAATATGTGTTAGAAATGTTAAGACTTCATGTCAAGATCGAATAAAGTTTGTTACGACAAATTTTATGAAAAGCCTCTATGTGCCTAAGACTCCCAAATTGCTCATATGTGAATTTAATGTCTTGAATGGGAAACCTTATTGTTGTTGATAATGATAATGATGTTTGAATGTGGAAAGGGGAATTGGAATTATGAAATACGGCCAAGTGCCAAAAATGACTTTATAATTATGGCCACTAGTGCCAATGAATTAAATGGATGTGGAAGAAGTATGATGTGAGATAATTGAATGAAAAAGGTAATGTCTCGGGTGAGACGGCCTAGCTGATTCGGCCGTGATCGGATGCCATGCCGTACACATGGTGGTGACTGTGCTGGAAATTATGATAAAATTGTGGTTATGGTTGATGTCTCAAATGATATGACCTAGCCGATCAGGTCATGATCGGACTTCGTGAAAGAACATGGTGGTATTGTGAATTATGGTATATCGGCACTAATGATCACCCAACCTAATAACATGGAAATTAACTTGAGAACTTATGTGATCCTTACTTGATGTTTTAGTATTGTTTGAAGCTCTTATTGAACTCATGACTGTTTTCCCCTTGTATTATTATTCATTCTTTTGAGATGGTGTTTAGTTTTACATACTAGTACTATTCGACAGTACTAACACCCCTTTTGCCAGGGACACTGTATTTTTAAATGGATGCAAGTGGTTCCATAGCTGGCAGTGTTGATTAGCGATAGCGGTACATCCTCTTTCCAACAGACTTGGTGAGCCCCACTTCATCCCGGGATCATGTATTATATCTTTCGTTTATATTATTATCATGTTTTGAGGTATAGTCGGGGCCTTGATGCCGACACTATCATAAGATTCTTTTGTATCTTTTAGAGGCTCCGTAGACACTATGTGGGTTGTACATGGGTGCTAGAAAAGTCAAACAGATTATGTTATGTTTTGATCTCTTGCTCCACTCGAATCATAAGAATGTGTGTATCTTGAAACATAAAAGTGATTTAACCAATGAGACGATCTAGTATTGTATATATGACCTTCCTAATGTATAATTAATATAATTATGACTTCTCTTGATCATGGGTGAGTTGGGTAGAAAGTATCTAACATACCTGCTCGACCGGATTCACTCGATTGAGCACTGATCGCGCTTCCTGAAGTTGGGGCGTGACAGAAATTGATTGACTCTTTCTCCCTTTTTCCTAAAATCAGGTCTACCTGCGGGCTCCGTTTTCATCCCCGAGGAGGATGTTTTGGATGATCCTGCTGATGGGGGGAGGTTGCTTCAGAAGGTGCTTACTCGAATAGGTGTGGCTGGGCTTGCTTCGGGCATAAGTGTTTCTTTACGGAGTCCCCGGCTAGAGAACAAGCAACCAAAAAGAAGACGCTCCTCCGTGGTTGGGGAAAAGAATATGAGGGCTAAGATTGTTACCCCCGAGTTGTCTCCAGTAATTGTAGTGACTAGCCCGCCTCCCGGGTAGGTCATAGACACTATGATGATCAACGATGATAGATAAGCTAGTGATGGGGAAGCTTCTCTACATAGAAGGTGTGGATCCTTATGTACTCAACAGAATGCTCAACCTGTCGAGTTAGTTACACCAACCGAGGATGATGTCTCGATGCTCTGGGGGAGTATGAAAAGGTGGAAAATGCAAACTCCCGCTTCCGTGTCCCAGTCATTGCACCTGGTATTTTGGGGTTGAGTATCGGGTCCCTTCCATTCTTGGCTGACGAGCAACTAACAACCAGCATTGCGTTTGTTGCAGCTGCTTCTCACTCTTCAACTCCATCTGTTTCATCTCCATCTTCACCAACACCAGCAACTGCTACATCATTTCCACCTTCATCAACTCTTCCACCAGCAACTGCTACATCATGTCCACCTTCATAAACTCTTCCACCAGCAACTGCTACATTATCTCCACCGGCCGCATCTGCCCGAGAAGAGGGTGTCCTTCTCCCCTATTCCCCAGTTCATGGGAATTTGGGGCAAAACTATGCTCCCCCCTCAGAAGATCCACAAATGAGGATGAGCGATACTCTCTCGGTCTCCACCAGATGCAATTTGCTATCCCGGCCGGTAGAACTTGCTAACTATCTGAAAGCCTTTGGCTTTAGAGAAAGATTGGGAAACGATACAAGCTCTCTCGGGAGAGTGCTTGTTGAACAATTCCATGCACAGCTCCGCAACGGTACATTCCTTACTTCCTTTGTTATTCCTTTTGCTTTTGACTGGAAATATTCTAAGTTGGCCCGCTGAGGGTTAAATTTGACAAAGCTAGGGCCAAATGGGCTGGAGTCCATAATGTCTTTCTTGATGCAACCGACCACGAGGCTGCCTTCCCTCAAAGATTTACCAACTTAGAGGCAACCTTCCAAAACTGAAGAGCTTGCTGCTGCGGGGGTGAACCATGCCCACTTGGAGGAGAAATATAGAAAAACTATCGAGCATAATAGGCTCTTTAGTTCAACTATCCATGATCTTGATGTTAGCCTCAGATCTATTAGATCCGCCCAAGAAAACCTTTCTGCCGAGGTAACCCAACTCAAAGAAGAACTTCAACGCCAAGCGGCTTCCTTCGTTGTTGAAAAAACTTACGTTATGTACAACATGAGGAGAAAAACCTTGGAAGAGGCCAAAACTGGTATCATTGACTTTGATGCTGAAATTATTAAGGCCCATGAGCTTGAGTTAGCTGCTTAAAGTGGTCTCCCGGCAGAACCTGATGCTTCTGGTTGTGAAACTTGGGGAATTGAAGAGGAAGCGAAAGGCAAAGATGTTGAAGGCCAAACTTGCGAGGCCCAAAATGTTGAGCCATCGGCGGATCTACCCACTTCCCCTAGGGGCATGGACACTTCTCTTCCTCCGGGTTCCGAAGATGCAGCAGTTTAGCTTTTCTATTCTTTTTCAAACTTTTGTATCTGTGCCATTTTTGGCATGTTATTTTAAATAAAAATATCCTTTTGCTCAAGTATTGTTTGAGTCTTTCTTTCGTTTGAACATTTATGCAAGTTTTAACCTTTGCATTCTCTTATTTTTGCTTAAGGTTTTGCACAAGTTTTACTGTTTGTATCTTATTATGCGAAGCCTTGGGTGTATTTTTCCCCGAAAACATTTTGATTCCGGGCATATGTTTTACCGAAATCAACCCTTTAACATGAGGGTTTTCAAAAGAGAGGGCCCTCTTATGTTTATGGTGCTCTTGAAGAGGACGTCTCATGTTCATTATGACACTAGCATTTGAAGTACTTGTTTAACTTTCAAATGATAAAGTTAATTCATCGATCAGACAAGAAACAAGGTGGAAAATAAAAGGACTTTACTTTATTCCTTTCGTTTTCAAAAAGTACATACGCTTTCGTTATGTTAAAGAGAAATTTCCATTTCTTGTGGCTAATTTGTAGAACTTGTTTCTACGGGGCTGGCCGCGCAGTCCCCAACCCCGATGGCATAATTATATTCCCGGTTTTTGTGCTCCGGTCGACGTGGCAATCATTGTTGCTTCATTCTCATATCATTCCCCGCCCCAGTGTTCAAATGCGAAGAATGCGAATTGGAACACTGGGAATCTTGCACCTTCGAGGATCCCACTATTGAATTGCTAGGCAATCCTCCACTTGGTAACAAACTTCGCTTCCCCTTAGGAATTTATGCTATCGAGCAAAGGACTATCTAACAATCCTCTAACGGATTGCACTTGTTAAAGGTCTGGTAGCCTTTTTTTTATAGCAAACTTATTTTCGCGGTGGAAATTTTGCTATAGAGCCAAATATTATCTAACCGCCCGGAGTGGTTCTTCGCTTGTGTGCCTTTCTATTAAAGGTCTTATTGCTGCCGTTGAAACTTTCTTCATAGTATGCTTTCCATTGCTGCCTCGTTAAAAACCTTGCCAGAAAAACCCAATTAGGACAAAAACTGGACGAAGGGAAAAAGAGTGCAACGCATACTTCCAGTACAAATGATGCTTGTCAGCAATAATATCTCTTGAGGCATGCCACATTCCAATTGCTTGGCAACTTTTCTCCATTTTGATTCTCTAACTCGTACGAACCTTTCCCGGTGACAGCTAAAACCCGATAGGGGCCTTCCCAGGTTAGGCCTAACTTCCCTGCGTTGAGTTCCCAGGTGTTTTGAGTTACTTTCCTTAAAACCAAATCTCCCACTTTAAAGTAACAAAGGTTGGCTCTTCTATTGTAATATCTTCCCATTCTTTTCTTTTGTGCCGCCATCCTTATATGTGCCAAGTCCCTGCGCTCATCGAGTAATGCCAAGTTGACCATCATTGCTTCATTGTTCGCTTCTTCGTTTGCCTAGAAGTACCTTAAGGTAGGCTCCCCTACTTCCAACGTAATTAAGGCTCCTGTTTTGTACACAAGGGAAAAAGGAATTCCCCCGGTGCTGGATTTGGCCGTCGTTTGGTATGCCCATAAGACTCCGGTTAGTTCCTTGGGCCATTTACCTTTACCCGCTTCCAACCTTTTCTTGATTCTTTGTATAATCACTTTGTTCGTTGACTCCGCTTGGACATTTGCACTCGGATTATAGGGCGAAGACGTCATCCTCTTTATTTTCAAATCTTCAAGGAACTTTGTGATCTTTGCGCCGATAAATTGCAGCCCATTGTCGCACGCCATCTCTTTTGGTATTCCGAACCTGCAGATTATGTTTTCCCATAAGAAATCCACCACTTCGCATTCGCCGATCTTCTAATAAGGACCTGCGTCCACCCACTTAGAAAAATAATCAGTTAAAATCAAAAAAAATCTTACCTTACCGGGAGCCGGCGGTAGCGTTCCGACGATGTCCATCACCAACTTCATGAACGGCCACGGAGATAGGACTTAATGTAGTGATTCCATCGGTTGATGTACTAGCAGTGCATAGCGTTGGCACTTTGTGGACCTTTCGCATAACATAACTTGCTTCAGATACTCCCAAACATCGGGCCAGCGGGCCTTAGAAATATTTTTTGTACAATTGTCCTCCTTTATAGCTATACCGTGCTGCTTTGACACATAGCGCCCGAGACGCCTTTGAATCTTCGGGCAATTTCCTATGCTCGAGATAATAGATGATCTCACTCCTCTAGTCCCAGACCAAATTAGTAGTATTTACCACGTAATAGCTATCTGCATCTAAGAGCGAGTGCATCAGTTATACTACTGCCCCGGATTCGGATCCTTTCATTTTCGTTGACGAGCCGATGTTAGCCAGTAGAGCCTGGACATTCACTGCGTATTGTTTCATGCACTCTTCTTTGGTTTCAAAGATCCCGTAAACCTGATTTACCACGAGTTGTGAGTCGCATTTGATTTCTATGACCTTGGAATCTAGTACCCGGGCCAGTTCGAGTCATGCAATCAAAGTCTCATACTTTGCTTCATTGTTAGTTAAAGGGACCGTTCTGATAGCTTGACTTAGGGTTTCTCCCGAAGGCGTTGTTAACACTATGACAAGCCCGGACCCTTTTATGTTGGAGGTTCTATCCGTGAATAAGGTCCAAACTCCCGATGACGATTCTGACACCATGATTGCCTCTTTGGTTGCTAGAGGCAGCAATCCCGGACTAAAATCGGCCACAAGGTCAGTCAAGACTTGTGACTTAATCGCAATCCTTAGTTTATATTCTATATCGAATTCACTCATTTCGACGGCCAATTTATCTAGCCTACCCAAGAGTTCGGGTTTGTGAAGGATATTCCGTAGGGAAAATATGGTCACCAGAGCTATCGGGTAACATTGGAAGTAGCGCATCAGCTTCCGAGCGGTGACTCGAGATCTAAGGCTAGCTTCTCTAAGTGCGGATAGCGAGTTTCTTCTCCCGTTAAAACTTTACTAATGTAATAAATGGGAGATTACGTACCTTCGTCCTCTCGGACAAAAACTGCACTTACCTCTACTTCCAAAACTGCGAGGTAAACCAACAATGTTTCACCTACCTTTGGTTTTGAAAGTCATGGAGGGCTTGACAAGTACCCTTTCAAATCTCTCAAAACATGTTGGCCTTCTGGGGTCCATTCAAAGTTGTTTTTCTTTTTGAGCAGTGCGAAGAAATGGTGGCATTTCTCTGATGATTGAGAAATGAATCTGCTCAAAGCGTCCAATCTCCCCGTAGGACTTTTGACTTATTTCACGCTTGACAACTGATCCAGAATGTCTTTGATAGCCTCGATCCCCCTTTGTGATACCAGAAATCCTAGGAATTTACCGGAGCTAACCCCGAATGCACATTTCTCGAGGTTAAGCTTCATGTTATGCTTCCTTAGGATGTCAAAAGTTTCTTGCAGATACTTAAGGTGATCACCTGCATTCCAAGACTTAACAGGCATATCGTCTATATAAACTTCCATAGTTTTCCATATTAGTTTATCAAACATCTTGTTTACGAGCCGCTGATAAGTGGATCTGGCGTTCTTCAACCCGAAGGGCATCACATTATAGCAATATGTGTCGAAATTCATTATAAAATAAGTCTTTTCCTGATCCTCCGAGTTCATCTTAATTTTGTTGTTCCCAGAATATGCATCGAGGAAACTCATTAACTCGTGCCTGGTTGTAGCATCAATCATTTGATCGATGTTTGGCAGTGGGAACGAGTCTTTTGGGCACGCCTTATTCAAGTCTTTATAATCTACATACATGCAAAATTTATTTTCTTCTTAGGAACTACAACTACATTAGCTAGCCAGTCTGGATACTTTACCTATCGGATCAAACCGATATCGAGTAAGCAAGTTACCTCTTCTTTGACGAATTTGTTCCTGGCCTTCGCAGTAAAGCGTTTCTTTTGTCTTACTGGAGGGATGTTAGGATCAGAACTTAGCTTGTGTACGGCCACCTCCGTTAGTATACCTGTCATGTCTGTATGCGACCAACCAAAACAATCGGCATTAAATTTAAGAAATTCAATAAAGCCAGACCTGATCTCGTGGTGCAGTCCTGTCCCCAAGTTCTAAGAACTCTTCAAACAATGCAACTTGCTCGAGCTCTTCCGCCGTGGATGTTGTTGCATCCGTCTCTTCTGGTGCCTGGAAATACCTTGACACCTAATAAGATTCTGACGCCTCTACACCCGGTCTAACTTCATTCGATTCGGGAGCGAGCACCAGTTCCTGTAGTTTCTATGCCGCGCGTTCCTTCCCTTTGCTAATGGAGATCAAAATCATATGCATCTCCCTCGCCGCCGGTTGGTCGCCCCTTATCTGTTTAATTCCTTTGAGCATTGGGAATTTCATCAGCTGATGATATGTTCACGGTACAACTCTCATCTCATGCAACCACGGTCTTCCCAGAATAATATTATATCCCATGTCACCTTCCGCCACTTCAAAAATAGTCATTTTCATTACCCCTTCATCGTTCATGGGTAACAAAATCTCTCCTCGGGTTGTCATGCTCGTAAGGTTGAATCCGGGGAGAAGTTTTGTGGCCGAACTTCCTGGATCCACTAGAACACATTTGATTTTAAAGTCTAGCACATTTAAAGAAATTACCAATGCGTCATCGTGCGGTAGCAACAATTCGTCTGCGTCTTCCTCCGTGAAAGTGATGTCGTCTTCAGCAACTTCCCGGAGTCTCTTGCTATGGGTTATCGATACTTTCATCTTTTTTGCTGTCGAGAAGGTGATCCCATTGATTTCCTTCCCCCCGAAGATCATGTTGATCATCTAGCACGGAGGATCTTCTCCAGCTTTCGAGGGTTCCGCATTATCCCTGTTACGACCATAGTTGTTCTAGGCCCAGTCACTTAAGAATTCTCTGAGGTGTCCATTTTTCAACAGTATCGCCACTTCTTCCCTGAGATGTCGGCAGTCCCCAGTCCGGTGGCCATTCGTCCAGTGGTATTCATACCACAAGTTGGGATCCCTCTTGCTGGGATCAAATCTCATCGGCTTTGGGAATCGTGCCTCTTTGATGTTTTTCATGGCTCACACCTACTCTACTATACTGACGTTGAAATTGTATTCTAACAGCCTGGGGTAGGAAGGATCCCGCGTACCTGACACTTCTTTGTCCTGGAATGATATATTTTTCCGACCGCGATCAGTCCTTCTATCGGTGGCAAATCTATCTTCTGATCAAAGCCTCTGCCGCGGCCTTCGTCCAGTTCATAGGGCAAAATTGGCCCCTCGAAGACCATCTATCCGTGTCAAAATTGTCCTTTAATTTTTCTTTGTTCTTCTCACATCCTTTTTCCAATGTCGGAAAACCAACCTAATCTTCTTCGATCCATATCTTCGACTCGTATCGGTTGTGGACATCCGCCGAAGTCGTTGCTAGAAATTCAAGCAAGCTTTCCTTCAGTTTCTGGAAAGTGTCTGAACTTCTCGGATTCAAACCCTTGGTGAATGCTTCAGCTGCCCATTCATCCGGAACAGCCGGGATCAACATTCTCTCCTTTTGAAATCGGGTAACGAACTCTCGCAGCAACCCGGATTTTCCTTGTGCAATTCTAAATATGTTGGCCTTTCGGACCTGTACTTTTCTGGCCCTGGCGTGAGCTTTAATAAACAAATCTGCGAGTATCTTAATGGAATCTATGGAATGCTCCGGTAACAGCGAATACCACATCAAGGCTCCCCTCATGAGAGTCTCTCCAAATATCTTTAGCAAAACAGATTCAATCTCGTGAGGAGCTAAATCATTCCCCTTCATCGCCGTTGTATAGGTGATAATATACTCTTGAGGGTCTGAAGTTCCGTCATACTTTGGCACATCAGGCATTTTAAACCGCTTCGGAATTAATTCTGGTGCCGCGCTTGGCTTGTATGGAAACTGAGTATACTTCTTTGAATCCGGACATTTCAATACCGGTAGTGCGCCCGAGATTTGGTCCATGCGGGCATTCATTTCTTTCATAAACTGTAAGAGTTCATTGTTGAAGGGATCGTCTTCGTTATTGGGGCTGGATCCGCTCCCCCAGCCCGATCTGAGCCAACTTCGCCTCTCGAGGTGTTGTTGTCGAGCCTCTACGTTGGTTGATTCGTGAGAGCGCTGGGAGGAACCAGACCTCGTCTATTCGCGTTATTTGAAGCCCCCGACAGCACCTGCTTCAACTCCATGATAACCTTATCCTGCCGCGTGAGGTGGCCTAGAATGATCGCTTGTTCTTGTAGGAATCTTACCGCATCAACAACATACTCCTCTTCAGCATCATTGGGAGTTACCTCCCGAACATGTCATGGGTACCGCCTGTTGTGGACCGGCGTGGCATCGTTTCCCTCATTGTGGGTGTCACTGACTGAATCCTCTAGACGAGGCTGGTCTCCTTGAACATCAGGATTATGTGTGTTGTTAACACCATTATCTGCCATTTCTTATGATGTTTTTGCTAAGATAAATAGCCAAAACACGTTAGTAAAAAAGGTAAGGATCAACTTAATTACACGGCTGTCTAGGCCCCACGGGGGGCGCTAAACTGATTACCCATAAAACGGTACAGTTGAATTTATATTGTTTCTAGACAAGTGAATTAATTTGATCCTGAAATAATTAAGGAAATGCACAATACTTAGCCTTGAAATAAAATAAAATCACTTACAACAATGATTCGGGAGAAAAGTTTCCGGGCATAACAATGATGAAATCAAGGAACAAGAAAGTAAAATTGTATAAAACGTTTTATGACTATATATATTTTAAGTTTGCTAGGAAAATCATGTCCGTTACAATGATAATAGAGGTCGTTATTTATAGCTGCACCTAGGGAACAAGGTCCTAGGATCATACCCTTCTTTAATGTCAATTATAATGGTCATTGAAGAACGTGAAACGGTAAGCATAAATTCTCTGTAACGAGCAGCGCACTAAATACTATGAAATATTCTCCATTAAATGCTACCGGACGGAGGGTATCTATTGTATCTTTATGAGCGTTATTCTTTCCGGTGACAGATGAGACAATTGCCTTCGGCTTTAGCTATCCTCCGTCTTAGGTTTCGCGTGTCTCTATTTTAGACGGCCACGTAGCATAGCTCCTTTTACCCTATACGGTGCCTACTGGCTACTTTTTGTCATACGAATACATTACGTTCAATTTACATCATGATATGCTTAAATAACAACCATTTTACTTTAGTTAAGAGTCTAACATACGAACAATCCGTCCATCCAGAGTTATACAACAAAGAGTACAAAAAAGTAAGTAAATCCACATATTAGAGAAAAGATAAACAAGGTTACATCTTCTCATAAAGAAATTATATATACAAGGATTATATAGATAGGTGGCATGCAATGCGGCGTTTATCTCACCCAAATGTTAGAAAACGTGGAATGTTGTTGGCCTTGGTGGAAGGAATTAATTGGCGAAGGGCACAATTTTTAGCCACTTTCATGACTGTATGGAGTTTTTTATTCGAAAAATTAAAAGAAGTTAAATGTAGATAATATTTAAATTATAAGACCTTGGTCCTTTTTTCTTTATATTTTCATTAAATTTTGCACTAAAAATACACTTAGCTACCTATTAATTAAATTCTATCTTTTCTATTTCCTTTGTAATTCTTGGCAATGGCGCCAAAAATATATTGGTTCCCCAAATACATGCAAGTATACGTGGCCGTCAAGTAGTAACGTGACTCGAAAGTCGGATGTCGAACCCACAAAACTTAAAATAATTGTTAACTAAGCTAAGTAAAATAAATCAATTGTCCAATGTAATCAAGAATGATGATTTTTCTACTAAACTACTTTTGTGAAAATTAAACGAATAACTAACTAAATTAACACGAAGCAAGATATTGTGATTTGGCGTTTAATCAGAGGAGACGAAGATTCGAGGGTTGTGGTTGGTTTATCACTCCTATTGAGTTCGTAAGTATACATGTTAATCCGAATTATATATGGTTGTTAGTTGACCAGATCGTTTATATAAATAGCATGTTACCATAGTACTATCTGTCTTTTCATAATATATCAACCCTATATTCCTATGATATTGAATCTATCATGAATGGATATAAAACGACATTTAACTAAGCAGAACTGTTAGGTATATTTCCTATTCTAACCGCGAAATCCTTCCCCACTGATTCAGAAACAAGCCCTCTCTAATTGTACTCTAATCGAAATATAATTTTTTCAAACATAGCAAAGATAGTATGGTGAATCGATAGCTACAACAATTCACAAGTTAAAACAAGTATTAAAGAAACAAATAACTTCAAATATTGTACGACGGAGGAAGCAAAAGTGTGGTCATTATGTAAAGCAAACAGGATGACCATTATAAAATCAGTAAATTCGACAGACACACGAAAACTGTTGTTCGCCTAAGAGAGAACTCCAATCAAATGGGTATAAAAATATTTTTTAATCGTGGTGACTCTTATCTTTCCGTATTCGTGAAAAAAAAAATTCTAAAACTTAAACAGAAAAAGAAATAGAAATGTAGAAAAAATAAATCAAAGCGTGCTGATTTCGTTGTTTGTTCTTAGGGAAGTTACTCTCCTCTTATTACCCCAGGTGTATTATTATTCTGAGGGTAAAAGGAATTACTCATAGTGGTATAACAGTACTTAGAATACGAGTGTTAAACGAACACAAATGGCGACAACAATTCATACTTTCTTTGTTTGTTAGAAAACAATGCAGAAAGCGAGGAGATATTTTATATTTTTTTAACGAAACACTGTGGGAATGTCTAAGTATTTATAGCCAAAATATTGGGCTAAAAGATGAGGTGCTATTTCGAAAATGGGAGGGAAATTTAAATTTATGTTACAAGAAATGATCGCGGACAGAAAATAATATTATTAATATTAATACAATAAGATTAATATTTGTTTGTCTAAATAATTAATTAATCAATTGGATCGTTTGACGGAATCCGAATTCGAATCTAAATCCGAGCCGAAAGAGCGACGACAGCGGCAATGCGAGACTTACCTTCTTCTTAACTTTTTAAGAGTTAGAAGAAGTGAATTTGTATATAAACCCAATAAATATTATTTATTCATCTAATATGGGATAATGTTCCTGTAACGACGCGACCGGTCGTTTTGTTTATTTTAGCCTCATCTCCCTATTTGATGCTTTACACATATGCATACGTAATTATGTGACTTGAAGAGTCGGTTGGTTTTGTTTCAGGGGAGTTTTTGATTGAATTGAGATACTTAGTCTCATGGTTGGATGCTTAAGTTTTAAGAATTGATCGGAGTTTGAATTTTATATAGACGATCCCGGAATGGTATTTTGATGATTCCAATAGATTCGTATGGTGATTTTGGACTTAGGTGTATGTCAAGAAATAGATTTAGAGCTCCGTAGGTTGATTTGGTGCTATTTGGCGAACGTTCAAGGTTTGGAAGGTTAATAGGTTTGACCAACAGTTGACTTAGGTCTGTTGTGTTATTTGGGACTTGTATGCAAAATTTGAGGTCATTCCGAGTCGATTTGATATGGTTCGACATCAGTTTTGGAAGTTGAAAGTTCATTAGTTTATTATGCTTGAATTGAGGTGTGATTCATAGTTTTGATGTTGTTTCATGTGATTTGAGGCCTCGGGTAGGTCAGTGTTATGTTACAAAATTGGTTCGTGTGCTTGGACGGTGTCCCGGGCCCCCCAAACGTGTTATAGATTGATTTCATAACAGTTTTATTGTATTGGCAATGCTGAAGTTTAGCTGATTCTAATGCTTTTGCACATACGGAAGTCTAGTCGCAAATGCGACCTCGTAGATGCGGCCCTGAAGGTGCAAATGCGAGAGTGGGCTGGAGGAGTTGTGCCCGCAGATGCGGAAGGCTTGGCGGAGAAGCGAGACCACACCTGCGATAGGAGACCTCAAAAGTGGGTGCAGGTGCGTGGGGGAGACCGCAGAATCGGGAGGTCGAGACTTAAGTTAGGACTGCATATGCAGTCCTTTGACCGCAGAAGCGGAGCCACAAATGCGGTGGATTGTCCGCAAATGCGCAACTCACTGGGCAGACTTTATATTTAGAAGTGTTTGGTTATTTTTCATTATTTTGAGTTGTGGAGCTCATCTAGAGGCAATTGTTTGAGAGGATTTGACCACAATTGAAGGGATAACTAATCTTTACTTGATTCTGGTGTTAGATATTTATTTTTCATGTATTATTATACCTAGTTTATGTGAATTAAAGGTGAAATTTGAAGATTTTGATTATGATTTTGGAGAGTAAAAATTGATGATTTGAGGGTCGATTTGATGTTGTATTTGGATTAAATACATATATATGGACTCGTATTGGAATGAGTGTTAGGGATTTGTGAATTTTATCTAGTTCTGTGATGCGGGCCCGGAGTTGAATTTTTTAGTTGACTTTGCTTATTTGAAGCAAGATATTTTATTTTGTATATATATATATATATATATATATATATATATATATATATATATATATATATATATATATAAGCCAAAAATGGGACCAAGTCTTACAATGTGGCCTATACAAACTAAAAAACGCAAGTTTAAGCTAGCTATTACAAGTAGTACAATGCGAAACTCTGAACT
Organism: Nicotiana tomentosiformis; assembly: GCF_000390325.3. Lineage (NCBI taxonomy): Eukaryota > Viridiplantae > Streptophyta > Magnoliopsida > Solanales > Solanaceae > Nicotiana > Nicotiana tomentosiformis. The sequence continues at coordinate 81,764,596 of NC_090815.1, forward strand.
AACTATTACTTAACGAGAAAACGAAGTCCTCCAACTGACTATGGTGCATACGTATCCACAAGCCAAATAAAAAAATTTCAATGTAGCACCTATCAAGCTCTCACCAGGCACCAGTTTTGCAATCCAACGGACAAGGCATATATGAATACCAAACAGCTACACCACAGCATATTGGACATCCAATGCATATTCATTGTTGTCATGTGAACACATCTGCAACTTGATATAATTCCAAGCATATAATAGAATGAAACAGTCCTCACTAGCATGATCCAAATCAAATTGTAACCTAGTTGTGCACAAGCAGTTTCAAGAAGAAAAGCAACTGCACCTCTAGAGTTGGCATTTAGCCACAACAAGAGTAAAATATCCTCCCCATATGGTGTCGTCTCATCCCCAGAATGAGCATCATACAATGCTAATACATTTGGAAAATGATATAGCACCATACAGTACAACAATAGTCTTAAGCAGTCCAATGCAAGCAATCTTTGCAATCCATAATACCCATAATTGTGTACATTAAAGCACACATGTAGTGTCTAGTGCCCAAAATAGTGACCAGAACCAATACATAAGATTAACCAAACTAGTAGTATCAGAAGTACCTCTACATGTAGCATGTTGTAGCACCTATAAGACTACCTGCTTGCAGTGAGTATTCCATACAATGTCCAACCACCTCTAGGCAGAGCATATTACCATGCTAATACCACTGGATAGTAGCCTGGCCCTATACACAGGAAAACAGTTACGAAGAAAGCAGAAGCATGCATTATGCATCTGAATACACTCATCAGTCAGGTGCTTTCCTCTTTGCAACCCTAACCCTAAGATTAGGGATTTGGGCCTTGTCTAGGTTGATTAGTTTCCTTCATGCACTAGGCAATTCAGTGAGTGATTGGAATGTTATTGTACCTGCAAAAGAAAACACAAGGTTAGCTAAAGAATCTGCTACAACATTGTCCTCTCTTAGCACATGTTGAAAGATCATATTGAATTGATCCTTCATCTCCTTAATCCTCTTCACATCCTTCCCTATACACCAAGGTGCATCCCATTCACCATCAATAATCCTCTTCATCACTAGTGAATCAGTCTCAATGATGAGAGATGTGGCTGCATATCAACACAATAAGAGAGTCCTTCAACTATTGCCTTTTTCTCAGCTACTATATTTGTTGACAACCCTATCTCTACTGCTTTCACATACACCCAATCTCCAGCACAATCCCTCACACAAAAACCATAAGAACTTGGCGTAGGGTTACCTCTATAAGCAATATCTGTATTATATTTGAACCACCCATCATAAGGCAATTGCCAAGTGACTCTTTTAGTCACAACATATGGCTTATAGCTTTCAAAGAATCTAACCATATCTTGCAAAAGTAGAGGAATATTTGGCAGCCAAGGATACCTTACTCTTCCAAGGTAATGTAGAGTTTTATTCACCTTGTGCACTACCCTATTAAATGATACTACACCTCCATGCTTCATAACGTTCCTCCTCTTCCAAAGTTCTCAAGATATAATAGCTGGAGCTGCTTGGAAAAATGGCCTAAGCTTAGCACAACATTCAGAATTTCACCATGCCTTAATAACTTGATAAAATTGCACCAGGTACACCACCACACCTGCAACCTGTAAAAACATCTTTCACACCCTAGTAGCAGTAGAACTTGTGAGGGAAATATGCTGAAATGTCTCCTCTTGTGGTGGTAGCAGCATCAACACTTAGAGACAGTTAAGTAACCACCTCTCCTCCATAAATCATCTGTAGGTACCTTCCCTTTCCATAATCTCCATAAAAAGATATTTTAAAAGGCAAACCTTTAGTCCATAACAACTTGTATTCTTGATTTGTTGGAGCCCTATGCCTCAAGATTTTCCAAACACTGCTAATTGTAAACTTATTCAAAGGAGTTGGAATCCATCTAGGTGTGTCCCATAACTCATCAGTGTTATCAAAATATATCTCTTGCCTTATATGTTGAGCAATTTCCTCTGGAAAGGACTGCTCTAGTATTTGATCAATTCAGCCATCTTTATTTCTCAAATCCGCCACCTCCTGTAAATCTTCATTGATATTGAACCCTGGGGGTACTACATGATATAGTGCCAAACATTAGTGGAACCCCTATTCATCTCCCATATGATTTCATGTTCCACCTCTTCTCTTGCCTCTAACATTTTCCTCCACACATATGATCCCTCTCTAATTTGTGCCATAGTAGGTAACTCCTTCTTGCAATATTTATTCCACATGAAGTTCGACCACAATAATTTAGATGTCCCGAACCTCCACCATAACTTGGCAAACAAAGACATAGAAACATCAAATAAAGATCTGAACCCTCATCCACCTTCCTCTTTAAGAAGACATAAGTTTTGCCACTTGGTCTATTGCCTGCTTCTGCCTTCATTTTTTATACTCCAAACAAATCTAGCAAAGATCTTATGTAAATGCTCTAGAATATTATCAGGAAGATCCAACACTAAAAGAATATGAGTAGGTAAGCTTTGAAGCATACTGGAGATGAATGTAGCTTCCCTTTTCAGGAATGTAATTTTGCCTTCACCTTCTTAATGCGATCATTGTAATAGTATTTCCTCCTCTTTGTGTAAAAGATTGGATACCCTAGGTAAGTAAAAGGGAATTTACCTCTCTGAAAGCCAGTTATAGCACCTACAGTATTAAATAATTCTCCCGCCACATTAGCATGCATGTAATAAGAGCTCTTTGTCTTATAAATTAACTGTCCAGATGTTTGTTCATACAGTGTGAGTACTTTAACCACTTTCCCTAAAGATTGATAATTAGTAGAAGAAAATATGATTATATCATCAGCATATGCGAAATGGTTCAAAGGGTCAGTCCACTTTGACATTCCATACCCTATAAACCTTTTATCTTCAAACAGCTTATTGAAATATCTTGATAGCACCTCAGCAGAAAGAATGAACAATGATGGAGGCAAAGGATCACCCTGTTTAACAACCCTTGTTGACTTAAAGAAACCTAAGGCTTGGCCATTAATTAAAACAGAATACCAATTGTTAGCAAGCAGATTCCAAATCATGTTGATGAAGTGCTTAGAAAATTCCATTTTCTTCAAAACATGTAGTAGATGCTTCCAAGACACCCTATCATATGCCTTGGCCATGTCAAGATTGATCACCACATTGGCAATCTTTCCCCTCAACCTTATATCAGTGACAATCTCCTATGTGAGCAATATATTTTCAAATATACTTCTTCCTTTCATAAAACCAGTCTGATTAGGGTAGATCAATGATGATAAGATATTCTCCAGTCTATCACGTAACACTCTAGAGATCACCTTGTTTATGAAGTTACTTAGACTTATAGGTCTTAAGTCTGAAAAAGTTTGAACCAAAGGCTTCTTAGGCAACAATACAAGGTTAGATAAGTTATTGATTTTAGTAAAGAGGCACCACCATAGAACTCCTGCAGTATCTTGAAAATGTCCTCACTTACAATGTCCTAACATTCTTGATAAAACATGCTAGTAAAGCCATCAGGGCCACTAGCACTATCTTCATTTAATGCAAAAATTGCTCCCTTAACCTTTTCTATAGTAGGAAACTTGTAAAACTCCAAATTCTGATCCACTGACACCATAGCAGGAACATTATTCAGCAATTCAAAACTTGTAATATCTCATTCTTGGGTGAATTATTTTTGGAAGAATTCCACTGCAGCATTAGCTATAAGATCCTGTGATTCCAGCCAAGCACCGTCACCATTTTGTTTTTTTTTTGAGCTGCAGCTTCTTCCGCTTGCCATTCACATGGTTATAAAAACACCTTGTGTTTCTATCACCTTCAGCAAACCAGTTCATACCTGCCTTTTATTTCTAATACTGCTCCTCAATGCTTAAATATTTCTTCAACTCAGCTTGTGCTTTTTGAAGCACAATCCTATTCTTAATTGTTGGCTCTTCTTTAAATAACATCTCCTTAACCCTAAAAATATCTTCCCTAATAGCTAACTACTTGAAGATGTTACCATATGTAATCTTACTCCATTGAGATAGGACAGTCTTCACCCTTTTCAACTTCTGCTTGGACATAAGGAATGGATCACCAATGAAATCAACCACCCAATTCTACCTTACAACATCCTTGAATGTGTATGCTTGGTCCAGAAGTTGAGGAACTTGAATGGCTTGACAAACTGCATTTCTTCTTCTGCACAAGTCACTAGCAAAGAGCATGATCTGAGCCAGTCCTTATAAGATGCTCCACTTCAATATTTGGAAACAAATACTGGAGAGGAAGGGTAAAACAAATTCTGTCCAATCTCTTGAAGATACATTCTGCATTTAGTCTTCCATTCCACCAAGTAAAAGGACTCCCTTTGTAGCCAAGATCAAACAAACCACTAGAGTTCACACAAAAGGCAAAGTCTTCATACTCAGGTGGATATACTGGTAAACCACCACTTTTCTCATATTCATGAAGCACTACATTGAAATCACCTCCAACCAACCATGGTAATTCCATGTCACTAGAAAGATAGTATAACTTTTCCCACAGTTATAGTCTTTCAAGATCTGAACATTTAGCATACACAAAGGTCATCATGATATGTTTGCCAATGTCCTGATGATAAACCCTTATAGTAACCTCCTGCTCAGTCAACTATAGCATCAAAGAACAACCATATTTTACCATTGATATTTGACATTATAGTATCCATACCTAATCTCCTTCTATACCTCAGAATGTGTCTGGAATTTTGAAAAGGCTCCATCAATGCAATAATGAAGAAACCATGTTCTTTTTGCGTATTGATCACTCTCTAAAAGGTTTGTTGAGTGTTAACAGACCTTATGTTACATATCAAGGTCTTGATCATCATTTAGACATTGAGACAACACTATTGGGAAATATTCTTATAGGTTGAGGAATCGTTTTGTTTTGACCTTGTTTCTTTCCCTTCTTACCATATTTACCAGCAGAATAAGGTGATAAGTCACCTTCCCTTACTACTGCCTTGAAGTTTCCTGTAGTTGATTCATCATTACCTTTTTCCTCAAACTGCTTGTGTTCAACCATGGCCTGCTAAATATCCACAGGTGTAATATTATGTGTGACAAGATCATGTAGTACTTGAATTGGTGTCTTCAAAGGTATATTAAGCTGAATTGGCATTGGCTTCCCAGTTCTAGAAGCACAAGCCATAGGGCTTGCCTTAATTGCACCAGTTAATTGTGGCATAATAACATTATCAAGTTGACCTATAGTCTTATCAATTGTATTATTCATCACCATAGAATTCTATTCCCCGGCTCCCAAAGAATCATGCATCACCCTGAATAGGAAAGCATAGATAGAATCCAGGCTAGCGTTTACTATAGCTAAACCTGCAGAAGTTACTGTTCCACTGAGATCAAGGGCTTTGCCACCAACTCTTTGATGATCTGACCTATCTGTATCATGTAAGACTTCTATATTAACATTCTTGACCTGATCCCCACCTAAAATATCTACCAGAACGCCTTCAACATTAGAGAAAATCTTCCCAGTTTCACTAGGGTTTACCGTTCCATTACCTTGCTTCTTAGCTGAAGCTGTTGCACCCGTTCCTCCTATTTTTTGTAGCTTCTTTTGCTGCTCCTTTATCTATTTTAGCTAGTAATTTATCTTGTTTTGCATTAGAATCGTGATTACCTTCAACCCTAGTTTTTAGGTTATGGTTTACTGTAACATCTACATGAACTGTGCCTGACAGCTTTTCCTATTCATTCTGCCTTTGATGTGTGGCATTGTCATCTTGATTAGCTCTAGAATTATCCTCCATTAGCTAGAATTCATAACTCCACAATGCATTACCCGCATTTGTAGTTCCAGTTGTATTAACTATCCTTGAGTAACCTCCCATCATTTGTGAAGCAACTTCTTAACATGAATATTTAGTTGCCACATTAACTGCCTCTTTCGGATCACCAAATCTTCTTTGCACCCAATCCATAATTTTTTCCTTTTGTATATCCACCCCAGTCGTTGTAGCATTAGGATTAGGGTTATGCTCTTTTGTCGCTATAGTAGAACTCCCAGTTCCTTTAGGATTTGGACATGACTTTTGCGCATTCTCCAGTTTCTTATTCTCCTTCTCCTTTTTGGATTCATTTATCATCTGTTGCTTCTCCTTCTCCTTAACAGTACCATCTTCTTTTTCACTCATAATTTTTAAAACTGGTTGATCAATTTCCTCAACCTCAAGTGCATCAAATTTGTTCCTTGTAGCTACTGCCTCAGCCTTGTTCTTCCCCTTTACATTGTCAACTTCCTTAGCCTTTGTAGTTTCAATAATATTGATACTTGTTCTTTATTCTTTGCATCCACTCATGCTTTGAAGGATTTGAAATTGGCTTACCCAGAACTTTACCACCTGAAAAAACTTTAGTTGAGGTAGCTGCAGTACCAACTACTTCCTTCCCATTACCTTGATCCTCTATAGCTGCATCATACCTCTTATGTAGCTCAGGATGGATCACCCAGCAATGAACTTTATTGTGCCCTTGCTTCTTATAAGTCTTACAATACTTTAGCTTGTAGTCATATTTCACCTTGATCTACTTAAACTCCTCAGGCCCAGACTTATCTTCCTCCTCTACTATTTTAATTCGTTGAGGAAACTTAGATAAAAAATTAACCTCAACCTTCACCTTTGCACAACTAGGCCTAGTACCATTTTGAGTTACAAGATAAACATGCAATGGATTACCAACTGCACTTGCCAATGAAAAAATAAATTTCTTATCAAAGAAATTGGGTGTCAACTTCGGAAAGCTAATCCAAGCTAGTGCAATTGGTGTCTCCTCCTCAGACTTCCACCATGGATTCCACTTCATGCACCTCATCTTCCACTTCTCAACTTGAGCATTCAAGTAGAAAGTGGGCTTAGAAAGAAGATGAACATAATCCTCCATTAAAGACAGCCTTATCATCACATGATTATCTTCAATTAAACCTATTGAACATGGTCCTTTAATCTCATATTGAATTGGAATAACTTTATGTAATTCACTAATAACAGTCTTCCCATAAGAAAATTTTGCTAGAACTGCTAGTTGAAGTCCTTGTTGGACAATTGATTGTTTCACTTCTTGTTTCTTCCGCTTGATTATGGGCTCGCCAAGAAGGAACTCGACTGGTTTAATAGATATTTTTGCTAGGGTTTGCATGCGCACATTTAATGAAGTAGGTTGTAGTAATTTAGCATAGTTTTGGATTGGGTTAGGGTTGGTAGAGGTTGTTTGGAGCAGTAAGAGTGGTGAGGAAGATTAACCAGCCTCAAGAGGAGGCTGGACAATGGCGGAGAGGACATGAAAGGCTCACAAAACCTTCAAGGGCAGACATCACAATCGCCTGATCGCCAGATCTCTCAGCTCTCACGCATGGGTTGGGGGTTGGTTCTGAAGCAAGATTATTTTTTTTAGCAATCCACTAGGCAAAGTGCCTAGGGCTAGTTTTTATATATATCTAAAATAAAACAACAAATATCAGGAGGTCTTAAAAAATGCAAGAAATAAACTTTGACACTTACATAAATCATATTATCAAAGGTGAGCATAATACTCTCCAGTGATAGTACATGATGTAATATATGTAAGCTGAAATAATGAATGAACATTAGCCAAAGTGAATACTCATGTTTGAAACCAATGTGTGGTCTTCTATTTTTGCGCAAATGGCCACCTAGATTTTGAAAAATCTAATCCAAGCATAGTGACTCCTATTGTTGATCTAGTATATTGTTGTCCATGTCTACATCTGCTTCTTCCCATTGCATATATGACAATACGTTATCATCTCCCACTTGGATAGTAGGCAGTAATACATCCTTCACTGCATTGCCGTATTCTTGATGTGTTGTTCTGTTTCCTTGTGAAGCATTGCATCTTAGGGACCAATAATCCCTTTTACTTCTGCCTCTTGATCTCTAGAATCTAAAACATTACCTGTAGTATCATAAAAGATAGTAGATTCACCTGCATTCTTCTTTGCTTCCCTTGTCCAGCAGTTGTGCACAGTTTGATGAATAAATCGTGTGAACTCCAGCAATAATATGACAAAAGCTTTGGTTGGCAACATTCCTTTGTGTTCATGTATTTCCCACAGTGTTGTAGTGACCAGTAATGTAACCTTGTATATTGTCTTGAAACCAATCCAAGATTGACCTAATGTTCCTAGGCAGTAGCTGAAATGCCTTTGAGGAGTGTATTGTCTCCTGAGAATCTGATTCTATCAAAATAATTTCCCACGCAGTTACGCCAAGAAATGTCCAGTTGCATGTGACATTGTTGATATCATGATTTGACTTGCATTTCTGTTGCATGATTCCTGCATGTGTATGCACATAACAATGAGCTGCATCTTCCCCTATGATGATGTTTGATGTATGCAATTGGTTCCTCCCATTTACCGTCAAAATTTCATTAATCCTAGGAGTTCGTTCAACCACAAATTCTGCACAGTTGATTAACCAAGTCATTTGTCTTCCTTTATCCATTAGGTGAAGTATCATGAGCTGATGTATGATTCCAGCTAGGCCTATGATCCTCCTCCACTAAATCTTTTGTAATTAAAATGACGCAGATGGGCAGTAGCATCTTCAATCGACTGGATTCGTCTTCCCGCCTTAGCATTAGACAAATCTGCCCAGTCCTCTCCTTAGCTAAAATGCTTATGCTTATCAATGAATCTTCCCCAAGGGAATGAGCACTAGGTGCTAATACCACCCTTTGGAGTTGAGCCATTAGGTAAAGCATGGTCACAATAGGTTTTCCTCAGTGCCTCCAGAATCACAATTGCCTCTGCTTATGTGTTTGTAGTCTCCTCTATCTCCGTCCCTACTGCATATAGCTTTATTGTTTGGGTTATTTTTGTATGGAATTTATTGATGATGTTGAGTTGCTTTGACTAGATTCGAGTCGCTTGAAAGTCAATTTGCATGGGAAGGGATTTTTGGAGTATTGATTCACGCATTTTGAGGTAAGTAATATATCTAAAGTTGGTTTGAGAGAAATTATCCCCGTGGACTATGATACTTGAGATGGTTTGGGGGTAACACACATGCTAGGTGACGGGCATGTGTGCGTACACTGGGGTAGTCATGATCTGGATAGACCCTAGACTACAATAAGACTTGTTTATTATCATGCCTCATTATATCCAATATGCGTACTCATTAGTTTGAGACATGATAGGACTACTCTTGCTATTTTGAGCTGATTACTTTAATTGTGGTCATACTCTCAGTCATAACTCTTTATACGCATGATATATCTCATTTTTGTACATTACTTCTATGTCATATCACATGTTGTTGTTGCCTTCTGTCTATGATACTATTTGGGCCGAGTTCTATGAGATGTGAGCCATTGAGACTTGAACGATTGATGATTGATGTGGGTCATAGAGCGGTATTGTGATTTATAGTGGATCAGGTTGCACGCCTCAACGAATTGATATTTGGACAGGGCTGCACGCCGCAATGGTTATATTGATTATTGATTAGCACTTGGGCAAGGATCCGCCCCTCTGGAGTCCGATATCACAGTGAGCGCATGCACAAAGCTATATATGTGCTTTGGTGAGGGGCATTTATGCCAGGAACCAGTATAGTGCTGAGTGTGGTTGTGTGTGTGATGGGGAGGGGCACTTATGCCACCGTGAGTGCGCTGAGAGTGAGTGTACTTGATGATTCCACTTTGATGTTATTGACTTGAAATGTATATTTGACATATAAGCATAGAGATGTATTGTCCTCATGCTAGCTGGTAAATGAAATTACTTATCTATTGTTGAAAGTTTGGAAAATCATAGTTTCCTTGTTAAACTCATGTTTTAGTGATTTCGGAGAAATGTTGGACTTTAACTGTTACACTTGTAAAGCATATGTAATATTGCGTAATTGTGAACGAGATGAACATGATATCTTTTGAGTTATTTACTTTTACCGTCTTCATTATATTGTGGGTTGTTATTGATAGCTCGTCACTGCTTTCAGCCCGAGTTTAGGTTTGATACATATTGAGTACATGAGGTTGGTTGTACTCATACTACACTCTACACTTTATGTGCAGATCTAGGTACTTCGGGGTATGGTTATTTTTAGAGGTTTGCATCGGTTTCAGCTTGTAGAGACTATGAGGTAGCTGCTACGTCGTTTGCAGACCTTAAACTTCTCTTTTGGTTTATTTTGTTTTCACTGTTCTATCATTCAGATAGTTTTGTATTGAGTATTGACTTTGTATTTTTTTAAGATTCGGTGGTGCTCATGCACTCGTTGACACCATATCATTGGGATGGTTATAGTTGTGTTACTGGTTATTTTCTCAGATATTTTATGATATTACCGTTGTTGAGATTATTAAGCTTGTATTAATTTAGTTTAATTTTATTGTGAAATGGTTGGCTTGCCTAGCAAGCAGTGTTAGGCGCTGTCACGACTTCGTTGGGAGTTTGGGTTGTGACAAGTTGGTATTAGAGTACTAGGTAGACTAGGTCCCATGAGTCATGAGCAAGTTTAATAGAGTCTTGCGAATTGATACGAAGACGTATGTACTTCTATTCGAGAGGCTATCGAACTATTAGGAAGCATCACTTTCTTGCATTCTTGTCGTGCGAATTTGTTAATTTTGAAGTTCGAACCTTTACTCTTCTATTCTCTCACAGATGGTGAGGACATATTCAGCAGATCAGGAGCCAGAGCCCAGATTCCAGCCACTACCAGGGGTAGAGGCCGAGGCCAAGGTAGAGGTAGAGATAGAGCTCAACCTAGAGCACGTGCAACATCACCTGATGTTGAGCTCCAGATAGAGTAGAAGGAGGAGATCCCTATTCCGACCGAGCAAGTAGGACTAGCTCAGGTCCTAGAGGGGTTCATTGCTACCCCAGTACTTCATGATGCCCTAGTCCGCTTGGTTGGCCTTTTGGAGGGTGTGGCTCAGGTCATTATATTATGTTGCACCAACTGTTTCTAAGGCCGGGAGAGGAGCTCAAACTCCCACTACTCACACTCTATAGCATATGGCTCAATGGTATCAGACCTCAGCAGTTCTACCAGTTGGGTTAGTTCAACCTATTATTGCTATACAACTCAGAGAGAGAGCCATGATGTCAATTGAGCGGCTGAAGAGGTTGGACAAGTTCACCAAGTTGTTTCCCATTTGCTTTGGTGGTACACCTTTTGAGGACTCCCATGATTTCTTGGACTATTGCCATGAGGTATTTCTCAACATGGGTATAGTGGAGTCCAACAGAATTGACTTGGTAGTGTTTCAGATGCATAACTCTGCCAAGAGGTGGTGGCAGGAGTATGTTCAGGGTAGACGAGTAGGTTCATCTCTTCTCACTTGGGTCCAGTTCTCACAGTTGTTCTTGGAGAAGTTTATTCCCTTCACTCAGAGAGAGGACTTTTGTAGTCAGTTTGAGGGACTTCAGCAAGGTAGCATGACCGTTACTCTGTATGAGAAACGATTTGTGGATTTATCATGTGATGGAGATATTCTGATCCCTACTGAGAGGGAGAGGGTGAAGAGATTTATAGATGGTCTTACATATGGTATCAGGCTATAGATGGCTAGAGAGATCAAGAAAGATATTTCTTTTACTCAGGTTGTGGAGATCACCAGGAGGATCGAGCACATCAGAGGTTAGAGCAGGGGGGTGGCCTCTAACAAGAGGCCTCGTCATTTTAGAGGATTAAGTGGTGCCTCATATGGAGGCCGAGGCCGATTTGTGAGGGGCCATCCTAGCAGACCAGTTTATCATTTGCCACCTCCTAGCTAAGTAGCTTCAGTATAGTCTTCGTTCAATGCACTTCCAGCTCAGAACTTTTATCGCACTCCATCTATTCAGGGTTGGTCTATACAAGGCTCTTCTAGTGGTTATTCTAGTTTACGGGGTCCGATTTAGGACCCACGGTCATTCCTAACTGGAGGTAGTTATTAGTGTAGGGAGTCAGGGCATGTGAGGAGGTACTGCCCCCATTTACATAGAGGTCCCGGGCTGTAGGGGCCTATGCTATAACTCCCGCACAAGTTGCTAGACCACTCGCTCAGCCAGCTCGGGGTGGAGGTTGTACGTGACGAGGTCACACTAGAGGGGAGGTCAATCAGGTAGTGTACATGCTCGTTGCTATGAATTTTCTGCCAGGTTAGAGGCAGTTGCTTCTGACGCCATGATCACTAGTATTATTTCTGTGCGCCACAGGGATGCTTCATTGTTATTTGACCCTGGTTCCACTTATTCATTTGTGTCATCGTACTTTGCTCATTATTTGGATATGCATCATGATTCTTTAGATATACATGTTCATATATCTACTATGATGGGTGATTCTATTGTGGTGGACTGTGTATATCGGTCCTATGCGGTGACCATTGGGGGTTATGAGACTATATTTGATCTCTTATTGCTCTGCATGGTGGATTTTGATGTGATTTTGGGCATGTACTGGTTGTCACCATATCATACTATTCTTGATTATCACGCTAAGACTGTGACATTGGATATGCCGGGGTTACCAAGGTTGGAGTGGCGAGGCTCCCTGGATCATGTTCCAAGTAGAGGGGTGTCTTTTCGGAAGGGTCAACGGATGGTTGAGAAGGGGTTTTTGGCTTATTTGGCAGTGATATTAGTGCTGATACACCTACAGTTGAGTTAGTTTCAGTAGTGAGGGAGTTCCCAAATTTGTTTCCAGCAGACTAGCCGGGCATGCCACCCGACAAGGATATTGATTTCGGTATTGATTTGGTGCCAGACGCTCATCCTATCTCTATTTCACCATTTCGCATGGCACTAGCGGAGTTGAAGGAATTGATGGAGCAGCTACAAGAATTTCTTAATAAGGGTTTCATCAGGCCTAGTGTGTCACCTTGGGGTGCACCGGTGCTATTTGCGAAGAAGAAAGATGATTCTTTGAGGATGTGCATTGACTACAGGCAGTAGAACAAGTTTACTATCAATAACAAGCACCTAGTACCGCGTATCGATGACTTATTTCATTAGCTTGAGGGTGCTAGAGTGTTCCTGAATATTGGTTTGAGATCGAGGTACCATCAGTTGAAGATTTGGGCTTCATGTATTCTGAAGATGTTTTGCAGGACCCACTATGGTCACTATGAGATTTTGTTGATGTCTTTTGGGCTGACCAATGCCCAGCAGCTTTTATGCACTTTGATGAACAACATATTTCAGACCTATCTTGATTCCTTTGTCATAGTTTTCATAGATGATATATTGGTGTATTCGCATAACTAGGAGGATCGTGAGTAGTAGTTGGGGATTATGCTGCATACTTTGAGGGAGAAAAATCTATATGCTAAATTCTCCAAGTGTGAGTTTTGGTCAGACTCGGTGGAATTCTTTGGTCTTGTGGTATCCATTGAGGGGATTAAGGTGGATTCGAAAAAAATTGAGGCAGTTCAGAGTTTACCCAGATCGTCTACTGCTACAGAGATCCGGAGTTGGCTGGGTATTATCATCGTTTTGTGGAGGGGTTTTAATCTACAACAACCCCATTGACTAGAGTGATGCAGAGGGGTGCCTTATTTAGGTGGTCTGATGAGTGAGAGGAGAGCTTTCAGATGCTCAAGACTGCCTTAACTACGGCTCCAGTTCTGGTTTTGCCTTCGGGATTGGGTTCTTATACTGTCTATTGTGATGCTTCACGGATTGACATTGGGTGCATGTTGATGTAGGAGGGGAGAGTGATTGATTATGCTTCGCATAAGCTAAATCCCCATGAGAAGAACTACCATGCACACGATTTGAAGTTGGAAGCCATTGTTCATGCACTTAAGATCTGGCGGCACTATCTTTATGGCGTGTCTTATGAGGTGTTCACATATCACAGGTGTCTCTAGCACTTATTAATGCAAAAGGATCTAAACTTGAGGCAATGAGGTGGTTAGATCTACTAAAGGACTGTGATATTACCATTCGTTATCACCGGGGAGGCCAATGTGATGGCTTATGCATTGAGTAGAAGGTTGAGAGCATGAGGAGGTCGTTAGCCTTAGATATTCAGACTTTGGCCAACAGGTTCATGAGGTTGTATATTTCGGAGACTAGCATGGTTTTTGCTTGTGTTGTATCACTGTCATCTTTGTTTGAGTGCATCAAGGCACATCCGTATGATGATCCCCACTTCCTTGTCCTAAGGGACACAGTGCAGCATGACGATGCTAAGAAGGTGACTATTGGAGATGATAAGGTATTAAGGCTTCAAGGCCGGATCTGTGTTTCAAATGTGGATGTGTTGCGAGAGTTGATTCTTGAGGAGTCCCAGTTCACAGTATTCCATTCATCCCAGGGCTGCGAAGACGTACCACGATTTGAGGCAGCACTATTGTGGCGGAGGATGAAGAAGGATATTGTTGAGTATGTTGCTCAATGTTTGAACTGTCAGTAAGTGAAGCACGATCATCAGGGACCATGTGGTTTTCTTAAGAGGCTAGACATTCCGGAGTGGAAGTGGGAGCGTATCACTATGGATTTTGTAGTTGTACTTCCACGGACCTTGAAGAGATTTGATACAGTATGGGTTATTGTGGTTAGACTGACCAGGTCTGCATACTTTATTCCAGTCATGACTACATACTCTTTAGAGCAGCTGACTCGAATTTACATTTGTCCAGATTGTTCGTCCTTCATGGTGTGCTCGTGTCTATTATCTCGGATCGAGGCACTGAGTTTACATCACATTTTTGGAGAGCAGTGCAATGTGAGTTGGCACATGAGTTGAGCTGAGTACGGCATTTCATCCCCAGATGGATGGACAGTCCTAGCGTACTATTCAGATATTGGATGACATGTTACGAGCCTGTATCACCTACAACAACTATTAGTCATGTATCCAGATGGTTAAGTATGAGGCCTTATATGGGAGGCGGTGTCGTTCTCCGATCGGTTTGTTTGATCCCGAGGAGGCTCTGTTGTTGGGCATTAATTTGGACCGTGATGCTTTAGAGAAGGTGGAGTTGATTCAGGAGTGGCTTCGTACACCGCAGCCTAGGCAAAAGAGTTATGCTAATAGGAAGACTAGTGATGTTGCATGTATGGTAGGTTAGAAGGTTATACTCAGAGATTCGCCCATGAAGGGTGTGATAAGATTCGGGAAGATGGGCGAGTTGGACCCTAGGTATATTGGTCCTTTTGAAGTGCTAGAGAAAGCTGGAGAGGTGTCATACAAACTTGCCTTGCCACCTGGTCTATCAGGAGTCCACCAAATGTTTCATGTTTCTATGCTTCGGAAGTATTATGGGGATCTTTCACATGTATTAGACTTCAACACGATGCAGTTGGCCGAGGATTTTGACTTACAATGTAGAGCCGGGGGCCATTTTGGACCAGCAGGTTTGAAAGTTGAGGATGAAGAATATAGCGTCGTTGAAAGTTCATTAGAGAGGTCAGTCGGTTGACAAGGCTACTTGGAAGACCGAGCAGGAGATGCAGAGTAGATATCCTCACTTGTTTGAGACCCCAGGGGTGATTTTAGACCCGTTCGAGGATGAACATTTGTTTAAGAAGGAGAGAATATAATGACCTTGCCGGTGGTTTTGTGTTTTTAGCCTTGTTTCCCCTATTTGATACTTTACACATGTGCATTTGTGATTATGTGACTTTCGGGGTCGGTTGGTTTGGTTTCGGTGGATTTTTGGATTAAATTGGGACACTTATTCTTAAGGTTCAATGCTTAAGTTATAAGACTTGACTGGAGTTTTAATTTTATGTTGACGACCTTGTAATGGTGTTTTGATTATTCCAATAAGTTTGTATGGTAATTTTGGACTTAGGCGTATGTCCGGATGTGGATTTGGAGGTCCGTAGGTTGATTTGGTGCTATTTGGAGAAAGTTGGAAAGTTGAAGGTTTGTAAGGTTGATAGTATTGACCGAGAGTTACCTTTGTTGATATCGGGTTCCAATTGCAGTTTCGGTAGTTGGTATAGGTTTGTTGTGTCATTTGGGACTTGTATGCAAAATTTAAGGTCATTCCGAGTTGATTTGATATGGTTCGGCATGAGTTTTTGAAGTTGAAAGTTCAGTAGTTCACTAGGCTTGAATTAAGGTGCGATTCGTAGTTTAGATGTTGTTTGGTGTGATTTAAGCCCTCGAGTAGGTCTGTGTTATGTTTTGGGATTGGTTGGTGTGCTTGGACGGGGTCCCGGTGGGCCTGGGCATATTTCATATAGATTTCACATAATTTTTTATTATGTTAGCAATGCTGAAGTTTTGTTGAGTCTGATGCTTTCACACCTGGGGAAGTCTGGTCGCAGACGCGATGCCGCAAATGCGGCCCTGAAGGCACAGATGCTTGAGTGGGCTGGAGGAGCTGTGTCCATAGATGCAAAAGTCTTGGCGTAGAAGCGAGACTGTGCCTGCGATAGGAGGCCGCAAACACAGGTGCACAAGTGCGTGAGGGAGACCATAGAAGAGGGAGGTAGGGACCTAAGTGAGGACCGCAGATGCGGGCCTTTGACCATAGAAGGGAGCCGCAGATGTGGCGAATTGTCCGCAAATGTAGAAATTACTGGGCAAACTTTATATTTCGAAGGGTTTTGTTATTTTTCATTATTTGGATTTGTGGAGCTCAGTTAGAGGCGACATTTGAAGATGATTTCACCACAATTGAAGGGGTAAGTAATATTTACTTCATTTTGGTATTGGATATTAATTACCCATGTATTATTACACCTAGTTAAGGTGAATTAAAGGTGAAATTTTGGGATTTTGACTATGGTTTTCGAGAGTGAAAATTGATGATTTGAGGGTCGATTTGAAGTTGGATTTGGATGAAACACATATATTTGGACTCGTATCAGAATGGATGTTCGGGATTTCTGAATTTGTCGAGTTCTGGGATGCGAGCCAGGGGTTGACTATTTGGGTTGACTTTGCTTATTTGAACCAAGATGTTATCTTTGTTGTCTGATGTTGTTTTCTATGGCTTTTATTGATGATGTTGTGTTGCTTTGACTAGATTCGAGTTGCTCGAAGGTCAATTCACATGGGAAGGGCTTTTTGGAGTATTGATTCATGCATTTTGTGGTAAGTAACTCATCTAATTTTGGTTTGAGTGTAATTATCCCTATGGAATATAATACTTGAGATGTTTTGGGGGAGACGCATGTGCTAGGTGATGGGCGTGTGTGCGTACACCAGGGTAGTCATGATTCGGGTAGACCTTAGATTACTATAAGACTTGTTTGTTATCATGCCTCGTTATATCCGTGTTTTCTCTACGTGTATGATTATTTGAGTTATAATTCGTGTTATAAATCATGTCTAGGCTATGCACTTATTGGTTTGAGACGTGATAGGATTGTTCTTGCTATTTTGGGCTTATTGCCTTAATTTTATTTATATTCTCAATCATAATTCTTCATTCGCTTGTTATATCTCTAACTCAGTACTTTATTTCTATGTCATATCACATGATGTTGCTGCCTTCTATCTGTGATATTGTTTGGCCTGAGTTTTATGAGATGTGAGCCATTGAGACTTGAGCAGTTGGTGACTGATGTGGGCCATAGAGTCATGTTGTGATTTATAATGGATCGGGTCTCACGCCACAACAGTTATATTGATTATTGGTTAGCGCTTGAGCAAGGATCTTCCCGTCCAGAGTCTGACTTCACAATGAGCGCATATATAAAGTTATATATGTGCTTTGGTGAGAGGCATTTGTGTGAGGCACCCTTACAGTGTTGAGTGGTGTTGTGTGTATGATGGTGAGGGGCACTTGTGGCAGGAACCATGAGTGTGCTGAGAGTGAGTGTACTTGATGATTCCACTATGATGTTATTGACTTGACATGTAGGCATAGAGATATATTTTTCACATGCTAGCTGGTAAATAAAATGTCTTATCTGTAGTTGAAAGTTTGGAAAAATCATAGTTTCCTTGTTAAACACATGGGCTTTAACTATTATACTTGGAAAGCATGTCTAATTTTTCATAATTGTGAACGAGTTGAACATGATATCTTTTGAGTTATTTACATTTATAGTCTTCATTTTATTGTGAGTTGTTATTGATTATTGGTGTTGGACACTGACTTTTTTCTTCTGATCTCGTCGCTACTTTTAGACCGAGATTAGAATTGTTACTTATTGAGTACATGGGATTGGTTGTACTTATACTATACTTTGTACTTTATGTGCAAATCCAGGTACTTCGGGATGTGGTGATTATTAGAGGTTTGCATCGGTTTCAGCTTGTGGAGACTACGAGGTAGCTGCTATGTTCGTTCGCAAAACTTGAAGTTCTCTTTTGGTTTATTTTGTTATCATTGTTCTATCATTCAGACAGTTTTGTATTGAGTATTAACTCTGTATTTTATTGAGATTCGGTAGTGCTCATGTACTCGTTGGCACCAGATCATTAGGATGGTTGTTGTTGTGTTATTGTTGATTTTCTCAAATATTTTATGATATTACCATTTTTGAGATTATTAAGCTTTTGTTAATTTAGTTTATTGTTATTATGAAATGGTTGGCTTGCCTAACCAGCAGTGTTAGACGCCGTCACGGCTCCGGTGGGAGTTTTGGTCGTGACAATTCCTTTGTAAAGGAGATAAATTTTAATTTTAAATTTTCTTCAATTTCCAAATCACACCACTTTAATCTAAAAATCCAACAATCCCCACATGAATGAGGAATGGTTATACAATAAAAATATGTATGAAAAACTGTGTGATTCGTAATTAATAATTAATTGCATCTGGATAAGTATGTTTTCTTTGAACTTTGCGTAGTAATCATATATCAAATATACTCGGTCAATCGGTAGATTTGATATCTTTTAACCATTATGTTTTGGTTTATACCTATACAACATAAGTCACACAATCCACCCTTGACCATATTTGTTTCTCATTGTTGTGTTCGTTTCAACCATGATCACCGCCTAACTTCATAAGTGAATAGAGAATCAGACATACAAATTATTTCTTGAAGCGGCTAACTGTTCACAGTTACACAGGTGATTCCTAAATATGTTATTCCATAGATACACTATTTGATAATACAATATAAAACTTAGAAACCATTAAAAAACTTTAACGTTATATCCTTGTTAGTCAGCATTGTCTCATCACAAGAATGGGCCAAAATTCATTTGATAACATTTAATAATGTTGAACCGTCATTAATGACTTTGTTTGATCTCCTTAAATCTAGATCTTGGGATATCTAGTCTTCTAGGTAGAGTTACTTCCATAATGACTTGTCCTCAACTCTAGTCTTATTCCCGTCGATGAACTCTCAATTACCTCTTTAGCTAGGTCTTTTGTAAGTGGATTCAATATATTATTGCTTGACTTTACGTGGTCAGTTGTGATAATTCCACTAGAGATTAGTTGCATAATAATTTGTCACAACCCAAAATCTCACCAAAGGCCGTGATGTTACCTAACCCTCGATAGATAAGCCAACACTCAACAACAATAATAAAATCTATTTATTAAGCCATTAACTGATTCATGATATAATAAAAATGTGGAATAAATCTTAATTCAATTTGACAAGTGAATAGTCAAGATAGGGTCTAAATACAACCACAACAGTCTAACAAACGCCCAAAATCCGGTGTTGCTACATCATGAGCATCTAATAAGAGTAAATAGTAACAACTCAACAGAATAACAATATCTATCCATAAAGAAAATACATAGACATATATAAAAGAGTAGAAAAAAGAGCTTCATATGTTGTGGATCAAATAAATTTAGCAATTCACCACGAATTCTCCAATAAAAATACTCCTACTCAACTCAAATGGTACCTCTAATACAAGTCTCAGAACCTGTACAAAAATGTACAAAAGTGTAGTATGAGTACAAAACCAGAGTACTCAGTAAGTATCAACTCTAACCTCAAAGAATTAGTGGCGAGGGGTCGACATCGACACTTACTAAATAGCTCAATAAGCATATGAAACATGGTTAGAACATGGAATAAAGCATGATATCATCAATCAAGTCCACCAGTAGAAACACAATAAATCTAAAATTTAGACATGCTTTTCAGAAAAGAGATAAAATACAATATCAATTATCTCAGTTCTTTTCAAAATTATCTTTTCAAAGAGAGATAAAATACGATCCAATACCAATTCTCGCTGCACAATTCATACATTCGACATTGACCAAGTGTTCAAACTAGTACCAATCTGGGTGCATGCGTTCACAGGATCCAAAGTAACATGGATAATCACCTGACTCCGGAGGGACAGATTCATATCCAAGCACCGATACAGCGTGCAACCCGGTCTACTAATAATAATACTGTTATGGTGTGTAACCCGATCCACTCACGACTCCATTGCGGTGTGCAACCAGATCCACTCACAATACCGTTGCGGTGTGAAACCCCATCCAACAACAGTATAATCAATAATCAATATCCGTTCACCATGTACGTGGTGCCAAAATCTCATTTTTTCATAATATCCAACTCTCCAACCCGTGCACATGTGTATGTAAAAATATAATAAAGAAGCAATGAACATTACAATAAAAATATGGATAGAAGCCCACATGGCTAAAAGATGGCTATGGCTAATCATGTAATATAATTCATCTCAAGAATTCAGTAAGCAATTTATCATTCAAAAATCCTTTCATAATATTTAACATGAATAGATTGAGACATGTAACCACCAACTCATAAATCAATAAAATAAGCATATGACTACGGCTCAAGAAAGAAGCTCAGTATGGCAGAATAATCATTCATGCCCAATTCAACAATTCATAACCTTAAGCATTCTTCTAAGCCATAATTGTGAATCATCAAGTAGTCATAGAATCAACCAAATATGGATAATTAATTCATATAGTCCAAACATATCATAAGCCAACTCTACTAGATGTGATCATAACCTATGTATGCATATACGCTCGTCACCTCGCATATATATTGTTCCTAAATCTAAAAACAAGTAGGAAGTAGTCACCTCTAGGGAGAATTCTCTCTTACACGGATAAATAAGAGACTTACCTCTTCCCGACAAGCTTTAATCAACAATGGTATTTCTTTTAAAATCTAACTCCAAATGATTTGAATCTAGTGAAATATTACTCAAATGAGTCAATACAAGCTTTAAGAATTCCATATATAAAAGGTTCAATCTTTAACCCCAAATAAAAATGTTAATAAAAAGTCAACCTTGAGCCTCGGGCCGAGAATCCAAAATTGATCATAGCTATAGTTCACCCATAACACCACAATTCCAAATATATAATTCTCTTTCAAATGGGGGTCCAATTTTATGCTTAACACCCCCAATATCACTATATTAAGTTCATACCTAAAATCTTAATTGCTCTTTAAATTTCATGTCTAGGGGCTAAAAGACCATGTAGATTCTTGAAATATAGTAACAAATGAGTAGAAATCACTTATCCTCTTGCCTTGTATAAAAATCATCTGGCAAAATCTTGTCCCTCTTCATGTCTAGGATTCAAAATATGAGAGGATGAGAAAAATCCCAAAATTCTCAACTTATAAAGTCTACCCAGGTAAACCATCCGCGAATACAACACAAGTTCGCATTCACGAAGTGCAAAATGTTGATGCCCGAGTTCCTCCTACGCGATCACGACACTCCCTACATAACTGCGGAAGTCTTCTGCTCCCACTCCATCGCGACCGTGTCTGCCAAATCGCAAACGCAAACACCAAATACTCCAGCCATATCTCCCTCTACGCGAACGCGAACACAACTACACGAATGCATAGACCAGCATTCACAACGCTATGAGAACCCGAATGCACCCCTGCAAACACGAAGCACAAAGCTCCCAACACCCAAAACACAACAGAGCCCCGCGGGACCCCAGCCAATCATATCAACAAGACCAAATACCTTATTCAAACTTATTCCAGGGCTCAAAACATCATAAATAATGACAAAACAAAGAATCAGGGATCAAAATCCCAATGTTAACTTTCAAGTATTCAAACTTCGTTGAATACGTCCAAGTCACACTTAGACATTCCGGATTACAACAATAATTCGCACACAAGTTACAATTAAACAAATGAATCTATGTCACTACCCAATTCCTACCATAGAGCGTGATGGCGCCCAACGTTACCGTTAGATATGCCAATAATAAATTAACACAACGATCGATAGTTCATAACACTTTTTAAAACAAGTGGTGAATAAAGACACGAAAATCGGTTAAGAATCATAATAAAATACTACCATCTTCATCTAGGTTCGAAATGTAATAAAATATAATGTTGAATGTCATAACAGCGATACTGCACGATAAAAGTCATCCCCAAAACTCGGTGTCATAAGTTCACGAGCTTCTACTAGAGTATATAATACTACTACAACAAATGTTTGAAATAAAAAGTAGATAGAATACAATAAATAAAGTGGAAGGATACTCCGTGTGCTGCAAACCGAAATAAAAAAAAATAGCTCTCCACTAAGTCTTCTCAGCAAATATGCCTTGGCGCCCGTATGACCACCAGATAGACCTCTCTCAGTACATACATATTAGTGCTGAGTGTAGTATGAGTATGTACAATGCGTATCCAGTAAGTATCTAGTCTAAACCTAAAGAAGTAGTGGCGAGGGGCGATATTGACACTTACTAGTGGTCCAATAATAAATATACATAAGAAAATAGATAGGTAAAAGGCACGACAAGTAGAAACAAAGCAAATAAATATGTACAATATGTTTTCCAATAAAAGAACCCGGTAAAAATCTGTCAAAGTACTCATGTACGCGCTGACTACCTATCAAAATATTTTACATAACTCTGCTGAGGCAAACGACCTGATCCCATAAGAATATTACTGAGGTGTTTCATAAGAGTATTGCTAAGTCGAATAACCCGATACCATAAAAATATTGCTGAGGCGAACATCCCGATCCTATAAGAGTGGTGTTACATAATCCCGCCCAGTCCTTAAAAATAGCAAAGCTCGGTAAACTATGCAAGTTTAGGCTAAGTCACGAATTAAAGTATTTAAGCATGAAAGACTAACTCAAATAGTTCAGCTAATGCATGATATAAATCTAAATCTACCCGAACATGTCAAAAATCTAGCATACGCACATATGCTCGTTACCTCGTAGGTACATAGCTCCCATAACATATAACACATAGTAAATAGAATACCTACGGGGATAAGTTCCCACTTACAAATTAGACAAGAAACTTACCTTGCTATAAAATCTGATAATCGGATCCAACACTGCTCTAACACATAAAACCAATACCGAACGACGTGAAACTAGACTAAGAAGTGCAACCAAATCAAAGAATAATCAAGAATAGTAATTTATCAATTAGAAATAATTTCCAACCGCACATGAAAAATCAAAAGAACTCAACCCTAGGCTCATGCGCCGGGGTTTCAAAAATTATTTAAAATAAATGTTACCCATTGCATCACCAAATCAAATATATAATTTATTCCCAATTCCATATCCAATTTTGTGGTCAAATTCCTGTTTTACCAATTTCTATGTTTCCAACAAAAATCCCAAAATATCCAATAATTTCCACAAATTCCCATGTTAAATTCCATATGTAATCCTTGTATTTAGCTCATAACAAGTTGGAATCACTTAACTAAGCCTAGATGATGAAATTGGCTCTTCAAGAAGCCCCAAAATTGCCCTAACAATGAGAGAATGAGATGAAATGAGCTAAGTGCTAAAATTGCAACTTGTATTCTATCCAGGCCTTACTCTTCGTGATTGCGGAAGTACCCTCACGATTTCAAATGCCAATTATTCCTCTACAAAAATTCCCGTCTTCTCGAACGCGAGGACATTCTCATGAAGCGACCCTTAAACCTGCCAAGCCTACACAAATACGAGCCCATATTTGCAAACACAAAGGCCACCACTCCCCTGAATCCACACCTTTGCGAATGATGTACTGTGCACATGAATGCAATGCCTCCTGACTTAGCCCTCCATGAATACGACCCTTGTCTCGTGAATGTGAATAGCAAAATCTCACCGGCTAGTCCCTTTCTTCACGATCGCGGGAATTGCTTCACGATCGCGAAGCACACTAGTACAAACAAAAATCAACCAACTTTAACATGATGTGGGTGGTCCAAAACTCACCAGAGCCACTCAGAACTCTGTCAAGCCATACCAACAAGTCCATAAACCTAACATGTAATGATCTGGCCAGTTGTCCTATGTATTTGAGCCATGTTTCCCTACTTGATGATTCTTGTACGATTGTTTTCTATTTTGCAATTTACGTCGATGGTTGGGTTGGTCTCGGAAAGATTTAGGAGTGAATTAGAGCACTTAGTTCCATTATTGGGTGCATAACTTGAATGAGTTGACTTTCAAGTAGATGATATCGGATTGGTGATTTAATGGTTACAATAGGTTCATATGGTAATTTTGGACTCAGGCATATATTAGGATTTAGATTTGGAGGTTCCTAGGATGTTTTGACTCTAATTGCTGAATGTTAGAAATTTGAAGGTTTGGAATGTTTATGGGTTTGAATAGGAGTTGACTTCGATGATATCAGACTCAGATTGTTGTTTCGGAACTTAAAGTAGGCCCATTTAGTGGTTTGGAACTTGTGTGTGAAGTTTTGTTGGAATTCGAAATGTTTTGTTGGAATTCGCCGAAGTTGGAAATTTTGGAAGTTAAGAGATTGATTTTGTTCGTAGATTCTTAGTTTTGATGTTATTTGTAGTTGTTTGAGCATTTGGGTAAGTTTGCATAATGTATTCTAACTTGTTGGTTGGTTGGTTGGACGGGGTCCCGAGGGGCCCGAGTGTGTTTCAGATTGACTTCGGATCATTTTGTTGCATGTTGGCAGAACTGGTTCTGGTGTGTCGCACCTTCAGAACTTTTGGCGCAGGTGCGAGGTCGCAAAAGTGAAGAAGAGGTTGTAAAAGAGGAGCTTGTCCTAGGCTTGGGAGTCCGTAAATGGAGACCTTTCTACGTAGAAGCACATGCGCAAATGCACGTTTGGAGTGCACCAGTGGATCTGCAAGAGTGGACAGAGCACGCAGAAGCGATGAGTCGGCTAGTTAAGTTATTTGCACATTTGTGAGGGTTTGTCGCAGATGCGATGTCACAGAAGTGACCATTTTTCCTACATATGTGGAAATCACTGATGGGAGAATATATTTCAAGAGTTTGGCTTATTTTCACTATTTTTAGTTGTAGAGCTCGGCTAGAGGCAATTTTGGGAGGAGATTTTCATCCTACTTTTAGGGTAAGTGATTTCTTCTTGATTTAGATGATATATCTTGTTTACCCATGGATTATTACACAATAATTATGCAATTTGAAAGAGAAATTAGTGTGTGTGTGGGGAGGGGGGGTATACTATATTTTGGAAAGTGAATAATTGAGATTTGAATCCTGATTTGGAGTCGAATTTGGATGAAACTTGTATATTTGGACTCGTATTCAAATGTGTAGTTGAGATTTGTGAGTTTGTCTAGTTCTGAGAAGCGAGACCGGGTTAAATTATTGGGTGACTTTGTATAATTGACTAAATATTGAAGCTTTATTGTTTTTAATTGATTCTTATGACTTTAATTGATATTATTGAGTTGTAGTGACTAGATTTGACTTGTTCGGAGGACGATTTGAGAGTCAAGGGATTCTTGGAGTATTGATTCTAGCACGTTCGAGGTAAGTATCTTGTATAGGCTTGGCTTGAGGGTATTTATCAGTAGGCTATAATGTTTTCTATATGTTGTGGTGGCGCGTATGCGAGGTGACTAGCACATATGCATGCACAGTGATTATTCATACTCCGGGTAGATGATAGGCTATTATATGCCTTATTTTTTGCTATCATGCTTCATTGATATTGTGTTTTCTCCACTTGTTGACTACAGGGGCTATTAGTCATGCTAGAAATCATGTCTAGGTTATTGCTTATCTGTTTGAGACGTGATAGGGCTATATTTGCTATGTTGAGCTATTTTCCTTAGCCGGAGTCAAACTTTTTATTCATGATATTACATATGTGTATTGTACCTCTATCTATGTTCACTCTTTATATGTTATCTCATATGTTGTTAGTGTCCTTGTTCGTGTGATATCAAGCTGAATTATGGCACGTTGGTATATTCCGTGCAGTGTTGTGATTATGGTACTGTGAGATGTTAGTATATTGAGACTTGAGGAGATTCATGATTTACTTTAGGCCATGGATCCATATAGAGCTGATTGATGACTGATCTTGGCCCATAGAGCCGTGTTAATATTGATTGTGAGGTGACACTTACGTCAAGGACTCATAATGGTCTGAGTGATATTGATTATTGACTTTTGATCCGAACAATGGTTGGGCTAGGATCATCTACTCCGTAGTCGGGTGATAACCCATGTTACTTTGGGCCCTGTGAGTGCAGACACTTGATATGTGCTTGGTGGGGAGATTATGCCAGGCACCCATACAGTGTTGAGTGTGTCTATTTGTGTGTGATGATAATTCAAGGGCATTGAGTCAGGAACCCTGAATGTGCTGAAAGTATGATTGCGGGGTATTTCTTCCAGGCACTATGGATGTGCTGAGACATTGTATATATGATGATTAGACTATGATGTTGGTGATTGCTGTATGTATACTTGTTATGCAGACATAGAGTTTTTTTATCCTTACGCTAATTGGTATTTAATGTTTCTATTTGATGTCGAGAGCTTGAAATCACAGATCACTTTGATAAATCCCTGTCTAGGTGATTTATGTGAAAAAGTTGATGCATTGATTGATATACTTGAAAGCATGCTTATTTCTCCTATTATTGTGATAGAGTTGAACCTGATATTATATGAGCTACTTTTCCTTTCAGCATTATTATACTGTTATTGTTGTTGTTGGCTACTGAAAGTGAGTTTGGCACCTTGCCAACCACATCACTACTTTCAGACATAGGTTAGGTTTGCTACTTACTGAGTATGTGGGTCGGTTATACTCATACTACATTATACACTTCATGTGAAGATTTAGGAGTTGGACCTAGTTGAGCATTGTGAGTTACGTTGTGTCGTGCTGTTGAAACTGAGGTGGAGCTGCTTTCGGATCACAGTCCATGTCCTCTCTTCCTATTTTTTATTATTGTTCAATCTTCCAGATAGTATTGTATTTTATTCAAACCTTGTATTTAGTACTTTGTAAAGCTCATGCACTCGATGACACAAGATTTTGGGGTGGTTTTCAGTTGTATCATTATTTTAACATCAGTTATTTATGCTATTCCACTATCGAGACTATTTCTTACTATTGTTGAAGTTTATTTTTGCATATTTATTGTTTGCTTACCTAGAAAGCGGTGTTAGGCGTCATCATGGCCTTTGGTGGGATTTTGGGTCGTGACAAGTTGGTATCAAAGCGCTAGGTTGCTAAGGTCTCACGATTCATGAGCAGGCATACTAGTGTCATGTGGGTGGTATGAAGACATCTATACTTATATTCGAGAGGCTATAGTACATTAGGAGAAGTTCCATTTCTTTCATTACTTATTGTGTGATTTGATTGAACTATGTCTAAACATTGTATTTCTATTCTCTCACAGATGGTGATGACATGCATATCAGTTTGTGATCAGGAGACCGTCCTTAGAGCCAGAGCCATAAGAGGCAAGGGCGCGTCTAGAGGGAGAGCACATGCCCCAGCTAGAGAGTGTACTGTAGCAACTTCTGTGGAGCCACTAATAGCTCCAATGAATGAGCAAGTTGAGATTCATGTGGAGCCGGTGGGACCATCTCAGGTTCCCAAGGGTCTATTTGCTACACACAAGCTTTTGGATGCTTTGGTTCATATGGTTGGCTTGTTCGAGAGTATGGCCCAAGCCGGGGTGTTTCCTACTGCACCGACTACTTCTCTAGCAGGGGGGGGGAGGGGAGCGCAGACTCCAGCTACTCATACCCCCAAGTGGATTGATCCGGGTTACCGGGAGTGGTTCTAGTTATTACACCACAGCCAGTAGTTGCTACTAGACCAGCTGTTGAGCTTGCTTTGTTCGTGGATGAAAAGAAGAGGTTGGAGAGGTTTAGAATGATGGATCCTCTATGTTTTGATGGTTCTCATGTACCATATCCCCGAGATTTTCATGACGGTTTCCATGAGATTCTTCAAAATCTCAAACTCGTGTAGCCTAATGGAGTGTATTTCACCGTGTTTCAGCTTAGAGGGCCAGCTAAAAGGTGGTGGCGGTCATATGTGCAGGGTAGACTAGTTGGTTCCCATCTTCTTACTTGGTCTGAGTTATCCAGGATCTTTTTAGAGAAGCTTGTGCTCTCCACAAGGAGAGACGAGATGAGGAGGAAGTTTTAACACCTTCAGCAAGGTCAGATGCCAGTCACTGTTTATGAGATGAGGTTTACTGAGTCATCCCATCATACTATGGTTGCACCCTATTTTGCACGAGTCAAAATAAGATTCAACTTGTAGTTTCCCTGTTGATCATAAAAGAGAGTCGACACCTAATATTTAAAGGTATACTAGGGTATCTATTTAATTACTAAGGTCATTTATTTATTAGTCTGCTAACCGGTGAGATTTTAGGTAAGGGTTCATTATTTTCTAAGGGGAAAGTGTTAGGCACCCCTTAAAATCTACCTGAGGTAGCTTCATAGTACTTAGAGTAGGTTTAAGGATTAGTTG
This sequence comes from Nicotiana tomentosiformis, assembly GCF_000390325.3. Lineage (NCBI taxonomy): Eukaryota > Viridiplantae > Streptophyta > Magnoliopsida > Solanales > Solanaceae > Nicotiana > Nicotiana tomentosiformis. The sequence continues at coordinate 81,793,281 of NC_090815.1, forward strand.
TCTATACTCTGCTTTACTAGTGTTATGGGGGTATGACCTACTATATATATATATCTAATTTAGAACTTAATACTTGAAAAGATGGTGTGTAGTTTTTAAAGATACGGGTTTAGAAAAGCTTTTGAAGATAATGTTTGTATATGCATATGATTGAAAGAGTTTGATATATTGTTCATAATTTTTTAAAGCATATGAGATGGGGTTGAGTCGTAAACACTTCATATTTAGACAAATATGTCTATTTGTTTGTAAAAGTATTGCAAAGAAATGGGCTTAAGATGTACCTTGGTTTTTCAAATCTCAATTTTTAGGTTTTGAAGAATTCGTTAAAAGCCTTTGGTCGGTCGGCAGCACTTGTGTAATTATGTTTTGTAGAAAAACTCGATTTAAAACTAATTCCGATTCTATGTCTGTTTTTGAAAGAGAAGACTGTTCCTTCCTAAAGCTGTTTTGATTCCAAAATATTTCATAAAATCGTTAGTAGAGATTAATGGTATAAACAGTGTGTAATTAACGAATTAAAACTATCTATTACTAAGTATAACACTTCTTTTGATCCTATATTTTTTAGGGCTTGCCTACATTGTCTACATGATTCAAAGAGATAACAAAAAGAATTTAATTAGATATGATGTGTCATATACATGTGAGAAATAAGGATAGCGAAATGTAACAAAGCACTAAAGTGAAAGGAAGGACTCTGGTTTGGGCCTGAAAGGAGGTAGGCCCAGCAAATAGTAGGAACGGACAGCGGCGAGCTTCAGACTTCCAAATACGCAGGTACAGGATTTGGGCGTGAGTTGTTTTGAGAACTCGGCAGGCCCAATTGTAATACATATTCAAGAAAAAGAGAAAGTCATTAGATGTGTTATTCTATGCACATAATTATACATGAAATAAACTAGTAAAGAGCCTAAACAAATCATAACAAGCAATTGTAATCCGAATTATGAAAATTATACTAATGTGGGGTCACATATGGCAAAGTGATTCACATTGAAAATATTTTGTTATCATTAAATACCAAACCTAAACAGAGTAATAAATGTCAATAGATTAGAGGCTAAGGGCAGAATTCCATTCAAGGCCAAGGCACTCTTTGGATCCCTGATACTTCAAAGTTCCCAAGGGTCTCAAGGCCCAGGGAAGTGCTTGTGTTAGAGAGAGTAACCCAACCAGGAACTAAAATCTACTCTCAAATACCCCTAAACACTCACACCCATTCTTCCCTAAAGGTTTAAGTGCCAATGAGGCACTTCAATGTAAATCCCAATATCAAAGTGATATCATACCACAGAAGTATATATAGATTTCCCATAATAGCTAATATAGAACACTGTAAGATGATACGACAACCAATTGTCCTAGTGTAACCATAATCTAACAAAAGTACATGATTCACTGGGAATGATATGTTAGGCATGCTCAAAAGGAATTGGTTTCAAATACACATAGAGACAAAGGCATTATCACATTACTGTTAGGGAACCAAACAACTGAAATCACATGTTTTAGGAGTAAAGTAAATGCATATGTAAAGTCCATGGGCATATATATATTTTTCCTTAACAACCTTCAATTAGATTAATCAAAGATTGGTTATGACTAAGTCTTAACTTCTAACATACAGGTCAGCAATTTCAATTGAAACTCCCAAAGAGTATTAAAAAAGATATAGACTAACAGTTTCAGTTAAACTTCTAAGGAGTATTAGGAAAATGCAGATTAACAACTACAGTTAGAACAACATTACAGGTTAACGACTAAAGCTGATACTTTCTAAATAGTGCTAATATAGATACAGGTTAACAACTTCAATTAGAGATACAGATTAATAACTTCAATTAGGAGGTACAGGTTAATGTCTTCAATAAGAACCTCCAACGAATATTAACAGAGATACAAACCAACAACCATAGTTAGAACTTCTAAAGGTACTAACAGAGATACAAACTACAATTAGAACTTCTAAAAGGTATTAACAGGGTCACAGATTCATAACCTAAATTAGAACTTCTTAGAGTATTGACAAGATTGCAAATTAACAAACTACAATTAGAACTTATAAAAGACATTAACAGAGTCACATATTTACAACTTCAGTTAGGACTTCTAAGAGTATTAACAGAAGCTCAGGCTATCTGTCCTACTTTACTCTAAAGCCAATTGCATGATTACTTATTTCTAAGAGTTTTTAACTTCACACTAATCTCATTTAGAACAAAGCATGCTGTTATATTCAAGAAGTAGCAACATGAGATTCACCTAAAGTTCATAAGCTAAGTCTAGTTCATTCATGTAAGCTTGGTGAAATTCTAAGGACAACATAGGCATATACATGGTTATGGAAGGCAAGCAGAAGTATTGAAGAATCAAGATGTTTGTAGGATCACGAGAACACACACAAGGGACATTTAGCAAGTGTCATATTACTTCAAAATGAAAGTGTTAGCATCATCAAGCTAGCAGTGTCACCATATGATTTTCAGAAAAGGGTTAGGGGTATCATCACATTAGGAAAATTTGTTAAGCATGTCAAGTATGGGGTTTCAGGTATAATGAAACTTAGTTTCAGCACTTTAGCTCAACAAATAGAATATCAACATATACACAAACCTCATGGCTTAAGTCAAGTATATGGTAGCATTCAAAATACACACAAAGATGATGCAGGAATCTAGTTAACTCAAAACATACTTACATAGTATGATTAATAACCTTCTAAGAGTTAACAGAATTACAGAGGCATGCCAAAAAGAAAAGATAGGTTTAATGTCATGAACTGATGTTCCAAAACTAAGATGATAGTCTTATTCTATTACTAGCCTGCATATTTTCATTTAAGTCTAGGTAATCAGGTGAATCATTATAAAATGCAAATAGTAGCCAAGGAAGACTTGTATATCAGTCATGATAATACTAACAAAATATCAGGGAAACCCAACACTAAAATATGAGGTTAGTTTAAGAGTTGTTCGGCTATTTTCAAAACTTAACAACAGAGATAGGTCATCATGTGTCATTGGCATCAATACATAATTCTAATTTCAATAACTTAAGGAAGTTCATAATCTCAGAATCCATCTAACAGTCGTTAACAAATACATAAAGCAATCAAACATGAACACATTGATGACAACATCATTTAGCAAGAGGAAATAGGCCAATTCATACTTAGTAATTTAATCAAACAAAAGAAGAACAGGGTTGAATTTTTTCAAACCTCCTTTGGGGCAGCAAACCAAACGAGTATAGAAAATAGCTGTTTAGGAAGCCAAAAGCTCAAGATTTCTATTAGTAAACGAACTCAAAATCAGAAAGAAAGAGAGAAGCAGAGATTGAGTAAAACTCGAACTTCAATCGAAAATTCGCAAAGAATACTATATTGTATTAATTTCTCAGATGTGTGTAGTTGGTGTGTCCTGGTGAGAGCATTTAAGGCTGCTAATTATAGTGACCATTGAACCTTAGGGTTTTAGTAGATTCAAGTAATGGTAGTGGAGAGTGACGATGAACTGATGATATGAGCATAGTCGGGTAAAATCAAAAAAAACACTGGTGAGAGCAGTGCTAGTTTTTACCTAAGATGGGGAGAATTTAAGTTGAAAGCAAAAGCCACCAGATAAAAGCCCCAATATCCAGAGGTCACTACGTTTGACCTTTGGACCAAGAATAATGATGATAACATTGAAAAGATAGTCATATAGATCATAGATTTAACAACGCATAAGAGAAATCTGGTGATTTGATGTTGCATCGTTGAATCTAGGTTTTCAGATGGGATGATTTTATGGCTGATTCATGTGCAAGGTTTATGATTGATTTGGTTCAGTGAGTTGAGAGAATAGAGAGAAATGGGAAAGGAGGGAGGCGGTCATTCAAGGTTAGAATGATTAGGGTTAGTGGGAATAGGGGTGGCCGTCTCTAGGTTAAGCTTTAGGAGATTAGATCTGGGCCGAAGATCTTTGAGATCAACGGTCCTAATAATTTGGGATTAAATTATTTTTATGGTCAATTTTGTGTCCGTTAGATCCTTGTGATCCAACGGTTAGGATTAAATCTTCTCGGTATTTCAAAAATTAAAGAGAAAATAGAGTTAAAAATCGTGGGCCATTGATCTAAGAAACGGACGGCCCAGATGAATTGTGTTTGTTTTGTGAGTGTGGGAGACGAGTGATGTGGCAAGCCCTGATTGGTCGAATGGTGATGGAAAGGGTTGCCAACTTGGAATGCAGGGGTTGTTTGGACTGGATATTTTTGGACCTGGGCTTGTGTATTGGGCTAAAATTGATTTTAAAATGGCCAATATGTTGTTTAATTGAAGAATTGCAATATTAGCCCTTTGGCTTTTAACCCTTTTGAAATTTATTTAAATAAACTTAGTTATTTTCAATAAAATATAGTAAAATTATAATTATAAAATATACTACTAATTATTTTAATTAATTATTTATATAATACATTATTTTCTAAATTGTAATATTAATTCTAAATTATTAGCCTTTGTAACTTATACGAAAACTATTTTAATAAATTAATTTTGTAAAAATAAGTATTATTGATTGAAAATATTTTCAACACATTCATTGTAAACTATTAAATATAAATACAATAATTTTAAAACAGAGGGTAAAAATTGGCCGACAACAGCTGCCCCTCTTTGACCAGAGATGATAAAAAAGTTTTTGGGCAAAGAAATTGAACCAAAGCTAATTTTGTACTGACTTTAGGCATACATTGCAGAAATGGCATGTGGATTAAGAAAGATTATGAGTTGTAGGACTAGGAAAATTCCAGGAGAAATTTTTAGGGAGTTGGGACTGAATTCTGGCTTTGAATTGCTTACATACCTCGGTCTTAACGAGGATCAGGCTTCATGTAGTTTTGGAGTGAAGATTTTGAGGAAGCGATGCTTGTATGAATTGCCCCAGTATCTTATTATGATGATATTGCGAAACGAAAGATTCGGTACTCGTGATAGCTTTGAATTTGCGGCTTGACTTGAAAGATTTGAAGAATTAGAGTTCTACTGATCGTTTTGAGTTTGAGCTCGGATCCTTGGCATGTTAATGAGTTTGTTGTCACTCATAGCGTTGTAGCGTGGTTTGCTTCTTAGAAGGAGTTCCACGCTGCGATGTTTGTTCCTGCAAAATGAAATACACAAATACCCATATATTACAATGCAAATTATATTAAGATGTTATGTAAATGATGCAGTAATGATGATGCATGGGTGCCGACAAGCCGTTATTCAGGATTGGGATGATGAGATACTTGAATCTGACTCGATTATTAGCTGGGTTGTGTACCGCTACACAACTGTCGAAGCATTAAGTCTCCTCATGTTGGGAGTAGTTTACTTGTAATGTAGAATGTATCTCCGCTTGCTGGGATAGGTTGAATTGAAATTTAAAGTATCTCCGCTTGATGGGAGTGATTGACTTGTAGAATGCATCTCCGCTTTTTGGGAAAGGTTGCATTGAAATGTAAAATATCTCCGCGTAATGGGAGTGATCATACTAAAATGTAAAGAATCTCCGCACGATGGGAGTTTCTAACTTAAAAATATAGACATGCTGGTAAGCTGCATGAGCGAAACATCAAAACATTCGAGATAACAATAATGAAAAAGGAGCATGCCCAAGAGATACTCTTGACTGCGGGATTAAATATGGGTGTGGATTGGTAGAACGTTGGTAACGAGGTTTGAAACTATATACTCTGATCTCCGATGTGGAGGCTTGGCGGTGCGAATCACTCCCGTTAGTGAACCAAACAATTTGCTATACACATGACTTCGATTGGCAAAGCCGACCCTCGATTTGTACAGGGCACTCCAATCGATTGAGCTGACGATTTGCTATATACAGGGCTCCAATTGGTGAAGCTAGCAACTTGATTTTGTACAAGGTGCTCCGATTGACTGAGCTGGCGGTTTGCAATATACAGTATGCTTTGTTTGGCAAGGCCAATGACTCGCTACATACAACATGCTCTGTTCATTTTGGTAGACGATTTGCTATATACAATATGCCTTTTTCGCGTTAGCAGCCTAGTTCCGAAATACCTTCAAAGGATTCGAGAGTTAGTTTTAGTTATATTACGAAAATTTGAATAAGGAAAGAGAGATGATAGTTATAAGAGAGCGGTGGATCCGTTATTGCCCCATTGTGTTCTGGTGCATCTTTATTTCTTATTGGTCCTGCATTCAACAAAAAATTCTTACTAGGGAGGGGGTATTGGTTTGTGTCGACCATAGTCTTGGCTTATCCCCGATCCTGATGAGGTTACGCCATGAAGTTTGGTAGGTGGAAAGAATTATGATATATTTTTGAAAACATTTTGAAAAATCTTTGCTTATGGTAAATGTTGTCGTTTCGTATTATGACATGTTTCGTATTATAACATTTTGAAACACGAGCGTTGTTTCTTGACAACTCTATCCCATTGATATTGATCCTCCACGATGCTTCTGACGATGGGGCTTCTTGCCATTGCGTCCTAATCTAAACTAATACATTACAAAGGTTTTCCTATGGTTATGACCAAACCCTTTTAGGTTTCCTACGTATTCGAAACGGAATCAGGTCAGAATGTAATTCGTGGATAATGATAAAGAAAATATGATGAATATGACTGAGCATGACTCAGGCAACCTACGTATCCAAATAAAATCATGTCAAAATGTAGTTTGATTACAACAGATGCAAAATGATGAGATTGAATAATGAAGTGGCCGAGTCTGACTTAGACTGCCTACTATCCAAATGGAATCAGGCTAGGACGTAGTTCAATTACAAAAGATGACTGACTCCGATGTGGATTTCCTACATATTCCTTCCAAAGGAAATCAAGTCTTGGTGTAGTTCCGAGTACAGTACAAAATAATATTTGGATTTTCTATTACAAAGAAAGGGGGAAAGAGAGAAAACCGAACCATACGTGGGTTGCCTACATATCCCTTCATGAGAAGTCAGGTCGAGCGTAGTACTGTTACAACCAAACCCTAACTTTATTGTACTCAAACATAATATCTCTTGATCACGTCTGAGTTGATAGGCTTCGTGCTGACTCTTCCGTACATCTCTGTCAAGATTAGAGCTCCTCCCGATAACACTCGGTGGACCACTTAAGGACCTTGCCAATTTGGTGCGAACTTTCCTTTGGCTTCTTCTTCGTGAGGGAATACTTTCTTCAAAACCAACTGCCCTAGTCTAAATGGGCGAGGCTTCACCCTTTTGTTAAATGTATTGGCCATCCTATTTTGATACAGCTAATCATGGCATATTGTGTCCATTATTTTCTCATCAATGAGCATGAGTTGCTCCTGCCTGACTCGTATCCACTATGCATCATCTAACTTGGCTTCTTGGATGACTCATAAAGATGGTATCTCGACCTCTACGGGTATCACAACTTCAGCTCCATATACCAACATTTATGGAGTTGCCCCAGTGGATGTCCTCATAGTGGTCCCATAACCCAATAAGGTGAATGATAACTTCTCATGCCATTGCCTATGATTGTCCACTATATTTCGCATAATCCTTTTATGTTTTTGTGGGCTGCTTCAACTGCTCCATTCATTTGCGGTTTGTAGGCAGTATAGTTGTGGTGGAAAATTCTGAACTTCTCGCAAATGTTTCTCATGAGATCACTGTTGAGATTAGCTGTATTGTCAGTGATGATTGACCCCTTGTATGTATGTAGGTGCTTCGACCCAAGATGAAACAGTGCCCATTTGATGCAACAGGCTCTATAGGTCCAATCACGTCCATGCCCCAAGCAGCAAATGGCCAAGGCGGACCCATTAACTCAACTCATTAGGCGAAACCCAGATGAAATCCCCGTGGATCTGGCATTGGTGACACTTCTGCAAATAGCGGATACTATAACTTTCCATGGTCATCCAAAAGTATATGGCTCTTAAGATCTTCTTGGCTAAGGTGAAGTCATTCATGTGGGGCCCACACGTTCCTGCATATATTTCTTCTAACAATCTGGTTGCTTCGATGGCATCTGCACATCTTAACAAACCCAAATATGGGGTCCTCCTATATAGGACTTCCCTATTGAGGAAAAAGTGATTTGCCAGCCTTCTGAGCTCTCACTTTTGACTATTAGTAGAGTTCTCTATATTCTCTTGATTCAAGGAACCTTTGACGTCGTAGTACTATGATTTACCATCTGGCTCTTCGTCTACATGAGAAAAGTACGCATGTTGATATCCGATCTCTATCTCGATAAGGTCGAAGTAATTCTTATTTGGATGCTTAATCATGGATGATAGGGTTGCAAGAGTGTCGGCAAACACGTTCTGAATCCTAGGAATATTCCTGAATTCGATCTTTGTGAAATTCTTGCATAACTCCTTTACACAGTGCAGGTATGCAAGGATCTTGACGTTCTTGGTAGTCCATTCTCCATGAACTTGATGTATCAATAGATCATATTCCCCTATGACCAAATTCTTCCTGATGTTCATGTCGACTACCATCCTGATCTCGAGGATGCATGCTTCGTACTCGGCCATATTATTGGTGAGAGGGAACCTTATATTTGCTAATTTTGGGTAGTGTTGTCTTGATTTTGAAACTAGGACTGCCCCAATTCCTACTCCTTTGAATTTGCCGCTCCATCGAAGAACATTCTCCACCCTAGATATGACTATGCAATATCTTCTCCGGTGAATAACACTTCCACGTCTAGGAAGTACGTAGTGAGCAACTCGAAATCATTGACCACTGGATTCTTTGCGAGGTGGTCAGCTAAAGCTTGTCCTTTGATGGCCTTTTGTGTTATGTATAGAATGTCGAATTTTTTGAGAAGGATCTGCCATTTGGCTTGTTTTCCTGTAGGCATCGGCTTCTGAAAGATATACTTGAGCAGGTCGAGCCGGGACATTAAATGTGTGTTGTATGCTGACATGTAATGCCTCAATTTCTGGGTGATCCAAGTTAAAGCACAGCAAGTGCGCTCTATCAAAGTATATTTGGCCTCTAACGGTGTAAACTTTTTGCTTAAGTAGTAGATGACATGCTATTTTCTCCCGATTTAATCGTGTTTTCCCAACACGCATCCAAATACATTATCCAAGTCTAACAGGGATAATAACAGTGGCTTCCCAGGCTCGGTAGGAACCAGTACGAGTGGATTTGACAAGTACTCCTTAATTATGTTGAAGGCATTCTGACACTCTTTTGTCCATTTTGTAGTTGCATCTTTCTTTAGCAGCTTGAAGATAAAATTATTGTACACCGGGCTATGAAACGGTTGAAGTAATTCAGCCTACCTAGGAAACTCATACATCATTCTTGCTCTTGGGCGGTGGAAACTCTTGAATGGCTTTGATCTTTGAACGATCCAGTTCTATCCCTTTCCTGTTCACGATAAAACCTAGCAATTTTCCAGCAGGGATTCCGAATGCACATTTTGTAGGATTCAGCTTCAAACTATACCTCCGCAAATGTTCGAAAAACTTCTTCAGGTCATCCAAATGTTTTGAACTCTTCCGAGACTTGATGATAACATCATCCACATATACCTCGATTTCTTTGTGGATCATGTCGTGAAAAAAGGTTGTCATGGCCTTCATGTAAGTAACGCTAGCGTTTTTGAGGCAAAGTGGCATGACTATGTAGTAGTAGACTCCCCAAGGCATAGTGAACACTATCTTTTCTTCACCCTCTTCGTGCATCATGACCTGGTGGTACCCGGCGAAACAACCCACGAATGACTGCAGTTCATGTTTCGCGCAGTTGTTAATGAGGATATGAATATTTGGTAAAGGGAAATTGTCCTTCGGGCTGGCCTTGTTGATATCTCGATAATCAATATATATCCTGATCTTCCCATCCTTCTTGGGTACCGGGACGATATTTGCAAACTATATGGGATAAATGGTGACCCTTACTACGTTCGTATCTATTTGCTTAGTTACTTTTTCTTTTATTCTCAAACTCCAGTCTAGTTTGAACTTTCTTGGTTTTTATTTGACTGGCGGTCTAGCCGGGTCGATAGATAATCAATGCGAAACGATTTAAATGCTTAACCCAGGCATGTCATTATATAACCATATAAACACATCGATGTATTATCGTAGGAGCTCGACCAATTCTTCCTTCTTCTCTGCTTCCAGATGGATGTTGATTCGGGTTTCTTTTACATCTTCTTCTTATCTAGCTTTCCAGTTGTTCGATCTCTTGTGGGAGATTATTTGGCATCATACTTTTGTCGTATTCCTTTTAATCTAGATCGCTTTGCCTGAGGGTTTTGTTACATGTCATAATCGCGGAATGCGGGTTTTTATCATTTTGATTACTGGAAAAAAAAACTATGTATAAATGAAGCGATAAATACATTTGCAATAATTTTAAGAAAGTATTTCTTTCATTTCATCAAAATAGGAATGTCTGAGCGTTCAAAAAGGCAAATGACAAAAAAGTACAGACAAGGTTCAATCCTCAATTGACCGTGAATTATTTTCAAAAGTTTTACAATTCCACACTACCAAGGCTCTCGGTGAACCAAAGATGGGCTTGCGGTCCAATTCTGCAAGTCCTCTCCTAGTTCGGCATTCCGAATGGTCATTGTCTTGATATCAATTGGGTCATAGCATTCCTTAATCATGGTCACGAACAACCTTCTCATTACATCAACAATGTCGTCCTATGGTGTTGAGCTCTGACCCATTCCAGAAACGGGCTCTGGCATAAACGCTTTCTGCCTACTCGGCTCAATTATCTCATCTGATCGGACTCCCAGCCAGATTCTTGGTCTGTATCCGTACTTAATCATTTCTCTCATGGCCATCTTTGATCTATATGGTGATTGCATTCCCGGGTTTTGCTTGGTCTCTTCTCTTTTCGTGGTCTGTATAATCTCAACTGCATGGAAAGCGACCCTGTCTAATCCCTTTATGAACGGAACTGCATGTCCCAAATAAGCTGATTGGCTCCATTCGCCGTAGATTACGATCTCTTGACAACCCCATTCAAACTTAATGCACTGGTGTAGGTAGATGGGACTGCCCCTACCATGTGTATCCAAGGTCTTCCTAACAATAGGTTGTTTGAAGATGAGATATCCATCACTTGGAATAGTATGGGAGACTCAATTGGTCCAATTTGCAGAGCCAAATAAATATCTCTAATGAAGTCTTTCTGTGACCCATCAAAAGCTCTTACCCTCACATGGCTTTCCTTTACGTCTATCAAATGGATACCCAACTCTCGTATAGTAGAGAGTGGGCAGATATTGACTCCTGATCCTCCGTCAATAAGTACTCAGGACACCACCTTATCTGCATATTTGACAATGATGTGTAAAGCTTTGTTGTGACCCAAGCTTTCTATAGGAAGTTCATCTCTTCGACAGGTGATCGTATTTGATTCGACTATTTTTTTGATGGTTGTTGTCAGTGCCTCGCTGGTGATATTGCTCTGCACGCTCACCCCCGCTTAACACTTTCATCAAGGCATCTTTATGATTGTCAGAACTCATCAGTAAATCCATAATTGATATCTGTGCTGGGGATTTCTTCAGTTGTTCCTCCGCGGAGTATTCTTTGGTTGACATCTTCTTCCAGAATTCTGCGGCCTCCGAATCTGTTATATTCCTTTGCTGACTTTGTTCCCTTCCTAGATTTCCTCGGTTTACATCCTCATGAGCGTAACACCTCCCTGATATGGTCATTCTGTGAGCTGCTACAGAATCTGTCATCTTGGCCTTCCCTTTCTATTCTTATGTACATTGGACTGACTTCGACTCCCATCCTCTTCATCCCTGGTAGCAGCGGTAGACAGTTGCTGGTTAGTCTAGGCTATCACCATAGGTTTTTAACTATAGTGTGATCATTGGAGCCCTTCAAGGTGGGGCCTTGTAGCCTCAGGATTTTCCTATTGTGACGATGGTTCCTTTCAAGTCAAACTCTTAATCCAGTATGATCATATTAACTCCTTGATTCCGGCGATTTGGCAGTGCATTGTGGTTCACATTAGGCGGATCTGGGGTGCACTGAATGGCTCCACGTTTGATGAATGATTCAATTTCATTTTGCAGTCTGAAACAATCCTCGGTATCATGCTCCGGTATGTTTGAGTGGTACACACACCATTTAGTTACATCAAAATATTTTGAGGGATACTCGGGAACAGTTTCTTCTATCGGATGTATCAAATCTGTTCTCCTTAGTCTTTCAAATAATTGATCCAGACATTCAGCAATAAGGGTATAGCTTTTGGGGCCTCTCTCTTTAAAATTTGGACGAGGTCGGGGTGCATAGGTGGGTCCATTTTGATGAGTGGTAGTTCGAACTAGAGCGTATGGTCGTGGTGGATTTGGATTTGTATGGGCTCGATTTAGGTTATGTGAAGTTTGGGATTGTAATATGGTTGTGTGTTGTATACCGAGGAGTAAGCAGGTGGGTGTGGGGAATGGGTGTTTGGAGAGTAGGAGGTGTTCCATGATGTAGATTAGACTGATAATAGGTAACGATCGCTGATGCCTATTCCTTTTTCTTCTTTCTGATACCTATTGATCCTGATTGGATTGCTTTACTAGCTACTTGTAATGTGGCTATGGATTGTATCTTGCCGGACTTTATACCTTCTTCTAAAATATCTCCCATTTTGACCAGTTTGGGGAATTTCTGCCCCATCATGCCCATCATTTTCTCAATGTAGATCCCTTCCTGAGCCTTGATGAAATACTTAGTCAGCTCACTGTCGTCTAACGGGGGTTGTGCCCTGGCAGCCTCTAACCTCCATCGACGTGCATATTCTTGAAATAATTCGGACGACTTCTTCTATATGTTTACCGGTGCAAACCTATCGGGGGTAATTTTTGTATTGAACCGGAAGCGATTAATGAAATCCTCCCCTATATCCTACCATTCCCTCTAGTTTCGGGGATCTTGGCAAGTATACCAAGTAAGTGCTTCCCCTGTCAAGCTCCTTATGAACTGCTTCATCCTTAACTTCTCGTTTCGTCCTACTCCAACTAGCTTATCGCAGTAGGGTCTCAAGTGTGCATGGGATCGCCTATACCATCAAAGATATCAAAATTTGGAGGCTTGTACCTTACTTGCATATCCACATCTGGATGGATAAATAGATCCTCAAAGTCTAGACTTTCGCTCCCTCGAGCGACCTGAAGGTTCTTCATTTATTTTCTCAATGCTCGTAATTGTTCAGACACTGATTCCTCCTCCTTATACTTAGCTTCCCTCTCTATTTCAATGTATTGATCGATGTTTTAAGGCATCCTGACCATGACAGGCGTTATGAAAGTGGGTTCTTAAATAGAATATACGGGAGGAACACATCGCTCATGTGCAGCAGTATGTGCCGCGAGTATGTGCTGGCTTTGGTTAGTGGTGAAAGCGATGTCATCCCAGAGAAGCAGTGTGAACTGTGTTTGTTGTAACTGGTGGATTTAGCAGCATTTGAATGTAATTTGGTATGTAAGGAGTGTGTATGAGAGGGTTTGGTGGGTTTGCAGGTGTTACTGGAGGTATAATCTCAGTGGTAGGGAGTGAAATCGGGGTATTGTTAGCTTGGCGAGTAGTGGAAGGAAAGTGGTAGGGGATTGAACCTAGAGAAGGAAAACGGGGTGGTTGTGGCAGCGTCGTCACAGCCACATGTGCCAATTCCCAAATGTAATTGTACTTCCTCCCTCAAAGATTCCATCTCCTGGGCCATCCTAGTAATATGTTCGTCATTCTTCATACCATCCTTTTCTCTCGATCGCCCCGGGCTATCATCTATTACCAGAGCATGTTCGGATAGAAAAGAAAAGGAAAGAAAAAGAAAAAGAACAACAGTCACTTTCACTATTTGCACAAGTAATAGTCACACAAGGCAGTTAGTTCACGTATTCAGGCAAGCACGTTTTCCTAATATCCACGAGACCTCTCTTTGCCGGAGGTAGGCTTAAGTAGCGAATATTTGACAAAAAATTAGGTTTGACAAAGATTCTAAGATAATTTTGATTTTCATTGTTAGTATTTCGATTGTAATAGGCGCGAGAAGAGGTTACATCATTGTTTCCAGCATTCAAAGAGTTACATGGGCTCAAACAAACTTGCCCTTAGGGAAATGAGAAAGTTCATGATAAAGATACATAGTGGGAAAGGGGGGAAATCAACCAACATCTAGTAACCATCCACGGAATCATTCCCCATTTTTTCTTCTTCTTTTGGTTCTTCCTTCGGGTCTTATTCAAATTCTTCTTATTCATCATTGAACTCACGTTCTTCCTTCGGGTCTTATCCAGTTCTATCTCACACTCAATCTGGATACACATAGCTACCCGGACATCATCCTTGGCAGGTGATAGCATGTGATCAATTTATCCCGGGACCACCTGGTGGTGCATGGAGGTAGTCACGAGGTAGTGTGGCAAGATCTCAAAGCATCAAGAAACCACTAATCGGGCATGGTGACTGGTAGTATCGACTTCCTCCCAATAAATGGCAATTCTATGAAACTTGTAACTTCTTCCAACATTGGCACTAATTCACAATGTTACGACCCCAATTTTTCTCCATAGGATGTCATGATGACACCTAGTCTCTACGACTAGGTAAGCCATTCAATATAATTTGACAGAAATAATAATCAAAATACTAAAAACAAGTCTGATAAACTAATATAAACTCCTGAAATAGAATCTCAACAATATACTCCCCAAAAATCGGTGGAACTGAGTCATAAGTTCTACAGAGTAAGCAAAACTGTCTACTAAACCACTATATGAATGAAAAGTACAATAGTAGTACAAGTAAAGGAAGGTGACTCTGAGGCATGCAGACGTGGATCAAGTGTACATTGAAGTCTCCAATAAACAACAACTCAAATCAAATCTAGCATCTTGTACGAGCATACGTACCTGGATCTGCACAAAAGGATGTGCAGAAGCATAGTATGAGTACACCACAATGGTACCCAGTAAGTATCAAGCATAACCTCGGTAGAGTAGTGAAGAGGCCAGGTCAAGACATCTACTAGGATATAAATAAATAGTATGAAAACATAATTAGGATAAATAATGGAAGGCGGAGAAATAACTGATACGAAACAAGTCAATAGCATGAACTAATACCGGAATTTTAAGCACGGTAATAACATAAAGAAATCAATTAAAGAGAACCACAACGATCATATACAAACAATAATTGAAAAAACAAGGAAGAACAAAATAACAAGAAGTGTTCCCACCAAAACTCTTTGCAACATGAGATAAACCACAAGAATAACAATGAGGTGCTGCCTCCTGTACAATATGAATCACAACTGAGGTACCGCCTCGTATTCACATTTCTCAATTTCAATCACAGTCTTTCCTAATACTGCCGTGTGAGCCTTACATTTAAATAGGTTTTTAAAATAGTTTTCCCGAAATAGCTACACGCTCTTTAGCCCGCCTTATGCTTCATGTAGTTTCCCTACAAGCAACATGCACATAAGTCCAACCTTATACCGCCCCATGTACATTAACCCCAAGCCTTATACTGCCGCATGCGCGTCAATATCACATCATAATAACAACTAGCACCACAAGTTTCCATATATCACAACTTGCCAACAATCAAGAATATCAATGTTTCCACAATAATAGACCATGGCTCCGACACAATGTGTACAAAAATATTAACAACAACAATGAATGTAAAATGCTGAACAAGAAAGTTGTCTCAATAATAAACAATTTTGCCTCAACGTGATACCGGCTTTCACAACTTCAACACCAATAACTTAACAATGAGAGAGATAAATGACTTCAAATAATGAGAATCAACAATGAAAAAGATAATATGAACAATAACTTCAAATAATGATAATCAACCATGAAGAGATAGTATGTAACAATAAAAGAGGCAATAAGTTCAACTAAAGAATGAGAGCAATTTATCAATCAGGATGTATAACAAGTGTTAACAAAATCATTTAAGACATGTTAGGACTATGAGAATCTAGAACATGATATGACAATTAAATTAAGGCATGGGAGGAGTCTAAGTAGCCTAAACCGGTTAAATACCACGTTCAACCCGTGTACCTACTCGTTGTATGGGTTAGAGTTCTTTTGAGAACTCGGCAGTCCCAATTATAATACATGTTCAAGAAAGATAGAAAGTCATTAGATGTGTTATTATATGCACATAACTATACATGAAATAAGCTACTAAAGGGCCTAAAATAATTATAACAATCAATAGTAATCCGAATTATGAAAATTATACTAATGTGGGTTCACATATGGCAAAGTGATTCACATTGAAAACCTTTAGTTATCATTAAATACTAAACCTAAAGGGAATAATAAATTTTAACAGATTAGAGGCTAAGGGTTGAATTCCATTCAAGGCCAAGGCACTCTTTGGATCCCTAACACTTCAAAGTTCCTAAGGGTCTCAAGGCCCAGGGCAGTGCTTGTGTCAGGGAGAGTAACCTAACCAGGAAATCAACTCTACTCCTAAATACCCCTAACCACTCACACCCATTCTTCCCTACAGGTTTAAGTGCCAATGAGGTGCTTCAATGTAAATCCCAATATCACAGTGATACCATACCACAGAAGTATATATACATTTCCCATAATAGCTAATATAGAACACTATAAGATTACACGACAGCCAATTGTCCTGGTGTAACCATAATCTAACAAAAGTACATGATTCAGTGTGAATGATATGTTACTCAGGCTCAAACGGAATCAGTTTCAAACACACATAGAGACAAAGGCATTATCAGATTACGGGTAGGGAACCAAACAACTGAGATCACATATTTTAGGAGTAAAGTAAATGCATCTTTAAAGTCCATGGGCACAGATACATTTCCCCTAACAACCTTCAATTAGATTAATCAAAGATTGGTTATGACTAAGTTTTAACTTCTAGCATATATACAAGTTAGAAATTCCAATTGAAACTTCTAAAGAGTATTAACAAAGATATAGACTAAAAGTTTCGGTTAAACTTCTAAGGAGTATTAGGAGAATGCAGATTAACAACTACAGTTAGAGACATATTACAAATCAACCACTAAAATTGATACTTTCTAAAGAGTGCTAATATAGATACATGTTAACAACTTAAATTAGAGATACAAATCAATAACTTAAATTAGAAGGTACAAGTTAATGACTTCAATTAGAACCACCAAAGAATATTAATAGAGATACAAACCATCAACCATAATTAGAACTTCTACAGGTACTAACAGAGATACAAACTACAATAAGAACTTCTAAAAGGTATTAACAGGGTCACATATTCACAACTTAAATTGTAACTTCTAAGAGTATTAACAATAATGCAAATTAACAAACTGCAATTAGAACTTCTAAAATACATTAACAGAGTCACATATTCACAACTTTAGTTAGGACTTCTAAGATTATTAACAGAAGCTCAGGCTATCTGTCCTGCTTTACTCCAAAACCAATGGCATGATTATTTCTTTCTAAGAGTTTTTTACTTCACACTAATCTCATTGAGAATAAAGCATGATGTTATATTCAATCAGTAGCAACGGGAGATTCACCTAAAGTTCATAAGCTAAGTCTGGTTTGTTCATGTAAGCTTGGTGAAATTCTAAGGACAACATAGGCATATACATGGTTATGGAAGGCAAGAAGAAGTATTGAAGAATCAAGATGAGTGTAGGATCGCAAGAACACACACATGGGACATTTAGCAAGTGTCATATTACTTCAAAATGAGTGTGTTATCATCATCAAGCTAACAGTGTCACCATATGAGCTTCAGAAAAGGGGTAGGGGTATCATCACATTGGGAACATTTGTTAAGAATGTCAAGTATGGAGTTTCAGGTATAATGAAACTTAGTTTAAGAACTTTAGGTCAACAAATAGAATATCAGAATATACGTAAACCTTATGGCTTAAGTCAAGTATATGGTAGCCTTCAAAATATACACAAAGATGATGCAGGATTCTAGTCAGCTCAAAAAATGGTTACATAGTGTGATTCAAACAGCCATGGATCTAATCAGATGATTAATTACCTTCTAAGAGTTAATAAAATTATAGAGGCATGCCAAAAAGAAGAGATAGGTTCAATGTCATGAACTGATGTTCCAAAACTAAGATGACAGACTTATTCTATTACTAGCAAGTCCATATTTTCATTTAAGTCTAGCTTATCAGGTGAATCATTATAAAATGCAAATAGTTGCCAAAGTAGACTTGTTTAACAATCATGATAATACTAATAGAACATCAGGGAAATCCAAAACTAAAATATCAGGATAGTTTAAGAGTTGTTAGGATGTTTTCAAAACTTAAAAAAAGAGATAGGTCATCAAGTGTCATTGGGATCAATGCATAATTCTAATTTCAATAACTTATAGAGTTCATTATCTAAGAATCTATCTAACAGTCGTTAAAAAAATAGATAAAACAATCAAACATGAACACATTGCTAACAACATCATTCAGTAAGAGGTAATTGGACAATTCATACTTAGTAATTTAAACAAACAAAAGAAGAACATGGTTGAGGTTTTACTGACCTCCTCTGGGGCAGCAAACCAAACGAGTATTCAAATTAGCCATTTGGGAAGCCAAAAGCTTAGGCTTTCAATCAGTAAACTAACTCAAAAATAAAAAGAAAGGGAGAAGCAATGGTTGAATAAAAACTCGAACATCAATCAAAAATTCCATAATAATACTATACTGTATTAATTTCTCAGATGTTAGGTGTAGTTGGTGTGTCCTGTGAGAGCATTTAAGGCTGCTATTTATAGTGGCCATTGAGCCTTAGTGTTTCAACAGATTCAAGTAATGGTAGTAGAGAGTGATGATGAACTGATGATGTGAGCATAGTCGAGTAAAATCAGAAAGAATAGAGGTTAGAGCAGTGATAGTTTTTACCTGAGATGGGAAAACTGTCCGTTGAAAGCAAAAGCCACCAGATAAAAGCCCCAATGTCCAGAGGTCGCTACACTTGACGTCTGGACCAAGAATAATGATGATAACACTAAAGAGATAGTCATGCATGCCATAGATTTAATAATGCATAAGAGAAATCTGGCGATTTGATGTTGCATCGTTTAATCTAGGGTTTCAAATTTAGGCTTTTGAATTTCTAGTGATGAAACAGGAAGGGAATCGGCGAGAATCACGACTGGTTGAGACAAAAGGGATGATTTTATGGTTGATTCAGGACCTTGCACGAATTCGTGCAAGGTTTGTGATTGATTTGTTTCAGTGAGTTGAGAGAAGGAGGAGGGGTTGTTCAACGTTAGAATGATTAGGGTTAGTGGGAATAAGGGTGGTCGTCTTTAGGTTAAGCTTTAGGAGATTAGATCTGGGCCGTTGATCTCAAAGATTAACGGTCCTAATAATTTGGGATTAAATTGTTTTATGGAGAATTTTAGTTCCGTTAGATCCTTGTGATCCAATGGTTAGGATTAAATCTTCTGGGCGTTTTTAAAATTAAAGAGGAAATAGAGTTATAAATCGTGAACCGTTGATCTAAGAAACGGACGGGCCAAGTGAATTGTGTTTGTTTTTTGAGTGTGGGAGATGGGTGACAAGGCAAGCTCTAGATGGTCGAATGGTGATGGCAAGGATTGCCAACTTCCAATCAAGGGGTTGTTTGGACTGGGTATTTTCGGACATGGGCTTGTGTTTTGGGCTAGATTTGATTTTAAAAATGGCCATTCTGTTGTTTAATTGAAGAGTTGCAATTATAGCCCTTTGGCTTTTAACCCTTTAGAAATTAATTTAAATAAACTTAATTATTTTCAATAAAATGTAGTAAAATTAAAATTATCAAATATATTACTAATTATTGTAATTATTTATTTATAAAATACCTTGTTTTCTAAATTGTAACACTAATTCCGAATTATTAGTACAGTAATCTAATTATTTAGAAATTAAGGAGTAATTCATTAAATTAATCATAAAGCTTATGTGATGTATATGAAAACTATTTTATTAATCTAAAAATAGTAAGCATGGTATATTTATAATTATAATTATAACATCAAATTATCAATTTAAAAATTACTAATACTAAATTAAATTTGTAAAAATAAGTATTATTGATTGAAAATATTTTCAAAACATTCATTGTAAATTATTAAGTATAAATAAATTAATTTTAAAATGGAGGGTCAAAATTGGCCCTCAACAACTACTATTTTGATTACCTCTGAGAAGGAGAGTGAGGAGATACATTGATGGTCTCCACCACGGTATTCACCTTGCTATGGCTAGGGAGGCAGAGACCGCAACTTTATTTCACCATGCTACGGGGTAGGGATAAAAGGTCCCGACATTCAGGTCGCTTCAGTCTCATCTGGAGGCCGAGGTCGATTTAGTAGAGGCCATTCTAGGAGGACAGCTTATCATATGCCGCCACCTAGTCGAGGAGCTCATGTGAAGTCTTCATTTAGTGCACTTCCAACATAGAGTTCTCATTGCGCTCCAGCTATTCAGAGTTCATATGTACTAGATTCTTCTTATGGATATTCTGGTTCGTGAGGTCCGATTGAGGCCCCCCAGTCAGTTTCGGTCAAAGCTTACTACGAGTATGAAGATTTAGGGCACATAGGAAATACTTCCAGGGTTGCCATAGAGGTTTAGGGCAGCAGGAAAGTCAGACAATAATTCCTACGCCGGTTGCTACACCAGCCGCTCCACTAGCTCGGGATGGAGTTCATCTAGGAAGAGGTCATCCAAGAGGTGGAACTAGGTCTAGTAGGTTAGTCTAGATGCTATGCATTCCCATGGAGGACCGAGGCTGTAGCTTCTGAAGCAGTTATTATAGGTATTTTTTCTGTGAGTCATAGAGATGGTTCAGTATTTATTTATGTAACGACCCAACCGGTCGTTTTGAGCTTCAACAATCAGTTCAGTGGTTCAGGGTCTTGAATCACTTCACACTCTGTATTATGACTTGTGTGATTGGTCAGTTTTGATTTTCGGATGTTCCGGGGTGAATTTGGATGAGCGATTCTCACTTTATAAGCTTAAGTTAAAAATATTGACCGAGATTTGACTTTTATGAAAACGACTCTGAAACAGTATTTTGATGGCTCCAATAGGTTGATATCATGATTTTGGACTTGCGCGTTTGCCTGTAATCGAATTCGGAGGTCCGTAGGTTAATTTGTATTGTTTTCTCGAAAGTTGGCAATTTAAAGGTTTAGAATTTTTAAAAGTTTGATGATAGGTTGACTTCATTGATATCGTGTCTAGATTTATTATTTTTTGGGACTTGGAATAGGTCTGGTTTGTCATTTGGAACTTATCCACAAAGTTTGGTGTCATTCCGAGTTGATTTGATAGGAATCGGACGCGCGGTTGTGTTTTTAGAAGTTTTTGAGTTTCATGTTGACTTCATGTGTTTTGAGGTCCGATTCTTGATTTCGGTTATTATTTTGATGATTTGATCACACGAGCGAGTTTGAGTTATGTTTTTAGACTTGTGTTAATGTTCGTTTGGAGCCCCAATGGCTCAGGTGAGTTTCAGACGCATTTCGGAGAGTTGATTGGAGATTCAGATTTTTGCTCGTGCTCAGATCTCGCATTTGCAAAAAATATGTCGCATTTGCGGGCTTCTTCATTGCATTTTCGAAGAGTATTGTGGCCTGAAGAGTTTATATTTGCCAACTCCCCATCGCATTTGCGATACTGGCCCGGGCTGGGCATTGGTCGTATTTGTGATCACTTGGATCGTGTTCGCGGAAATACACAGTTTGCAATTGTGAGATAATCATCGCATTTGCTATGACAGCAGGAGTGTGAGGGATGTCGCTTCCCAGGTCGCATTTGCGACACCTGCAACTGGACAAATATTGAGGGACGAGATATTTTGGTCTCATTTTCATATTTTAGAACCCTAAACTCAGTAGGAGGCGATTTGAAGAGGAATTTTCATCAATATATCTTAGATTTTAAAATCAAAATCATGTGAATCAAAGTCGACTTTAGAGAAACTTTGTCTATGTTTTAGAAAATGAGAATTTGAGTTTTGAAAGTCGATTTAGCCTCGACTTTTGAAACTAATCACATATATGAACTTGTGGGGTCATGGATAGTCGGAATCTACCATTGGACCCGGATTTTGACCGGGCGAGCCTCGAGTTGACTTTTGTTATCTTTTGAGGAATTGTGTAAAGATCATTCCTTTAATTATTGGAATTGATTTATCTTGCATTATTTGGTGTTATTGAGTCGATTTTTATTAGATTTGAGCTGAGCAGAGGTTAATTGTAAATTAAAAGCTATTTTTGAGTATTGATTGAGGGCTTTTGAGGTAAGTAAATTGCCTAACGTTGTGTGATGGAACTACCCCATCGGGATTGATTTGTTTGCTCTATTTGAACTACGTAAAAAATGTGTACCCGAGGTGACGAGTATGTACACGACTTATATGTGGAAATTTGGTTGTTTAGTCTAGTAGGTTTCTTATGTACATTAAAATGAAGTTTCCTTAACATGTTATCTCCTCCATTGCTAAATTTACCCTTATATGTCTTATTTGAAGTTGATTGGTTCATGTTCTATCCTTTATTGCCAAATATACTCTTATACGCCTTAATTGAAGTTGTTTCCTCTTTTATTGCCATGTTATCTCTTCCGTAGTTGATTATCCTTAATTGAATTTATTGTTACCTCTTCCATTATTGACTTTCCCTTCTTTGAAGTAATTGTCACGCGTGGCAAGACAAGGGGGCCTATGTCGGGGATGATTTGTGAAGACTTGTGATGTCCTAGGGGCTTTGTTATTGATGATATTTTTGTAGTGGTGTGCCTACCTTGTGTGAGTTATGCATTTTACATTTTGTTGTGTTGTTTTCTATGTGCCATTAATTGTCTCTGATCTTGTTTGTTTACTCGAATTGTGATAGAATACTTGCACAAGCATACAATGTAGTTAGTCACTCATACTAGTCCCAGAAGATGAATCTTGATATTTATTGATCATTTACATATATTCTTGTATACATGCCTTCTGTGTGAGTTGTACCATTGGCACGTGAGTTGTCAGTGTAGATATGAGATATTTTTGTTATTGGCACGTGATTTGTTCGTGCAGTTATGAGTTATTGTTATTGCTGGCATGTGAGTTGTCCATGCATCACGTGAGTTAGCCGTGCGGTTGTGATTTGTAACGTGGGCCCAAGATGCTAAGTGATTAGGGTTCGTGATTTGGGACCCATGATTTGTGATTGAGAGGTATGGTACCTCGGGCAAAGTGTTGAATAAATCTTGTGTGAAAGCGGTTGTTCTTATTGAGTTGTTACTTGTTTTCCTTTAATTGGTGTCACCGGACTTAAACTGTATTTTGATTACTTAATGGCGTTATTACATGTTGGCTCATAATTGTTAATTGTTGTTCTAGTTCTTATTGCAAGTATTGTAGAAGCATTATTATTATGTTTAGCGTTATATTATTCCCTGTTAGTTTCACCCTCACAATTGTACAGGTTATTATGTCTAGTAGGTGTCTCGATTGTTCCTTGTCACTACTCCACCGAGGTTAATCTTGATACTTACTGGGTACCGCTTTGGTGTATGCATGCTACACATTTTGCACATTTTTGTGCAGATCCAAGTACTTCAGAGTTTGTTGATCATTAGCTAGCTGATCGGGCATTGCTGTGGAGACTCAAAGTATACCTGTCGTCGCGTTTGCAGGCCTTAGAGTCACCTTCTAAAGTTTATTTCGTACTGTTTATTTCTATTCCGGAACATTTGTACTTTGAGATTTTCTAGTGAACTCAATAGAGCATATGACTTGTACAACTGGTTTTGGGATATTGTATCGTACTTGGGATCATTGGCTTATTATAGAAATTTCGGTTTCATGCTTAATAGTCGATTGGTTAAAATCTGTAATAAATTCAGTAAGTGTTAGGCTTGCCTAGTCTTGGAGACTAGGTTCCATCATGACATCCTACAGAGGGAAATTTGGGGTGGTGACAAGTTGGTATTATAGCTCTAGGTTCATAGGTGCTACACGTCATGAGCAAGTTTAGTAGAGTCTTGCGGATCGGTACGAAAATGTTTGTACTTATCTTCGAGAGGCTACAGAACTATTAGGAAACTTCGCATACTTCATTCCTATCGTGCAAGTTTATTGATTTCAGAGTTTGAGCCTTCGTCATTTTATTCTCTCACAAATGGTGAGAATACGAGTTACAGTTACTAATGACGCTAGCCGTAGAACTAGTATTTCTAGGGGTCGTGGCAGAGGCAGAGGCTGAGGAGGAGCAAGTGCCAGAGTAGCATCTGAGTAGCCACCATTAGCTCCGATTGGGGGACAGGCACCGGAGGTGCCTGTTGCTACCCCGGGACTTCAACATACTTTAGCACAGTTCCTGAGCATGTTTGATACATTGGCTCAGGCAGGATTGATTCCGATTGCACCCATTACTTCTAAAACCGGGAGAGGATCTCAGACTCCCACCGCTCGTACTCCAAAGCAGTAGGTCCACATTGGTCAGGTTCCAGGTGTCATGCCAACACGGCCTATTATTCCAGTTCAGCCTGAGGTCAGACCAGGGGCATCTGAGGAGGAGCAGCTGAGACTTGAGAGATTCAAGAAGTATCATCCTCCTACTTTCAGTGGCTTAGCTTCAAAGGATGCACACAATTTTCTAGAGAAGTGTCATCGTATTCTCCGCACCATGTGTATTGTGGAGAGGAGCGGGGTTGATTTTAGTACGTTCCAGCTGTCAGGAGAAGTGTATCTGTTGTGGCGGGCTTATAAGGAGGGTAGCCCAGCCGATGCAGCTTCACTTTCATGGACTCAATTTTCAGAGATATTCTTGAGAGAGTTTGTTCCCCAGTCCCTTCGGGATGCATGGCACACACAGTTCGAGCAGCTGCGCCAGGGTACCATGTCAGTATCAGAGTATCTTGTTAGATTTAGTGATTTGTCCAGGCACGCACCTTCTTTGGTTTCTACAGTTAGAGAGCGAGTCCACAAATTCATTGAGGGGCTCAGTTATGATATTCGATTTTTGTTGGTCAGCCAGTTCAGTTGGCACTTCAGGCATTACGTGGTGCTTCGAATATCCATAGGTCCAAGAGTACCTATACCGGACAGCTTCGATAGCCACGTCAGTGGAGAGGTTGCTTAGAGTGTTGAGATACCATCCACATGGTGAGAAATTATCCCAGACTCCTGACAGATGTGTCACAGAGAGGTATTCAGGCTTTGAATTCTGCTCTAGTTGCTTCTATACATGCACCACCAGCTAGGGGCGGAGGTCAGGCAGGTAGAGGTCACCCTAAAGGAGGAGGTCGGGCCCATTGTTACACTCTTCCTTGTTGGGATGAGGCCGATGAACTAGATGATGTCATTACAGGTATGATTTCAGTTGATTATAGAGATGCATTTGTGTTACTTCGATCGGGTCACATTTATTGGTACCTAACGTCATATATGGTTGTGTGTTTTGCGATTCATCTATTATGTTAATGTGTTCATGCCAGTTAAGGAATTCTATTTTGATAGCCCATATTTATCGTCCTGGTTTAGTTTCTATTGAGGGTCATGAGGTTTGGGTTGACTTTTTGTTAGTTAATACAGTAGGTTTTGACGTGATTTCTAGGTGGTTTGGCCACGATTTGTGATCTAGGTGCTCTATAGGTATGAGAAGTTATTTCGTGTTGTAGTTTTGGTTCTACACTATTTAGCTACTAGAATGTTTTAGTTGATGAAATGTTTCTTTTACTTGTGATTCCGAGTGAAGGATGGGGATCTAATGTTCTTGGCGAATAGGTGTGTTTGTGCTGGGCTATGTGTCGCGGTGAGGTCATATTAAGGTAAGATCTGATGTGGTTGTTGCGTGTGTCTTGCTTCTTCCTTGTGGAATAAATTTGCAGTATGGCATTGGTGGGGGAGTTGTGCATGTTTTCTTGTTTGATGATTCTCTCATGTGTTCCTCTTTCCAAATTCAGGCATATCCGAGTTGTGCTCGTTGGGTTTGGATTGCGATGTATGTGCCCGAGTGGCATTTGATGTGGCTTGTTGATCGGATGAGTAGTTATGAGTCTCGCATGTTTCTTGCATTAGTTTCAGTGTTGTGAAGGTTTGGAACAAGGTTCATGTAAATATGAAGTTGTTTGCCGGTACCGGGGTTAGTATTGGGCAGTTGTTGTAGTTAGTATTTTTGCTATGGGCATGTGGATGATGTGCTATGTCGTGTGGTTATACCTTGTGGGTGCAAGTATGAGCTGTTATAGCTAGTTGAGTGTTTTATAGTGTGTTTTTGTGATTATAGGGTACTTCGTAGTTGTGTAAAATTTGATTCTAAGGCTTATAGGCATGAGTAGAAGGAATAATCTTCGGTTGAGATGATGTTGTCAATTTTATGTGGTTTAGGGTGACGTGGGATCACATGTGTGTATGTCGATGGAGAGTTCATACAGTGATTTGGTGCTTGGGGAAAGACTCTTGGCACGTTTGAGGACGAAAGTTTATTTAAGAGGGGAAGAATGTAACGAACCGACCGGTCATTTTGAGCTTTAGCGATATGTTCAGTGGTTCGGGGTCTTGAATAACTTCATATACCCGAAATCGAATTCGGAGGTCCGTAGGTTGATTTGTATTTTTTTACCGAAAGTTGGAAATTTAAAGGCTTACAATTTTTATAAGTTTGACCGTAGGTTGACTTTATAGCTATCGTGTTTGAATTTCTTTTTCAGGATATGGAATAGGTCCGTTTTGTCATTTGGAACTTACCTACAAAGTTTGGTGTCATTCCAAGTTAATTTGATAGGAATCGGATGCACGCTTGTGTTTTAAGAAGTTTTTGAGTTTCATGTTGAGTTCATGTGTTTTGAGGTCTGATTCATGATTTTGGATGTTATTCTGATGATTTGATCATGCGAGCGAGTTCCGTTATGTTTCTAGACTTGTGTTGATGTCTGGTTTGGATCCCCGAGGGATCGGGTGAGTTTCAGACGTGTTTCGGAGAGTTCATAGGAGGTTCAAATTTTTGGTTGTGCTCAGATCTCGCATTTGCGACTATCGCATTTGCGGGCTTCTTCATCGCATTTGTGAAGAGCACTGTGTCCTAAAGTGTTCGCATTTGCAAACTCCCCATCGCATTTGCGATACTGGCATGGGCTGGGAATTGGTCGCATTTGCGATAACTTTGATCACTTTTGCGGTAGTCCACAATTCGCAGTTGCGAGCTAATCCTTGCATTTGCGATAACAACAGAGGTATGAGGGTCTTCGCTTTTTGCAATGGTTTCTTTGCATTTGCGGGGTTCGCATTTGCGGACACCATGTCGCATTTGCGACACCTGCGACTGGACAAAAAGATGAGGGACCAGATTTTTGTTCTCATTTTCGTCTTTTGCAACCCTAGACTCGGTAGAAGGCAATTTTGAAGAGGGATGTTCATCCACAAACTTTGGGTAAGTGATTCTAATCCATTTCTAACCATATTCCATCAATATATCTTAAATTATAACATCAAAATCATGTGAATCAAAGTTGAATTTTTATAAACTTTGTTTATGTTTTGGAAAATGAGAATTTGAGTTTTGAGAGTCGATTTAGACTAGGATTTTTAAATTAATCACATATATGAACTTGTGAGGTCATGGGTAGTCGAAATCTAACATTGGACCCGGGTTTTAACCGGGCGAGCCCCGAGTTGAATTTTTTTGATTTTTGAGGAATTGTGTAAAGATCGTAGCTTTAATTATTGAAATTGATTTCTCTTGCATTATTTGATGTTATTGAGTCGATTTTGATTAGATTTGAGCCGAGAGGAGGTTAAATTTAAAGGAAAAGATATTTTTTAGTATTGATTAAGGGCTTTTGAGGTAAGTATCTTGCCTAATTTTGTGTGGGGGAACTACCTCGTAGGGATTGGTTTGATTGCTCTATTTGAACTACGTGAAAGACGTGTACCCGAGGTGACGAGTGTGTACATGACTTATATGTGGAAATTTGATTGTTTAGTCTCATAGGATTCTTATGTACATTAAAATGAAGTTGCCTTAACATGTTATCTCCCCCATTGCTAAATTTACCCTTATATGTTTTATTTGAAGTCGATTGGTTCATGTTCTATCCTTTGTTGCCAAATATACTCTTATACGCCTTAATTGAAGTTGTTTCCTTTTTTATTGCCATGTTATCTCTTTCGTAGTTGATTATCCTTAATTGATGTTATTGTTACCTCTTCTATTGTTGACATATCCTTATTTGAAGTAATTATTACATGTTATCTCTCTTATTGTTGAGTTATTCTTATTTGGAATCATTGTTACATGTTATCTCTCTAATTATTGAGTTATTCTTATTTGAAACCAATGTTACATGTTATCTCTCCTATTGTTGAGTTACTCATATTTGATAACGTTGGTACACATTATCCTTATTATTTTTGAGTTATTCTTATTTAAATCCATTATTTCGTGTTATGTCTTTCATTGGGAGCTCGTTCTACCATTTCTTTGTATTTATGATTCTTGTGCTGATTCACTTGCCGTACTTCCGTGTTGTTATTGTTGTACTCACTGTTGTTGAGCCGAGGGCTGTGTGTATTTGTGGTATTGGAATCGTTTTGAGAAAATATTGTGGCATATGGGCACATGAGGTGCGAGTTGTTATACTGTGTTGTTATGTTCTTTGCACACGTGATATTGTTGAGAGGATTGTCGAGGTTTTCGTACATGAGTTGTCCGTGCTATTGATCTTATTGATATTTGCACATGCGGCATGACAAGATGGACTATATGTGTCGGTTTACGCATATGTCGATACAAGGCGAGAATATTATTATGCGCGTGCGGCGAGACAAGGCGGGCATTTATTTTATTATTGCACACATGGAGAGCCAAGAGGGGCTATGTCAGGGATGATTTGTGATGACTTGTGTTGGCCTGGGGGCATTGTTATTGACAGTATTTGTGTAGTGGTGTGACTATCTTGTGTGAGTCATGCATTTTACATTTTGTTGTGTTGTTTCCTATGTGCCAATCGTTGTCTCTGATCTTACTTGTTGACTCGAGTTGTGATAGAATATTTGCACAAGCATACACCATAGTTAGTAACTCATACTAGTCTGAGAAGATGAATCTTGATGTTTATTAATCATTTACATGTATTCTTGTATACATGCTTTATGTGTGTGAGTTGTACCATTGGCACATGAGTTGTCCGTGTGGATATGAGATATTTCTGTTATTGGCACGTGAGTTGTCCGTGCGGTTATGAGTTATTGTTATTGCTGGCAAGTGAGTTGTCCATGCAAATATGAGATATTGCCACTTCCTTAGCACGTGAGTTGTCCGTGTAGATATGAGGTATTAATGGTGTTAGCACGTGAGTTGTCCGTGCAACATGTGAGTTAGCCGTGCGGTTGTGATTTGTAATGTGGGCACAAGATGCCAAGTGATTAGGGTTCGTAATTTGGGACCCGTGAATTGTGCTTATAAGGTGCGGTATCTGGGGAAAATTCTTGAATAAATCTTGTGTGGAAGCGGTTATTCTTATTGAGTTTTCACTTGTTTTCCTTTACTTGGTGTCACCAAACATAAGCTGTATTCAACTTACTTTACGGTGTTATTACATATTGGCTCCTTGTTGTTAATTGTTGTTCTAGTACTTATGTCACGACCCAATTTCACCTATAGGCCGTGAGGGCACCCAACATCACATCTAGGCAAGCCAACTAGTGAATCAAACATACATTTATTCTTTTAAAAATTTTCGAGTAATCAAACTCTTCTTACTTGCAATAATGGAGAAAAATATGAAAGATCCTATTAAATAAAAACCAAGAAAAATAATAAAATCCACAATTCTACTAGTGTGTGTGCCAAGATCTGGTGTCACAAGTGTATGAGCATCTAGTAAATTATAGAAAAACTATAAATACTTTCCGAAATAAAATAGACAAAGTACAAATACAAGGAGAGACACTAGTTGTTATAGAACGCCTCAGAAAGGCAGTTCACCACTAAGCTTCGGGATAGCGTGGGTACGTCCCGGTAGGTCCACCTATAACACCTGCCTCAGGTCCTGCACAAAAAGTGCAGCAAGCATAGCATGAGTACGTAAACAACGTATACCCAGTAAGTATCAAGCCTAATCTCGAAGAAGTAGTGACGAGAGGTTGACTTTGACACTCACTATGGGTCAATAATATTAAAATTAGTAACATTTAATTAAACATGATTTACATGAACAACAATAATTTCCTTATTGAGCAGAATTAATTATTCTCAAATTTCAATAATTTCTAATTTATCAATTTACTTCACAAGCTGCAATAAAATATCAAGGTATCGTTTAATTATTGTTATTAGGCACGATTTCTCCTGAGGTCATTCGGCCCGATCCAAAATGTCGTATACACTGCCAAGGGATGTGCCGCACGATCAATAGATGCATCTATACTACCGAGGCATTCGGCTCGCTCCACAAGAAAGGAGGACATTTTCTTATGAACCTCCGGAAATGAGAAGTCATTATTATAAAGCTAACACGTAAGGATGTACAACTTCTTTTAACAAATAAATGATTTACACAAAAATTCAAGTATTTGGAATTTCGATCTTTTACTATTTCCCCTAACAATTTATAATATAATCACAATATTTTAATTAAATAGACGGTGCCATTATCACAAGTATTTCATGATTTGAGTCCTAGACATAATTAGTAGCTACGCACAGACTCTTGTCACCTCGTGCTAACGTAGCCCCCACAATTAACAACAATTATTAATTTAAATCACCTATGGGATAAATTTCCTCTTACAATGTTAGACAAGAGACTAACCTTGTCTCAAAGTCTACTTCCCGATCACAACATCGCGTTAAAGTCTCAATTCGATGCCGAAATATCCAAAACTATCCAATGTTATATAAAATAATTAATACATGCTCAATAATTTGAAATTAGGCTATTAAATAAATTACCCGACCCAAAATGGTAAAATTTCTAAAATTCACCCCAGGCCCACGTGCCCGGATTTCGAAAATATTCGGAGGAAAACGTTGCCCATAATCTCAAGAACTCAAATGTACAATTTCCATCCAATTCCATAACCATTTTCGTGGTTAAAATTATATTTTTATAAAATCTAGGTTTTTTATCTAAACCCTTGATTCTCCACAATTTGCAGGTTATAATCTTCCCACAATCTATGTACTTAACTCCAAGCATGAAGAATTAACTTACCTTCAAATTGCTAGTTGAAATCCCCTCTCAAAAAGCTCCAAAATCGTCCAAGAATGGAGAAAATGGGCTTAGAAATGGCTGAGCCCCATTTTAAATACATTCTGCCAAGCAGCCCTCTAGCTTCTGCAGCTCGCAAGCCGCTTCTGCGGCTCCGCATCTGCGGAAAAGACCTTGCAGATACGATTTCCCCTTAGCCGGCTGCATTCGCTTCTGTAGTCAGAGTATTGTAGAAGCATTGTTATCATGTTTAGCTTTATATTGTTCCCTGTTAGTTTCACCCTTATACTTGTACAGGTTATTATGTCTAGTAGGTGTCTCGACTGTTCCTCGTCACTACTTTATCGAGGTTAGTTTTGATACTTACTAGGTACCGCTGTGGTGTACCCATGCTACGGTTGCTACACCTTTATTTGCAGATCCAGGTACATCGGAGTTTGTTGATCATTATCTAGCTGATCGGGCATTTCTGTGGAGACTCAAGGTATACTTGCCATCGCGTTCGCAGGCCTCAGAGTCACCTTCTAAAGTTTATTTGGTACTGTTTATTTCTATTCCCGAACAGTTGTACTTTGAGATTTTTTAGTGAACTCAGTAAAGCTTATGACTTGTACTACCAGTTTTGGGATATTGTATCGTACTTGGAATCGTTGGCTTATTATAGAAATTTGTGTTTCATGCTTAATAGTCGATTGGTTAAAATCTATTATAAATTCAGTAAGAGTTAGGTTTACCTACTCTTAGAGACTAGGTGCCATCACGACATCCTACAGAGGGAAATTTTGGGTCGTGACAATTAATCCTGGCTCTACTTATTCATATGTGTAGTCATACTTATCTACTTGTCTGAATATGCCATGTGATTTGCTTGTTAACCCTGTATCTACATCGGTTGGGGATTCCTTTATAGTGAATCGAGTGTATCGGTCATGTGTGGTCAATATATGTGGTTTTGAGATGAGAGAAGACTTTCAATTGTTAGATATGGTAGATCTTATTGTGATCTTGTGTATCGATTGGATATCTCTGTACCATGTTATTCTTGATTGTCACACAAAGATCGTGACATTGGTTATGCCAGGGTTGCCGAGGTTGGAATGGAGGGGTTCTCTTGGTCATACTCCTAGTAGAGAGATCTCATTTTTGAGGCTCAATAGATGGTTGGGAAGGAACGTTTGGTGTATGTATCTTTTGTCATAGATGTTAGTACTAAAACTCCTACTATTGAGTCAGTCCCAGTAGTGAGGGAGTTTCCATATATGTTTCTTACAGACCTACCGGTCATGCCACCCAATAGGGATATTAATTCGTCACCAGGCACTCAGCCTATCTCTATTCCACCACATAGCATGGCTCTAGATGAGTTGAAGGAATTGAAAGAGCAGTTATAAGAGTTGTTGGATAAGAGTTCATCAGGTCTATTGTATCACCTTGGGTGTGCCGGTGTTGTTTGTACAGAAGAAGGATGGGTCTATAAGAATGTGTATTGACTACAAGTAGTTGAACAAGGTTACCAACAAGAACAATTACCCACTACCATACATGATGATTATTTGATCAGCTTCAGGGTGCTAGAGTGTTCTCAATGATTGACTTGAGATCGGGGTACCATTATTTGAAGATTAGGGCTTCGGACATCCCTAAGACGGCTTTTAGGACTCGTTATGGGCATTATTAGGTTTAGGTGATGTCTTTTGGTTTGACCAATATCCCATAAGCTTTCATGCATTTGATGAATAATGTGTTCTAACATTATTTGTATTATTTTATCATTATGTTCATTGATTATATCTTGGTATACTCCCATAGTAGGGAGGAGCACAAGCAGCATTTGAGGATTGTGCTTCAGACTTCGAGGGAGAAGAAGTTGTATGGTGAGTTCTCCAAGTATGAGTTTTGGTTAGACTCGGAGATATTCTTGGGCCGCGTGGTGTACAGTTAAGGGATCAAGGTGGATCCGAAGAAGATTGAAGCACTTCAGAGTTGCCCCAAACCTTCTACCGCTACAGAGATCAGGAGTTTCTTAGGTTTGGGTGGTTACCGTCATCGCTTTGTGGAAGAGTTTTCATCTATAGCATCTCCATTGATTGAGTTGACTCAGAAGGGTGCTTTATTCAGATGGTATGACGAGTGTAAGGAGATATTTCAAAAGCTCAAGACTGCTTTGACTACAACTCCAGTTTTTGTGTTTCCTCGAGATTAGAGATGTATATTGTTTATTGTAATGCTTTGAGCGTTGGCTTCGGCGTCTGTTGATGCAGGACGGTACGATGATTGCTTATGCGCCGCGCAAGTTGAAGCCCTATGAGAACAACTACCCAGTTCGTGATTCAGAGTTGGAAGTTATTATTCACGCACTCCAAATTTGGAGGCACTGGTGAGTTTTGGATCGTGGAATTTATGCCCAATTCAACAAGTCACATCCCTAGACATGGTTCTAAGCCACAATTATGATTCATTACGTAGTTATAAAATTAATGAATCATGAATAATAAGCTCACATAGTTCAAAAAGGAATAATCATAATCCAAACATTTACCAGATACAGTCATAAACTAGCCACGCATATATGCTTATCGCCTCGCATATAAATAGCTCCTAAATCAAGAAACAAGTAGCAAATAGATCACTTATGGGGAGAATTCCTTCTTAAAAGGAGAAACAAGAGACTTACCTCCACCCGGCAAGCTTTAATCAACAACAACTGTGTTTTCCTTTAAAATCCAATATCAAACGACTCGAATCTAGTGAAATAAAACTCAATCAAGTCAAATAAAAAAAAGCCATATGAATTAATTTCAAACAATAAAGATTCAATCTTTAATTAAATCCCAAAAGTCAACAAAAGTAAACCCGGGCCCACATGGTCAAATCCGAGTAAAGGGGTAGATCTCGACTACCCATAATTTTACGAGTCCAAATATATGATTATATTTCAAAATCGAGTCAAAATCGACCCCCGAATCCCGAAATAACACCCTCTTAAGTTATAGACAAAAATCTCAAAATTCCGCTTTAAAATTTCAAATTTTAGGTGTAGAAATCCATGTGGAATCAAGATAAATAGCCAAATCCATAAAAATTACTTACCTCCAAACTTGTAGTGAAATTCCTCTTAAATTCTCCTCCTTTCGATGTCTAGGGCCAAAATATGAAATAACGGAAAAAGTCCCAAAATTAAACAACTTAAATCACTACTAGCAAATACTCTTCGCGATCGCGGCCAAACCCATGCGATTGCGATGCACAAATAAGCATTGCCTCCAGAACCTTCTATGTGAACGCAGCGTAGACCACGTGAACACGAAGGTGAACTAAGCTTTCCACTCTGCGAATGTAAGGGACCAAACGTGAACACGGAAGACTATTACCCGACCTCATCCAACATTTCGTGAACGTGAAGCATCAAGCCCCCATCTTCCAAACATATTACGCTAACGCGATACCATGCCCGCGAACATGAAGAACAAATGCTAGCATGAAAAATCTTTCTCAGTGATCGCGAGCCCATCTTTACGATTGCGAAGCACTGCAACTCAGCTGCTCTAATACATATTGAAATGGTCTGAAACCACCCCGGATCACCAATAAGTCCAAATACCTTATCAAAACTTATCTGAAGGCTCTAAAAACCACAAATAACATCAAAACCAAGAAATAAAGATTAAAATCATTCTATTAACCTCCAAACATTCTAACTTTGCCAAATGCATCTAAATCACACTTTGACATTCCGGATTACAACCAAATCTTGCACACAAGTTCCAATCAACTTAATGAACCTATCAAAAATCTGGGAACACCTCTGTGATCCCGATAATACAAAAGTCAACTTTCGGTCAAACCTATGAACTCTCCAATTCTTTAAATTGCCAAATACAGCCAAAACCTTGTAGGAACATCCAAATTTTAATCCGAACACATGTCAAAGTCCAAATCACCATACGAAATTATTGAAACCATCCAATCTCGATTCTTAAGTCATTTACCCAAAAGTCAAACCTTGGTAAACTCTTCCAACTTAAAGCTTCCAAATTAAGAATTACTCTTCCAAATCTATCACAAACCGTACATTCAAGTCATAATGCATAATATGAAGCTACTCACCCCCTCAAACCACCGAACAGATTGCTAAAGCTCAAAATAACCGATCGGGTCATTACATTTTCCCCCACTTAAATATACGTTCATCCTCGAACGCGCCAAGAGTCATCTCAAAGCCATCACATAGCTGTATAAACTCATCATACACATGACCATGAATAATTCCATTCCACCTTGATCCATATATGTCAATTAACACAATCTCGACTAACGATTCTTCCTGCAGCTATAGCTTATAGGCCTTAGAATCAAATCCCAACACCTAAATTTTCCTATAAGATATGATTCTTGTATATATACACTATATCAATCCCCAAAAGTTGAATCAATTCATAAATATACTCCCACGGGTTAACCACATGATATACCCCATAACTCATATGCTCATAACTATATCTTTTGCCCGCAATAATAGCTCATTACCAAAACCGGTACCCATAACGTACATCATATCAAATAAAACCTTGTTCCACTGCAAGTGATGAAGAAGCATGTAGAAACTCATAACCACCTTTCAAGTCAATATGTCATAGAGTTCTCTCGCCCGACAAGAACCATTCTGAATTCCAAACTGACTAATGGTCGTCTTCTTCCAAACATACCTTATACAGATCTGATTGCACCAATTCCAGATCCAATAACCGTGTCTTAACCATTACAAAGCTTCTTAATTAGCATGCGGCATCCAATGCCATCTAGAACCTCATACGATGCAATCGATGAATTAAACAAGCAATAGCTCGAATATGACCAATATTAAAAAAAGAAGGTCCAAAAAGAGATCTACACAAAAGTTTAACAGCTATAACAATAGAAGCATAATCCAGTGTACTCTTCCCACAAAGGGAAAACATAACACACGAAATAAACACCAGGAGTGGTATCCCACATAACTCCATTGGATGCCGAAACCTGATCAAAACATATCAATCCACACGGGGATACCCGTCGAACCATAATGTGCATACTCACAAAACACATGTATATCAAAAATAGGCATGAAAAGTGCATAAACATAGGCATTGGAATACGGATAACATAATGTGCTACCGGGAAAAAGCTAGTCATGACTAAGGTGCAATAGACAAATCAATATCTCAAGAGCCATATCGCTCAAGTAATGCCACAAAGTCTAAACATGGCCACAACATATGTGTGAATAATCAAGTAATTTTACAACCCGCCGTACATAAGAGACTAATACATGAAATAGACCGGGGCATGAATAAGATCAAGTCCACCCAATGATGTACCCATAACAACCGCTGCAATGAGTAAGAAAATCCAATCTAGTGTAGTAAACATATTCTCATTAGGATTACGAATAGGGCCCCAACCCGATTCAAATCATTCTGATATAGGTAAACAACCCTCCAAGAGTCCACAGTAACCCTATCCATGCCACATACAATCAACTATAAAATCCTGAACATAATTTCACAGCATGCAACTAAAGGAATAATCTGCCTCTCAGAAATGCAATCTCTAAGTTTCAAGAATACACAATCTCCATACCTGATATCTAACTCTCCCACTTAAGTGACAGCCACATCATGTATCCACAATCACATTGTGAGAAATGCTACCATAAATCTCTCGAACCTAGCTACAAAACCTTAACATCAACGATTATCAACCATACAATCCTTGTAGTACTAATCAAGCATCTGCAAATCAATATACAATGCGTCTTCTATAGCACACATCATTCTCTGATGATACCAGATAATGCTAGCATGATTTTAGACATATGAAATCTCTTGTGGTATTTAGAACATACGACCTACCTTTCAGAATTGTACCGCAACCTTGTCCATTCTATTCGAATTTCACAAAGCTCACCGCATCTATCATGCTATTACATAGAACTCGAGAATCTCGTTACCAACTTTAAATGACAAGTAGAGTTAGCATTACATCGACAAGAATCTTGCACTTAACTCATTTAAAGAGATATTTACGGCAAGTAACAAACTTTCCATACCCGTAGGAGACATCCACCCCAAATTGAGGTCAAAATCATCATATCCAAGCCATCGAAATTGAACCCCTTTAAATCAACCAAATCATGCCCGTTGTCAAGTCTAAAAGTATTGCCTCAAAACATTTGTAAAGCCTCATTGTACCACAGGAATCGATCATCACTATTACCATGCTGATCTAAGTCACTGCTAAATTGGCCCAACTTTTTCCAATTCCTCTTGACTTTCCTTTAAGATAACATGTATCTTCCAACTACACTATGGACCTCAACCAAAACTCATGTCAAGTGATCACAACATGAATCCACGTTGTCCATAGACCTATAATCCACTTTATTCCCTCTCATGCACCCAATAATACCTCAAACCAAAATGCCCGCTCCGAAGAGTCCTTCTACGAATTCGAAGCTTTTTCTTCCATCTCTCAACAATGTATCACAAAACCATAATGATATAGAAATACTTCGAGTACCTTTCATAATCCATCGCAAATCTTGAATCCTTAGTGACACATGATTCCAAAAATCCTTAGATACCACAAATCGAATCTTGAATCCATTAGAACCATCCTCGAGAGTCACCCACGTACCTACTTCGAAATATACAACCAAACTTGCCAAAAAACAAGTGATCTGTTAGCACATGAATACCCAAATAAGAGGAACCGAGTAAATCTTTTCCCTTGCACACTACATCCACAAAGGAATATCAACCTTGAGTCGTTTGACAACCTCCCTATAGCCATAATGTTTAATAAATCATGCGTCTAACAAATTCATAGCTTGCATCATCCTCAAAGTCTTCCTCATCTAGTCATAACTAATCTGCAATCGTCCATTGGTCCGAATTCTGTAACAACACATGACCATGTGATCGAATATGGTAGACTCCCCCACTTGGCTTTAAGCCACAGTCACATAATCCAAGTACCTACAATGACTTCTCCTCCTTAGCTACCATGATCCCACACCATTAATCAGCTGAATTTCCCATAAGCTCATGTTGTACTAGCCATAAAACAACCCAAATCATCAGCCCTAATACTCTCCGAAACTCATGATAGTTGTAACATCTTCCTCAAGCGATCAAGAGCCACATTGTAGCACACACATCCTACTGGATAGAAGGTAAAACTTTTCATAGGAACATCATAAGAAATTATGCAACTCCCGAATCTTCTCACAGAAGATAGTCCACCTGTGTAACTTCCTATCAACTACTTTCTATGACCTTGCTATGGACATTACACTATGCAATCAATGGCTCCTCCCGAGTTTACACTCGTCCACAAGCTGTAATAATAATTTTCATCCCACCAATGAACAACTGAAAGATCCATCAACATATCCCAAAACTCAAGGCTGTATTGCACACCAAGATGATGATCAAGCATTCACATTCCCTTAGTAGCTCAAGAAAACCCTTCTCGTCAAATTTGAACTCTCAGAGTGTAAGAAGTCATACCCAAAATGAAGCGCGTAGACTTAGTCATTTGCCTACAATGACCCAAATAACATCAAACTTCCTGAAGGTCCATGGCAACCCTACCTCCATCACCTATAATACTTCTTCAAACCATGATTGGTCTTCATAGAACTTAAATGAATACAATATTGCATACTATGAGTCTCCTCATGGATCAACTCCCTCAACTAATCAACACTAGAAACATAAATCTGACCCTGAAGCTAAAATACACCATCATTTCCAATGACTACCTTGCGACACCGTGTCTTTAGGGACAAGAAAATAAAGACCATCATACTAATGAGCCTTAATGCGCTCAAACAAGGATGATTGTGCAATCACATAGTGTAAGAATTCTATCCATCTTATAATATCCAATCTCACAAATATATTAGA
Source organism: Nicotiana tomentosiformis (assembly GCF_000390325.3). Lineage (NCBI taxonomy): Eukaryota > Viridiplantae > Streptophyta > Magnoliopsida > Solanales > Solanaceae > Nicotiana > Nicotiana tomentosiformis. The sequence continues at coordinate 81,832,429 of NC_090815.1, forward strand.
CAAGGCTTGAATATCCATAGACAGATGCCTCCCTCTCCGTTCAAGCAAACTCCAAACTCCAAATCATGAATCGAACATTCCTTCTCATAGAGATTCAACTATCGTGACACATAAGTAATTACTTTACCATTCTGCACCAACCACGCACGAAGATCAATACGTGAAGCATCACAATACACTATCTATAGCCCTGAACCTATGGGGAACACCAATATTGGGTTGAAATAATTGAACACCCTCCACAAGGCGACGGTTGTAGTCTGCCCTTATAACATATGAGAATAACACCCCGCCCCACATCTGTAGCATCACCGCACTCATCAGTGCCCAAATGATATCAAGTACTCAACGTCGCATAAGAATAAATAGGAAGGAAGTCTTCAAGCCAAAATAAAACCTCAGATAAGGAATAGAGAATGTAAAAGTTCCTAAATATGTAATGACCCGGTTAATCGTTTTGAGAGTTATATCCCTGATCCCCTATTAACTGCTTCTCCCATATTTATTTCTACTATTGTGAATTTCCGGGAGGTTTCGTTTTGGTTTTTGGAGTGTTTTGGGATACTTAGTCCCTAAATGGAGGTTTAAGCCTTAGGATTTGGGCCATAGTCGGAACTGTATGAAGATGACTCCGGAATGGAGTTCCATCGGTTCTGTTAGCTCTGTTAGATAATTTTGGACTTAGGGGCATGTCCGGATAGTGTTTTGGAGGTCTATAGCTCATTTAGCCTTGAAATGGCGAAAGTCGAAGTTTTGGAGATTTGGACCGGTATTGGAATTTTGATACCGCGGTCAGATTCTGATTCCGGAAGTTGGAATAGGTCCGTAGGGTTGAATATGACCTATGTGCAAAATTTGGGGTCAGTCGGATGTGGTTTGATAGGTTCCGGTATCGGTTGTCGAATTTGGAAGCTTCAAGTTCTTTAAGTTTGAATCGGAGGATGATTCATGATTTTAGCATTGTTTGAGGTGGTTTGAAGGATCGACTAAGCTTGTATGGTGTTTTGGGATTAGTTGGTATATTTGGTTGAGGTACTGGGGGCCTCGGGTGTGTTTTGGATGCTCAACGGACCATTTTGGACTTAAGGAAGATAGTATATTTTCTGGTGTTTTGTTGCAGACTTTTTCTTCATCGCGTTCGCGAAGGAGGTCTCGCGATCACGTAAGTCAATCTGAGTGGCCAGCTAAAGTTGTTCTTTGCATTCATAAATTTGAGGACGCGATCGCGTAGGTTGGTCAGGCTGTTCATCGCGAATGCATGGGCTAGGCCGCGTTCGCGAAGAGGAAGTAAAGCAGTAGTGGAATTTAAGTGTTATTCTTCGTGAACGCGTGGGGTTGTTCACGATCGCGTAAGCATGAGGGCTAATGAACCGCATTCGCATGGAGATTTTTGCGTTCGCGTAGGGTTAAATCCTGTGGCAGTGAAGTTGTTCTTCGCGATCGCGAGGCTATTTCCGCGATTGCGATAAAGAAATCACTAGGCATAATTAAAGGTTCAAATCGAGGGTTTATGTAATATTTCACCATTTGGACTTGAGAGCTCGGAATTTGGCAATTTTTGGAGGGATTTTCATGTGGGTGTTTGGGGTAAGTGATTCTTGCCTAGTTTTGGTTAATTTTCATGATTATGTCTTTAATTTCATCATTTAATTAGTGATTTGGGTTGGAAAATTGGGGAAATTTTGAGAAAAGTTCTTAGGCCGAATTTTGGGATTTTGATCGAGATTTTGGTATCGGATTTGAGTAATTTTGGTACGAGTGAACTCATGAGTGAATGTGTGTTCATAGTTTATGACGTTTACCCGATTCTGAGACGTGGGCCCGTGGAGAAATTTTGGGGCGATTTACTAATTTCTTCCCTTAACTTTGATTTCATTAATTAGATTAATTTCTTATAGTTGTATTTATGGTACGTAATTGTTTTTGGCTAGATTTGGGCCATTCAGAGTCGGATTTTTGTGGAAAGAGAATTGTTACGGATTGATTGAGCTTGGTTTTAGGTAAGTGGCTTGCCTAACCTTATTTGGGAGAAATCCCATTAGGATTTGGTGTTGTTATGATATGTGAGCGTCGTGTACGCGAGGTGACGAGTGCGTACACGGGCTATTTATGGAAAAAACTGATTTTTACCGAGTGATAGCTTGTTTTCATCTTATCTGAGTATACTAGCATGTGTAGTTATCCTGTTAGCTTAGAATAGCATGCCTACGTGTCCTAATTACCAATTTTCACTCTTTGCACTATGTTTAGAAGAATCATGTTTCTTTCTTGACTTGTACATAGTCTAAGTTATAGGTTTCGTGCTGTAACTATTATATTCATTTGTTTGAGATGCGTATTTACTTTGGGACTACGGGACGGTATCCCGGGAGATCCCCCTGCATCTTTACTTTTGAGACTACGAGGTGGTTGCTTGGGAGTTCTCCCTACACATTTACTTCTAAGACTACGGGGCGGTTCCTCAGGAGTTCTCCCTGTATATTTACTTTTGAAACTACGAGGCGGTACCTTGGGAGATCTCCTTGCACCTTTATTTTTGGGACTACGAGACGGTATCTCGGGAGATCCCCTACTATTTATCCTTGTGTTATGTGTGCTACTTTGCTATGTTCTCTTTGTTTATATTCCAGTCTCTTATTATATTGTTATACTCTCCTGCTTATTTACTATATTTATACCAGTGGGGCCTTGACCTGACCTCATTACTACTCGGCCGAGGTTAGGCTTGGCACTTACTGGGTACCGTTGTGGTGTACTCACGCCCATTCCTGCACATATTTTTCGTGTGCAGATCCAGGTTCCTTTAACCAGCCTCGTCCTTAATTGTAGTCGCTGCTGTTTTTGGAGAACATCAAGGTACATTTGCCCACGCCCACAGATCTTTGGAGTCCCCCTCTATCCCCCTATGTTGATTCTTCTCTTATTTCTATATCCACTGATGTATAGAACAATTAGAACTTCATAGAAGCTTGTGACTTACGGTGTTCCGGGTCTTGGGAGTGTTTTGTATATTTCGAGAGTTGATTATTGTATATTTCGAGCGGCACCCTAATTGCTTATTTAAAATATCTATTACTATTAGTTAATTTTTATGTTTTTTCATTTCTTTTCCGCAAGTGTTAGGCTTACCTAGTCATAGAGACTAGGTGCCTTCACGACGATTCACGGAGGGAGAGTTTGGGTCGTGACAAAATCCCTATGGCCTCTAGCAGATAGATACTGACATCTCTGTATTGATCTACAAGACTCTACTAGGCCTACTTGTGATTAGTGATAACCTTAGAACCTATAGCTCTAATACTAACTTGTCACGACCCAAATTCCACCAAAGGCTGTGATGGAACCTAGTTTGCTCGCTAGGAAAGCCAACACTCAATAATAACAAAAGAATCCAATTATTAAATCATTTAACTATTTCATGATATAAGTAACAATTGAATATATATATCAATTCAATTTCATAAATACATTATTAATGACAATGTCTAAACGCGACCAAAACCGTCTATAACGCCCAAAATCCAGTGTCACTACATCACGAGCATCTAATAAGAGTAAATAATCTCATCAAAAGAATAACCTTTGTCTTGAGAAGAAAATACATAGATAGATATGAATGAGTATGGAAGGTGTAACGACCCCTCTATCCCCTATGAACTTCGTAGAAGCTTGTGATTTACGGTGTTTTGGATCTTGGGATTTATTGTATATCTGTTACTGTTAGTTGTTAATTTTCATGTTTTTTTTTCATTTCTTTTCCGCAAGTGTTAGGCTTACCTCGTCGTAGAGACTAGGTGTCGTCACGACTATTTACAGAGGGAGAGTTTGGGTCGTCACAAGTTGGTATCAAAGCTCTAGGTTCATAGTTGTCGTGAGTCACAAGCCGGTTTATTAGAGTCTCGCGGATCGGTACGGAGACGTCTGTACTTATCTTCAGGAGGCTATGGAACTATTAGGAACAATCATACTTCTTTTGATTCCTTGTCATGCGAGTTATTGGAATCAAATTCTAAAAATTCTATATTTTATTCTTTCTCACAGATGGTGAGGACCCGTAACGAATGATCTGATGACCAGGAACCCGCGCGCCCTGCTAGAGCCACAAGAGGCCGGGGCCGGGGTACAGTACGGCCATGCGGTGTAGCCAGAGCACCCGCGCGAGCTGCGACAGAGGAGCCCCTAGCAGTTTCAGCTAGAGAGCAGGTACCGGAGATTCCTATTGCTGCACCAGCCATCCAGGAGACTCTAGCCCAGTTCATGAGTATGTTCAGCACCTTAGATCAGGCTGGATTGATTCCATTAGCTCCCGCCACATCTCAGGCTGGGGGAGAGGCACATACTCCCGCAGCCCAAACTCTTGAGCAGAGGGTCCAGGTTGATCAGGCCTAGAGTTCATTACTATGCTGCCGGTAGCCTCGGTTCAGCATGAGACTAGGGCAGTCGCTTCTGAGGCGGAGCAGCTCAAATTTGAGAGGTACAAGAAGTACCACCCACCTATATTCAGCAGATTGGCTACAGATGATGCTTAGGGTTTTCTGGAGGAGTGTCATCGTATTCTCCGTACTATGGGAGTAGCGGAGACTAGTGGGGTTTCTTTTACCACCTTTCAGCTTAGAGAAGCAACATATTAGTAGTGGCGTGCTTATGAGTTGAGTAGTCCGGATGAGGCAGCTTTACTTACATGGACTCTGTTCTCGGACATGTTTTTGAGAAAGTATGTCCCTCAGAGCCTTAGGGACTCATGGAGCGCGGAGTTTGAGCAGTTGCGCCAGGGTGCTACAACTATGTCAGAGTATTCAGTCTGCTTCAGTGATTTGGCCCGACATGCACCGGCTTTGGTTGCCACAGTTCGAGAGAGGGTTCGTCGGTTTATTGAGGGACTCCACCCCAGTATCAGGATTAGTATGGTCAGGGAGCTGCAGATAGACATTCTTTACCAGCATGTTGTAAGTATTCATAGGATATTGGAGGGCATGCTTGCTCGGGACTGAGAGGAGAGATAGGCCAAGAGGTCTCGAGAGACTGTTTCTTATTCTGGATCTCGTGCCCCTGCAGCTCGCCATGGTAGGGGTTATGTAGGTTGCCCTATTCATTCAGATCTTCCAACCGCCAGTGGTGTTCCAGCCCCTTCTATGCCCCAGGATCCTTATCATGCACCGCCAGTATCTAGTGTGCCTCCTGATCGGGGTACTTTTAGCGGCCAGTCTAGCAGACCTGGCCCGAGTCAGTCACAGCAGCCACGCCCTCTGAGGGGTTATTTTGAGTGTGGCGACACCCGCCATATGGTGAGGGATTACCCCAGACTTAGGAGGGTTATACCTCCACAGACGTTTCAGCCACCACGTGCTTCACCGGGTCCTCAGGCTATGATTCCAGCACCAGCTACTGCCCTACCTACTCAGCCAGCTCGAGGTGGAGGTCGGGGAGGTCGAGGTCGCGCTAGAGGGGCAGGCCAGGCCAGGTATTATGTTCTTCCGGCTCATACAGAGGCAGTTGCTTCCGACTCTGTCATTACAGGTACTGTTCCAGTCTGTCATAGAGATGCGTCGGTATTATTTGACCCAGGCTCTATGTATTCATATGTGTCCACTTATTTTGCCCCACATTTGGGCATATCTCGGGATTCTTTGACTTCCCCTGCTTATGTATCTACTCCTGTGGGAGATTCTCTTGTTGTGGACCACATATATCGATCGTGTTTAATTGCTCTTAGTTGTTTTGAGACCATAGCCAATTTATTATTACTCAGCATGGTAGACTTTGATGTTATCTTGGGCATGGACTGGTTGTCGCCCCATTATGCTATTCTTGATTGTCACGCTAAGACTGTGATGCTGGCTATGCCAGATTTACCGCGACTAGAGTGGAGAGGTACCTTAGAGTATACTCCCAGACGAGTTATTTCATTTCTTAAAGCTCAACGAATGGTTGAGAAGGGGTGTGACACGTATCTAGCCTATGTGAGAGATGTCCGAATCGATACCCCTACGGTTGAGTCAGTTCTAGTAGTGAGGGACTATCCAGATGTGTTTCCAGCTGATCTTCCGGGCATGCCGCCCGACAGAGATATTGATTTTGGCATTGATTTCTTACCGGGCACTCAGCCCATCTTTATTCTTCCATATCATATGGCTCCTCCTGAATTGAAGGAGTTGAAGGAGCAGTTATAGGAGTTGCTTGATAAGGGCTTCACTCGGCCCAGTGTGTCACCTTGGGGTACTCCGGTCTTGTTTGTGAAAAAAAAAGGATGGTTCTATGCATGTGTGCATTGATTATCGCCAGTTGAACAAAGTTACGGTGAAGAACATGTATCCATTGCCTCGTATTGATGACTTATTTGATCAGTTACAGGGTGCCAGAGTGTTCTCCAAGATTGACTTACGTTCCGGTTATCATCAGTTAAAGATTTGGGAGCCAGATATCCCGAAGACTGCCTTCAGAACTCGGTATGGTCACTATGAGTTTCTTCTTATGTCTTTTTGGCTGTTTATTGACGACATTCTGGTGTACTCCCGCACTCGGGAGGATCATGAGTAGCACCTGAGGACTGTGCTTCAAACCTTGAGGGAAAAGAAGTTATATGCAAAATTTTCTAAGTGTGATTTTTGGCTAGACTTAGTGGCATTCTTGGGCCATGTAATATCGAGTGATGGGATCAAGGTGGATCCGAAGAAGGTCGAAGTAGTGCAGAGTTGGCCTAGACCATCATCGGCTACTTGAGGTAGCATTACTGTTGGAGAAGGATGAAGAATGACATAGTGGAGTATGTGGCTAGGTGCCTAAATTGCCAGCAAGTGATGTATGAGCATCAGCGGCCGAGTGGGTTGCTTCAGAACTTATAGATTTCGGAGTGGAAATGGGAGCAGATCATTATGGATTTCGTTGTTGGACTACCACGGACTCAGCGGAGGGTTTGATGCGGTTTGGGTGATTATGGATAGGCTGACCAAGTCAGCTCATTTCATTCCTGTGATGACTACTTATTCTTCCGAGCAGCTGGCTCGAATTTACATCCGCGAGATCATCAGGCTTCATGGCGTACCGGTATCTATCATCTCTGACCGAGGACGTAGTTTACATCACGGTTCTAGAGGGCTGTACAATAGGAGTTGGGTACTCGGGTTGAGTTGAGCACAGCATTTCACCCTCAGACGGACGGACAGACCGAGCGCACTATTCAGATACTGGAGGATATGCTCCACGCTTGTGTGATAGATTTTGGGGGTGCTTGGGATCAGTTCTTTCCACTTGCGGAGTTTGTCTACAACAACAGTTATCAGTTAAGCAATTAGATGGCAACATATGAGGCTTTGTATGGTAGGCGGTATCAGTCTCTAGTGGGTTGGTTCGAGCCGGGCGAGGCTAGATTATTGGGTACAGAGTTGGTTCAGGATGCCCTGGATAAGGTGAAGGTGATTCAGGATCGACTTTGCATAGGCCCAGTCCAGATAGAAAAGCTATGCGGACCGGAAGGTTCGCGATGTTGCATTCATGGTTGGAGAGCGGGTCTTTCTCCAGGTTTTGCCTATGAAGGGCGTTATGAGTTTCAGAAAGAAGGGCAAGTTGAGACCACGGTTTATCGGCCCATTTAAGGTATTGCGATGCATTGGGGAGGTCGCTTATGAGCTTGCCTTGCCTCCCAGTCTTGTTGGGGTTCATCCAGTATTTCATGCTTCTATGCTCCGTAAGTATCACAGCGATCCGGCTCATGTGTTGGATTTCAGCTCAGTCCAGTTGGACAAGGATCTATCTTATGTCAAGGAGCTAGTGGCTATTTTGGACAGGCAAGTTTGAAAGCTGAGGTCAAAGAACATTGCTTCTGTGAAGGTCCAATGGAGGGGTCAGCCGGTTGAGGAGGCGACTTGGGAGACCAAGCATGTTATGCGCAGCCGATATCCTTATCTTTTCACCACTTCATGTATGTCTTTATGCTCGTTCGAGGACGAACGACTGTTTTAACAGGAGAAGGATGTAACGACCCGGCCGGTCATTTTGAGAGTTATAGCCTCGATCCCCTATTAACTGGTTCTCCCATATCTATTTTTGCTATTGTGACTTACCGGAAGGTTTCATTTTGGTTTTTGGAATGTTTTGGGACACTTAGTCCCTAAATGGAGGATTAAGCCTTAGGATTTGGACCGTAATCGGAACAGTGTGAACACGACTCCAGAATGGAGTTCCATCGGTTCCGTTAGCTCTGTTAGGTGATTTTGGACTTAGGGGCGTGTACGGATAGTATTTTGGAGGTCTATAGCTCATTTATGCTTGAAATGGCAAAAGTTGAAGTTTTGGAGATTTGGACCGGTATTAGAATTTCGATATCGGGGTCGGATTCTAATTTAGGAAGTTGGAATAGGTTTGTAGGGTTGAATATGACCTGTGTGCAATATTTGGGGTCAATCGGACGTGGTTTGATAGGTTCCGGCATCGGTTGTCGAATTTGGATGTTTCAAGTTCTTTAAGTTTGAATCGGAGGATGATTCATGATTTTAGCGTTGTTTGAGGTGGTTTGAAGGCTCGACTAAGTTCGTATGATGTTTTGGGATTGGTTGTATGTTTGGTTGAGGTCCCGGGGGCTCGAGTGTGTTTCGGATTCTCAAGGGATCATTTTGGACTTAAGGAAGATAGCAGATTTTCTGGTGTTTTGTTGCAGACTTTTTCTTCATCGCGTTCGTGAGGGACATCTCGCGATCGCGTAAGGCAATCTGAGAGGTCAACTAAAGTTCTTCTTCGCTTTCGCGAGGCTATTTCCAGGATCGCGATTAAGAAATCACTGGGCAGATTTAAAGGTTTAAATCGAGGGTTTACGTCATTATTCACCATTTGGACTTGAGAGCTCAGAATTTGGCGATTGTTGGAGGGATTTTCATGTGGATGTTTGGGGTAAGTGATTCTTACCTAGTTTTGTTTAATTCTCATGATTATGTCTTTAATTTCATCATTTAATTAGTGATTTGGGTTGGAAAATTGGGGAAAATTTGAGAAAAGTTCTTAGGCCGAATTTTGGGATTTTGATCGAGATTTTGATATCGGATTTGAATAATTTTGGTACGAGTGAACTCATGAGTGAATGGGTGTTCATATTTTGTGACTTTTACCCGATTCCGAGACGGGGCTCGGGGAGACTTTTTTGGGGCGATTTTCTATTTTTTTGCCTTAGCTTTGATTTCATTAATTAGATTAATTTCTTATAGTTGTATTTATGGTATGTAATTGATTCTGGCAAGATTTGGGCCATTCAGAGTTTGATTTTTGTGGAAAGAGCATTTTTACAGATTGATTGAGCTTGGTTTGAGGTAAGTGGCTTGCCTAACCTTGTGTGGGGGAAATCCCTTAGGATTTGGTGTTGTTATGATATGTGAGCGCTGTGTACGCGAGGTGACGAGTCGGTACACGGGCTATTTGTGGAAAAACCTAATTTGTACCGACTGATAACCTGTTTTCATCTTATTTGAGTATACTAGCATATGTAGTTATCTTGTTAGCCTAGAATAGCATGCCTATATGTCCTAATTGCCTATTGCACTCTTTGCGGAATGTTTAGAAGAATCCTGCTTCTTTCTTGACTTGTACTTAGTCTAAATTATAGGTTTCCTGTTGTAACTGTTATATTCATTTGTTTGAGCTGCGTATTTACTTTGGGACTATGGGACGGTATCCCAAGAGATCCCCCTGCATATTTACTTTTGAGACTACGAGGTGGTTCCTCGGGAGTTCTCCCTGCACATTTACTTTTTAAGACTACGAGGCGGTTCCTCAGGAGTTCTCCCTGTATATTTACTTTTGAGACTACGAGGCGGTACCTCGGGAGATTTCCTTGCACCTCGAGACGGTATCTCGGGAGATCCCCTACTATTTATCCTTGTGTTTTGCATGCTACTTTGCTATGTTCTCTTTGTTTAAATTTCAGTCTCTTATTATATTGTTATACTCTCCTGCTTATTTACTATATATATACCAGTAGGGCCTTGACCTGACCTCGTCACTACTCGGCCGAGGTTAGGCTTGACACTTACTGGGTACCGTTGTGGTGCACTCACGCCCTTTCCTGTACATGTTTTTGGTGTGCAGATCCAGGTTCCTTTTACTAGCCCCGTCCTTAGTTGTAGTCGCTGCTGTTTTTGGAGAACTACAAGGTGCATCTGCCCGCGCCCGCAGATCCTCGGAGTCCCCCTCTATCCCCCTATGTTGATTCATCTCTTATTTCTATATCCACTGATGTATAAAACAATTAGAACTTCATAGAAGCTTGTGACTTACGGTGTTCCGGGTCTTGGGAGTGTTTTGTATATTTCGAGAGTTGATTATTGTATATTTCGAGCGGCACCCTAATTGCTTATTTAAAATATCTGTTACTATTAGTTAATATTTATGTTTTTTTCATTTCTTTTTCGCAAGTGTTAGGCTTACCTAGTCATAGAGACTAGGTACCTTCACGACGATTCACGGTGGGAGAGTTTGGGTCGTGACAAAATCCCTATGGCCTCTAGCAGATAGATACTGACATCTCTGTATTGATCTACAAGACTCTACTAGGCCTACTTGTGATTTGTGATAACCTAAGAACCTATAGCTCTAATACTAACTTGTCACGACCCAAATTCCACCAAAGGCTGTGATGGAACCTAGTTCGCTCGCTAGGAAAGCCAACACTCAATAATAACAAAAGAATCCAATTATTAAATCATTTAACTATTTCATGATATAAGTAACAATGCGGAATATATATCAATTCAATTTCATAAATACATTATTAATGACAATGTCTAAACGCGACCAAAACCGTCTATAATGCCCAAAACCCAGTGTCACTACATCACGAGCATTTAATAAGAGTAAATAATCTCATCAAAAGAATAACCTTTGTCTTGAGAAGAAAATACATAGACAGATATGAATGAGTATGGAAGGTGTAACGACCCAATCGGTCGTTTTGTGTAATTGTGCCTCGTTACCCCTTTTTATGCTTCACACATGTGTGTTTATGGTTTTATGACTTGCGGGGTTGGTTAATTTCTTTTCGGGAAGCTTTCGGGTTGATTTGGACCCTTTGATTCTTGGCTTAGAAGCCTATATTAGAAATTTTAACCAAACTTTGACTTTTGTGAAAACAACCCTGAAACTTTGTTTTGATCGCTCAAATCCTTCGTATCGTGATTTCGGACTTGGGTGTATGCCCGAAATTGATTCTGAATGTCCGTCGGAGGATTTGAAGTTGAAATGTTTGACTGTAGGTTGACTTTTAGCTATCGAATTCGGAATTTGATTTTGGGACTTGGAATAGGTCTGTTATGCTATTTAGAACTTTTCTACAAACATTTGGTATCATTTGGAGTTGATTTGATAGGATTCAGACGTTTAGTTATAATTCTAGAAGTTCTTGAAATTTACTTTGAAATTCATGCGTTTTAGTGTTCGCTTCGTAGTTTTAGATTTTTTTTGTGTTTTGATCACGCGAGCGAGTTTGTATGATATTTTTAGACTTGTGTGGATGTTTGGTTTAGAGCCCCGAGGGATCGGATGAGTTTAGAACATGTTTCAGAATGGATTGCATTGAAAATGAACTGCTGGTGCTCAAGTATCGCAATTACGAAGGTGACAGTGGGGGCTCAGATGTCGCAATTGAAAATGAACTGCTGGATTTTTGACCTAGTTTGCATTTGCGAACATTTGTTCGCTTTTGCGAGGCTCACAGCTTCGGAAGTGCAATAAATCTTGTAGCAATCGTGATATTGGAGGAGGTTGTCAGGGTGTTCAAATGCGAGCCCTTGTCCGCAATTGCGACGGTTCGCAAATACAAACACTGTGTCACAAATGCGACAACTGCAGCTGGTACAAAGGGCTGGGAGATGGGATTTTTCAAAACATTCTCTCATTTTTTAACCCTAGACTCAGTAGGAGGCGATTGGGAGAGGGTATTTTCACCTACAAACTTTGGGTAAGTGATCCTAATCTATTTATAATCATATTCCATCAATATATCATAGATTGTTAACATCGAAATCATGTGAATCAAAGTGAAAATTTGTGAAACTTTGTCAAGTGTTTGAAAAATAAGAATATGTGTTTTGAGAGTCGATTTGGACTCGGATTTTGAAACTAATCACATATATGAACTCGGGGGTCATGGGTAGTCGGAATCTACCATTGGACCCGGGTTTTGACCGGGCGAGCCGCGGGTTGACTTTTGTTGAATTTTTGGGAAAAGTATAAAGAGCATATCTTTATCTATTGAAATTGTTTTACCTTGCATTGTTTGATGATATTAAGTCAATTTTGGTTAGAGTTGAGCCGTGTAGAGGCGAACTTTAGGGGAAAAGGTATCTTCGAGAGTTGAATTGGCCTAATTGAGGTAAGTATCTTGCCTAACTTTGTGTGGGGGAACTACCCCGTAGGATTGGTATTGATTGATTCATTTGGTGCTATGTGTATGCTGTGTACGTAAGGGGATGAGTGGGTAAATGGGTTGTATGTGGTATTTGACCAGTTTAGGCTACTTAAACTCCTTCCATGCCTTAATACAATTGTCATATCATGTTCTAAATTCTCATAGTCAATCTATTCTTACTTGTGTTAGTCTATCCTTACATCCATTAAATTATTTCGTTAACACTTGTTCTACATCCTAATTGATAAATTGCTCTCACGCTTTAGTTGAACTTGTTGCCTCTTTTATTGTTACACATTATCTCTTTGATTTTTGATTATCATTATTTGAGGTTATTGTTCATGTTATCTCTTTCATTGTTGATTTCCATTATTTGAAATCATTGTTACATGTTATCTCTTCCATTGTGAGTTATTCTTATGTAAGATCGTGGTTACACATTATTTCGCTCATTGTTGAATTATTAGTATTTAAGTTGTGAAAGTTGTTATCACGTTGAGACAAAATAGTTTATTGTTAAGACATCTTTCTTGTTGAGTATTTTACATTCATTATTGTTGTTGATATTCTTGTGCACGTTGTGGTGGATCCACGGGCTATTGTTGGGAAACAATGATACTTTTAATTGTTGGCAATTTGTGATATATGGGCACTTGTGGTGCGAGTTGTTATTGTGATGTGATATTGACGTGCATGCGGCGGTATAAGGCTTGGGGTTAATGTGTATGCAGTGGTATAAGGTGGGACTTATGTGCGTGATGATTTTAGGGGAACTACGTAAAGCCACGTGGTGTCATAAGGTGGGCTAAAGTGCGTGTAGCTATTTCGGAAAAATAGTTTTCAAAACTTATTTAAATATAAGGCTCACGCGGTGGTATAAGGAAAGATTGTGATTGAAATTGAGAAATGTGAATACGAGGTAGTACCTAGGTTGTGATTCTTGATTTATACGAGGCGGTTACTTCGGTTGTGATTCTTATTGTACACAAGGCCGTACCTCATTGTGATTCTTGTTGTTTATCTCATGTTGCAAAGAGTTTTGGTGGGAACATTTTTTGTTGTTTTGTTCTTCCTTATTCTAGCAGTTGTTGTCCGTATACGATCATTGTGGTTATTTCCATGTTTAAAACTTCGGTATTAGTTAATGCTATTAACTTGTTTCATATCAGTTATTTCTCCGCTTTCCATTATTATTCGTTCTCATGTTTTCCTACTGTTTACTTATATCCTAGTAGGTGTCTTGACCTAACCTCATCACTATTCTACCGAGGTTAGGCTTGATACTTACTCGGTACCATCGTGGTGTACTCAACTACGCTTCTGCACATCTTTTTGTGTAGATCCGGGTATATCTGCCCGTGCCGGATGCTAGAGTTGATTTGAGTTGTTGTTTTTATAAGACTTCAATGTATACCTACTCCACGTCCGCAGGCCTCAGAGGCACCTTCCTTTACCTTTACTCATGTTGTATTTTTCATTCAGACAGTGATGAAGCAGACACTTTAGCTTACTCTGTTGAGCTTATGACTCAGTTCCACCGGTCTTGGGGAGTGTATTGATGAGATTCTATTTCAGGAGTTTATATCAATTAATCAGCCTTGTTTTAGTATTTTGTTAATTATTTATGTCAAGTTATTATTAACTTCCAACCGTGAGCACCCTCCACTTCCAACCAAGAGGTTATGAATTCGAGTCACCCGAAGAGCAAGGTGGGGAGTTCTTGGAGGGAGGGAGCCGAGGGTCTATCGGAAATAGCCTCTCTACCCCAGGGTAGGGGTAAGGTCTGCGTACACACTACCCTCCCCAGACCTCACTAGTGGGATTATACTGGGTTGTTGTTGTTGTTGTTATTAACTATTAGGCTTACCTAGTCGTAGAGACAAGGTGACATCACGACATCATACGGAGGAAAATTGGGGTCGTGACAGAAGGGGACCCCATATGCTGCAGATCAGATCTAGCATAGCACCTTACTACGAAGTGTCTAATGACATAATCCTACTCAACTCAGTAGGTACTACAAATACCAGTCTCAAAACCCGCACAACATATGTAGAAGTGTAGTATGAGTATAGAATCATGGTACTCATTAAGTATCAAATTTAGCCTTGAAGAAGTAGTGGCGAGGGGTCGACATCGACACCTACTAATAGCTCAATAAGCATATGAAGTATAAATAGAACATGGAATAGAGAATGATATCATCAATCGGGTCTGTCAATAGAACCACAATAAAACTAGAATTCAGACATGCTTTTCCAACAAGGAGATAGAATACACCATCAATTATCTCAGTTCTTTCTATAATCATGATACGGGTCAATCAATGTTCACATATAATATAAGAGCCACTATATGAGTCTAAGTTACCGATGCGTGCTCAAACAAGGGGGCTAGTACAATGTCATTACTTCAATCTTTCATAATCACAATATGAGTCAATCAACAGTCATGTAAATTTATGTAAGAGACATGGCACGAGTCGTGGCTACCAGTGCATGCTCACATCCCAATATTGTCGCGATCAAAAATCCACCTAGTTGTGATAGAACGTTACTCCAACATGATAGGTAAGCCAAACATAGTAAAATATAACTCAAATGAAAGATCATTAATAACAATGATGAAAATAGTTGAATTCCATACAACATCTCATGGATTGGTAGTACAAGTCATGGGCCACTATGATTAGAATTACAAAGCTGGTATGAGAATAAGTACAATATCAGTTTGGAATATATATGAATAGAAGTACAAATCCTAAACTACCAAGAACAAGTGGTAGCCATAACTAGAACACAGGTACATCTTCAATGCCATCCTCAGTTATCCACAACAGCTCAGCTCCAAGATCTACACGCAAGGTGCAGATGTGTAGTATGAGTACAACCGACCTCATGTACTCAGTAAGTATCATCATTAACCTCAGTAATGTATTTATGAGGTCTCAGTTCTGGGATACTCGCTATACATAACATGTACGTCTCAATAAAATATGTATGTACCTAGCAACAGTATAAATTTACGCATGAAACACTGGTACAACCAATTAGTGCATATACAGAAAATGTGTACGAGTCTCTTAACAACTCAACATATAAAGAAGATATGCATTTGGTATCAAATAACACATCAAATATTTCACATAGAAAAGATATGCACGATACTATTCCAGTTTAACAACTCGGCATATAGAGTAAATATGCATCTATCATTACTAAATCATCAAAGCTTGAATATGGAGAATATATGTGTAAAATGTCAAAACATCCTTCCACAATTCCATATAAAGAAGATATGCATGAAATATATAGAAATACTTTAACAGTTGTATGTAAAAAAGATATGCATGATTAGACAAGTCATGTTACACAGATTGACATATAGTGAAGATATATACTTTGAGTCAATTCTTAAATCATATGGCATATAGAGAACATATGCTTAGAAGACATGTATACATTCCTGCACTAGCATGTAGAGAAGATACGCAGTAAAAGAATCATGTATAATTCTAAGGAGTTTGCATATAGAGAAGATACACAAAATCCAACCACTTGCTTATTTCCATAATCCGCATATACATCATTAAGGAGAAACATGAGAGGATGACACAAGAGGGATGGATCCTTATCCACACGCTGCATGAACAACTCACATGCCATAGTCATAATAACTGCACGGACAACTCACGTACCATAATCCCGCAACTACAAGGAAAAATCACGTGCTAACCATCCAGTCCATCACACAAAAAGCATATACAAGAATACATGTATACAATCAACAAATATCAAATCACGTACTCGTGGATTGATAAATAGCATGCTACAGTGTATGCATGTGCCAAGTATACAATAAAAGCTCAAGTTAGGCGGGTACGCCATACAACAATAGATATCATGTTCAAAAAGGGAATCAACTTCTATACATGATCTCTGGCATGATTCACGAAGTTCACGTAGTCATACAAACATATAAAGCATGATAGCATGAAGCACAATATCCAAATCAAGAAATAGTATCATCTAGAGACTGCTCCGGTCATGAATCATACATAGAACCTGTATATGTGCTCGTCACCTCACATATACTTCGCATATCACACATTTCAATTAGACAAAAGAGTTCATTTCCTAAGGGTTCTTCCCTCAACAAGATTCAGCAAGATACTTACCTCGTCCAGGCTAGTCCAAAGCTCTAAAAGTGCATTTCCTTGAGAAATCATCTCTAACCAAACAACCTAGGAAGTCCACGAATGCCAAGGAGACGATCCCAATCCATAAAGCCTCGATCTTTGATGAATTTCCAAGAGGTCAATAAAAGTCAACCCGGGCTAGAGTGTCCAAAATTAGAAACTAATACCACTATCCGTTGACCCATAACCCGTTGAGTCCAAATATATGATTAGGTTCCAAAATCGAGTCCAAATCGGTACTCAAATCCCCAAAATACACTCTCTTAAAGTGTAGGCAAAAATCGAAAATCTTCCTTCCAAATGTCATGATTAAAAGTGTGTAAATCCATGGGAAACTAATATATATAATCAAATCCAACTATAAATTACTTATCGACAAAGTAATGGTGAAAATACTCTCCAAAATCGTCACTTCCCGAGCTCCAAAACTCAAAATAGTGAAAATGAGCAATTCCTAAATTTTTGGATAAAAATATACCCTTGACCGAAATCCTTCAGCGCGTTTGCGGCTAACACTTTGCGAACGCGAAGCACAAAACACAACGACCCTCCAGTCCATCTTCACAAACGCGGCTAGACTATCACGTTTGCGATGCACAACTGACCTTCCCGTCAATGAAAGCGGTAAACCATCGCGAACGCGTAGAACCAAGTTCCTCTAGCTCATAACCCCTTCGCAAATGCGAGCTACTAATGCGAACCCGAAGTAAAACAATCCTGCCTGCCAAAAATAATTATGTGAACATGGTAAAATACTTTGCGATTGCGGAGAACATCGGAGACATCAGAAAACCAGCAATGCTAACATCATCCAAAATGGTCTGAAACCACCTCGAAACTCACCCAAACCCCTCAAAACCCCGTCCAATCATATCAATATGTCCAAATGCATTATACAAACTTATCCAAATGCTCAAAACACCATCAAAACTAAGAATCGAAGACCAAGATCATCCTCTTAACTTTCATACATTCAAACTTTACAGAATGCTTCCGAATCATACTTAAATATTCTGGATCATAATCAAACTTTGCACACAAGTAAGAATCAACAAAAGGAATCTATACGAGGTTTCAAAACTGCAATAGGTGTACGATAGTACCAAAGTAAACTCCTGGTCAAGCCTATAAACTTTTCAAACCTTCAAATTGCCCACTTTCGGCAAATTGAGCCGAATCAACCTAGGAGCCTCCAAATCTCAATCTCGACATACGCCTAAGTCTAAATCACAACACGAACCTATTGGAACCATCAAATCACAAATCTGAGGTCGTTTACTCAAAATTCAAACCTTGATAAACTCTTCTAACTTACAAATACAAAATTGAGAATCCCTTTATCTTTTCATGAACCACTCAAAAATCAAAACGAACCATGCATGCAAGTTATAATACAACATAAGAAGCCGCTCGAAGTCTCAAATCAAGGAACGAGATGCTAGAACTCAGTATAACCGGTTGGGTCACTACAAGTATCAAATCTCACAACATAATTTTTTGTGTGTGTGTATATATATATATATATATATATATATATATATATATATATATATATATATATTCACGCCCCGACCTCGAGGAGTACGACCGGCGCTCAACCGAGATACCCCGACTAAGAAAGCTTGTACAATACCTTCTACCCAACTCGCCCATGAATAAAGAGAAGATACCTTCATATCATTAATTAAACATTAAGAGGCCAGGTGAATAACACCAGTTCACTTCCATTAGTTACGTCATTAACAAGTCACCAAAACAGTACACTATATATTTGTAGTTAAAGTGGGACAGATAATACAATTACAAGAAGTTTAGTTCAACCTTCCCAAAACAGGATACAATCCACACTATGTCTACAAGGCCTCTAAAGGAAACAAAAGAGTGCTACGACAGTACCGACAATAAGGCCCCGGCTATACCTCAAAATACTATGTATATGGAACAAGAGATACAGGAACCCAGAATGAAGTATGGCTCACCAAGTCAGCTAAGGAGAGGGTGTGCTGCTATCACTGATCAATACCACCTGCATCCATTTCGAATAGTACTAGTATGAAAACCAAACACCTATGCAAGGAATTGGAAATACAACATGAATGTGAGGAGCCATGTTAACAATAAAAGGTTTAGTTAGCCGTTAAAGTCATAGCAAATGTATTAAGAGCTTTCAATAACATTTATAAATTCATAAGTCGGGGATCCTCTACAACTACCTTTACACAAAGCGGCCCTGCCGCCTCACCCCAACGTATGCGGGTGGAGGTGCAATCACAATACCAAAAATTCTACACAAAGCGGCCCAGCCCCCTCACCCTAATGTATGCGGTGGAGGTGTATTCACAATGCCACAAACTCTACAATAAGCGTCCATGCCGCCTCACCCTGATGTATGCGGGTGGAGGTGTATTCACAATACCACAACTCTATACAAAGAGGCCTCGCCGCCTCACCCCAATGTATGCGGGTTGAGGTGTATTCACAATGCCACATTTCGGATTCCCAAAACAATAATAGTTTGTACAAAAGAGTTCCCTTTTAAATAAACCATTTGGCACATTTGGCCTTAACAAGAGTAGGTTCATAAGGTTTCCTCATATGAGAAATAAGTGTTTAATCACATTGATATCATACAAGATCTTCTTCCCTAAAGGGGTATAACATAATTAAGTCAAAATAAAGAATAATTAACTCACGAGGGTCCTAACACATTATGCCAATCGGGAATCAATTTTACGAGTTTGAATACCCCACATCAATAGCGTTTCAAGTTCGACTATACATGATAGAGCTTTACAAGGATTTGGGAGTTCTGATAATAGAAGAAGAGTTTAGCCTTCATACCTCGCTTTGAGCTTTCCTTAATTCACTACAAATTTTTGAAAATCCTAGAAATTTCAATCTATTTAGATACATAGCAAAATTGAACACAAATTAGGAGGATATTCATAGTTTCAGCTCATTTGAGCATTTTATTAAACAATAGGCGTGCGAATTTGATTACAAGGTTCTTCCACAAGATTTCCTTCACTCCATAACTAATCGAATACCAAGAGTTTGCTCATACTAGTTCAATTACCTCCCCACCATCCTCAGAGCTACATGCATGCATAAATAACAACCCTCATAGCCAAGAATCATACTCCCAATTACCCATCTTCTACCTAAACTCGAAATTGAAGGCTAGGGTTAAAACCTTACCTATTGAATGAAGACCTTGTCAGTTTTCCTTGTAAATTCTCAAGGTCTTTAGCAAGTATTGATGAACAATTAGCCTAGGGTTTCCTTCTCTCTCTAGAATACTCTCATTTCTCTCTAAAATATCAGATTTCTGCCTTCAAAATGAGCCCCAAGGGCTTTTAATTAAAATAGGACCGGGTAAAAAAAATTAGAAAAGTTAAGCCCCAACACAGATATGCGGTTGCATATGCGACTGCATAACTCTTCTGCGGTCCGCAAAATGGACCGCATAATGGCCCTCCGGAACTGGGCACCCTGCCTCACTCTGCGACTGGTCTGCGGTCTGCACACCTATTCTGCGGTCGCATAATGCGCCTCAGAACTCTCCTCCAGAATGTTTTTGTGCTGGATCTACGAGGGGTTATGCGGTAACATAATGGACCGCATAATGGTACAAATATTTTGCCTAAATTTCTGCTTCGATCTGCGGCAGATATGCGGTCCGCATATCAGATCTGTGATCGCAGAATGGACCGCAGAAATGCCATGCACTTCCAAAAAAATTCTTCAACTCCCCAACGCACTGTTCAACCCAAAATGTCCGAACCGCGGTCCCTACAATCGTCAACACATAAGCCTACTTCGGCACCACGAAACCCCGAGTTTTAGGTAAACTTTTACGGGGCCTTGCATATATATATATATATATGTGTGTGTGTGTGTGTGTGTGTGTGTGTGTGTGTGTGTGTGTGTGTGTGTGTGTGTGTGAATTTGTCTAATCTCAGTGCTTGTGCTCAAAGGGCACAAGGTAACCTGGGTAATCACCTGACTCTGGAGGGACAGTATCAATCTAAGCGCTATTGCAGCGTGCAACCCGATACACTAATAAATACAATAATGTTGTGGCGTGAAACCGGATCTGCAAAAGTTTCCTGTAGGGACGTGCCACCCGATCCACACATATACCATTAATAATTAATATCCGCTCATAATATTCATGGTGCCAAAACTCGCATCTTTTCACAATATTCAACTCTCCAACACATAAGAACATGTATGAGGCCATAATTAAAGGCACCGGATCATAATAGTATAAATGCGGAAAGAAGAACATATGGCTGAAAGATGGACATGGTTAATCATGTAACTCAATTCAGCTCAACAATTAAATAAGCAATTACATTTTTCAACGTCTTATCATAATATTTACCATGAATAAAATAATCCATTTAACCACTAGATCATGAATCAATAAGATAAGTATATGACTACGACTCGACAAAGAAGCTCAATAAGGAAAAATAACCATTTAAGCCCAATTTAACAGTCATATCCCTACACATGCTTTAAGCCACAATTACGAGTCATCACATAGTTATGAAATCAATGAATCATGAACAATAAGATCACGTATGTCATGAACAATGCATAATCATAAGCCAAAGATTTACGGATATGGTTATAACCTAGCTATGCATATAAGCTTGTCACCTCGCATATACAGTGACTCCTAAATCAGGTAGCAGGTAGAAAATAGATCGATTATGGGGAGAATTCATCATACAGGGATATATAAGTGATTGACCTCCACCTAGCAAGCTTTAATCAATAACAACCACATTTTCCTTTCAAATGCAATACCAAATGTTTCGAGTCTAGTCAAATACAATTCAATAGCGTCAAACAAAGTCATAGGAATCAATTCCAAACAATAAAGCTTCAATCTTTAATCAAATTACCAAAAGTCAACGCGGGCCCACATGGTCAAAATATCACGCCCCGACCCTGGGCTTGGACGCAACACGGCACCCGGTGGCTGACTACATAAGACCTAGGAAACCAACTGACTGGCTGAACCAATATGTGATATCATAACATACTTAATGCAGAAGATAAAGTAACACATGCTGATATACTGAAAGTCTGAATGATGTGAATCAAAGTGCGCAAACACTAATACAAGTTTGAAACATACATGTAGCCAACATTTAATTAACATGAAAAGCTTGTGACTCTGTCTAATTGTTACTCTAGTCTATGAAGCCTCTAATGAAGTATTGAAAAACCTGACTGTCTGCAAATATTGAAAGAATGTAAAGTAACGATAATTTCCCGAAAGAATTGGGGATCACCAAATAGTTGGTACGGGAATCCTAGCGCTCTGAATCGTCAACCTGTAAATAGTTACTTGTATTGTGAGATGTAGGCCCCGGGCGAAAGGGCCGTCAGTACATTTGAATTTCATTGGTATGTAAAACAACTAAAAGAAAGAACTATAAATACTTAAACTGAAATTGTGCTGATAACTGAGAACTGATAACTGAACAAGGAAGTAAGGATATAAATACTCCCTCTTCTGAATGATAAACCACCTGCTTATATAAATAAATAAATTGCGGCATCAGGCTAATACACACACACACACACACACATACATATATATATATATATATATATATATATATATATATATATATATATATATATATATATACGTATACATAACTACAGCCTCATGCCCAAAGATTCATAAAGCATAAACTGCGACCTCAGGCCCAAGTACAGGGGTTCAACATTCGGGGATTTAAAATCAGGAACTGAGAATCATACTGCAATACATGATACTAAAATATTGATCCATACTGAGTTACATGATACTGGAATACTGCATAGAACTAGACTGAGATATGTATTCATGAATTGATTATGAGAACTGAATCTTTAATTGTTTATGACATGCTGAGTAATCTAGACCGAGACTCATAGGCATCAAACATAAGTCTATATTGATTAGCACTGAGCTTACAACATTCAGAAAGAAAGTCGTGAACTAATCACGAAGCTAGAGAATGGAAGTTCTGCAACTCTTCAAGGAACTAAGCTTAACTATGTTTTTGAGGCAATTAGTAACGATTTAAAATAAGCGTAGTGTAGGAAAAATCATTAACATTCCCAAACATAGAGAGTTCGCCTCACATACCTTGACTATGGCCTTTTAAACGTATCACAATGTTCGTTGCCTCTTTTAATGATAATCTTTCACAATACATATTAAGAGGAACCAATATTAACCCTAA
Source organism: Nicotiana tomentosiformis (assembly GCF_000390325.3). Taxonomy (NCBI): domain Eukaryota; kingdom Viridiplantae; phylum Streptophyta; class Magnoliopsida; order Solanales; family Solanaceae; genus Nicotiana; species Nicotiana tomentosiformis. The sequence goes on from NC_090815.1 coordinate 81,855,269, forward strand.
TGGTCATGCTTTAGTCACTTAGGAATTTTATCAAATACTTATGGGTGTAAATCCTCATAGCCCTTATGAATGGTGTTTTCTTCACCTAATTCTCATTATATTACTTTTAGGTGATTCTACAATTCCAAATAGATGTAACTAATACAATTTCTCATCACTAAAATGATTACAACAATCATAAGTCAACAACCCAAAACCCTAGCATAGTTCATATGATTCTCTTTATCAAATCCACTTACTATTATCCCAAAAACTCATCAATTCATAACTACAAATAATTAGGGAGTAGAAGCATTATATTTTTGAAGTTCAATCCTCTTGAATTCGAGTTCTAGGGTTTCTTTTTTCAACAATGATGTATCAATCAAATATCTAATAATTTGATGGTTTTACCTATGTTAATAAGGTGTTTGAGAATTGAAATTAACTTGGAATCATCATTAGAACTTACCTTAGATGATGGAGGGACCTTGGAGGAAGTTAGGTTCTTGAGAGCTTCCCTTTTTAGAGTAACTTTTCGTGTTTTGGGGTGTGGGGGACAAAGTAGGGCTTTTAAAATTACCCTCCAGGTGCGCTTCCACTCAGCTGAAGGCCTAACCGTGCACCTGAACGCACATCAAGGGCAGTGGCACTGCCACAAGTGCGCTACCACGCACGAGACAACTGGGAGCGCAGCTGCGCGTATCGACATCGACACTTACTAGTAGTCCAATAATCAAATATACATTATAAGATATATAAGTATGAGGCATGGAAAGTAGCAACGAAACATATAAATATGTATAACATGCTTCTCAATAGAAGAATAAATACGAAATCATCAAATACAAATTACTGTCTCGAATGGAATATTTATCACCAATATTAGGTGCAAATGCCAAATCTGAGTCAAGACGCTCAATTATGCACTTACTCCTTATCAAAATATTCCGAACGATTTTGCCAAGGAAAATGGCCTGATACCATAAGAATGGGTTTAAAGTATCCTATTGAGGCAATCAGCCCGATCCATTAGAGTGGTTTTACAATATCCTGTCGAGGCGAACGGCCCAATCCCATAAGAGTAGTGTGAAGTAATCATGTAGAGGTGAACGACCCTATCCCATAAGAATGATGTTACATAATCCTGCCGAGATGAATGGCTAGATCCCATAATAGTGGTTTTACAATATCCTGCCATGGTCAACGACCCGATCCCATAAGAGTGGTTTTACAATATCCTGTCGAGGCAAACGAGTCATTCCTATAAGATTACTGTTACATAATACATCCAAGGCGAAAGACCCGATGGTGCTACATAATCCTATCGAGGCAAAGGGCCTGATCCCATAAGAGTATTAAGACTTTCGATGTGTCACTAGCCTAACTCGCGAATATATATATACGATTTAAGGAATGATGAAACTTCCAAAAAAATAAGTACAACACGAGAGTATATCTATAAGAGAATGTATTATTTCCCCAACTAATCAACTAGTGCGCCAAGTCTCTAGAGTAGCAAATCTTGGTAATCTACGAAAGTCTAGTCACAGGCTAAAACATGAATTAAAGCATTTAAACAGATAAGATTAACTTAAGTATTACAATTAAATAATGGTATAAATCTAAGTCTATCCGAACGTGTCAAAATCTAGCATACGCATAGACGTTTGTCACCTCGTACGTATGAAGCTCCCATAACACATAGCATATATCAAATAGAACACCTACGAGGATAAGTTCTCTCTTACAAGTTAGTCAAGAGACTTACCTCGCTTCGAAATTCGATACCGGCTCCAACACCGCTCTAGCACCTCAAACCAATGCCGAACAACCCAAAACTAGCCAAAACATATTCAAACCAATCAAAATTTACTCAAGAACCCATAATTTAACAATTAGAACTAATTCCCAACTCCGCACAAAACGTCAAAAAAAGTCAACCACAGGGCCAAGCATTGGGATTCCGAAAATTCTTGAAAATAAATGTTACCCATAGCAACACAAACTCAAATGTATAATTTATTCTCTACCGATGTCCAATTTCGTGGTCAAATTCTCTTTTACCAAATTTTAGGTTTCCAACAAAAAATATCCCAAAATAACCATCAAACTCTACCAATCTCCATGTCAAATTCCATATATAATCCATGTCTTTAGCTCACAACAAGTTGGAGTCACTTACCTTATGATATATGATTAAAATAGTCTTTAAGAACCACCCCAAATCACATTTCCATGAGAGAATGCGATAAAATGAGTTAAATCCCGAAATCCAAATCATATATTCTACCCAGGGATTACCCATAGAGATTGCGAGACACTGCTCCGTGATCGCAAAGCACAAAAGTCTATTACCCAGTAAATACTCTATGTGATTGCGAAAGGACCATCCGATCGCGAAGGCCTACTGCTCCCACAAAATCATGAACGCGGTGACCAAACACCTAGCCACGCTCAACCTCTATGTGAATGCCATCAATGCCACGTGAACACAGAATATTCTGCCAATAGTACACGAACGCGAACAAGAACATGCAAACGCAAAGCACATGGCCCCAGCTTCCAAACACACTACGTGAACGCGACCCTCTGGCTATGAACAAGAAGGATAATGATCCCAGTTCCTAAATTTTTCTCCGAGATTGCAAGACTAGCTCTGCGATCGCGAAGCACTGCGACAGACCAGTAACTTAGCTGCTCCACAACACATAGAACTAGTCCAAAACCACCCCTAATTGCACTTGAGCCCACCGGGACCCCGTCAAATCATAACAACAAGTCCAAATACATTATCTAAATTTATCTGAAGGCTCGAAACACCACAAATAATATCAAAATCAAGAATCGAAGATCAAATTATTTTCTTAACTTTCAAACCTTCAAACTTGGCTGAACGCATCTGAATAATACTTAGACATTCCGGATTACGACCAAACTCACATACAAGTTTCGATCAACTAAATGAACCTATCCAAGGTCCCGAAGCACCAACCGAAGTATGATAACACCAAAGTTAACTCTCGATCAAACCTATGAACTCTCCAAACCTTGAAATTGCAAAGTTCTGACAGTAAGCACTGATTCGCTCTCGGACCACCCAAAACACGGCCCGAACATATACTAAAGCCTAAAATCACCATACAATCTTGCTTGAACCTTCAAATCTTGATTCCGAGATCGTTTACTCAAAAGTCAAACCTTGGTCTACTCTTCCAATTTAGAGCTTCCAAATTGAGAATTATTCTTCCAAAACAATCTCGAACCTCTCAAACAGTAAACTGACCAAACACGCAAGTTATACTGCATCAATATGAAGCTACTCAAAATTTCAAACCACCAAACAGAATGCTAGACTGAAAAATGACTGGCGGGGTCGTTACATTATCCCCCACTTAAATATATGTTCGTCCTCGAACATACGAAGAGTTGTTCCAAAGCCGTCAAATAACTGTATAAGCCACTCATACACTCACCATTACCACCTAAGTCCATACAAGTTCGTTAACACAATCTTGACTGAAGAGTCTTCCTCCAACCTTAGCCTATAAGTCATAGAACCAAGTTCCAACATTCAGAATTTCCTATAAGATAAGATTATGGTATGTATACTCTATATCAATTTCCACAAGCTGCATCAACTCATAAATGCACTCACAAAATGTAGCCACATTGCGCCCCATAACTTATATGCCCATACCATATCTTCTACGAGCAATAACTTCTCATTACCAAACCCGGTACAAAAAACTTACCTCGTGTTACATAAAACCATGTGCCAAGCCTTCATAATACTGCTAGTGATGAAAGAAACATGTAGAAACTCATAACCGCCAATCAAAATCATAAGTAATGGAGTTATCTCGCCCGACAAGAACCATTACCAAATTCTGAACTAACTATTGGTAGCCTTATTCCAAACATACCTTATCTAAATTTGATTAAATTAATTTTTGGTCCAATAACCTTGTCTTACCCAGTATAAGTTGCTCGACCAACATGCCACATCAAATACCATCTAGAATCTCATACGACGCAATCTGTGTGCCAAACAAGTAACAACTCGAATATGACCAATGATTGTAAGGGAAACCAAGTACGAGAACTATCCGGAACGTGTAATAGATATAACAATAAAATAAGATGCTATGAATCCATCCCACAAAGAAAAAGCAAAACACACGAAATAATTACAAGGAATCGTACCCAACATATCACCATTGTGGCATGCAACCTGATCCCATAACATCCTCGTGGGAATTCCTATCGAGCCATAAGCCTCATACTCATAAAATACATGTGAATAAACAACAAGCGCGCAAAGTGCATCAGCATAACCCTAGGGAGACAGATAGCATAATGTGCTACGCAAATGTTAAAGACAACTACGGTGCGATAAGTAAATCAACATCTCAAAAACCATCTTGCTCGCACATATCACCACAAGGCCGAAACAATACCATCATATGCGTGTGAATAATCAAGTAGTCTCTAAACCTCAATAATACCAGAATCTCCATACCCGACCTTTAGCTCTCCCACTTAAATGACTTATACATCATGCATATACGATCACCTCAGGAGAAACACTCCCATAAAATCTTCCGCGTCAAGTAGCAATACTTGAACATTGCCAACCATGTTATCCCTGTAGTACTAGCATTCTCTTAAACATCTTAAATCTCTCACGCTCGCTAGAACGCATGACCTTCCTTCCGAAACTGAACTGCAACTTTGACAATCCCAAATCTCATGTGGCTCACCGCACCTATCATGCTATCATATGAAAATATGAGAATACCATTATCAACTTTGTATCACAAGTTGGATAAACAATCCATCGACCAGAAACCCTCCACTTACTCAATTTATGAGAAAATCACAGCACACAAAAAACTTTCCATACACGTAGAAGACATCAACCTCAAGTCATGGTCAAAACTATCATAAACTCTTTGGGACCAGTTTGCACATAACTAACTGAATTCCTGTAAATCAACCAAGTCACACATACTGCCAAACCCTCATTTATTGCCATAAAACACCTATACAGCCCTATTATACCAAAGGAACGGATCATTTCTATTATCATGCTAATTTATGACACTACTAAACTGACCCAACTTCTTCAGTTTTCCTCTTAACTTTCCTTCAAGTTAACACTTCTCTTTCCCAACACACCATGGATCTCAATAAAGACTTATCCCATGTGACCCCAATAAGAAACCGTGCCATCCTAAGATCCATAAGCCATATTAACCTCTCATACATCTAACAGTACCTCACACCAAAATGTCCACTTTGAAGAGACCTTCTGTGAATGTGAAACTATTTCTTCAATCTCTCTAAAACTGCATCACAGAACCAATAATGATGTCGAAATACTCCAAGTCTCCCTCACAATCTGCTGCAAATCTCAATTCTTAGTCATACACGAATCTGAAATCCTTGGATACCACATCTTAGATCTCGAACCCACTAGAACCATTCTCAAGAGTCACCCACTCTGGCATAGTACCGACGACATAGCCAAACATAACGAACAACTAGTGCTCTGTTATCAAATGAATACTCTAAAAGAAGCAACATAGTGAATTCTTTCCCTAGCACACTACATCCACAACGAAATATCAAATCTGAGCCATCTCACAACCTCCATATATCATTAATGCGAAATATAACACGCATCCAACAATTCCTTGCTCGAATCATCCTCGAAGTCATAACTAATCCACGGGTGTCCCTTATTCTAGAATCTACATTAACACATGACTATGTGACCCAATCATCGATAGTAAGCTCCCCCACGCGACTTTAATCCATTATCACATAACCCAAGGACCTAAAATGACTTCTCCTACTAGCTAACATAATCTCACACCATTACTCAGTCGAATTTTTCTCATAAGCTCATGTTGCACTAGCCATAACACATTCCAAATTATCAGCCCAAATGCATACTCAACCTCGCGACAATCGTTCCATCTTCCTCAAGCGATCCACACTCACATACATCACAATGGACAGAAGGTAAAACTTTTTATAGAAATATCATAAAAAATTATACAACCTCTAATCTTCTCATAGGAGATAGCCCACCTGTGTAGCCTCATAAGTACACCTTTCTTTAACCTCATCATTGGTACAACTATTACATAACCAATTTATCATCCTGCATCTACATCCGTCCACAAGCTGCAAGAATCCCTTCATTCCACCAATGAACAACTGAAAGATCCATCTACACTCCAAAGACTGTATTGCACACCAATATGATAATCAAACATTCGCATTCCCTTAGTATCTTAAGCAAACCACCCGCATTACCTCCGAACTCTTAAAATACTAGAATTCATCACCATAATGAAAATGCAGAAAATTAGTCATTGTTCATAATGACCCAAATCGCACCAAGCTTATTCAAAGCCCGTGTCTACCCTACCACAAAGTCCATAATGATATGCTCATAATTTCACTCCGGTATAGCCTTCTCTAGAAGAAAATCACTCGGCCCCTATTGCTCATACTTGACATGCTAATAAATCAATTATCATGAGACATGTCCAACAATGTCCTTTTTCATCATCCATCACTAATAATACTGCCTCAAATCACGATCCATCTTCGTAGCACATAGATGAATAGAGTACCACAAACATTGATCCTTCTAAAGGATCATATCCCTCGAACCATCAACATTGGAAACACAAATTTGACTCTAAAGTTGCAACACATCGTCATCTCCAATGACTGCTGCTTAAGCACTACCTCGCAACATTGTATCCCCAAGGACAAGCAAATGGAGACCATCATACCTAGGAGTGACAAACGGGCGGGTCGGATCGGATATAGTTCAGGTCAAAAACGGATAATAAAAAGCGGATAAATTATTCGACCCGACCCATATTTAATACGGATAAAAAACGAGTTAACCGGCGGATAATATGGGTAACCATATTATCCATGACTTCTTGAATATGATCACTTTTGGGAGAATTCCTAGTCTCCCAAACTTGAGAAACCCCCAATTTGAGCCTTTACAAATGTAAAAGCTAAACCTATTAGTTATCCATTGGTTACCCATTGTTTATCTATTTTCTAAATGGATAATATGGTTCTTATCTATATTTGACCCATTTTTAAAAAGTTTATTATTCAACCCATTTTTTAATGGATAATATGGGTGGTTAACTATTTTTTTTAACCATCTTGCCACCACTAATCATACCGATGAGCCTTAATGCACTCAAAAAAGGATGATTGTATAACAATACAAGCGAGAACTCTACTAAGCTATGAAATACCCAATCCCGCAAATCCATTGGCCAAAGCTTGAACATTCATAGCCCAAATGTCTCTCCTCTATTGGAAAAAATACCAAACTCCAAATCATGAACAAAATAATCCTCTTCCTGAAGCATTTATTGCCGCGATGCATAAGTAAACACCCGACTATTCTGCACAAATACCACGCGAAGATCAACGCATGAAGCATCACAATACAATATATAAAGCTCTAAACTTGTGGGCAACACCAACACTGGGATGAAATAATTGGACACCCCTCAACAAGGCGAAGATAGTTATCCTCCCTCATAATGCAGGGAAAAATATCTCGCACCACCTTTGTAGAATCACCACAACTTGTCAGTGCCTAATTGATATCGAGTGCTCGACATCGCATATGATTGAGTAGGAAGGAATTGAAGATATAGGCTTCTAGCCGAAATAAAGTCTCACGATAAGAAAATGAAGAAAGATGACTTTTCTAATACTCTATAGCCTCTTGAAGATAAGAATAGACGTCTCAGTACTAATCCGCAATACTCTGCTAGATCTGTTCAGGACTCGTGAGACCTATGTGAACTTAGTGCTCTAATACCAAGCTGTCACGATCCAATTCCCACTGTAGGCCATGATGGCGCCCAACCCTGCCGTCAGGCAAGCCAACAATATTTTTGTGATTGTCTCACAGCCTTTATGTACCTGAAAATGGATTCTATATACAACTAGTGATTAGATGCTGACTTTTATTAATATGTTCCTATATGTAAAAACTGTTGGTATTTCGAAAGAGAATGATGTCTTGAATTTTTTGTTTGCGGGTATGATTATCATGTAGCTAAGTAGAAATTATAACAATAGCATGGATACAGAAATAACATTGATTCACATTTCATACTTAGATACGTGAATCCAAGATCTACGATTAATGGGTTTAGAATGAATATAATTTTATTAATAATAAGAATACATTTTAAATTATTTCTACATATACAAACATATTTTGAGAAAAAACTTATCGGTTCGGTATCGGTTCGGCATATAAATACATATCTTGGGTAAAATCGATGGCTCAAATGAACCTCTAGAAACCGACCTAAATCTACTATGATCATATCGAAGCAGCACTAAGCACCGATCACAACCCTATAGTTTCGATTCGTGACAGTTGCATTCCTAAGAAAACATGGAAGTGCCTTGAAGACAGTTATTTGAAAGTATCTAAACTTTGTCGTAGCATTTATACTGTTAGTTTCGCACTTCTAACGAGAAAGTAAGTAACCATCTCAAGTATAGAGAAACTCTTCTAATAAAGGTAGAGAAAATAATGATGATCAACATAGTCTTTAATTTGGGGACATTTCGTGATTTCAATTTTTGCTCTGTTTCATAAAGTAACAAGTTGAAAAAGTCATTATAACGACCCGACTGGTCGTTTTGAGTATCTACACTTCGCTCGATATTTTGAGGGCTCAAGTATCTCCGCATGATGTATTATGACTTGCGTAAATCGTCGGTGTTGGTTTTCAAGTTATCCGGAATCGATTTGAAAAGATGAACTTCAAGATTTAAGCTCTAAGTTGGAAGAGTTGATCAAGTTTGACTTTTTAACATTTGATCTCAAAATGGAGTTTCGTCAGTTTCATTAGCTCTGTTGGGTGATTTTTGATTTAAGAGCATGTCCGGATTGTAATTTAGAGGTCCGTAGTCGAATTAGTCTTGAATTGGCAAAAGTTGGATTTTTGTGAAGTTTGACCGGGAGTGAACTTTTTGATATCGGGGTCGGATTCCGATTTCGGAAGTTGGAGTAGGTCCGTAAGGTCAAATGTGACTTGTGTGCAAAATTTGAGATCAATCGGGTGTGATTTGATAGGTTTCGGCATCGTTTGTAGAAGTTGAAGTTTCAAAGTTTATTGATTTTGACTTGAGGTGTGATTCGTCGTTTCGAGGTTGTTATACGTGATTTGAAGCTTAGAGTAGGTTCATTTTGTCATATAGAACTTGTCTGCAAAATTTAGCGCCATTCGGAGTTGATTTGATATGGTTCGAACGCTCGGTTGCGATTCTAGAAGTTCTTAAAGTTTAGTTTGATCTTCATGCGTTTTGGTATCCGATTCGTAGTTTCGACATTGTTTGATGTGATTTGAGACCTCAAGCGAGCCCGTGTTCGATTTTGGAACTTGTTGGTATGTTTGGACGGGTTCCAAAGGGCCTCGGGTGTGTTTCGGGTGGGCTACGGGTCATTTTCCTCCTATTTTGAAATGCTGAATCTGTTATCTTGTTTCCTTCATCGCATTCGTGTCCTTGCCTTCGCGTTTGCGTAGTGTTATTTTGGAGGGTGAAATATTTCCTTTTCGTGTTCACAGGCACCCTCTCGCATTCGCGAAGTTCTGCCACCTCCTTCTTTGCGTTCGCATTCCTGATATCGCATTCGCAGAGTGCAAACCAGGCCCTGGTGATCATTTTCCTCTTCGTGTCCGCATGTCTCTTATGCATTCGCGTAAGTTCCTGTTTATTGTTCATCGCATTCGCGCCCCTTTGCTCGCGTTCGCGAAGGGTATTCTGGGCAGCTTTCGTTTCTCTTCTTCGCGAACGCGATTGTTCTTCCGCATTCGCGATGCATAAACACCTGGGCAGAATATAAGATCTTCAAATCGAGGGTTATGCCATTTTTATCATGTCTTGACTTGTAGAGCTCGGTTTTGAGAGATTCCTGGTGGGTTTTTCAAGAAAATCGATTGGGTATGTGTTCTTCACCTAGAATTTAATATATTTCATAATTTTATCTTTATTTTTATCATTTAATTTGTGTTTTGAGTTGAAAAAAATAATAATTTTTGAAGAAATCTTTCAAAATAAAAAATTATGATTTGAGGGACGAAATGGTATCGGAATTTGATAATTTTAGTATGGTTGAACTCGTATCGGAATGGATGTTCGGGTTTTGTGAAATTTATCGGGTTCCAAGGTGCGAGTCCGGGGGTCGACTTTTGGATAGATTTTTAGACTTTGTTAAATATTGAGGCTTTGTGATCCGGAATAGACTCTTATGAGTTTTATTTGTGCTTTGAAGTTATTTTGATTAGATTTGAGCCGCCCGGAGATTATTTCACCCAAGAAGTTCATTTTTGAGTATCAGTCTGTCTTCTTTGAGGTAAGTGTCTTGCCTAACTTCGTTGAGGAAATATTTCCTACTATTTGACATTGTTTGCTACATGCGGGAGTGATACATATATGAGGTGACGAGGATATATGCATGTGGCAGGGTAACCATGCTCGGGGGTAAATTATGTTATGAATTGTGTCTTGTAGAATCACGTGATCTTCTTGCTTCATGCCTTACTTGGCTCCTAGATACTAAGAACATAGTATTAAATGTTAGAAACTAAGACTTAGCTTATTATACCTTGATCAAATTTGATGGAATTCTAAGAATACATTGGTGTATTTAATTCGGTCATCAATATGCATAATCATTAATACATTGCTACGATCGATATTCTTGAGATACTAGATTCTATACTTGTGTTGTAGATCATTTGTGAGATTTGTTGGAATACTTGAATAATAAGGTTCTTGTGGGTTTATTGAACTATTGTTGGCTTAGAAAGTTGTGATTGGGATTCATTTGGATTATTCGTTTAAACACTCTCCTTGACATTATTTATGTTTCCTGCCTTGTTTGTCATTGATATACATATGCTTGGTAAGGAAGAGTGTAAAGCACGAAGGGTGATGTCGTGCCTTTGTTTATACATTATCATGTGAGGGAGAGTGTAAAGCACGAAGGGTGATGTCATGCCATATTACTGAGAGTAAAGCACAAAGGGTGATGTCGTGCTATATCATTGTGAGTAAAAGCACGAAGGGTGATGTCGTGCCATGTTATGTGAGTAAAAGCACGAAAGGTGATGCCGTGCCATTGCATTATATTATTACGCTTTCATGTTATGGTGAGTTCATGGCACGAAGGGTGTTTCCGTACAAGTGAGGACGAGAGACATGCATTATGTCGTGATATCCCTTTCTTGCAAATATCTTCATGTCTTTACATAGAGTTGTTATCGTCGTGCTCACGATTCTTATGTGATATGTCGTTACTGTTCTGTCTTTATCCTCTATCACTTTTGTTGTCGGATTACCATGCCTTCTATTTGCTTAAACTTGCTAATATCATGCCTACTTCCTGCTGTTATGATTGTATCCATGTCATCTGTTTTGTTGCACTTAAGTGTAGGTCTTCTTCCATACTAGTCATTCATGTCCCTACTTGCTAACTTATAAAGATCATGTGTTCGCTTCCTTATTTGTCATATTTATCTTCAGGCCTTCACCTTGCTAGTTAGTCGAAGTTACATTCCTTTTTCCTAATCGTTGCCATTACCTCTATGCTTTCTTTTCAGTCTGTTACTGATGTTCTCATGTACATCCTCATTCTCCATAGCTATTTGCGTATTTTCCACTCTGTCATTTATGTTATCAGCATTTCTGTCATTTGGTTGGTATTATTTTACGCATAATTGGTGTGGATGAGATAAATGCACGAAGGGTGTTATCGTGCCGTTGGATTTGATGTCTTGAGTATATTTCTCACATTATGAAAGTTCTGAGGTGATTATTGTGATTTATTGGCTTTCGCTCTAAGGAAAGGATTGGATGAGATACTGATACCTGTTGAATTGTGTTTTCTTCTAGTACTCCGTTATTGCTTTGTACATTCGTTTCGTGTACTCTATTATGTTGTACTGTAGTATAGTTCTATTGTTAGTTTACATTACAGATCTTATAAGTGAGCATCTTTTAACCAAAGCTTCGCCACTACTTCGACGAGGTTAGACAAGATACTTACCAGTACATGGGGTCGGTTGTACTGATACTGCACTTCTGCACATTGCGTGCAGATTTTTGAAACGGAGCTGCTGGTGATGTCGGAAGCTGACCCTAAAGATGTTCGTGTATTCTGGATAAAAGTTGTCACTTGTCCTTGGTAGCTTTAGACTTTGATAATCTATTTATGTAGTTTTCAAACAGATCGTGTAATTATTTGTGTCAGTTTTCTTTTTTGTAAATCCTAAATCTTAGAAGCTCATGATTTGTACTACCAGTTCTTGGGTGAAAATTGTAAAAATTAAGAAAATCTTATTTTACTTTTCGATAAATTCAATTGACTTGTATATTTTGTTGTTGGCTTACCTAGCAGGTCGAGTTAGGTGTCATCGCGACTTGTGATTTTTGGGTCGTGACAGTCATATAAGAATTGAACTCCTCTGATGATCTTGTTATAAAATCTAGCATAAATATGTAAGATAATTCCTAATAATAATAGAAACAATCATCTTAGTCAACTTGTAGCCTTTAACTGTTTTAGGGATTTCAGCAGTTAAGTCTAATTTAAGACACAAAAAGTCTTCATTTCATGAATTAGCTGTCTTTGTTAATTCGCATCGAATAGATATGGAAATAAAGGAAAAGAGAGAAGAGAGAATTGTAGTAATATCACATATTAATTAAAAAAAACAAGGTGTTTTAGATTCTCCTCTTGTTTAATTCTCTTCCAAATATTTCCAATAGTAAATGAAAGGAAATTTGTCTCATAATTCCCTTTTGGTTTGTTAGTCTGCTAGATAAAGCCATAATTTTGAAAATACATTCTGTAAATCACTATCCTTTTCCCCTTTTCTTTCCCTGATCTCTTTATGTAATAAACAATAACAACAACAACAACAACAACCCAGTATAATCCCACTAGTGGAATCTGGAGAAATTAGTTTGTACGCAAACCTTACCCCTACCCTAGGGTAGAGAGGCTGTTTCTGATATACCATCGGCTCCCTCCCTCCAAGAACTCTCCACCTTGCTCTTGGGGTGACTCGAACTCACAACCTCTTGGTTAGAAGTGGAGGGTGCTCACCACTAGATCAACCCACTCTTGTCAATAAAATTTTGTCAAAAAGAAATCTATAAACAACTTACTAATTGTTTTCCTAAGTTTAACAATATACCAACTATCTTCCCTTAATTAACAACTTACTATACTTTATCATTTTAGTAGTTATGAAAAAAAGAAAGGAATTAAAGAACCTTTGACTGCTCCCTCCTATATAAACTACATCTTTACCAACCTTTCATCATCAACACAATTTAAGTGGTTGTTAGATGAAGAGAACTCACAATAATAATGAGAAGGAGGATGTAAATTACGATGAGGTCTCGTAAACTTTACTGATACAACCGGTAAAGTGATCAGCAAACACTCGTGAAATTTATCTAATGGACTTGATAAAATTGATGATGCGTAACTAAAAGGTTGAGATAATCAATGATGAAATACAAGATGTGTATTCTACAAATAAATGATATAGAAACTACAAAACTACCCTCACGTATTGCATTTCATCGTTGATCATCTCCACTTTCTAGTCACTCATCATCAGTTTCATCAAGTCCATCGGGTTAATTTTGTGAGTATTGAACTTTACTCGTATCAGTAAAGTCCACAAAGTTATTTTTTGTAGTGTTAAGTTAATAAATTTTACCCATTGTATCAGTAAATAAAGTCGTAAAACTATTTCTTTATCATTAAACTTACTGAACTCTATCTTTGGCGTTTGCTAGGGAAACATATATTCTGATTATTTCCTCTCTTTTTTTCTTTTTTTCATCTTTTGCTTTTACCTATTGAAATGATAATGATGCATAACAATTGGATGGCTTATTTAAATATCATACGAATTATTTATACTTAGATAATGAGACATTTTAGTGGCAGATCCACAGTGAAGATGAAGATGTTGTAATATGATTCATCATGAATCATTTGTATGGAGTCGCCAGTATTGAATCAGTGATTCACCAATTTAAACTGTAGGATCTTCTATTCATTGTTCCTTTTATTTGATGATGTTCTATATCAAGTTCTATTGAGATGATCTTCAATCCATAAACTAAAGAATCTCAAAATAGGAAAAGCATAAAAATACACTATCATGATGATGTGACAATTTTTTGTGTGTCTCCTGGACTGAGTCTTACTACTTAAAACAATTAACCTTGCTTAATATGCCCTACCTCTTGGTATGCCCTACCTCTCCATACTCAAAACTACCTCGAGCTGAGAATGGCTGCTGAATCAGAGGCTGCCTCTGATAACCTGCACCCACTAGAAGAACTCTAGGCCAAAGGAGTACGGTAGGAACTATGTGCTGGGAGTGCACTAAATGAAGACTGAACTGGAGCACTACTAGCGGGCTGGTAAGCTGAACGTACTGGTCGGCTAGGATGGCTATCCCAGAATGATCCCTACCTCCAGACGAGGTACCACGGAAACTGTCAGAATATTGGGGCTTCTTGAACCTCGCCAGTATTGTGGCCAAACGCACATGCAACTATATGCGGTCGACAAGTAATAAAGAGATGAGAAAGTATTGTCCCACGAGGATTTATGATTAACTATCGTCCAATCTAAATTTCTTATAAGTTAATTGCTCAAGCAGCTGTGAAGAAGATAATTGAGATTTTTATTACTAAACATTACTATAAAACTACAAAACAAGCAATTTCAATGATGCAAAGCAAAAAAACAAACACTTAGGAAAAATTCAATGAGACGGGAATAGGAAAAATTCAATGAGACGGGAATATTCCGAGGTTATGGATTGATATCTCTCCTATTGCATTCTTTAGGTTTACTTAATTATTTGATTTATCTAATTTGTTGGTTAACGGGGTTTGTTATGCTCGCGAAATTCTTTCGACGCTTTGCTTGCCTATTCAATCCAACCTAATACTATATGGATATAGAATCAGACTTAAAAGGTATACATGTATGTTTCCTACAAAAATAACTAAGTAAGGCAACTATAATATATCTATCCTAATTGCGAATCTATTCTCCGATACATGGATTCAAAAACTTACTCTATTCAATCTTATATGTAATTTATAGTTCCCACTTTAGAGTTCAACTATAAATTTTTATATAATATTATACCGTTAGCTACACAATAAAATAATTAAGTGCAAGATTGAATAAATAAATTAATATGATAACTCAATAAAAATAATCAACCGTCAAACAACAATAGTCAATAACAACCCATAACCCTAGAATAATGAGGTTCTTAGCCGCTCATGTTCATAACAACAATCAAAGTATCGTGTTTAAACATAAAATCTAGAAATACTATATAGAGGATGGAAGAATCGATGAATTCTGTGCTCCCTTCGTGTTTCTAAGCCTTTGATGCCTTCAAATATTAACACACCCTTCATTAATTATGTTTAGGAGGTATTTATAGGCTAGGGTCGGAGTCTCAAAGTCCAAAACCATATGGAAAACATTTAATGCGCGGACTAGGAAAGGGTCCAGGCCCCAGAACTCACGAGACCTCGACTGGTCAAGGTGGGAGCCTCGCGTCGCCTACCTTATTGCCAGGTCGTCCTTACCAGGAGCCAGGCGTCGCCTGGCCTGGTGCCTGGTTCTTGGCTTTCTTCTATTTTCGCCTTTTCATGCTCTTTTTGTGTATTTTCGGTACCCTTATGTGCAGCCTTAACTTATTTTCCTCTTCCGATGATCCTAAATTAAAAACGACACAATTAAGCCCACATGTCACATATATGATCATTAAAAAACCCAAAGATAAGGTAAGTAATATACTAGAAATATACAATAGCGAATTATCACCACCCACACTTATATTTAAGACATTTGAAGCACATTACACCAATGACCATGGTTGATAGCAACTATCATGACCCAACGCCCACCGGAGCCGCAACGGCGCCTAACACTACTTGCTAGTCAAGCCAAAAGTTCAACAATAACAGTAAATTTAATAAAACAGAATTTAGTAAACTCAACAGCGACAATATCATGAAATAACTGCGAATAATAGTAATACTTTTAGAACCATCCCAATGATCTGGTGTTAATGAGTATATGAGCACTACTGAATATAGAAGTACAAGACCAAATCCTCAATATAACATCTAAATAGTAGAGCAGTAATAACAGAAATAAATGAAAGAGAACTTCAAGGTCTGGTGACGACATAAAAGCTACCTCGTAGTCTCCCAAAAGCTGGTATCAACACAAAGCAATCACCACATCCGAAAGTACTTGGATCTGCACACGAAGTGTATAGTGTAGTTTGAGTACAACCGACCCCATGTACTGTCACGAACCAAAATTCACTAGTTGTGATGGTACCTAACCTGACCCGCCAGTAAGCCAATTAACAATAATCCAATTCAAATGAGATTTACTAAGAAGATAAATGATAAAATAACTGAACTTTTATACAATAACCCAAGGACTAGTAGTATAAATCATGAGCTTCTAAGACATGGAGTTTATAAAGCTAGTATGAAATAAATACATCATCTGTTCAAAATATACATAAACAGATTTATCAATCTAAAGTTACCAAGAACAAGAGGTAGCTATAACCGGAACACAGGTACATCTTCAATGATAGCTCCCGCCATACACAGCAGCATCAGCTCCAAAATCTACACGCAAGGTGCAGAAGTATAGTATGAGTACAATCGACCCCATGTATGCATTAAGTAACAAACCTAACCTTAGGTTGAAAGTAGTGACGAGCTCAAAAGAATAGTCAGAGTCCAACACCAATAGCCAAGAACAACTCGTAATAATATAATAAAAGCAGTACAAATATTAACTCAAAGATATTATGCTCAGCTCGTTCACAGTTACGGAAAATAGGCATGCTTTTAAGGTATAACAGTAAAACCACAATCTTTCACCGAAATCACCAAAATATGAGGGTATATTAGAAAACTGTGATTTTCCCAAACTTTCAACAACAGATAAGATATTTTATTATCAGATAACATGAGGAAAGTACATCTCTATGCTTACATGTCAATAAGCATGTCAAGTCATCAATTATCATATACCGTCTAGCATGAGGAATGTACATCTCAATGCCTACATGTCAGATGTACATGTCACATCATGAATGTCACAACACCTTATAGTATGAGGAAAATGCAACTCTATACCTGCATGCCAAGTATGCATGTCAAATGTAATGCATCATAGTAGGTACTCACACACTTAGAGTACTCAATCTGTGTGTCTCAAACTCACACTCATCACACATAATCACTCAGCACTGTACGGTACCTACGCTCACTACTGGTATGACAGACTCTGTAGGGGCAGATCTTGCTCAAGCGCTAATTTAAAGCCAATATGGCCTGCTGCGGCGTGTAGCCTAATCCCATAAGGTAAATAAGCTGATAAGACCTGATGTGGCTTGCAGCCGAATCTCATAAATAGACAATAAAGTTTGCTGCGATGTGCAGTCCGATCCCATAAATATCACACATAATCCAGCTCTCAGGCCCCAACTCAGTCATCAATCTCTCAAATCTCAATGGCTCACAATCTCATACCACTCAGCTCAAACAATGATAACATGTGTTGTAACAATGAATGATGAACAGAGACAGAGATATGATATGCAAATAAAGAATCATGACTCAGTATATAATTATAGTTAGAGCAGATATCTCAAAACAACAGAGATAGACTCATTAGGTCTCAACCGAATAAGCGCATAACCTAAACATGATTTCTTATATGATTCACAACTCATATAATCAAACAAGTGGGGAGAACATGGGTGTAACAAGATATAACGGTAAAACAAGTCTGGTCACAGCCTAATAGTCAACTAGAATCATCATTTCCCCGATGCACGCCCATACGCTCGTCACCTAGCACGTGCGTCACCTCAATACATCTCTTATAACATAGTTCCCAGGGTTAAATACCCTGAAATCCAAGTTTAGATATGTTACTTACCTCGAACAAACCAAATCAAATACTAAGAAAGCCAATCAATAGTCTAGAAATGCCATCCCACACGTATCAACCTCTGAACGGCTCAAAACTAGCCAAAAGCAACTCAAATACATCAAATAATGCCTAAGGAAATAATCCTAAATAATAAAGGTCGAATCTTTACACATTTACTTAAAGCCAACCAAAGGGTCAAACTTGAGCCCGCACATCGGAACTCGAAAAAACTTACAAAATTAGATAACAAATTAAATTACGAGTCCAACCATACTATTTCACGCAAATCCAACTCCGAATCGACGTTCAAAACTCAAAAATTCACTTTAGTAATGTGTAGACAAAATCTCCCAATTTTTCTTTTGAAATCATCAATTAAATGCCAAAAACGAAGATGGATTTATAGAATATAATCAAAACAGACTATAGAACACTTACCCCAATCCATGTGGTGAATGTTTCCTCAAATATCGCCTCAATCCGAGCTTCATAGCTCAAAATATACTAAAATGTCTAAAACCTTCAAAATAGAGTGCTTATAATTCACTAAACAATCATACCCATCGTAATCGCAGGATATCCTTTGAGATCGCGAAGAACAAATGAAACTGCCTCCAATTATACTCTAGGTGTTAGAGATAGTGCTCACGCGAACGCGATGACCACATATATCTACACGGCACAATCGTGCCATAGCTTACACGAATGTGATGAAGAAGTACCCAGATCCCAGCTCTTAGCTCAGCTCAATGCGAATGTTATGCCACATATGCAAACGCGAACAGTAACCAACACAAACCTACGCGAACGCGTTCCTAAATATGCAAACGCGAAGAAGAAAATTACTCAGCTCCAGCTCTAGAATCCCTCTACGTGATCGCATCTCCATCTTCGTGTTCGCGAAGAACAATTGAGGCATCAGAAACCAGCAATGAAAACATGAAGAAAAATGGTCTGAAATCAATCTGAAATACGCCTTAGCCCCTCGGAACCCCGTCCGAACATATCAACAAGTCTGAAAACATAACACGGACTTATTCGGTGCCTTAAATCACATATAACAACATCAATATCACGAACCGCACCTAAAATCTAACTTTATAAATTTTTGAACTTTTAACTTTCAAAACTCGTGCCAAACCATATCAAATCAACCCTGAATGACCTCAAATTTTGCACACAAGTCCCAAATGACATGTCACATCCCAAAACCGAGGAGCGCGACCGACGCTCAACCGAGTGAACCCGACTGAGCAAGCCTGTTATATTTTATTCTACCCAAATCCATTCGTGAATAAAGAGGAGATGTACTCCGTTAATCAAATACTGAAGAGATTTTATTAACTGCTTCAATTTCATTCCCATTAACAACATCATTCAATATTTCCAAAATAGTACGAGTTTATAGATTTAATGAAAAATATGTTGCCAAATACCAACAGTTCTAATCCAATTCCCAATATCAAATACCACCCACAACCTGTCTACAGAGCCTCTAAGTACAACTGAAGAGTAATATGAAAATGCCGGCAACAAGGCCCCGGCTATACCTCAACCACAAAGTACATGAGAAACAAAAGATACATGACCCCGAAATGAAGTGGGGCTCACCAAATCGGCTGAAAAGAGTGTACTGCTATCGCTGATCAATGTCACCTGCTGTAGAACCACCTGCATCCATTAAAGATACAGCGCCCCTGGCAAAAGGGACGTTAGTACTGTCGAATAGCACTGGTATGTATAGCTAGAAATCCTCTTTCAAAATAGAATGCCCATATGATCTATACGTGGAACACTTAATATAATGTAATTGAAACAACTTGTACAAACAAGGACAACAAAAGAGGCACTTATTGTCTGCATTAATAATGTGTCTCATTAGACCGTCCTTAGTGTTCACATATCATATTATACACTTATACGTTTTATAGACCGTCCATAGTGTTTATTCATACCGTACATCTATACCTCTTATACCCGATGCACCTATGCGTTTCATAGACCGTCCACAGAATTTCATATCACAATGGATTTCATAACACAATGTACCTATGCGTTCATAGACCGTCCACAGGATTTCATATCACAATGTACCTATGCGTTCATAGACCGTCCATAGGATTTCATAACACAATGTACCTATGCGTTTCATAGACCGTCCACAGGATTTCATAACACAATATACCTATGCGTTTCATAGACCGTCGATAGGATTTCATAACATAATATACCTATGCGTTTCATAGACCGTCCATAGGGTTTCATAACACAATATACCTATGTGTTTCATAGACCGTCCATAGGGTTTCACAACACACCAATATACCTATGCGTTTCATAGACCGTCCACGGGATTTCATAACACAATATACCTATGCGTTTCATAGACCGTCCACAGGATTTCATAACACAATATACCTATGCGTTTCATAGATCGTCCATAGAGTTTCATAACACAATATACCTATGCGTTTCATAGACCGTCCATAGGGTTTCATAACATATTGGAAACAAAAGTACAGATACGTACATCTCATAACCTTTCACACCACATATCACCTAATCCGTACTTTCAACCACTTACAACATTATTATTTTATTGGCTCTCTTGGCCATACATATGATTCTTTATTCATGGCGCAATGGCCGTATTTCATATTCCACACTTTCATTTCTTCCCTTTCATAGATCATCATCATAATTATTAACAAGTAGAATATTGCGGAAATCACAACTTTAAATTCATTAGTAATGAAGGCTTTAAACACAATCGATTTCTTTCCAATAAATGGAGTAAAATGATTGGAAATCGAAGTACAAGTTAAAATCATACACAATTTCCACTCACGAGTATGTAAGAACGCAAAACACATTAAAAATTACTTACAAAGTATAGCATTAGCTAAAACAGCCACATATGGGCATCACTTGAGTTCATAAACTTTTAGCCGATTATATTGTCGAAGTCAATTTTGGAATAGTTGAGTCAAAACTCATTTCATAATCTTTCTGACATTATTTCATTTCATTGGCACCACTGGTCACAAGTATAACTTCTACTATTGGCACGTTGGCCACACTTTATATTCCGAATTTACTGATTTCACTTCCAACCATCTTTATAGGTTATCAACAATAAGGCATTCCCAATCAAGACTTTAGGTACACATATGAGCAATTAAAAGTCTTAAGAATATTGAGATTTTCTCACACAATTTGGCATACTAGCTTTCATTTGAAATACGATGCAAGCCACCACATTTTAATACGCAGCCCATACTTTGTAACTCATGGAAACATTATCGAATTTAATTCCAAGAGAGAAAGTTTAGCCAACATACCTCAATTGAGCTTTCCTTAAATTACTACAACGTTCCGGAAATTCTAGCAATCCCAATCTATTTGAGACATAACAAAATTGAACCATAATTAGGAAGATATTCATGGTCTCAGCTCATTTGAGCATTTTATCAAACACTAAGCGTGGATTAAGGTTCAAGGTCCTTTTATGGAGGATTCCATCATTCCACAACCCAATCTTTATCATTTTTAGCTCAACAATCTTTCTACACACTTTGATAACACATGCATGTAAAATAAATAACCTTCTTGCCCAGAAATTATCTTGCTTATTACCCATTTCTAGACAAAATTCGAAATTGAGGGTTAGGGTGTAGAATCTTACCTTTAGGATGAAGACCTAGTGAGTTTCCCTCCTTAATATTCCAAAACTTGAGCAAGAATTGAAGAATCAATTATTGAGGAACACCTTCTCACTCTAGGGCACTCTCTCTCACTCTAAAATATCAAATTATACCTCAAAAATGACACAAAGAGTGTATTTAACAAAATAGGGTCGGGTCTTAAAAACCCAAAAATAAAGCTCCGGAACAGGTTCTGTGGTCGCATATGCGACCGCATATCAGTCGCATAATTGGTGTCCAAAATGACCAAAAATCTGCCTGAGTCTGCGGTCACTATGTGGTCCGCATAACTATTCTGCGGTCGCATAGTACACCGCATAATAGTTAGGCGGTCGCATAGTCGACCGAATAATTGCTTCAACTGACCCAATTAACTGCCTCACTCTGCGGCCATTATGCGGTCCGCAGAGTGATTTTGCAATCGCATAATGGACCGCAGAAATATACTTTTCCGTCAAAAATTTTCCTTTACTTTCCCGTAATCCTAGTCCGGCACCATGAAATATTATTTTCTTTGCAACTTTTATCGGGCTTTACACTTAAGTTCTTCAAAAAATTTCGGGGTGTTACATGACATAACTAAGCTATTCCAATTACCGGAACCATAATCCGAACCCGATATCATCAAAGTCAACTCCTGGTCAAACTTATAAATATTCCAAACTTTCAAATTGCCAACTTTCGTCAAATAGTGCTGAAACGTTCAAGAAACATCTAAATGCAAATCCGGGAATACGCCCAAGTCCAAAATCACCATTCGGACCTAACGAACTCATCAAAACTCCGATCCGAGGTCAAATACTCAAAACTCAAACTTGGTTAACTCTTCCAATTTAAAGCTTCCTAGTTGAGAATCATTCCTCCAAATCAATCACGAAACACATAAAAAACCAAAACCGACGATTCACACAAGTCATATTACATCATATCAAGCTACTCAAGACTTCAAACAGCTATACGAAATGCAAATGTTCAAAACAACCTGTTGGGTCATTACATGTAGTCAATAAGTAACAAACCTAACATTGGGCTGAAAGCAGTAACGAGCTTAGGAGAAACAGTCAGAGACCAATATCAATAACCAGTAACAACTCAAGATATAAAGGGAACAATATAAGTAAATAACTCGATGATATCATGTTCAGCTTGTTCATATTACGGAAATTTAGGTATGTCTTCCCATTATGACAGATAAATCCCAACACATAATAAACATCTTATTTACCAGATAGCATGAGGAAAGTACATCTCTATGCCTACACATCAAATCTACATGTCAGATCAATATCATCACAGTGAAACCATCAAGAATAACCACTCTCAGCACACTTAGGGTGCCTGGCACAATGTCCCTTACCATCACACACACAACACTCAGCACTGTACAGGTGCCTGACATATATGCCCATGACCAAAGCACGTAGATATATATATCACTGTGCATGTGCTCACTGCTAGTATTTAAGATTCCGGAGGGGCGAATTTGGTCCAAGCGCTAACTAAAAGCTAATATGTCCTATTGCAGCGTGCAACCAGATCCAAATATCAATCAATAGCCAATAAGGCATGTTGCGGTGTGCAACCCGATCTAATTATTACTCACAACACGGCTCTACGGCCCACATCAGTCAACAACCTCTCAAGTCTCCAGGGCTCACAACCTTATATAACTCAGCCCAAATAGTGCCACATATGGAAAAAACAACATGTCATGAATTAAACACATAGTACACAAAGACTGAGATATGATATCTAAATAAGGAATCATGACTGAGTATATAATTACAGTTAAGTCAAACAGCTCAAAATAGCAGGAATAGCCCATTATGTCTTAACCAAGTAAGCACAAGATTTCTAACATGAATCATAACTCAAGTAATCAAAAGAGTAGGGAAAACACGAATATAACAAATCATGATAGCAAAACAAGTCCGGCAATAGTCTAAAGTCAACTCGGATCATGAATACTTTGGTCCACACACTCACGCTCGTAACCTAGCATGTGCGTCACCCCAACTCATCTCGTATAACATAGTTTTTAGGGTTAATTACCCTAAATCTAAGTTTAGATATGTTACTTACCTCAAAACGCGGAGACCAATACTCCATAAAGCCCTTCCCACACGAATCGACCTCCGAGCGACTCAAATCTAATCAAAATAATTTAATATCATCAATAGAAGCCATTGAAACCAATTCTAAATGATAAAGCTAACGTCTTGAATCAAATATGCAAAGTCAACCCAAAAAGTCAACCCCGGGCCCGCACCCCAAAACTCGACAAAATCTATATATTCCAAACACCCATTCAAATACGAGTTTAACCATACTAATTTTATCTAATTCCAACCACAAATCGACCATCAAATCTCACTCTCCAATAACATAGCCTAAAATACCAAAATTTCACCATAAATTCGCATAAACAAGGTGTAATAATCCATGGGTAATCAATATCTATCATAAAAGGTGATTTAACTTCACTTACATCTTTAATTGCAGCAAGAAGTCTCTCAAAAATTGCCCTTAGCTGAGTTTCACAACTCCCAAAATAAGAAAAACAATCAAACCCTTCGAATATAAACTCTGTTAGTGATTCCGCATTTGCGGTCACTTAACCGCATCTGCGGTTCCGCAGGTGCGGTCACAATATTGCATCTGCGATTTCCCCTCACCCTCCGACCTTTCGCATTTATGGACCATAGTGCGCACCTGCACATTTGCGGTCTTCCTCCGTATTTGCGGCCCCGCTTCTTTGCTTAGACTTCCGCATCTGCGGACTTCTGCTTTTCCAAGCCTTCAACATTTCCTACTTTTTTCGAAAAGCTTCAAATCAATCTATGGACCTACGAATCCAAATTAGGACATATGCCTAAGTCCAAAATCACCATACGAAGGTGGAATCATCAAAACACCATTCCAGAGTCGTCTATACAAAAGTCAAAGTCCAGTCAACTCTTACAACTTAAGCTTCCACCTTGGGACTAAGTGTCCTAATTTACTCTGAAACCTCCCCGAAATCAAACCAATCACCACTGCAAGTCACGTAACCACAAACACACATATATAAGGCATCAAACAGATGAAACGGGGCTAAAATACTCAAAACAACCAGCAGGGTCGTTATATTCTCTCCCTCTTAAGCAAACACTCGTCCTCGAACGGGACTAGAATCATACCTGGAGTCTCAAAAAGGTGAGGACATCTGCTTTACATGTCATGCTCGGTCTCCCAAGTAGCCTCCTCGACCGGCTGACCTATCCAATAAACCTTCACAGATGCAATATTCTTTTACCTAAACTTTCGAACCTGCCAATCCAAAATGGCCACCGGCTCCACATCGTAAGTCAGATCTCCGTCTAATTGTACCGTGATGAAGTCTAAAACATGTGATAGATAACCATAATACTTCTGGAGTATAGATACATGAAATACTGGTGAACTCCCAATAGACTAGGTGGTAAGGCAAGTCTGTAGGCCATCTCTTCAACTTTTCAAGCACCTCAAAAGGACCAATATATCTAGGGCTCAGCTTGCCCTTCTTTCTAACCTCATCACACCCTTCATGGGAGAAACTCTGAGTAAAACCTTCTCACCCACCATATATGCAACATCACGAGCCCTCCTATCAGCATAACTCTTCTGCCTGGACTGTGTTGTACAAAGTCACTCCTGGATCAACTTTACCTTCTCCAAATCATCATGGACCAAATTAGTGCCCAACAACCTAGCCTCCCAAGGCTCAACCAGCCAACCGGAGAACGGCACCGCCTCCCATATAAGGCCTCATAAAGAGCCATCTTGATACTCGGCCGATAGTTGTTGTTGTAGGAAAACTTTGATAATGGTAGAAACTAATCACATGAACCCCCGAAATCAATAACTCAAGCATGTAACATGTCCTCCAAGATCTGGATAGTGCACTCGGATTGTCCATCTATGTGATGACCCGATAGGTCATTTTGCGTTATATCCCTAATTTTCATATTTCGAGACCTCGATTAGCTCCGTTTAGTATTTCTCGATTTGCGTACATAGTCTGTGTCTTTTTTTAGAAAGATTTTATGTGAAAATTTGAATAAAACATGAATTTTAGCTTTAATAATGACTTCAGTAGACTACGGTCAATATTTTGTGTAAACAATCCCGGATCAGTATTTTGTTGATCTCGATGGGTCCGTATCACAATTTCGGACTTGGGTGTATGCTCGAAATTGAATTCGGAAGTCCCTAACTTGATTTGTTGAAAACTGGTAATTTGAAGATGTAAAGATTTTCTAGGTTTGATCGTAGGTTGACTTTATTACTATAGGGTTCAAATTTCGGTTCCGAACTTGGTATAGGTTCATTTTACTATTTAGAACTTGTTTGCAAAATTTGGTGCAA
Source organism: Nicotiana tomentosiformis (assembly GCF_000390325.3). Taxonomy (NCBI): domain Eukaryota; kingdom Viridiplantae; phylum Streptophyta; class Magnoliopsida; order Solanales; family Solanaceae; genus Nicotiana; species Nicotiana tomentosiformis. The sequence continues at coordinate 81,881,450 of NC_090815.1, forward strand.
AACAGAGTTGATTTGATTAGATTCTGATGTTCGGTTGTGAATTTGGAAGTTCTTAAGTTTCTTTGAAGATTTTTATGCATTTTGATGTCTAATTCGTAGTTCTATGTATTATTTTGGTATTTTGATCGTGCGAGGGAGTTCGTACGATGTTATTAAACTTATGTGCATATTTTTTTGGATCCCGAGAGGCTTGTGTGAGTTTCGGATAGGCTACGGACCATTTGAACTTAGAAAGAATTGTTGGTTTTGGCTGCTACTGATGTCTGGCGTTATGCGCTTCGCGATCGCGAAAGGGAATCTGGGCTGGGGAGGAGTTTCTTCTTCATGAACGCGAGGATCTGGTCATGAATGCGAAGTAGTGGGGAGTTTACCGTTCACGAACGCATCGTCTCTCTCCCGAACGCGTAGGGTTATGGGGTCCGGGATGGAGCATGTCAATTACTCTTTACGAACGCAAAGGAAGGAGGAGTAAGCCTTCGCGAACGCGAAGAGTGGCTCGCGAACGTGAAGGCCTTGGGCCGCTAATGCTTCACGATCGCGTCAAGTCCTTCACGAATGCGAAGAAGACCTGACACCGGTAATTAAAACAGTCCAAAAATCAGGATTCTTCCCATTTCTCACCATTTTCATGTTTGAGCTCGGCCTAGAGGCTTTTCGTCCCAACTTCATAGGTTAGTAGATTTTAACTTGTTTCCTTACATTTCCATAAACACCCATTAATTTTAACCTTTAATCTATTCTTTTTCAAGGTAGAAATTAGGGATTTAGGTCAAAATTGAGAATTTTGAGAAATTGAGATTTAGACCTCAAATTGAGGTCGGATTTCGAAATAAATCACATAATCGGGCTCAGAGGTGAATGAGTAATTAGATTTTGGTCCGATCTCGGGTTTTGACCAGGTGGGCCTGGGGCTGACTTTTTCAAAAATCATTAAAGATTGAATCTTTTTCACTCATGGGTAGTTCCAAAAGCTTATTTTTATTTATTTGAACTATATTTGGTTAGACTTGATTGGTTTGGAAGCTAATTTTAGAGAAAAATCCACGGTTGAGCATTGATTTGGTTACGAAGTGAGGCTAGTGTCGTGGTTAACCTTGACTTGAGGGATTATGACTTGTTGGTCTATTTGCTATATATTTTATGTATGGGGACAACGTATATGTGAGGTGACGAGTACCTATGCGCTATCATTGGGTTAAAGCATACGGGTGGAAATTATTTCTTTGTATTATATTATTTCTTTAATTATGTTATCCATGCTTAGGTTAGATTATTACTTCTTTTTATTATTCATTTCTTATTTATTGTTTATTTTAATGATGTTGAATATTTTGGAAGTTAAAATTTGATATCATGGCACCATATTTGAAGTGAAATTATTCCTCGCCTTGTTTTTATTATTCGGATTTATATAATTGTTTGGTGAGAAAGAGAGAAAAGGGCGAAAGGTGTTGTCGTGCCTTATTTGCATTCATTATCACATATTGAGAGATTTAAGAGTAAAAGCGTGAAAGGGTGATGACGTGCGGTGAATAAAAGCACGAAGGGTGATTCCGTTATATTCATGATATTACATGATGAGGACGAGAGTAAAAGCATGAAGGGAGATATTGTGCCATTTTCATATCACTGTTTATTTGATTTCTGGTTTTATGATTTGCTTGGTTATACTGTTTCTTAATTCGGAAGATGTTATTTCATGATTTCGTACTTGCCGTTTTTATGATATTTTCCCCCTTCGCATGTCTCCTTCTAGTTAATATTCTATCGTTCTTCTTGTTATTTTGTTACTTTGTATATACTTGTACAGGATTTTACGTAGGTGTCTTGTCATAGCCTCGTCACTACCTCGTCGAGGTTAGGCTCGACACTTATGGAGCATATTGGGTCAGTTGTACTCATACTACACTTCTGCACTTTTTGTGTAGATAGTGGTATTAGTCCCAACAGTGCTTGAGGTGCGTTGGCTCGGATCACATTCACTTCGGAAAATTGAGGTAGATCTACTAGCGTTCGCAGACCTTGAAGTCCCCTTCCATTTCCTATCTTTACTGTTTATCTCTTTCGAACAATTGTATTTATTTCAGACTATGTTTGTTGACTTCTATCTGCTCGTGGACTCGTGACTCCGGATTTCTGGGAGTAGTTAGCATCACGTGGTTTATATTCGCATTGTGTTAGATTTGATATTTATTTCTCATTGAATATTATTATTTTGTCTTTAACTAATAAAATTGATTAATTACTTATTTCACGTCGGCTTGCCTAGCAAGTGGATGTTAGGCGTCATCACGACCCCGAAGTTGGGATTTCGGGTTGTGACAAGTTGGTATCAGCGCACTAGGTTCCTTAGGTCTCACGAGCCATGAGCAAGCTTAGTAGAGTCTGGAGAATCGGTACGGAGATGTCAATACTTATCTTCTAGAGGCTATGGAGTTTTAGGAAATATTTCACCTCTTTCTTTCCATATCGTATGATTGTATTCTATCATTGATGTTTGAATCATTCCATTCTTGTTCTCTCGCAGATGGTGAGAACATGCACATCATCTATAGCCGGACTAGAGTTGGCACCCCCTGTTGCAGCCACTACCAGGGGTAGAGGTCGAGGCCGAGGTCGAGCCAGAGACCGAGACAGAGGCAGAGCTCAGCCTAGAGCTCGAACAGCAGCACTCACAGTGGAGCCTCAGATTGATCATGAGGAGGAGATCCCAGCTCAGACTGCACCAATCGGACCAGCTCAGGTCCCGAAGGGATTTATAGCCACTTTCGTGCTTCAGGACGCTCTAGTCTGTTTAGTGGGCCCGATGGAGCGTGTGGCCCAGACCGGGGCTTTTTCGGTGGCACCAACCGTCTCTCAGGCTGGGGGAGAAGCAAAGACTCCCACTACTCACACTCTGGAGCAGATGGCCCCCATTTATCAGACTCCAATAGTCCAGCCAGTTGGGGTAGTTTAGCATGTTGTTGCTGCACAGACCTGGGAGAGGTCCGCGATGTCTTCTGAGGGATTGATGAGATTGGATAAGTTCACAAAGCTCTTCACGCCGGCTTGCCTAGTAAGTAGATGTTAAGCGCCATTACGACCCCAAGGTTGGGATTCCATATCGTGATAGTCTGGGGATGAAATGTTGTACTCAACTCGACCTTAATGCCCAAATCTCGTTGCACTTCCCTCCAAAAATGTGATATGGTCTAAGTGCCTCAATATGAGATAATAGACACAGGCACACCATGAAGGCGAACAATCTCACGAATGTAAATCCGAGCCAGCTGCTCTGAAGAGCAGGTAGTCACAACTGGAATGAAATGTACAGACTTGGTCAGTCTGTCCACAATAACCCATATTGTATCATATTTCCTCAAGTTCCTTGGAAGTCCAACTACAAAAGCCATCATGATACGCTCTCACTTCCACTCTCGAATATCAAGGCTTTGAAGCAAACCACCAGGTCTCTGATGTGCGTACTTTACCTGCTAACAGTTCAAACATCAAGCAACATACTCAACAATATCTTTCTTCATCTTCCTCTACCAATAGTGATATCTTGATACACCTTCACGACACCCGAATGAATGAAATACCATGAACTATGAGCCTCCTCAAGTATCAATCCTCGCAACCTATCCACATTTGGAATACAAATACGACCCTACATCCTCAATATCCCATCATCTCTAATAATAACCTCTTTAGCACCACCGTGTTGCACCGTGTCCTTCAGGACAAGCAAGTGGGAATCATCATACTAATACGCCATGATGCGCACGAACAAAGAATACCGTGAAACTACGCAAGCAAGAACCCGACTAGGCTCCGAAATATCCAACCTCACAAACTGATTCGCCAAAGCCTGAACATCCAATGCTAACAATCTCTCTCCAAATGGAATATAAGCAAGATTCCCCATGCACGCATCCTTCGCAGATGCGTCCACCAATTCCTGCCCGCGACATTCCCAGATTGACCAACATCCGCTTCTGCGCACAATGCACCGCAGATGCGACTCCGCATCTGTGCAACCATTCTCGCAGGTGCGATGCACCAAAACCAGTTATGCCCTCAATTCCCAAAATGGTCCGAACTCTATCCGATATACACCCGAGCCTCTCGGAATCTCATCCAATCATAACAATAAATCCATATACCTAATTCAAACTTGTCAAAAGGCTCAAACACTATAATTAACATCAAAACCACATATCAAAGGTCGAAATTATTCTCTTAACTTTCCACCTTCAAACTTCGCCGAATTGTCTGAATCACACTTAGGCATTCCGGATCACAACTAAACTTTGCACACAAGTTTCAATTGACAAAATGAAACTAACTATTAATCAACTTAGCCAAACATTCTAATAAGAATAAATTATGGTAAAGTAAGTTCTAATAGCATAATTATAAATATAGTAAATCGATGATATTGTCACTCACCATTTATTATATCAGACAAAGGAGGAAATATTTCTTCACTTTTGACTGAATAGTTTTTGTTTTCAGAAGGTTCAACTTTGTCTGTAGAAGAGATTGATTTGTATGTTATTTTAAGTCAGGTTATAGAAGTAATAATACATATAGGAAAAATTACTTTTAATAATCTATAGACTAATTCTGTTATGGATCCTATTTATCCCAAAAAACTAAAAATGGTTTTTTTTTCTTTTTTTTTTAATATATTAAGCACAAGAAAATGAAGGTAACAATTTGCTTAATATTCTCTCAACTCCGGAATTTCCCATTGAAAGGAGGAAGGTAAATCAAAGTGAATAAGAAAGAAAACAGTTTCATCAATAAAATAAAATTTAGTAGAAATAGCAGCAGCAGCGACACAGAAACAAAAAAGAACTATTTTTAATATGTGAAACAAAAATTAACACATACCCATTCATCTTTCGGTGATAACATTCAAACATTTATAATTAAAAGATTAAATCATAAAAAAAAATTACAGTTCAAAGTTCTTGTAACATATGATTTTATAAGTGTTTAGAAATATATAAAAATTATTTTCTATACTATAGTTTCACTCCCTTCTCCACCTTGCAAGACTTTGCGACGCGATCTTAATAATATCGATTAATGTTGAACTTCTCCAAAAAACTTCATGTGATCAAGTCCTATTAGAAGCGTAGTTTATTAGAATACTTTTTTCTACTCTTTTATAGGAGATCATTCACCATAGCGAATGCAACTTATACCTGAATTTTATATACCATTATCACCAAAATTATCTTCTTCCCCCATTTATATACAAAGAAGATCAGAGATTTAGTCTAATGGTCTTATAGTTATATGCTTGCATATCAAAAATACATAAAAATTATTTAAGAGATAGTAATAGAAATCAAAGAACAAACCTTTGGTAACTGAGGTTTTTTTGCGCCGTCTCTGATTATGTATATTGCATTTGTTTAGTCTAGAAAGGGGTTTTTTTATACTCCATGGAGAAGGATCAGTTAAGTTGGATTAGTATGCTTTTTTCGAAAGAAACTGGATGAAAGATGAAGTGGTTTGATGATTTGCACTGATGGAAAGTGGGATTTCAAAAAAAGATCGACTTCTGTTAAAAAGAGCAAAATGGTTTTTAACTAAGCAGTTTGAGTTTGCACTGGCAGAGCATCTCGGGAATGAAAGTCGAATCTGTAGATATTGATATGTTTTAGGTCAAAGGCGCACGTGGAGGAGTTATATTATGCGTAGGTTTAAGAATATAATTTTATTTTGAAAATTACTCTTTCCTTTAAAAAAAACATAGATATTTTATTATTTTGAAATTCAAATTTTAAAAATAAACTAATTTTACCTAACTTAACTAATATTGTCTTAAAATTGCCATATGGCATTTTCTTCTTGACACTTGTTCCTATTAATAATAGATACCCCATATTCAAGGTGACTTACATTTTAAATAATTGTCTGAGTTTCATCATTCATGGCCTTTTCCTCTTACCAAAATTGCAAATTTTAACATTTTGACCAAATGGAGAACTCTTGATATTTTATTACAGCTGGAGAAAATCAGATTTAGTAAACTTGGTAACAACTTAATTACTAAAGGAAAATAGCGACCCTGGGTTCCATTCATCTCCTATATAAACTCATGCTTTTTATCATTTTCTCATCTATCAGTTCTCAAGCTGCAGCTATACATGAAGAAAGCTGACAATGATGACGATGGAGATGAAGATGTTGGAATTCAATTCCGACGAGATGAATCTTGTAAAAGGGTTTATCCAAATTGAATCAATGAGTCACCAAATAGTAAGATCTTTACTTCATTAATTGCCTTTTCCTTAATTGATATGTTATATCCATTTGTTTTTTAATATCTAACCCTTGTAAACGTTTATGTGCTTAGGTTATGAAGCCACGGTATTTGTATGGGCTCTTTTTTGCACAGCAGTTGCTGCCAAAGATAATGGTATATATCTAAAAATGAACATAAGTTGTTTTCTTAAAGTAACACATTAACTAAAAGTGATATACACCAACCGTTCTCATTATATTTAAACGTCTCATTTAATGGAAGTTATGTTGATTGAAGTTAAGAGTGAAACTAGATCTTCTAAATTTAACTCTTTCCTTCTATTTTCAGATCCATAATGTGCATGGTTTTGTAGCTATAGTCACATAGCCATGAGTAACAGGGACTTAGCTGGACTGTGACAAGTCTTGGGTGAAAAGTTATCTATCTATCATGTGTGGAAAGAATGTGGGTCTTTAAGGATAATGTTTGCTGATGCCATTGCTGAAAAAACAATTGGAAAATGTCTTGTATCTCTATTGTTATGCTTGTCTCAACTTTTATGTAACCCAAAAAAGGGATTCTATATACAGCTAGTGATTACATGCTGACTTTATTAATTTATTCTAAAAAAGCTTGGTATTTGAAAGTCAACTATCGGTCAAACTTAAGAACTCTATAATTCTTCGAATTGCCAACTTTCGACAAATAGGCTCAAACTCTTCTAGAAATCTCCAAATCTAAATCCGAATACACGCCTAAGTTCAAAATTACCATACGAACCTATTATAACTATCAAATCACCAATCCAAGGATGTTTACTCAAAAGTCAAACCTTGGTCAACTCTTATAACTTAAGCTTCCAAAATGAGACCAAGTGTCCCAAATTCATCTCAACCATCCGGAAGCAAAACCATCCCAAGTCACAAAACAACAAACAAACAAACATACGAGAAATATCAAATAGGGGAACAAGGTACAAATACATAAAATGATCGGTCGGATCGTTACAGAAATACTTCATGCACCTAGCTGCCCTTTAAAGATAAGCCGATAAGGTTGAAATAGAAGTATGAAACGGAAGAACGAATCATATGAAAAATATCATACAGACTTGGAAGACGTTGATTTATGTTGGATTGTTTAAGGGCGTGAATGGAAAATAGAGGAGGCACCTTTTGGATTGTACTTCTCCATCTCACCCTTTCATCCTCTATAAATTCATAGGCTTGACCTCATTTTTTACACATTGAAAGTTTTGAAATTTCTCCCGTCTTCTCCGCATTTTTTCTCCAAATTAAACATAAGTGTCAAGCGTGATCTGCTCTGTCATTTGAGTTGACTGAAGTTCTGAAATTTGAAGTGCCGCTATTACAAAATAATTTCTTGTTCTATCCTAGGGAGGAATTAATCTGAATACCTTGGGCAACAGTAAAGGGATTAAATTCCTTAAGTACACATGAGAAATTTATGGGCTCAAAATATTTTTACATTTCTGTTGTAACTTGCTGCTTTTCTGATTTCCTTGTTTGAACACAACACATTAACAATTTCATCATGCACTATTGATATTACTAATATTCCACGAAATGAAATAGAAGCATACATTGTAACGATCCGACTGATCGTTTTGAGCATTTGTATTTCTGCTATGTGGTTTGAGGTCGTGAGTAGCTTCATATAATGTATTATGACTTGCGTGTATGGTCAGTTTTAGTTTTTGAGTGGTTCAGAATTAATTTGGAAGAACGATTCTCATTTTTGAAGCTTTAAGTTGGAAGAATTGACCAAGTTTGATATTTGTGTATTTGACCTCGGATCGAAAAGTTTTATGATTCGATTAGCTTCGGATTGTGATTTTGGACTTAGGCGTATGCCCGAATTTGCATTTGGATGTTTCTAGAAGGGTTTGACTCTAATTGGTAAATGTTGGCAATTTGAAGGTTTGAAAAGTTCATAGATTTGACCGGGGGTTGACTTCGATGTTATCAAGTTCGGATTATTGTTCTCGGAGTTAGAATAGGTTAGCTATGTCATTTGGAACTTGTGTGCAAAATTTGAGGTGACTTCGAGTTTTTTAGATGTGTTCGGCGTAAGTTTGAAATGGTTCATTAAGCTTTAATTGAGGAGTGATTCGTGATTTTGATGTTATTTTGTGGGATTTGAGGCCTCGAGTAGGTCTGAGTTATGTTTAGGACTTATTGGTATGTTCGTATGGGGTCCCGAGGGGCTTGGGTGAGTTTCGGATCATTTTTTATTGTGTTGTATTGCTGGTTTTTCTGGTGTGTCTGATGAGCATAGCGTTCGCGGTCAAGCTTCAGCATTCGTGGAGCAGAAATATGGCAGACGTGAGTTTATGAATCACATTCGCGATTTGGGGACCGCGTTCGCGGAGTGATGGAAGAGGTCGAGCATCAGACTTGCGCATTCGCGACTGGAGCTTGCGTTCGTGATGGTGTGAGGCCAGATGGCCTTCACGTTTGCAGGATGCTGGTCGCGTTCGCGAAAAGATTTTTGGAGGCAGGGTTGACTTTTGCTTTGCGATCGCGAGGGTACAACCGCGATCGCGTAGGGTACTGCTGGTCAGTGCATATGAGATATCATACTCGAAGGTTTTACTCATTTTACCATATTTTGCGTTTGGGAGCTCGGATTTGGGCGATTTTGGAGGAGATTTTCACGATTTGGATTGGGGTAAGTACTTTTTACTCGGATTTAATTATTTTACATGATTCCATCTTTGATTTTGGCATTTGATTAATGAATTTAAAAGAGAAATTGGGGGTTTTAGCAATAATTTTCTAAAGTGAATAATTGGGTTTTGAACATCGATTCAGAGTCGGATTTGGATGAAACTAGTATGGTTGGACTCGTATTCAAATAAATTATCGAAATTTATGAGTTTTTTTATTTTTGGTATGCGGGCCCGTGTTGACCTTATGATCGACTTTAAAAATTTGATTAAAGATTCGACCTTTATTGCTTGGGTTTGGTTCCTATGGCATTATTTGATATTTTTGAGTTGCTTTTAGCTAGTTTCGAGCCGTTCGGAGGTCGATTCGTGTGGGATGGCGCTTTTAGATTTGGCTTGCTTGAGGTAAGTATCTTACCTAAACTTGATTGAGGCACTTGTTGCCTGAGTTATTTGTGATAGCTACTTGCTATGGGAGGCTCACATGTGTGGGATTGAGCCCATGTGCGTGCAATGGGGTATTATATATGCTCGAGGTAGTGTTTAGGCTATAATACGCCTTGGATTAATTTCTAAAAGTCATATTGTGATGGTTCTTATATTTATACCCCCGTTTTGAGCTATTTGAACCATGTTTGAGGTTACCTAGAGGTTAATCTGTTGATTGAACCGAATAATTGCTACTTTCGTGATATTTTTGCCTGATTTGAGCTATGATAGCATATTTTGAACATTCATACACCTTAGCATGTCACTTATACCAGTCAAGGAGTATGAAATTTGATATTCATTGATCATGTACATGTATTCTTGTAATCTGCTTTCTGTGTGATATGAATAGGATTGGTAGTACAAGACTACGTTGTGCGGATTGTGATTATGAGCATATGACTATGCCATGTGGATTATTATTTTAAGCACGTGACCACGCCGTGCGGATTGTAATTTTTAGCACGTGACCACACCGTGCAGATTGTGATAATGAGCACGTGACCACGCCGTGCAGATCCAAGATATTATTATTATTAGCACGTGAGTTGTCTATGCGGTTGATGTATTATTGGCGCGTGAGTTCTCTGTGCAACACGTGAGTTGTCCGTGCAGCATGTGGATATGGATCTATCCCCCTAGGGTCACCCTTTCATGTTTATCTCTTGATGGTGTACACGCGGTATGAGAAAAGTTGATCAATGGTTTGGTTCAGTTATGGTATCTCTGAGGAAAGACTAGCCAGTGTTTGATTTGGTTATTGCATTTCATCTTTACCTGAAATTTGCTTGATTGTTTATGTGAGTTATTTGACTATGTTGTTTATATGCTAGATGGTTGACTAAGCGGAGTACGATAAGTTATTGTGTGCACCAAGGTGGTTTTATTTGTGATTCATTAATTGATCATATTATTGTTTTGTACTTGTTGGAATTATAAAGCTGGCATTGAAGATGTACCTGCTTCCCGGATATAGCTACCACTTGTCCTAGGTAGCTTTAGATTTATAATCTGTTTATGTATATTCCAAAAAGATGCTGCATTTATTTTTGTACCAGCTTTGTAAATCTATGTCTTAGTGGCTCGTGACTCGTACTACCAATCTGTGGGTTATTGTATGTAAATTTAGTTATTTCACTTATTAATTCTTATCATTCTCATTTGAATTGTGTTGACTGTTGTTTGGCTTACCTAGCGGGTTGGGGTAGGTGCCATCATGACTAGGTAATTTTTGTGTCATGACAAGTTGGTATCAAAGCTCTAGGTTCATAGGTTTTACGAGTAAAGAGCAAATATCTAGTAGAATCTTGTGGATCGGTATGATGACGGCCATACCTATCTTCGAGAGGCTACAAGGCATCTAGGATACTTCCCATCTTTTATCGTGCAACCTCAATTTAGCTTGAAGCATATATCTTTGATTTTCTTCCATCCATTTGTATGTTATGTTGAGCACTAGGTATCAAATGTGCATCAATGACTTAGATGAGGTGCGATATGTATTATCTGTATTGTGGAGATAGGTCAGTCTGGAGGACTTGAGGCTAAGTTCAGACTGCAGCTTGGGCTCGGTGGTTTCAGTTGTGTGAGTATGTGCTCTTGGACTTATATGTCCGGTAGTCTTCCTAGGAGTGGGATTGATGGCTCAGTGAGTGGTTGGATAGTTATATGATGAGTGTTATATGAGTGAGGACTATGCTTAAGTGGTTTGGATGTGACACAAAAACTTTTTCTTGGTATACGAAAGGACTATGGATGCTTGATTTTTGTCTTGATGTGTTATACAGTCTCGAGTTATGAGCGTATTGAGGGATCTTTCATGTTGTTCAGTTGTGGAATGAAGTAGATTTTTATGTTTTGTTGACGAGTTTAGACCCGGGAAGATTAAATGATTGCATTGTGGTTGTAACCATGATAGGGCGTAGAGAGATGCCAGTTTGAGGCTAAGCGGGTGGGTTAGCTCCTGCGGGGTGGTCTACGGATGTGTGATCCTTATGATGTTTCTGTGAATAGTTTTCTTTCAACCTAGTGGAATGCATGTGATGCAATTTGAGTTCGTATCACTTGAAAAAGTTTGCACGACTGTCATGAGGATGGATATGTGCTTAACGGAATATTTGAGGTATTTTATGGTCGGTGCTACATGAGCGTATGAAGGATTTAGTTGAATTACAGTGCAAGATTATGGCAGATATGGAGTAAGGGTAATGTGGGTTATTGGAGGTTATGTTCTATGGCCTCGAGCCACGTGGGGGAGTCTGTTATCGATGATCAGATTGCATGGTCATGTGTTATATTAGTTTTGGTCTATGGAATATTTATGGATCGATTATGACTTGGAGAGGTTGATTTCAAGGATGATTCGAGTAAGGAAATTTTTGGACACATGATTTACAATTTATGGATATATGAAAATCACGGATTAATTCAGGTTTGTTATTTGTGGTGGACGTTGTGTGCAAGGAGAAGGGATTCACTCGGTTTCTTAAGGTGGGGGTTACTTCTTTCAACGTTTGTGTGCTAATGGGGCACAAGTTGCTCGGCTCATTTTGGTGGTGCATCGGAAATTAGAGCATAGTGGATGCCTCTCGAGAAGGTTCTAATGATTTCAAGATTCACATGTGGTATTTGAGGGTTCCCCGGATTTGTATATGGCTAAGATCTGGATTTGCATTGGATGGTGCCGAGACTTATGGTAGTTCTATATCATTAGTGATTCTGCATTTCAGTATTAGAGAGGTTAGAGGAACAACTTCATATTCACAAAAGGTCTCTTTAGAGTAGGCATCTCGGTTGCGGTACTATTGGGTGCTTAAGAGGGACAGTAGCTTATAGACCTTAGGACGACATGGTTTCATGCTAGGATCTCTTGTGGGAGCTTGGGGTTAAGGATCGTAGTGTACTATCTGGGAGAAGTGTTAACTTAAAGGCAAATCGGGAGGAACTCTAAGAAATGGGACAACTTGGTAGTAGATTGAATTAACATAGTAGTAGAAATAATCGATTCCTTTGGTATGGTAAGACTCTACAAGTGTTTTGTGGTAATAGTCTTGGGCTTTAGCGGCATGTGTAACTTGGTTGAGTTAGAGAGATTTAGTTTTGATGGCTTGGTTTTGTGCTAATGGGTTTCCAAGAGTTCTCGATAATCTTGACCATGACTTGGGACAAATATTTTCGACAGGCATGAGGAGTATGTTGCGTGTTGTGATGTAACGACCCGACCGGTCGTTTTGAGCATTTGCACTTCGCTTGGTAGTTTGAGAGCATGCAAAGCTCTGTATGATGTATTATGATTTGTGTGAGTTATCAGTGTTGGTTTTTAGGTGTTTCGGAACTTATTTGGAAGAATGAATTTCATTGTTGAAGCTTTAAGTTAGAAGAGCTGACCAAGTTTGACTTTTGGGAATTTGACCCCGGAACGGAGTTTTAATGGGTTTGTTAAGTCCGGATGATGATTATGGACTCGGGCGTATGCCCGGATTTGCATTTGGATATTCCTAGAAGGTTTCGACACTAATTGGTGAAAGTTGAAAATTTGAAGGTTTTGGAAAGTTCATAAGTTTGACCGAGAGTTGACTTTGAGGATATCAGATTCGGATTGTGGTTCAGGTAATTAGAATATCTTCATTATGTCATTTGGGACTTGTGTGCAAAATTTGAGTTCGTTTCGGGTAGATTTGATATGTTTCGGCGCGAGTTTTGGAAGTTGAAAGTTCAAAGTTCTTTAAGTTTGAATTGATGTGTGATTCATCATTTAGATGTTGTTATTTATAATTTGAGGCCTCGGCTAGGTCCGTGTTATGTTATGGGACTTGTTGATATATTTGAACGGGGTCCCGAGGGGCTCGGGTGAGTTTCAGACGAGGTTTAGACCATTTTGTCGCATGTTGCATTTGGCTAAGGCTGCTGGTTCTGGTGTGGCCGCATCTGCGGAAAATTGATCGCAGAAGCAACTTCACACAAGCGGGGATTTCCTTCGCAGAAGTGAAAAGGGGAAGCTGGGCGTAAAGGCCGCAGAAGCAGAATTTGTTCCGCACCCGCAATATCGCAAATGCGGCGGTAGGTGTCGAAGAAGCGAAGGGCGTCGCAGGAACGGAAGCTGCTGTCACACCTGCGCATGCGCAAAAGCGGGTATATTTCTGCAGGTGCGATGGGCGAATTTCATTGGGTTTTCACAGAAGCACGTTTGTGGTCGCGAAAGCGACGTCGCAGAAGCGGCTATTTTATTCGCAGATGTTAACAATGCTGGGCAGAACCTATATTTTCGAGGGTTGGTTGTTTTATCCTTATTTTTGAGACTTGGAGCTCAGTTTTAGGCGCCTTTGAGGAGGAATTTCACCACACGAATTGGGGTAAGCATTCTTAACACGATTTTGTTTATATTTCATGAATCTATCCTCGTTTTTGGCTTTTAGTTGACGATTTTAAAAGAGAAATTGGGGGTTTTTACCTAAAGTTTCATAGAGTGAATTTTCGAGATTTGAACGTCGATTCAGAGTAAGATTTGAGTGAAACTAGTATGGTTGGACTCATAATTGAATGGGTTATCGGATTTTATGAGTTTTGTCGGGTTCCAAGGTGCGGCCTGGGTTTGACCTTTGGATTGATTTTGGGCTTTTGATTAAAAATTCGACCTTTATCTTTTGAAATTGTTTCCTTAGGCATTATTTGATGTATTCGAGTTACTTTTGGCTAGTTTCGAGCCGTTCGGAGGTTAGTACGCGCGGGATGGCATATTTGGAGCTTCTTTTGGCTTACTCTGTATTGGATTTGGCTTGTTCGAGGTAAGTAACACTTCTAAACTTAGTGGCGAGGGTATGAAATCCCGAATTACGTGTTATGTGATTGATGTTGAGGTGATGCGCATGCTAGGTGACGGGCGTGTGGGCGTGCACCGTGTTAATTGTGTTTTAGTCAATTCCATGGAACTTTGTAGCTATCTTATCTGAACATTTTTACTGTACTCTAGGTGTTAGAGAACTTGAGCTGTAATTTACGCTAGAAATCATGTTTAGGCTATATGCTGGTACTATTGAGACCCACTGAGGTCATCTCTATTGTTGAGTTATTTGTTTACATTGCATTTAGATACTCAGTCATATGCATTCCTTCGCATAACATATCGCAGTCTCTGATACTATTTATTGATACATCACATCATCAGTTTGGGCTGATTTTCATGACATTATGAGCCGAGAGACTGGAGAGATTGATGACTGAGTGAGGCCGAGGGCCTGATTGTGAGGATATTGATACTATAGCATCCGTGCAAATCCAGATATTGATACTATAGTACGTGAGTTGTCCGTGCGGATCCAGATATTGATATTATAGCACGTGAGTTATCCGTGCAGTACGTTAGTTGTCCGTGCGGATCCAGATATTGATACTATAGCACGTTAGTTGTCCGTGTTGTTGATCAGGTTGCTCGCCGTAGCATGTATTATTGATTCATGTCATCATTAGCTTATTATAGCGTTTGGTCTAGATCTGCCCCTCCAGAGTTTGCACACCCATAGTGAGCACAATTGTTATTGATTTATTTGGGCTGGATTTACCCTTTTCAATGCTGAGTGACTGAGTGTGTCGAGTGATTGAGCATGATGAGTGGAAAGTGTGAGACAGTGGGATTGAGCACTCTAAGAGTGTGAGTACATGAGTTCATTACTATGATGCATTGCATTTGACATGCATACTTAACATACATGCATATAGATGCATTTCCTCATACTACGCGATTTTGGTGACATTCATGATTTCACGTGCACATTGACATGTAGGCATAGAGATGTACTTACCTCATGCCATCTGATAATGAGACTTCTTAACTATCGTTGGAATTTTTTGGGAAAATCACAGTTTTTCAAACTTACTAATATTTTTAGTGTTTCCGGTGAAAGATTTGGGATTTACTATTATACTTGTAAACCATGCCTATTTTCTATAATTGTGAAGGAACTGAGCATCATATCTCTGAGTTATTTCTTGTACCATTGATATTATGTTGTTATGAACTGTTGCTGGTTATTGTAGTTGAACTCTGACCCTTGTCCCAGCTCGTCACTACTTTCAACCTAAGGTTAGGTTTGTAACTTATTGAGTATACGGGACCGGTTGAACTCATACTACACTTATGCACCCTGCGTGCAGATGTTGGATGTTAATGTTGATATATATGACGGGAGCTGGATTTGAAGATGTACCTGTGTTCCAGTTATGGCTATCACTTGTCCTTGGTAGCATTAGATTCAGATTCTGTTCATTTACATTTCAAATAGATGTTGTAGCTATTTCAATTCAGTTTTGTAAAAATCTAAGTCTTAGTGGCTCATGACTTGTACTACCAGCCCATGGAAATTTTTTGTATAAATATTCCGTTATATTTTCATTATTTCTCTCAGTAAATTTCATTTGAATTGGATAGTTGTTAATTAGATTACCTAGCAGGTTGGGTTAGGTGCCATCACGGCTAGTTAGGTTTTGGGTCGTGACATATGATTTTCTCTTAGATAGGGGTTAAATGGAAGTTTCTGGCTGATGGAATATTTATCATGCTTGTGATTAAGGGTTGATAATGGATTGTGATTACGAGCACGTGACAACGCCATGCGGATTGTGGTTATGAGCACGTGACCACGTTGTGCCGATTATGATTTTGAGCACATAAACACACCGTGCAGATTGTGATTTTTAGCACGTGACCATGTCTTACGGATTGTGATTATGAGCACGTGACCACGTCATGTGGATCCGAGATACTATTGTTATTAGCATGTGAGTTGTCTGCAGCACATGAGTTATCTGTGCGGTTGATATATTATTAGCACGTGAGTTGTCCGTGCAGTACGTGAGTTATCCGTGCAGCGTGTGGATATGGATCCATCCTCCTAGGTTCACTCTCTCATGTTTCTCCCTTGATGGTGTATACGCGATATGGGAAAAGCTGATCAGTGATTTGGTTCGGTTATGGTATCTTTGAGGAAAGACTGGTGAGTGTTTGATCTGATTATTACATTTCTTTTCTACTTGCAATTTTCTTGGTTGTTTAAGTGAGATATTTGCATATCTTCTTTATATGATGGATGGTTAACTTAGCAAAATACGTTAAGTTATTGTATGCACCAATATATTTTTATCTGTTATTTATGACATGATCATATTATTGATCTGTATTTGTTGGAATTATGAACTGTACAGGTGATTAGCTAGTATCATTTATAATTCTTACTTCTATTACCTCGCCAAGGTTAGTTATGATACTTGATGAGTACATGGAGTAGGTTATGCTCATACTACACTTCTGCACCTTGCGTGCAGATCTTGAAGCTGAGTTGCTGTGGATGGCGGAAGATAACATTGAAGAATTACCTACTTTCCGGATATAACAATCACTTGTCCTTGGTAGCTTTAGATTTGTTATCTGTTTATGAATATTCCAAACAGACATTGTATTTATTTTCATATCGGCTTTATAAATCTAAGTCTTAGTGGCTCATGACTTGTACCATCCGTGGGTTATTCTATAGAAATTTAGTTATTTCACTTATTGATTCTTATCATTTTTATTTGAGTTGTGCTGACTGTTGTTTGGCTTAACTACCGGGTTGGGTTCGGTGTCATCGCGACTATGTGATTTTTGGGCCGTGATATATATATATATATATATATATATATATATATATATATATATATATATAATTTAAAAAAAGAAGAAGCATATAGACCACGCATGTTGGAACATCATTGATCTAATTTTGATGAAATCTAAAGCTGGATTCATCAGTGGATTTGATTCGAACTGTCTTCTTCATATGCACATCTTAACCCTTTCATTACGTTTGTCAATTAATAGATTATCGGTAACATTAATCTATTTGGAACCATCAAATTAATCGGTGAAAATTGAAAGAAGATATATAATATTATTTAAAAATATTGGAATCAATTGTCATTGTATATATTCTCCTCTTCGATTATATACTGAGAAAATCTTCGATGTCACGATCTAAAATGATAGGTTCGTGGCCCGCACTTAAAGAATAGGTGTTCACTGAACGAACTTTAACAGCAATATTTGAGAATTTAATTTCATTTCCATTAGAAAACAATGACTTAGGATCAGTATCTATAGTGAAGCAGGCGTTAGCATATACACCGTAAAGCCAGAAACTGTGAGAGAGGAAACAAAAAACTTAAGCAATGAATAGTATCTTTAAGTAGTAAGATTCAGTCCATCAAGAGACACAAAAACAATTGCCACATCATGATAGTATCTTTTTTTGCTTTTCCTATTTTGTGATTCTTTAATTTATGGACTGAAGATCATGTCAATAGAACTTGATATAGAACATCATCAAATAAAAGAAAAAGCAATGACGAGAAGATCCTCCAGTTTAAAATGGTGAATCATTGAGTCAATATTAGCGACTTCATACAAATGATTCATGATGAATCATATTACAACATCTTCATCTTCACTATGGACCAGCCACTAAAATGTCTCATTATCTAAGTATAGATAATTCGTATGATATTTAAATAAGCCATCCAATTGTTATGCATCATTATCATTTCAATAGGTAAAAGCAAAAGATGAAAAAAAGAAAAAAAGAGAGGAAATAATCAGAATATGTTGTTCCCCTAGCAAACGCCAAAGATAGATCAGTAACTTTGACAAAATATTGAGGATCAGTGATGTATTCGAGCTCAGATTGAGCTCCAATGGAGGAAAGGGAAAAACATCCACACCGGGATGCTTCGAGAAACAGATTGAAGCAGCGAGAAATGAATTTTTCTTACTTACAAAATATCTGTACAATACACTTATACACATACACCGACTCTAACACCTTATTACACTTATAGCCTAAATATTTACAGAAATAGCCCATACAGAAATAGCATATACAGAAATAGCCTATGTAAATGTAAAGTGAGTACAATGTGGCTAATTATTAAATAATCTCAATACCCTCCCTCAAGTTGGAGGTGGGGAACCCACAACCAACTTGCCAAGTAAAAGAGTATGTTTGTTGCCTGGCAAGGACTTAGTAAAGATGTCTGCGAGCTGTTCTTGAGTAGGAACGTAATGTAGTGAAATCAGGCCATCTTGAAGCTTGTCTCTTACAAAATGACAGTCCACTTCTATGTGTTTGGTCCGCTCATAGAAGATTGGATTCTTTGCAATGTGAAATGCTGCTTGGCTATCACAAAGGACAAGTATGGGTAGAGAAAGAGGTACTGTGAGTTCTTCAAGTAGACGTACAAGCCAGACCAGTTCCCCAACTACTTTTCTCACTGCTTTATACTCAGCTTCTGCTGATGACAAGGAAATGGTAGATTGTTTCTTGGATTTCCAACTGATGTGGCTGTCACTAAGAAATACTATGTAACCACTGACATACTTCCTACTTTAAGGGCAAGCAGCCTAATTAGAGTTACAAAAGGCTCTTACTCTGTAATCTCTACTGTTGGACAGAAAGATGCCTAGAGATAAATTTCCTTTCAAGTACCTCAACACATGTACTGCTGCTTTTAGGTGACTATCTTTAGGACTTAGCATGTATTGACTCAAGTGTTGAACAATATAAGCTATATCAGGCCTAGTTCTTGTAAGAAAGTTCATTTTCCCAATTAGTTTCCTATAGTGACTAGGATCTGGAAGTAATATCCCTTCTCCTGCTTTTAACTTTACTGTTGGATCAAGAGGTGAAGTCACAACAGAGCATCCTATACAATCAAACTCCTTAAGAAGGTCTTGAGTGAATTTCCTCTGTGTAATCACAAATCCATCCCCTTTATAAAGTATCTCCAACCCTAGGAAATAATGGAGTCTCCCAGATCTTTTATTCTGAAAGTTTCATGTAGGAACTTCTTTAAACTGGTAATTTCTTCTAAGTGATCCCCTGTAATAATAACATCATCTACATACACAACCACAAAAGTTATTGAATTCCATTTACCTTTATAGAACAAGGAGTAGTCAAACATAAAATGTGTGTAACCTCTAGAACATAGAGCTTCTGTCAATTTGGCATACCACTGTCTACTAGCTTGTTTCAATCCATACAAAGATTTGTTCAACTTGCATACCATTCCAGATTGTTCTACAAGTAAGCTTGGTGGTGCCTCCATATATACTTCCTCATGTAAGTCACCATGGAGGAATGCATTATTCACATCTTATTGAAACATTTCCCATCCCTTCTTAATTGATACCCCAATCAGAGTCCTCACTGTTGTCATTTTCACAACAGGTGAAAAGATCTCAGTGTAATCTACTCCAGCTTATTGAGTGTAACCTTTAACTACCAACCTAGCTTTGAACCTCTCTACACTCCTATATGCCCTGTGCTTTATTTTATACACCTATTTGTAGCCTATGACCCTTTTTTCAACTGGAAGTTGCACTAAATCCCAGGTGTTATTGGCATACAATGCCTCAAATTCTTGGGTCATTGCTGCTTGCCATACAGGTATAATAGCTGCTTCTTTATATGAGACAGGTTCATAGTCTAGTGACACATTCTTTATCAAATGTTGACTATCAGTGGCCAAGGCTCTAAAGTCAATGGGTTGCATATCAGGAATAAAAGTATTAAAGGAAAGAGAAGATGTGCTTTGTTCATCTTGAGATGAAATGTTGACAGGTTGATTTGGGAGTGTATACACATAATCCTGTAGGTAGGTGGGAAGTTAATGAACTGTAGGTGGTCTGATATTTTCTGGAGATAGGGTACTTTGGTTAGAATCAGATGAGCTAGTAGTATTTTGTGGGGTGTTTTGATTCTGAAGTTCTACAGATGGGATACTAGGTTCAACTGTATCCTGATCACTTCCAGTGTTATAATGTCCTGATACAAGTGTTGGTGACACCATATTGTGACAGTGAGGTAATGCAATAGGAGATGTAATAGAATCATCTGAGCTAGAGTCAATTGGAGTGTGATTTTCTACATTCAGATGCATTTGAGGTAATGGGAAGGAGGAAACATCAAAGTTAGAGAACAGATCATTAGAATTTGGTTTTAAACTAAATGGAAAAATATTTTCATGAAACAATACATCTCTAGAAATATATATTCTTTTTGTGGCAAGATTTAATACCTTGTAACCTTTTTTCCCAAAGGGGTATCCCATAAAAATATGTGGGGTTGATCTAGGCTCAAATTTGTTTTTGTGTGTTTTGAGAGTGAGTGGGAAGCAAAGACAGTCAAAGCTTCTAAGATGTGAATAAAGTGGTTTTTTCTGGTAGAGTAGTTCATATGGACACTTGTTATTGATAGAGGATAATGTCAGTCTGTTTATTAGATAAGTTGAGGTGAGGATGCATTCACCCCAATATTGTAAAGGCAATTTGGATTGATACAACAATGCTCTACCTGTTTCAAGGAGGCATTTGTATTTTCTTTCTACTATGCCATTTTATTGAGGTGTATAAGAGCAAGTCTTTTGATGTATGATTTCTTTACTTTTGAAAAATATGGTGCTGGCAGCATTAACAAACTTCAGACCATTATCTGTTCTAACTGTCTTAATGGTAGTTTGAAATTGATTCTTTACCATGGCAGCAAAAACTTTGATGAGATACAAAGCATTGCTTTTGCAAGTTAGAAGGTATGTCCATGTAGACCTGCTGTAATCATCTACAAGGGTAATGAAATACTTATAGCCATCATGAGTTGGAATATGATAGGGAACCCAGAGGTCTACATGTAATAGCTCAAAGGCTTTAAGCGTATTTGTGGTACTTTGCGGTAAGGGGGATCTGCTTTGCCTTAGCCATTGGGCAGACAAGGCAGAAAAATGGTTGTTTTTGGCCAAAGGTAGTTGGGATGGCTGAGATGCCCCTCATTTTGACAAAAGACACATGGCCCAATCTATTATGCCACAAAATATCTATACTATATTTCTCAGAAATAGATGCATTTGGAACAGAACTACAAAGTTCATGGGTTTTCGAAGAAAGATAAGAAGAGGCATTTGAATCAGGACACTCATTGTTATTGCATGAAACAGTAGTTCCTACAATGGAGTGCACTTTATTTCTATTGTGTGTGGAAGTAGTAGTGGATGCACAAGGTGCAGTGTGAGAACTATGTGCTGAAACAATAGTGTCAAGTGCAGAAGGTAAAACTAAGTTACTTTTGCATGAATTTGAGCAATGAAAGTAAAGGATGTTCTTGACTTCACCAATCTCCAGTGGCCTCTTCAGTGAAGGGCCCTGTAGAAGAAAACAGGAGAATTTTGTAAATACAACTATGCAGTCTAGTTGGACAGTTACGGAATGAACATAAATCAAGTTAAACTTGAAACTGGGCATATAAAGTACTTTTCTTAAAACAAACTTTGGACTAAGAATCACATCACCAATAAGTGTCGCCTTCACTTTGTACCCATTGGGCAGTGAGACTAGGTAAGGGTATACTAAGGTTTTGATATTGCACAGTAATATCTTATTATAGGTCATATGGTTTGTGGCCCCGGAATTAAGGATCCACGAGTCAACATCTGATTTAGATCATTCATGCAACTGATTACTATGCTCAATAGAAGAAGAACAAGCAACAATACCTCCAAAGTTTACAGCTCCTCCAGTCAAGTTCATGTCTCCTAGCTTCTCCATTGTATTTCCTATTTGATATTTTTCCAAAATGTTGAGAAGCTGTCCACATTGTTCTTGAGTTAGATGCTGCATAATTCTTCCCTGTTCATGAGGACCTCCTTCGATTTCTGAAACATTAGGTCCTTCATTTGGTATTCCAAACATATTTGATGCAACTCTCTTCCCTGTATTGTTGTTGCTGTAACTGGGATACTTTGAACTATAAGGGTACCCGTACAGTTTGAAACACTTATCTTTACTGTGTCCTGGCTTCTTATAATACTCACAAAACAGACGATGCTTGTTCGACGACTATCCTTCTCTATTTGCATTGTTCCTAGTATTGTATCCATTTGTACTATAATTGGTCTTAAAATTGTTGTTTCCAGCACTTGCATTAAGAGATACAGACTCCATCACAAATTGATTGTGTGGCTTAACTTCCCTCTATTTTTCCTCTTGAATGAGTATGAAAAATGCTTGTGCAATGCTAGGTAGTGGATTCATCATCAAAGTACTGCCTCTCCCCACAGTGTATACCTCATTCAACCCCATTAGGAACTGAATTAATCTTCTATCCTGTTCTGCCTTGTGCATGTTTGCCTTAGCTCCATGGGTACAGATGCAATTGCGTTGAGCGTGTGCATTTAGGGTATTAAGTTCTTTCCAAAACTTCTTCATTTTAGTGTAGTAGCCAGTGATGTTAAAAGTTCCTTGGCTTAAATCACTAATTTCCTTATGAAGCTGATACAACTTAGCACCGTTGGTTTGGTCATATCTATCTTCCAATTCCTGCCATAATTCCTTCGCATCCCTAATGTATTGCAGACTATCAGCCAAATCTTTCGACAATGAGTTGAGAATCCACGAAGTGACCATATCGTCGCATCGTTCCCATTGATCAAAAGTGGCATGACCCACATTTGGTTTCTTAACATTTCCTGTGATAAATCCTACCTTGTTCTTCAGTGATAACGCCCTAAGTACTCCTCTCCTCCAGGATTTATAACCGGTACCGTCGAAAGCCACCGGCACCAGCATCGTTCCGCCGTTCTCTGACGGATGCATGTATAAAGGACTAGACAAATTCAAAGTTTCTTTGTCTCATGCCATGAATCAAAGTGTGCGAATCGAATTGCGATCAAACAACAGTCAAAATTAGTGGAAGTAATATCTTTCTGCAACTCTTGCTCTAATTGAGTCGTATCGGTAATTTCAAAAGAAATGAATGAGGAAATTGAGTGACTGAAGAGAGAATCGGAGCCTAGGCTCTGATACCATGATAAAATATTGAGGATGAGTGATGTATTCGAGCTCAGATTGAGCTCCAATGGAGAAAAGGGAAAAACATCCACACCGGGAAGCTTCGAGAAACAGATTGAAGCAGCGAGAAATGAATTTTTCTTACTTACAAAATATCTGTACAATACCTTATACACATACACCGACTCTAACACCTTATTACACTTATAGCCTAAATATTTACAGAAATAGCCTATACAGAAATAGCCTATGTAAATGTAATGTGAGTACAATGTGGCTAACTATTAAATAATCTCAACAAACTTTAATGATAAAAGAAATAGTTCTATGACTTTATTTACTTATACAATGGGTAAATTTAGTGACTTAACACTACAAAAAGTAATTTTATGGACTTTACTGATACAACGAGTAAAGTTCAATCAATACTCACAAAATTAACCCGATGAGCTTGATGAAACTAATGATGAGTGACTACAAAGTGGAGATGATCAACAATAAAATGCAAGATGTGAGGGTAGTTTTGTAGCTTCTATATCATTTTATTTGTAGAATACACATCTTACATTTCATCGTTGATTATCTCGACCTTTTAGTCACGCATCATCAGTTTCATCAAGTCCATCAGATAAATTTCACGAATGTTTGTTGATCACTTTACGCCAGTTGTATCAGTAAAGTTCACGAGACTTCATCGTAATTGACATCCTCCTTCTCATTATTGTTGTGAGTTCTCTTCATCTAACAACCACTTAAATTGTGTTGAAGATGAAAGATTGTTAAGAATGAGTAGTTTATATAGGAGGGAGCAGTCAAGGGTTCTTTAATTTCTTTCTTTGTCTCATAATTACTAAAATGAAAAAGTATAGTAAGCTGTTAATGGTATGTTGTTAAACTTAGGAAAACAATTAGTAAGTTGTTACAAAATTTAGAAAAATATGGCTTTAGTTAGCAGACTAACAAACCAAACGGGAATTAAGAGACGAATTTCCTCCCATATACTATTTGGATGGAAAGATTTGGAAGGGAATTAAACGAGAGGAGATACTTTCAAATAACTATTCCATGTGAATTAACAAAGACAACAATTTCATGAAATGAAGATTTTTTGTGCCTTATGTTTGACTTAAATGCTAAAATCCCTAAAACAGTTAAAGGCTGCAAGTTGACTAGGATGAGTTTTTCTGTTATTATTAGGAATTATCTTAAATGTTTATGTTAGATTTTATAATAAGATCATCAGAGGAGTTCAATTCTAAAATGACTTTTTCAGCTTGTTACCTTATGAAACAGAGAAAAAATTGAACTCCCGAAATGTCCCCGAATTAAAGATTATGTTGATCATCATTATTTTCTTGCCCTTTATTAAGAAGAGTTTCTCTATATATTTGAGATGAGGTAAATTACTTTCTCGTTAGAAGTGTGAAACTAGAAGCAGAAATGTCACGACAAAGTTTAGATACTTTCAAATAACTATCCTTAAGGCATTTCCATGTTTTCTTAGGCAATGTCGCATACATATATTCAATGACCAGAAACACAGCATTAACTTCACTAACTGTCATTAAAATTTAGTTTTTAGTTACAACATTCGTTTTTCGTCAATCCTCAATTGTCATTGCTCATTAAGGCATGCATATTTTGGACAAACCCGAAATTCAAACTGAAATTCATATTTTTTGAATTTTTGAATTTAATTTTCAGATTACGAATTGGATCTTTTTAAATCATACACAGGACCAAAGAGGGCCTCATGAATTGGACTCTTGGGCTTTGTTTTTCTTTGGTAAGTTGTTGCCAACTTTAGCAAATTCTGCTTTAATAAAATATCAGAGTGCGATTAAAGGCTGAAACTGAATCTTATTTAATCTTATGTAATTGAATCTCAACATTCGTAAGTATTGTTTAGTCCCGTACCCCATCCATGTCCCAAAAAAAAGGAAAAGACAACACAGAAAATAAAGTAAAAAGAGTGAACTTGGAAACGAAGTCGTTGTCACTTTTTTAAGAAAAAATCTTTATTATATCGGTGGAGGGAAAAGGTGAAGGGGAATACTACGTTACTAATAGGGTTTAAACCCTCCACTTCAAATGTGGATGGCAAGAAGCTCACTATTTGAGCTAGTCATCAACCCGCTAAAATAAAATAAACATAGTGAACTTGGAAACGAAGTCTTTGTCACTTTTTATTTTATATTTTTTTAATTACATCGGAGTAGGGGAGTAAAAAAGAGGAAGGGGAGTACTACGCTACTAATAGAGTTTAAACCCTCCATTTCAATTGTAGATGGCAGGAAGCTTACCAAGTGAGCGAGCCCTTAACACCTAAATTTTTATTACTGAATATGTTATAGTCCCACTTATTTTTCCTATTTTATGTTTTATTATACGTGCGGGAGGAGGGAAAGAGAAAATAGGGCCTGAGATTACAAAGTGGGAATCAAACCTTCACCAACAAGGTAAAAGTTACCGGAATAATCTAACATAATGATTCTAAATATGACTTTTAATTGTGAACATTAATACTCATATCCTTAAATATTCTGATACTTGCATAGACTAGTAAGAATACCTTTGAGTAGTGAATCGTAAAATATAATTGACAACTATATTGATTATCTAATTAATTCAAGAATTTAATTACAAACAATTGTAATAAAGCAAATGTTAGAATGAAACTGTCACAAATCAAAACTATAGGGTTGTGATCGGCACTTAGTGCTTCTTCGATATGATCATAGCAGATTTAGGGTTTTATAGGTTCAATTGAGCCCATCGTTTTTACCTGATATATGTATTTATATGTCTAATCGATCGTTTTTTCCTCAAAATATGTATGTATATGCAGAAAAATATTTAAAATGTATTCTTATAATTAATAAAATTATATTCATTCTAAACCCATTAATCGTAGATCTTGGATTCACGTATCTAAGTATGAGATGTGAATCAATGTCATTTATGTATCCATGCTATTGTTATAATTTCTAATGCTAGCAAAACAAAAATTCAAGACACAATTCTCTTTCGAAACCAAGAGTTTTTACATATAGGAACGTATTAATAAAAGTATGTATGTAATCACTAGTTGTATATAGAATCCCTTTTTAGGTACATAAAGGCTGTGAGACAACCACAAAAATAGAGATACATCATACAAGATATTTTCCAGTTGTATTTTTTCAGCAATGGCATCACCAAAAATTACCCTAAAAGACCCACATTCTTTCAACACTTGTCACGATCCAGCTAAGTCCCTGTTAGTCATTTCTATGTGACTATGGATACAAAGCCATGCACATTATGGATCTGAAAATAAAAGGAAAGAGTTAAATTTAGAAGATTTAGTTTCACTCTTAAATTCAATCAACATAATTTCCATTAAATGAGACGCTTAAATTAAATGAGAACGGTTAGTGTATATCAATTTTAGTTAATGTGTTACTTTAAGAAACAAATTTATGTTCATTTCGATATATACCATGGTCTTTGGCAGCAACTGCTGTGCAAAAAAGAGCCCACACAAGCACCATGGCTCCATAACCTATGCACATCAACGTTTACAAGGGTTAGATATTAAAGAACAAATGGATATAACATATCAATTAAGGAAAAGGCAATGAAGTAAAGATCTTACAATTTGGTGACTCATTGATTCAATTTGGATGAATCCTTTTACAGGATTCATGTCGTTGGAATTGAATTCCAACATCCTCATCTTCATCATCATCGTTGTGAGCTCTCTTCATGTATAGCTGCAACTTGAGAACTGATGGATGAGAGAATGATAAAAAACATGAGTTTATATAGGAGACGAATGGAACCCCAGGGTCTCTGTTTTCCTTTAGTAATTAAGTTGTTTCCAACTTTACTAAATCTGATTTAGTTCCAACTGTAACAAAAATATCAAAAGTTCTATATTTGGTCAAAGTATTAAAATTGCAACTTTGGTAAGAAGCAAGGTCATGAATGATGAAACTCAGACGGTTATTTAAAATGTATCTTATCTTGAATATGGGGTATTATTTATCAATAAGCTAAAAAATCCAAGTATTGTATAGGTTTTTAAAATTTTGAGACCAATTGTCACTTGCTTAGATTCCATGCACAGAATGAGCTATATCTAGTGACTATTTTTTTTAAAAAAATTCCCTTACACATGCTAGTAGTAATAAATTGTAACGACCCGAACACTCATTTTGAATTTTAGCACTTCGTTCGGCGTTTGATACTTTGAGAAACTTCATATTATGCATTATGACTTGCGTGTAGTTGGTTTTGACTTTCGAGAGGTTCAGAGTTGATTTGGAAGAATAATTCTCAATTCGGAAGCTTTAAGTTTGAAAAGTTGATCAAGGTTTGACTTTTGAGTAAAGCACCTTGGAATCGAGATTTGATGGTTTCAATAGATTTGTATGGCGATTCTGGACTTGGGCTTATGTTCGGATTTGAAATTTGGATGTTCCTAGAAGGTTTTAGCCCTAATTGTCGAAAATATGGCTATTTGAAGAATTGGAGAGTTCACAAGTATGACCGGGAGTTGATGATGCATATGTACTCATTATGTAGACATGACAACACATCATCTTCTTCCTGATTTAAACATAATTCCTATATTGCAAGATTAGTACCTCAGAGTATTCTTTATTTAAGACCTTTATCATATACACTTTTATTCACTTATTTTGTTCTAGCTATATTATTTATAAACATTACAAAATTTCATCATAGTTATTATCGATGACAACATATAAATTTAGCTTCTAAAATAACTTGATCCTGCACATGGTGATTTGGTTTAGACATCGAAAGGCCAGCTTCAGGTTATCCAAAAATAAAATGTGCAGCAAATATGACATGTTGAATAGCAGAGGAGCAACATAATTTTCGATGTATAACAAATAATTTATATATACTCGTGAACACTTTATCATATTATATGTTACAAGAAATTTGAACTGTAATTCTTTTTAAAGTTTAATCTTTTTAATTGATGAATCTTTGAATGTTATCACTGAAAGATGAATGGGTATGTATTAATTTTTATTTCAAAGATAAAAGTGTATTTGTTTTTTGTTTTTGTGTCGTTGTTGCTATTTCTATTTTTGCTTAATTTTATTTTATTGGTCAAATTGTTTGCTTTTCTTATTCACTCTGCTTTCACTCCATACTTTCAATAGAAAATGCCGGAGTGGAGAGACTATTAAACATATTATTGCCTTCATTTTCTCTTGCTCAATATTGGGA
The DNA here is from genome assembly GCF_000390325.3 of Nicotiana tomentosiformis. Lineage (NCBI taxonomy): Eukaryota > Viridiplantae > Streptophyta > Magnoliopsida > Solanales > Solanaceae > Nicotiana > Nicotiana tomentosiformis. Next base: position 81,909,986 of record NC_090815.1, read on the forward strand.
AAAAAAAAGAAAATGAAAAACACTCTACCATTTTTAGTTTTTTGTGACAAATAGGATCCATTAGTCAATAGATTATGCGAAGTAATTTTTTCTTTACATGTATTTTACTTCTAAGAACCTTTTCTGGCACTTTCAATGAACCATTACAAGAAGAATATTTTTTGCAGACAAGGTATTGTTCCTTCAATTGAGCGGACTATCATGAAGTGGTTCTTATACATTTTAACCTCTGATAAATAAGGTACTTGAAAACTCTAATGATGATAATTAAAGTAAGTTGGTCGATTTATTTGATCAACTAATGTAGAAGCAAACTTTCAGTCCTTATGGATTTGTAGGAAATTTTTAGCATCTCTCTTTAATTTTCTTTTTGTTGTCAGGTATACTGGACAACTTTTTGTGAAAGGAGGCGGCAAGCCTCTAGAGATATTAGCAAAGCTAAATGAGTTAGTTGGTCGTTCGCCTAACAAAGAAATTGAACTTTTTGAGGTAAATTTTTCTTCTTCTCTTGCTGCCAGGTTTTTAACTAAAATCAAATGATGCGTGATTTTTTAAATTTTGTTATTCGCAAGAAATAAGATTCGAACCAATTGTGATGTCTGAACATATTGACAGCAAGTTGAGTTTTCGTGGCTGTCAGGTATGTGGAATCAATTGTCAGTAGCAATTTTGGGATTTTATGCATTTCCTTTTGTAGCCGATAAATCGAGCCAATAATTTTGTACGTGGATAAAGCTCACAAAAGATTATAAACTCCAATGTGAAGCTCAATTTTTTTTCATTATGTTGCAAATGGAACCAAGTGGTGCGAAATTTGTGTGCGATATCGAGCTGCGTCTTTGGCTACTTTGGTCCGAGATGGAGTGTGAAGATCAGCACTTTATGTGTCATTGAGTGCGATACCTAGAGCAAAACTCAGTATTTGATGCAAAAGTTAATGAGAATATCGGGTCTTACCAGTAGGAGCACCAGCATGAACCTGAAATTAGAAATAAGCAATAAAATGAGCTATCAAAGTGAAAAAGAAAAGGGAATTTCTCTTGGCTACAAAAACTCTAAAAGAGGACAAAGATTAGAGCAAACGGTGTAAGTTTTTTTTTTGCTTGGCAAATTTGTCTCTGTGTCACTAAAATTGCACAAGAAAGCATAGCTACATGTTATATGTCACAAATGAATCACATTGATTTTGCTCAGTCAAAAGCTTAAGCTAAGTACAATAGTATTCAGTTGTAATGATAAGTGCAGTACTTTGAAGCTTTGAACAATTTTGACAAAGTATGATGAATGACGCAATAAGCTTTTTATTTATTTACTTTTGTTTATACTTTAATTAGTTTTAGTGGATTAAAAAAATTTATTCTTTGAGAAAGTGCATTTATCGAGGATGACAGAAAAAAATCAGTGTGGGTAAAGCTTATTTTATAATTAAAAAGTTCTTGGGTAAGTTTTTAATTATTTCATTGTGTTCATTTTTGCAGGTTATATTATTTTATACACGTTCTATCTATTGACTATTTTCCAATATATGGTATTAGCACTTGATGTTCATTCTGTTGAGAGATTGTCAATGAATGGAACTATCATAGCGAGTTCTGGCCGCAAGAAGAGGATGACAGAGTTGAGTTACTATTTTATTAATTCTCTCAAGAGTTGATTGCTGATTTTATTCACAAGGAAGTCGAGAATTTATACAATTTATTTTTGTATTAAACCATTGATTAGAGGTAAAACCTTGAGTATGTATTTGTTGATTGCTTGATTTCTTAAGAATATGATAATTCCCATGTATTAGATGTCGTATGAACAAACTTAAGAATTCCTTTCTTCTTCTTGATTTTCCTGCAACAAATAAAAATATAGACAGTAGACCTTATATTATATGCTCTACTTTTTTTTTTCGGGGCTCAATATTCTAGTGTTGCCGGGTACGTGGGCATATGGGTGTCAATATGTGCTAATGTTCGAGTATCAAGTGTAGTAAGGAGGTATGCTCGAGAGGCTTTGCAGGTTCTTTTTTTTCACTTCTCAAAATAATTTCAACAGGAGCGACACTAAGGTCCTTTGTTGTATAAATTGACTTGAGATCTTTCTGATGTAGATAGTTGTTCATCTTGGTGGATTTTCAGCATTGGTAGTCATTGGAATGGCTGTAATGGGTGTGGCCATCCTTTATGCAACTTTGTATGTGAGGTTAGGGGTGGGTTCACCTGGAGCAATAAAGGCAACAAATTGTAAGCAAAATCCGTTAGTGTTTTACATTGTTTTGTTTCACTAAGAGTACCATCTATTATTTCAGCAATATACATTTGTTTCTACAGGTAAAGAAAACTTACCTTAAGCATGCAACAGAGAACTTTGCCTCAACTATAAAGGAACATGTAGCTTATGATGAAGGTGTTTTCGATTGGAACAACGACATCACTGCTATGTCGGTATGTGACATAAAATCTTGATGAGAATTAATATTTTTATTGTATGCATTTTATCTAAGACTTAAAACTGTTATATAGATTCTACTTACAAGGATTGGATATTTCCGAGGTCTTGGTTTCCGTATGAGTCGTCATTTATATCATCAACCAACATGACTGATTTGCTCATATTCTCACATACTTCTAATTCCAAAGTACATCACAACAGAAAGTAGTGTCTTAATCTGTGAATTACACATGTATTTAACTGTCCTTTATTTTGTCTGATCATAACTTGAGACAAAAATATCTGCTTTTTCAGATGGACTAATCCGTTTAAAGCCAAGTACTTATGTAGCAATATATATCTGTTTCTAATATCTCCCTCCGTTTTTTTTCCTTTAAAATGATCAACGCATCGCACGGATACGTGTACTAGTTATTTATCAATATAAAGAACCCAGGTCTTTCATAGGCTGTAAAATTTTGAGACCAATTGTCACTTGCTTAGGATCCATGCGAATGAGCGATCCATCTAGTGAATTTTTTTATTTTTTTGCATTCCCTTGCATATGCTAGTACTACTAATATATGATTTAGGTCCTCAATCTTATAGTTGCCACTTTATTTACAACCGTTTAAACAAGTTTGGGAGCTCTGCTTTTGCAGCAACTTCAAAAGAACCATCATACCTTGCAACCAAGGCTCTATGCCTGACACGACTGTCAATTTTTTTCCACATCTGTGGAGTAAGTTTTAACAGCACCATATCGCCCACTTTGAACTCCAAAGGGCGCCTGTTTTTGTCGGCATATTTCTTCATCCTTCACTGAGCCTTTGACAAGCTATCTGTCGCTTCTTTGATAATAGCTTGTCTATCCAAACCATAGCGGTAAGCGGCTAGACATTTACCCCCAGTCTTTTGTTGCACAATCGCTGCTAGTTGTACAGGTTGCTTCCCCAATATTATCTCAAACGGACTCATCTCCGTTGAAGATGACTTGTGCAAACATGTATACTCAAAAGTCTATTATAGGTTGTGCTCTGTTAATTTTTAACCTCAAGTCACTTTTCATTCAAATACCCATGAACTTCAATAAATTTTCATACTTAAGTATATTAAGATACAAATCACAGTCTATCTAATATTCATATTGTTGGCTAAAACGGCGGCCCAATGGTATGATATAATCTGCTTTCGGCAAAGCCTATACAATTTTCCCCAAAAGGCTTTATACTATTAAAAGAATCATATACCTTATATGTAAGCTCCCAATATTTTCAGCTATCAATGTGGTATTTTATTCTCGCACCCTACAATTTCTTCCTCGAATTAAGTTCTACGCGGCCCATCACTATGATCCACGGGTCTTTCGCTCATACTACATTCCATGTGACGCATTACCACGAGTTAATTTTTGCTATGCAATGTGTGCATGCTACCCATATCGTCAAAGTATTTATGGAAATCGAAGGCCACAACTAGCTTATTTAGATGTGCACATCTCCAAGCTTGTAAGCAAACTGAGCCTCGCACCTTCCTCTATTATTGTCATACCCATCTCGTTGAACCTGGTTCTGATAATAGTTGTTGGGATAAAACGACTCAATGATACTATTAATATGGTATGGTATTGTCCGCTTTGAGTCAAGTTCGTACGGTTTTCTCCAAAAGGCCTCATACTATTAAGAGATCTTACACCTTATATGCAGACTCCCAATTTTTTCAGCTACCAATATGGTACTTTGTTCGTACGCCCAACATATATAAAAAAAAAAAAACAAAATCAAAAGACCAACAAAAAAGAAAACATGAAAAATCAACTTGTAACGATTTGATTGATCGATTAGCAAATAGATGTAGTTGCACTTTTTTCTAAAAAAAATAAAAAATTGACTCAACTGAACCACGTACACCCCTGCTTATATCAATATGCTCCTACAAGTAATAGTGGCACGCCACCTTCGAATGAGCATTGAACATATTCTACCTGGCCTTACCAAATTTCATTCTATGGAAGCGTAACTTAAAGTGCACCTTCTCCTCTTGCATTTCTTAAAAACAAGTGTAATTTACTAAAAATCAGACTCGACGAATCAGCTTAAGACTCAGTCTCTACAGGTCAATGTCAGTAGATATATCCTTACACATAAAAAATGAGTGATGTGAGTGTCTACGGTCAAAACCGGTTCTCAGTCATAAAGACTGGTCGAGATAATGACGTTTCAATCGAAGGGTATCCACACGACAAACTCGGACGAATTCCGAAGTAGGAGCATCAAGCTTCGAACTATAAGATAAATCGACGGCAAAACTCGATATCGTTATCGAGCCCGTGTCCGAATCGGACTACGGGGCAACACCGATCGACACAGGCCCCGAATATCGATACCCCAAGGCAAAATCGAGCTCGAACCAAGACTGGGGGTTCGATCTAACACCGAGCTTGAGCCAGTGCTAAGCTCGCAGACAAGAGCCGTTACAACCGCATCGAGGGGGAGAATCTTGGCGGGAATCAAGGCAGAGACAAACCATCATGGGTCCTCCACTATATGTATTATTTTATTATGTTGTTGTAGATAAAGGAGTGACCCTCTACTATAAAAAGAGAGATAGACTGCAATAGACAGGGGGAAAGAGACATGGAGATTTCATTGTGCTTGTTTTCTTTAACTCATTCAGTCTTCCCGTTCATTATTACCACTTTATAACAAAAATACCTGTATTGTCATTTTGTATCAAAGAAAATTGCATACCCTTAGAACCGCATCTAAATTTAACGTTATCCGATTTTTCGGGTAAACAGTTTGGCGCTCACCGTGGGGCTAAGGGTAACAGTGATCGTTTGATATAAACCTAAAGTACACACCAGTTTGCAACTTCAAATCAGCAATGGCTTCACCTATCGACCACGAAGCCGGCCTTCAAGATGAAACCAACAACTTGGCGCCCGGGGGCGGAAGGCCACTCGATGAAGGCGCTGAGGCTCGAATCGAAGCACCCGAAATTCGAGCCGAAGTATCATTGGATGTCAATTCACAAATAGCTTTAGAGGCGAATCAGCATTCCGAACCGGAAAGAAGCATTCAGGGCGGTACTCGATCCGTAGCTCGAGACACCCATAACGAGGAGGAGATCAGAGTCAGCTTACGGATGATCTTCGAGATGTTACAAGCCCAACAAATAACGATAGCTCAGTTGCAGAGCCAAATTCAGGTGCAAAGCAGGCCGGAGCCCAATCCACTTCGAGAAGTCACCCACAGAACGAAACCAGCCATAGAGAAGCCAAATGAGCAAGAATCGGGGACTACTCCCGAAATTACTAAATTGCTCGAGGAACTCACAAAACGAGTCGAAGCCAACGATAAAAAAGTAGAAACATATAATTCCAGGGTCGACCAGATCCCAGGGGCTCCACCAATGATAAAAGGGCTAAATTCGAAAAAAATCATTCAAAAGCCTTTTCCCTCGAGTGCAGCCCCAAAACCAATCCCCAAAAAATTTCGTATGCCCGAAATACCCAAATATAACGGAACGACCGACCCCAACGAGCACGTCACTTCTTACACGTGTATCATCAAGGGCAATAATTTGGAAGATGATGAGATCGAATCTGTATTATTAAAAAATTCGGTGAAACCCTGTCAAAGGGGGCAATGATATGGTATCATAATTTACCATCTAACTCCATTGATTCTTTTACTATGCTTGCAGATTGCTTCGTAAAAGCTTATGCCGGAGCCATAAAGGTCGAAACCAGAAAGTCGGACCTGTTCAAGATAATACAAAAGGATAACAAGATGCTAAGGGAGTTCGTAGCTCGTTTTCAAATGGAACGAATGGATCTGCCACTAGTCACAGACGATTGGGTTGTTCAAGCTTTCACTCAAGGTCTAAATGAGCGGAGATCGAGGGCTTCACGGCGGCTGAAGCAAAATCTGATTGAGTACCAAGCTATTGCTTGGACCGATGTGCACAATCGATATCAATACAAAATAAGAGTCGAAGATGACCAGTTGACTTCTAGGTCTATTACGAAAAAGCAAAAGTCGACCAGAGATCGATACCAGCCATATAGTGGAAACGATACTACTACTGAGTATCCGAGGCCGCTTTAAAATCAACCTCGTACACAGGGGGCTTTATCATTGAACGCATCTATGACGATTATCAGTTCAGTGCAAAGGAAGTTACTTCGTTATTTCATGACAAACAGTGTCTCAACGGGAAACGTTGTAAGGGCTAAATGATCAAAACGAACCATGCTTATATAGTTGGCCTGAGCCCTGACGCAAAACATGAACCCATGTATAATGACCTGCAAAGAAAGCTCTCTTCTTTACCGATATTCTATGTTCAAGATTTATTATGCAAACAGGATCGAGTTCGAATCATTCGCTCGATTGCCAAGCCTACGGGCTACCTTTATTTCGAGTTCGAGCAATCACTCACTCGACCATTAAGCATACGGGCTACTTCGACTATTACGCCTACGGGCTACATTGCATCGAGTTCGAATCATTCGCTCGACTGCCAAGCCTACGGGCTACCTTTATTTCGAGTTCGAGCAATCACTCACTCGACCATTAAGCCTACGGGCTACTTCGACTATTACGCCTACGGGCTATATTGCATCGAGTTCGAATCATTCGCTCGACTGCCAAGCCTACGGGATACCTTTATTCCGAGTTCAAGCAATCACTCACTCGACCATTACGCCTACGGGCTATATTACATCGAGTTCGAATTATTCACTCGACTGCCAAGCCTACGGGCTACCTTTATTTCAAGTTCGAGCAATCACTCACTCAACCATTACGCCTACGGGCTACATTGCATCGAGTTCGAATCATTCACTCGATTGCCAAGCCTACGGGCTACCTTTATTTCGAGTTCGAACAATCACTCACTCGACCATTACGAGTCACTCTTCTCAGTGAGGCTCTGAACCTCAGCATCATGCTCCTCTCTGATTCGGAGAAAAGCCCCGTGATACAACATCGAAGCCTGCAAACAAAAGGAGAAACATTAGAATTACCTACAACTCTGTGTAAAAGAAGTGGAGAAAACGCCATCAGAAGTTACCTGATTCAAAGCATGTTGGGCATCGTTGAAAAGACAGGAAGCCCCTCCGCATTCATCACTGATTGATCTTCTCCGGTCACCAAGGTCCGAAGGTAACTGGCAATTCCCACAGGGAAAGAAAAAATTCGGGTATCCTCGATAAAGTCGGGGACTATAAAGACGCATAAGATGATCGAGCATTACATACGTCATGGTCGGGGTCGATAGAAACGTCAACATAAACTTGATCGAGTCGTAGGGAAATCATATCGTTCCTCGCCACATCCTTTCCGAGAAACGAGGGGACTATCTGTGTACGATCAAAATCGGTTCTCAGTCATAAAGACTGGTCGAGACAATGACGTTTCAATTGAAGGGTATCCACACGACAAGCTCAGACGAATTCCGAAGTAGGGGCGTCAAGCTTCGAACTATAAGATAAATCGACGGCAAAACCCGATATCGTTATCGAGCCCGTGTCCGAATCGGACTACGGGGCAACACCGATCGACACAGGCCCCGAATATCGATGCCCTAAGGCAGAATCGAGCTCGAACCAAGACTGGGGGTTTGATCTAACACCGAGCTCGAGCCAGTGCTAAGCTCGCAGACAAAAGCCGTTACAACCGCACCGAGGGAGAGAATCTTGGCGGGAATCAAGGCAGAGACAAACCATCATGAGTCCTCCACTATATGTATTATTTTATTATGTTGTTATAGATAAAGCAGTGACCCTCTACTATAAAAAGAGAAATAGACTGTAATAGACAGGGGGAAGAGACATGGAGATTTCATTGTGCTTGTTTTCTTTAACTCCTTCAGTCTTCCTGTTCATTATTCCCACTTTATAGCAAAAATACTTGTATTGTCATTTTGTATCAAAGGAAATTGTATACCTTTAGAACCGCATCTAAATTTAACGTTATCCGATTTTTCGGGTAAACAGTAAGTCAATAGACTCAAAGAATAATAACTTATATCATGACATAATCGGACTATGTTTCAAAAATGTTTTTAGTGGAGAGCACCTTCCCAATACTCAATACATAATTAAAGATAACTTACCTCAAATTAATAAACCCCATCTTGTGGAATTAATATCATAATTTCGTAACAGTTCAAGGTCTAGAAAGAGAGAATACATAATTACCTCTTAGGATTTCTTACTTTACCATATGCACCTTTATACTTTGGAGAGTTGCCCCATTTGCTTTGTTTGAAGTGGTACATGTTCCACTTTTTGAGCTTGTGTTGCACATATATTGTTTTGCATGCAAACAGAGCGCGTGAGATGAAAAAATCTACCTCAAATCAAATTATTTTTCCAATTTTATTTTTCTTTCCTTTTCTTTTCTTTCTTTTTATTAAACCTATAATGCACAAAGGAGGCTAGACCTTCATTTTCCAATCCTGCCTCAGTGAAGTCGAAACAAAATAGACCATTTTCTTTTGTTTACTTTATCTTCCTTTTTTTTATTTTTTAATAACAGTTGAATTTAACCTTTTCTGGCAAAAGGATTTAAAGGAAGAAAGCCTCCTTATTCCTGAATCATTAGAGGAAGTATATATCTAGTTATTCCAATTTGAAGGTTGTGTTTTGTGTGGCGCTTCACATTTGGTGTTGAATAGGTGTTTTCTGGTGAATTGAAGGTTGTTGACTGGTAGTCTTTACATTGAAGATTTTGCGAGGAAAATTGGATGAGAGAAAGAAAAAGGAGAAGTCGCTAGAGAAGTATTTTCGACCGAATCTTCACTTCTCTGGTGGTGATTCTTTCATCACTAATTTTATGGAGTTCTATAAGAAGGCACCGAAATGGGTTAGGAAAGAGATGGTGGTCGACAGAACGAAGTTTTTTGGTCAAATCCGTGGTCCTGTGATTCTTTCTACGGTGGTTCACTGGTTCTCTCTTTTCGATGGTGGTGACTTTTTGTAGAAGGCGGATTGTTTTGAAGTGGGCTGATTTCCGGTGGCTTTCTTGGAGATGGTGCCTTTTCTTTATTCTAGTGATATTTTGCTGGATTCCTTGTTTTTACCGACGAGAAAGATGGAAATTAGTCGGGGAAGAAGAAAAGAAAAGGTGAATAATAAAAATAATAATGCAAAAAAATTAATTAAAAATATTGTAAAAATTGAAAAAGAAAATAAAAACAGTATTAAAAAGAAAATTATGTGGCAAAAGATGATAGTATACTGTTTTTCCGAGTTTACACCACTTCAAACAAAGCCAATAGGGTCGTAGGACACCGCAAAGTATAAGGGTGTGTCTCGTAAATTGAAACAATCCCAAAGGGTAATACCGTATTATCTCGTCTAGAAACTCATAACTCACACGTTTCAAGAAAATCCACAACTCAACTTAAAGAAACGTATAGCTCATACTTATATTGTTTTATTTATATATCTCAAATCTAAGTAACTTATGACTCGTTATTATGAAAAGTCACGTGTCATGCTCAAATTCTCTAATCTCTTGTTTACACAAAACTGACACCATCCTTATCAGTTGGGGATTATACTTGTAACTAACACCTTTGGATTGTACTCAAATCCTATATCACTGTTGTCAATTGGGATCCCACTGATATTTGTCATATTTCTTCTCTCCTTAAACTGAGTCAGAAACCAAAATAACGCGTAAAATTACCATAAGAACTTAAATCATGCTACCCATGCGCTTTATGCCTCCTATTTTTAAACGCCCAGCCCTACCACTTTTCACAATGAAGCCCGTTTTTGGAGCTTTTTCCACTTCCAAAATTTGACTTTTTATATAAATTTAATATTTAAAAGTCAAAATACATGGCATATTAAAGACTTAAACAAGCTTCTGGACCAATTTCAAGAAAGAATGATTTCCATAGCTTCAAAAATATTATGGAATTCTTCATTTGAGATCTTTTTTTAACTTCTTGACCTACATTATTCAATAGATTTTGGTACTTGACTTGCTAAAATGCAGTTAATTGCTTTTTACCATATTTTCTACATTTTTCATTTTTTATTTTTCAAAATTTAAAGTATTTTTTTGTAATTAAATTCTGTAAATTTAAAATTTATGTTTTTTAAATTTAATTTCTTCTTTGATTCTCTATTTTTATATTTTTAAGATTTCCCTTAATTTTAATTTTGAATTTTGAATTTAGTTTAATGTTTAAATGAAGTTAAATTCTATTGATTAGTTGTTAGTTTAGAATTTTTACGAAATAGTTGCCAGTATAATTATTGTTGATTTAGTTATTATAAGCTCTTAACAGCAAGACCTTGAAATACCCTCACTAACGGTTCGTTCTCACTTCTCAGCTATAATAGGAGGTGTTTTAGGAAATAGTAATGGAGAATGGGTGGTTGGCTTTGTAGGTAAAACTCATGGTCCAACACCAGTACTAGCAGCGACTTAAATCTGATGATGTCTCTCGAAATAAAGTTAGACTCCACTGATGCAATTAAATACTTAAAAATTGGATATTCAGCTAACACAAATATTATTGCTGATTGCATGTGACTGCGCCAGGTGAAGCAGGTGCAAGGCATAACTTTAGGCAAAGAAATCAAGTGGCCCATGTTATGTTTGATAAGGCTCTCAAGCAGTCCCATCTAGATAATATTATGCACTATTCTATGCCCCCTACCAGTGTAATATGTTAGAAGTAGATGGGATACATTTTGGTAAAACTCTCTCGAATGGTGACTGTAATATAATAGGCTAGTATCTTTAGAAACTTAAATGCTCTAAGCAGCATTAGTATGGGATGTAATACGAAACCTTATTAGTATTAATATAAGTTCCGTATTTCTAAAAAAGGAGGACTTAATATTATACTAATTGCATAATAATTTAACAGAATACTATTTATATTTGGTGAGAGTTTGTGAATTAGGTTCAAATCGGTTAATGTTATTTTGGTAGTTGATTGCCGAATATCATAGTCTGTGTCACGACCCCTATTTTCCATCTTAGGATATCATGATGACACCTATTTTCTAAGATTAGGTAAGCCTAAGATCATCTATTTTCTAAGACTAGGTAACCCTAAGATTAATAATAACTTAACATGAATAATCAAACATAAATACTAAAGCAAGACTGATAAAGTCATATAAGCTTCCAAATAGGATCATAACCACAACTCTTCCAAAAACCGGTGGAAATGACTTATAAGCTCTACAGAATAATCTAGAATGTCTACTACAACACTGTCTGAATAAGGAACAACAAAATGAAATGATATGGAAGGTGACCCCAAGGCCTGCGAACGCCGAGCAGGTATACCTCGAAATCTCCGGGAAGCAGCTAATAGTCAATCACTAACATCCAGCACAACAGACGTACTTGGATCTGTACAAAAAGATGTGTAGAAGCGTGGTATGAGTACACTATAATGGTACATGGTAAGTATCAAGCCTAACCTCGATAGAGTAGTGACAAGGCCAAGTCAAGACATCTACTAAGACATAATAAAAAGAATGAAAACATAATAACGAGAAGTAATGGAAGGTGGAGAAATAAATGATACGAAACAAGTTAATAACATAGACTAATGACATAACTGTAAGCGTAGAGATAACATAAAGGAATCAATTAAAGACAACCTCATTAGCCAGATATGGGCAAAAACTGATAAGACAAGAAGAATAAAAACAACAAAAAGTGTTCCACCAACAACTCTTTTTCAACATGAGATATACAACAAGGATCACAACCGAGGTACCGCCTCGTATACAACAAGATTCACAATCGAGGTACCACCCCTTATACAACAAGAATCACGATCGAGGTACCGCCTCGTATACAACAAGATTCACAACCGAGGTACCGCTTCGTATACAACAAGAATCACAACCGAGGTACCGCCTCGTATATAACAAGAATCACAACCGAGGTACCGTTTCGTATTCATTTTTCTAAATTTCAACCACAATCTTTCCTTAAATCACTGCGGAAGCCTTACAGTTAGTCTTAAAAATTATTTTTTTCCGAAATAACTACTCGCGTTTTATCCCACCTTATCACACTGCATGGCTTCAAGTAGTTCCTCTACTAGCAACACGCGTATCAATGCCACCCGATCTCACCGCATGCGTATTAATTCCAAGCCTTATACCACCACATGCATATCAATATCACAATATAATCACAACTCGCACCACAAATGCACATATGCCACAACTTGCTAATAATCAACAATATCAATATTTCAACAACAATAGCCCATGGCTCAACCACAATGTGTGTAAGAATATCACCATCAACAATAACAATAGAATATCAACAATAACAATGAATGTGAATTGCTCAACAAGGGAGACATCTCAACAATTAACAACTTCGACTCAATGTGATAACGGCTTTCACAACTTCAACACCAATGACTCAACAAGGGGATATTTCACGAATAACAACTTCAATTACAAGTAGATCAACAATTAAGGATGTAGCAAAGCAATAAGGAAAGTAATAACCTCAACTAAAACATAAGAGCAAAGTATCAAGTAAGATGTAAACAAGCGTTAATAAAGTCAAATAAGACATGTAAGGATAGACTAACACAAGTAAGAGTAGATTGACAATGAGAATTAAAACATGATGTGAAAATTCAATTAAAGGCATGAAAATAGTTTGAATAACTTAAACCAGTCAAGTACCACATATAACTCGTATACCCCCTTGTCACCTTGCGTACACGGCTTTCACATAACATAATTTACACAAACAAACCAATTCCTAAGGGGTAGTTTCTCCCACACAAAGTTAAGCAAATACTTACCTCAACTAGGCCAACTCAATCCTCAGAAATAGATTTTCCCCTAAAATTTGCGTCCACGCGCCTCAAACCTAACCAAAATTAACTTAATATCATCAAACAATGCAAGGGAAAACAATTACAATAGATAAAGCTATGATCTATACACTTTTTCTAAAAAGTCAAAAAAGTCAACTCGAGGCTCGTCTGGTCAAAATCCGGGTCCAAGGGTAGATTCCGACTACACATACCCCCACAAGTTCATATATGTGATTAGTTTCAAAATTCGAGTCCAAATCGACTCTCAAAATTCAAATTCTTATTTTTCAATAACTTGATAAAGTTTCACAAATTTTCACTTTGATTCACATGATTTTGATGTTAAATCTAATATATATTGATGAAATATAGTTGGAAATTGATTAGAATCACTTACTCAATGTTTGTAGATGAAAATCCCCTCTCCAAATCGCCTCCTACCAAGTCTAGGGTTCTAAAATGTGAGAATTGAGATGAAATCCCAACTTTCTAACCTTTTGTTCAGTTACAGATGTCGCAATTACGATATTGGGTTCGCAATTGCGAAGAATTTCTCGCAATTGCGGCACTGACAGACTCAAGGGGATCTTCGCAAATGAAAACCTTATCCCTTCGCAAATGCGACTGATACATCGCAAATGCGAAGTTTCCTACCCATACCACTATTTCGCAAATGCAAACTAGGCATTGCATTTGCGATACCTATCCCTCTTCTGCCATGTTCGCAATTGCGAAGCTGGTGGTCAAAATTGCGATATTAGAGCAACAACACACCATATTTTATGTTTTCTGTTCAAACCATTCCGAATTATGTTTGAAACACATCCGAGCCCTCGGGGCTCCAAACCAAACATCTACACAAGTATAAAAATATCATACGAACTCGCTCGCACGATCAAAACTCAAAAATAATATCTAAAACTACAAATCGGACACCAAAACGCATGAGTTTTAAAGTAAATTTTAAGAACTTTTAGAATTGCAACTAGGCGTTCGAATCCTATTAATTAAACTCCAAATTATACCAAATTTTGCAGACAAGTTCTAAATAGTATAACAGAGCTATTCCAAGTCCCAAAATCAAATTCCGAACTCAAATAGCTAAAAATCAACCTACAGTCAAACTTTTCAACTTCAAAATTGCCAAATTTTGGCAAAACAACACAATTCAACTTACAGACTTCCGAATTCGATTCCAGGCGTATGCCCAAGTCCAAAATCAAGATAAGAAGCTATCAGAGCCATCAAAATATCGTTTTGGAGCTGTTTTCATAAACGTTAACCATTGGTCAACATAAACAACTTAGGCTTCTAAGCCAGGACTCAAAGAGTCCAAATCAACCCGAAATCTTCCAGGAACGCAACTAATCAACCTCATAAGTCATAAAAGCATAAATACACATGTGTGAAGTATCAAAAGTGAAAACGGGGCACAATTATACAAAACTACCGATCCGGTCGTTATATTTTTTCACTCTTAAAACAAATATTCGTTCTCGAATGTTCATAAGGATATACCTGATATGATAAATAGATGAGGCTAACGACTCCGTATGTCATACTCGGTCTCCCAGGTCGCTTCCTCGACCGGATGACCACTCCATTGAACCTTCACTGAAATAATATTCTTTGATCTCAACTTCCGGACTTGTCTGTCTAACATAGCCACTGGCTCCTTAATATAAGTAATATCCATGTCCAGTTGGACTGAGCTGAAGTCTAAAACATGAGATGAATCACCATAATACTTCCGGAGCATAGAAACATGGAACACCGGATGAACTGCAGATAAGCTAGGTGGCAATGCAAGTTTGTAGGCCACCTCACCAATCCTTTCAAGGATCTCAAAAGGTCCGATATACCTAGGGCTAAACTTGGCCTTTTTCCCGAACCTCATCACACCTTCCATAGTTGAAACTCGGAGCAAGACGCGCTCTCGAACCATAAATGCTACATCATGAATCTTCCGATCAACATAACTCTTCTATCTAGACTGGGATGTACGAAGCCGATCCTGAATCAACTTGACCTTCTCAAGGCATCTCGAACCAAATCCGTGCCCAATAACTTAGCCTCTCCCAGCTCAAACCATCCAATTGGAGAACGACACCGTCTCCCATATAATGCCTCATAAGGAAACATCTGAATACTCGATTGGTAGCTATTCTTGTAGGCAAACTCCGCAAGCGGCAAGAACTGATCCCAAGTACCCCCGAATTCCATAACACATGCAAGAAGCATATCCTCTAATATATGAATTGTGCACTTGGACTGTCCGTCCGTCTGGGGGTGAAATGCCTAACTCACACTGCATAGCTTTCTAGAAATGCGATGTAAACTGTGTGCCCCGATCAGAGATGATGGATACTGGCACACCATAAAGTCGGACAATCTCGCAGATATAGATATGAGCTAGCTGCTCTGAAGAATAAGTAGTCACCACCAGAATGAAATGAGCCAACTTGGTCAACCTATCCACAATAACCTATCAATGACAAATTTCTTCTAAGTCCATGGGAGCCCAACAACGAAGTCCATGGTAACACTCTCCCACTTCTAATTGGGAATCTCAAGTCTGTGAAGCAAACCGCTTGGCCTCTGATGCTCATACTTCACTTGCTGGCAATTTAGGCACCGAGCTACATACTCCACCATATCTTTCTTCATTCTCCTCCATCAATAGTGCTGCCTCAAATCTTGATATATCTTAGCGGCACCCGGATGAATGGAGTACCGCGAACTATGGGTCTCATCAAGGATCATCTCACACAACCCATCCACATTGGGCACACATAATCAGCCCTGCATCCGCAACACCCCATCACCTCCAATAGGAACCTCCTTGGCATCGTCGTGTTGTACCGTGTCCTTAAGGATAAGCAAATGGGGGCCGTCATACTGACGCTCTCTGATGCAATCATATAAAGAGGACCGGCAGACAACCAGATTAGCCTTCCTAGGTTGATGTAGAATGGTGATATCATAGTCTTTAAGCAACTCTAACTATCTCCGCTACCGCAAATTAAGATATTTCTGTTTGAACAGATGTTGGAGGCTCTGGTGATCGGTATAGACCTCACATGGGACACCATACAAATAGTGCCGCCAAATCTTCAAGGCATGAACAATAGCTGCCAATTCCAAGTTGTGGATAGGATAATTCTTCTCATGAACCTTCAACTGCCAAGACGCATAGGCAATTACTACCATCTTGCATCAACAACGCGCCAAGGCCAACACGTGATGCATCACAATACACAGTATAAGACCCTGAACCCATATGCAACACCAACACTGAGGCTATAGTCAAAGAAGCCTTGAGCTTTTGAAAGCTCGCCTCACACTCCTCTACCCATTTGAAAGGAGCACCCTTCTGGGTCAATCTGGTCATAGGTGCAGCAATGGATGAGAAACCCTCTATTAAACAACGATAATACCTGGCCAAACCAAGGAAACTCCGAATCTCAATAGTTGAAGACGGTCTGCGCCAATTCTGAACTGCTTCAATATTTTTGAGTCTACCTTAATCCCCTCACTCAATAACACATGACCCAAAAATGCCACTGAATCAAGCCAGAATTCATACTTAGAGAATTTTGCATACAACTTCTTCTCTCTCAGGGTCTGGAGCACGGTCATCAGATAATGCTCATGAAGTTCTCGACTGCAGGAGTACACCAAGATGTCGTCAATAAAAACAATGATGAATGAATCAAGGTATGGCTGGAATACACTATTCATCAGGTGCATAAATGTTGCTGGGGCGTTGGTCAGCCCAAATGACATCACAAGGAACTTGTAGTGACCATACCGAGTCCTAAAGGCAGTCTTTAGAATATCTAGATCCCGAATCTTCGGCTGATGATACCTTGACCACAAATCAATCTTTGAGAATAATTTGGCACCCTGTAGATGATCAAATAAGTCATCAATGCGCGATAATGGTTACATGTTTTTCACTGTAACCTTTCAACTGCCGATAATCAATACACATGCGCATAGAACCATCCTTCTTCTTCACAAACAAAACCGGAGCACCCCAAGGCGACACACTAGGCCGAATGAAACCCTTATCAAGAAACTATTGTAACTGATCCTCCACTCATTCAACTCTACTGGTGCCATGCGATATAGTGGAATAGAAATGGGTTGAGCGCCCGACAACAAGTCAATACCAAAATCAATATCTCTATCGGGCGGCATGCCTAGAAGATCTACTAGAAATATATCTGGGAAGTCCCTCGCTACCGGAACTGACTCAATAGTAAGAGTATCAGCACTGACATCTCTCACAAAGGTAGATATGCATCACACCCCTTCTCAACCATCTGCTGAGCCTTTAGAAATGACACAACTCTATTGGGATCATAATCCAATGTACCCTTCCACTCTAACTGTGGTAAACCTGGCATAGCCAATGTCACATTCTTGGCGTGACAATCTAGAATAGCATGATAGGGCGACAGTCAGTTCATGCCCAAGATTACATTAAAGTATACAATACTAAGAAATAATTGATCAACCCTGGTCTCAAAACTACCAATAACAACTAAACACGACCGATACACACGGTCCACAATAATAGAATCTCCCACATGCGTGGACACATAAATAGGAGAACTCAAAGAATCACGACATATATCCAAATACAGAGCAAAGTAAGATGACACATATGGATAAGTGGATCCCGTATCAAATAAGACCGATGCATCTCTATGACAAACCAGAACTATACCTGTGATGACTGCCTCTGAAGTGATTGCCTCCGTTCTACCCGGAAAAGCATAGAATCTGGACTGGCCTCCCCCTGTAGGGCGAACTCTACCTACCCATTCCCCACCCCTAGCTGGCTATGGATGTGGAGCGGCAGCTGGAGCAGCAACCATGGTTTGTGAAGTCTGTGGACCTGACTGAATCCGTAAAGCCTGAGTAGTCTGTAAAGGTGCACCTGTCACGACCCAAACCGATGGGCCATGACGGGCACCCGGCACCTTACTCAACAGAGTACCAACATAATGTATATTTTGTATGACGGCCCAACCTAATATAAAAACTCATACACGTGACATACGGGCCTATAAGGCCAACATGATCATTTATAAACTCAAAACATAGGCCGACAAGGCCATACAAGTATCCGTACACATGAGATCTGTCTACAAGCCTCTAAGAATACATAATTATCATAAAGGTCAGGATAGAACCCCGCCATACTAATCAATACATGTCCTAATGATACTGACCAAATAGCAACTCTAGAGAAAATGGAGCGCACCAACATCTTTCACTAAGCTGGTAGCCTACTTGGAGGGATCTCAACCTGTCTATCGAGACCTGCGGGCATGAAACGTAGCGTTCCCAGGCAAAGGGACGTCAGTACAAATAATGTACCGAGTATGTAAGGAATGAAAATCAGTAAATAATAGACATGAGAGAAACACGGAGTAAAAGACTCAATATGTAAGTCTAAATAACTCTGTGAATCAATAGTTACAATTTCATGCATATGCGTATAAATGTCATACCATGCATAGGTATATGCGTTCATAACATCATCAAGCCTCTAAGGGCATCCCATCATATCTTCTTGGCCACTGTGGGCAAATCATCAACGTATACCAGCTGATCAGGTGGTGGTGCGTATATAACGCTGTAACCTTTTCTCATACCCCATATACATATAATATATGCGTATATAACGTCATCTGTTCATGGGTCAATGTACATGTATAAATGCATGAAATGTATATGAAATACGTTAATAAGATTTCTCGAAATTTGGTAAGACCAATATGTCTTCGGATAAACTTTATCAACTACATAGTTTTCTAAGACCAATGAACATAAGATATAATAATAATTCACATAGGGAATTAAGAACGTAGGTATCTCTAATACTTCTATGAATAGAGTCCTTTATGAAAGTTGTGCATTTGCTTATTTCGTTTGTATCGTACGGATCATGACAAAAGAAAGAAGGGATAGCCTTAACATACCTGAGCCGATTCTCTTGACAATCCCTCTAACACCCATTAATTACGAAAAATACACGTAATGGCAGATCGAAGTAGGAAAATATCCGTATGATGTTCTTGAGAAATATTATATCGGCCCCCCTTAGAATTGCAAATCCCGTTGCTATTACGTAGTATAACTTCGTATGAATTTCTTGGTTGGAGATACGTCACTTTGTATATTAGATTAAGCACCTCTCTTTTGTGAAGTTACTTACGTTACTAACAATTTTGTTTTGCTGAAGCAATGTACATTGCTATGGAGATTGTTACTTGGAGATGGGAGGATGGGAGTATTTTTTGAATTTAATCATAACCTCGTATGATATTTGCTGAAGCCATCACGTTGAGATTATGGCTTTGTGAATTCCATCCATAAGCTTAGCAAGCTTATACGTCTTCCTTAATTGTTTTTATCAAAGTGGGTGATGACTTGGCCACCAATCTCATTAATTGTGCCACCTAGCTTTATAGTGTAAGAGTCACTCATTTGAGTTTTAATTCCCACCTAATTTGCTGCCACGTTTTGGGACACCTTAATCTTTATCCATAATCTCTTAATTATAAGTTAATCTCCCACTTAAAAATCCATAATTATCCAGTTATCCACATAATTAAGAATTATCCCAAATTACTTAAAATACTACTTATTTTTATCACACCTTATACACCTTACTCTCATGGTCATGTAGTACCTTGTATGGCACTAGTCCATAAATACCGAGTATTATAGCTCGGACCGTATTTTATCCCAAAATATCAAACTTCGGCGAAACTCATTTCCTTTGATTCGCTTACCCTCCCCTTCACGAATTTACTTATAACTTGTTTGTCATAGCATAATGCTTATAATCTCAAAATAATCTCATTCATGAGCTTATGTCGATTAACTTACGACGAAACCTTAACGTACGAAATTACGGGATGTAACATTATTCCCCCCTTGGAACATTCGTCCTCAAATGTTGACTGATGTACTTATCAGTATCATAACCTATAGTTCTTCCGAATACTTTAGTACTCTTCTTGCCATCTAGGCAACTGTTCTGTGAATAAATCTAATGGCCAGGGCATTCCCCCCTTTAGGCCTCTTTCTCATACTATGACTTGCGGTCGGAATTTTTTCAATCTCGTAACTATTGCTACCTTCTATCATGCAACTTGTACGACTCTGACCTTGTATGTGCGCCTATGCGACTTTTCTCTCCTCTTTCCTCTAGCTTTTAGCCAATATCTAGGCCTCACTTTGTAACATATACAGATCTTGATAAGATGTCCCTCTGGGCATCTATAAGTACACTGAAGTTCTCTGCTCGGTACTTTGTTGAACTTACGAATATTGCTATATCTTATTTCATAGAACCGGTTATCCATCCGAATGACTTTACTGCATCTAGGTAGGTCATATTGTACCATAACTCTTACTTCGATTTATCCTTGCTGAGGTCTGCTACCAAACTCCAGGTTACTCTCGTTGCTTCTTATCATAGATGTATAAATCCAAGTCATTCAATGTTTCCTTATTACTGTTCATCTAAAGGATGGAATCCTTATTTCCTCTCACACATTGGAACTGTATCCATCTATTGTTGATTCACCTCAATATTGATCTACAATCTACTTACTAATAACTTGAAACCTCTGACGTAATCACTAGGGCTCACATAGTATGTTGCATCGTGGAACAATTGAAGTGATTATTCTGATCTACCTGGGGCGATATGAAACTATACTTCCATGATCGTATTTCATAGCATCCCACCGTGATTCATCTTATTGGGGGGGGGGGGTATTCTAATCCTGTGTCGTTCGTGAAATCTTTTCTTCTTCTCTCTTTTTATTTTTTCTTCAAATCATTACTCAATTGAAGGCCCAAACGTCATTCTTTATCTATCACAATTACACCCTCATTCTACTACCAGGGCAGCATTCCATCTCTTCTAAATGCTATTAGTCTTAGACTCATTTAAGTTCATTTAGGCTATACCGAGCTTTGTATAACTTAGAGAAACCATCAGCTCTCTTGTTTTCATAGGCTTAATCCTGAGGACTTATCCATTCTCATCACCTTCTCACTCTCCCTTTCTTATCCTTACTCCCATATTCCTAAAACCTTGTCGCTTTACCATACTTTAGCTTGCGACATGCATATATATATTTATATTATTTGCAACCTTTCTTCAACTTGCTTGCATCATAGATTTCCTTATGTCATCCTGGAACATCAAGTGAGACATCACATGGTCTCTAACTCTTCTTTACTCTCTTAATTAGGCTCCTCGATATCTAGAAACCATAGGCTGGAAGATATGCCACTGACGATATCGCTATCATTCCCGGATACTGAATCCCAGTGCTTCTAGCCCTCTATCTGAAGTATAGATTATTCACAACCTTATGTATTTGAGTATATCGCACGTTGTTCATATTTACCTTATGTATCTTAAGATCTCGCATCACATCTTCTATCTCTTTTACAACCTCCCCTGCATATAAGTATAATTTACATCCACAACTTAAAGCTCTATTATAATACCTGCATCTCTGGTGCATACACAATCCAATGGGAGCTTTATGCTGACTTCTTATGAGGCTGGTACTCTTCTAACTGGCTTTATCATAGAGCCGTTATAGAATATGCCTATTGTACTATCTCTCTTGTAACTCTGGTATTAAGAGTGATTCTGCAATGTTCTCAATCATGATGTCTATAATTTTCTGGGTCCAATTTTCAGACTCCTGATTTACTTAGTTAATGTAACTCTTTAGTTTCCTCTTACCTCTGATCAACCTTTATGTAGGCTTAAGCTATCTCCCGATTTGCGGCACATGGTATTAGTTATTACTTTAGCCTTTCATGGGCGCTTTGGAATATCCATGATACAGTCTTCTAACAATTCAATCCTTTGTCTATGACCTGGGCTCAATTCCTTCTTTTAACTTACACCAGAATCTTCTATGGCGGTATGATTGTCAATATATATGTTGCATGTATAAAACTCCAAACTCTTAAGTATGTTCATAACGTAACTAACTCCGGATCATTAATCAAATAATTATTTTCGTTCCTTCTCAGCTTTCTTTAAATGTAAGCTATTACTTTTCCAGGTTCTGCCTCCTTGTTGCGTGACTACTTAGCTTATCTTAGCTCCCACGCATGTCGGAGTTTTCGTGCAACTCATATGATCTCAAATATTACTTTTGGTTTTACTATCCGTTCATTAGCCACGATAGGTGTCACTTTCTTATAGAGTGCTTACAATATTGTTGTGAGACTGTTGTTACAAGATCTTTTCCTCTTTCGGTCACCGTGCTTATGTTGAAGCCTTCTTCCTTATTTCCTCAGCTAGTCTCTCATTGTAGTACTTAGGGAGTATCCTCTGACTCCTGTAAAGCTGCTAGCTTATTACATCGTATACTCGACGGAATTTTTGATGTCCTTCCTCCCTATAATTATCTGTAGTTACATTATTTCATGCCCTTGTGCTTGTAGGGTTGCTCCTGAACTGAAGTTTTGAATGTCTTCCTAGTGAGACTATCTTTTATTTCCATAACATTCATACTGTACTTTTAACTACCCAACTCTTATCTGAATATTTCTCAAGGGTCACGATGTCGTATCTGCAAGACTGAATTCTCTTGTTGGGGTTCACTATGTTTATCTTGCACGATCTGTTGATTTGTCTGTAACCTCTTGTCTAGCCATAACCAGACTCTTCCTGAATCAACTACTAACTGCTTGTTGGTCAATTCTCATATTTGTATTCCGTGTAATCCCTCTTGGGTTATTCCCTTTGTCTTAACTTACGTCTCGCACTGGCTCCTTATTTATCAATAAAATCTCGGGTAGGAACCCTTAATTCCTTTCCTTTACTTGTGTTTGCATAATGTTCTGGAATCGTAGTATATCGGTAGGATTTGAATCAGTGCAATCTCATCCCTTTTCTCATTTTTATCGCATTCTTCCTCTAGAACCGCTTAATTCTGACTTAATGCCACAACACTCCATATTCACCCTTTAGGGGAGTACTAAGATTTAGTGCTACGATGATCTACGTATATATGTTTTTACCTCTTCATCTTTGGCGTCTTTCCACATCATCGATGATCCTTACTCGCCTTGCGGTAATCCTTCTGTACTAAGGATAACAAATTTCCTTACTCGCGAGGGTGACACTTAGTATAACTGGCACAAACATGCCCTTAAGCTTAACTTTGCTCACATTGCTTGCTTTAGGGAAGCGTTTTCCTGAATTACCTTTATCTAAATTTCTCATGAATATTCTTTTGTTGTCCATTCTATTATCGCCGGAACGCAATCTGAAATTCTCATGATGTTGACCATGATCAAATTACTCAGTCCCTAATTCATGTTTAGTTTATCTTGTTCACCAGCCCATACTGATTTCTATTACTCTGGGGTCTAACTTTTCCTTCTGGTAGTCGCGTTAGAGTCACGAACTTATTTCTCGAAATGAAGATATGACTTTATGGCCTATACTCTTTTGTTGTCTCAAGGCCTATCACCTCTCATCTTTTTCTTCCCTTGACTATAGACTCTATAATACTGTCAGTTTCAATTTCAATTTTTTTTTGATCTACCGTATTCATCCATGTATCACATCTTACTCATAATGCTTCATTAACTCTCTTCTTATTTCCTTGCTAATATTTCTGTCTATCACCTTATTCTGAAAACTTCAACAAGACATTCTTTTGCTTTTATCTCCCCTTGCTCTATCCACTGGCTCTTCGGGTTGCCTAACATTCTCTCTCTACTAGGGACTGGAGTCATACTAAGATAATATTTATCCCTTTCAGGCTTCCAGTGCCTATCTTTGTAGTACTCATATCTAATTGTAATATTTTAGAGTGCACCATCTGGGCATCTCATAAGGAGATCTATTACCACATTTGCGATATCCTTCGGAAGTGTCAACTAACACAAACAATCCATTCACCATTTTGGGTTACACTAACCCCAGCCGGATCCTGATATCCCGTCCTTCTCTTATACTACTTCTGTTAGCCCCCATAGGGCATTAATGAGATGGGTGTGGCCAATTGTATATACCTCTGTTATTGTTGAAGGTAACTCAAAAGGCTTATATTCCTCTGCGATAATCTTCATTAGTTGTGTAGCTCGTACCCTTTTTCATCTTGCTTCTTTTACTTGCTGAAACTTGTGTCTACCTTCCGATTCTCTTATTCATTTTTACCGTAAGAGTGGATAGACGTTCTTCCATTAGGGATCCTTATCAAGAAGCTTACATATCTTAGTACACCCATGATCTTCTGAATGCCTCACATTTATCCATCATAAGCATGATGCAAAAATTGAGTTCCTCCGACTCAACTCTTCCACAACTATATCTTTTACCAACCATTTTTTTGGACGTAGCCATCATCGTATTATGAATAAGATATAGTTTAGGAAACTGAGTTCTTACAACTGAACTCTACCACACGATCTAGAGTAAGAAGAAAGAGTGACAGTCCTAAATGCCTTGTAGCCTCCTGCTTATAAGTGTGGTGCACAATACACCCATAAATAAGACTCTAGTAGACACGACCTATAGACTCCCTAGGACAGAACTGCTCTGATACCACTTTTATCATGACCCAAACTGATGGGCCACGATGGGCACCCGACACCTTACTCAACCGAGTAACAACGTAACGTATATTTCGTATGACGGCCCAACCTAATATAAAAACTCTTACACGTGACATACGGGCCTATAAGGCCAATATGATCATTTATAAACTCAAAACATAGGCCAACAAGGCTATACAAGTATCCGTACACATGACATCCGTCTACAAGCCTCTAAGAATACATAATTGTCATAAAGGTTGGGACAGAGCCCCGCCATACCAATCAATACATGTCCTAATGATAATGACCAAATAGAAACTCCGGAGCAAATGGAGCGCACCAATATCTTCTACTAAGCTGGTAGCCTATTTGGAGGGCTCTCAACCTGTCTATCGGGACCCGCAGGCATAAAACGCAGCGTTCCCAGGCAAAGGGGCATTAGTACAAATAATGTATCGAGTATGTACGAAATAAAAATAAGTTAATAATAGACATGAGAGAAACATAGAGTAAAAGACTCAACATGTAAGTCTGAATAACTCTGTGAATCAATAGTTACAATGCCATGCATATGCATATAGATGTCATACCATGCATAGGTATATGCGTTCATAACATCATCAAGCCTCTGAGGGCATCCCATCATATCATCTCGGCCACTGCGGGCAAATCATCAACGTATACCAACTGATCAGGTGGTGGTGCATATATAACGCCGTAACCTTTTCCCATATCCCATATACATATAATATACTTGTATATAACGCCATCTGGTCATGGGTCAATGCACATGTATAGATGCATGAAATGCATATGAAATACGTTAATAAGATTTCTCGGAATGTTATAAGACCAATATGCCTTCGGATAAACTTTATCAACTACGTATTTTTTTGAAACCCATGAACAGAAGATATAATAATAATTCACATGGGGAATCAAGAACATAGGCATCTCTAATACTTCTATGAATAGAGTCATTTATGAAAGTTGTGCATTTGCTCATTTCGTTTGTATCATATGGATCATGCCAAAAGAAATAAGGGATTGCCTTAACATACCTGAGCCGATTCTCTTGACAATCCCTCTAACACCCATCAATTGCGAAAAAGACACGTAATGGCAGATTGAAGTAGGGAAAAATCTGTATGATGTTCTTGAGAAAGATTATATCGGGCTCCCTTAGAATTGCAAATCCCGTTTCTATTACGTAGTATAACTTCGTATGAATTTCTTGGCTGGAGATCCATCACTTTGTAGATTAGATTAAGCACCTCTCTTTTGTGAAGCTCATGTTACTAAAAATTTTATTTTGCTGAAGCAATGTACATTGCTATGGAGATCGTTACTTGGAGATGGAAGGAGGTGAGCATCCTTATTTTGTGAATTTAATCATTACCTTGTATGATATTTGCTGAAGCCATCACGTTGAGATTATTGCTTTGTGAATTCCATCCATAAGCTTAGCAAGCTTATATGTCTTCCTTAATTGTTTTTATCAAAGTGGGTGATGACTTGGCCACCAATCTCATTAATTGTGCCACCTAGCTTTATAGTGTAAGATTCACTCATTTGAATTTTAATTCCCACCTAATTTTCTGCCACGTTTTGGGACACCTTAAGCTTTATCCATAATCTCCCACTTAAAAATTTATAATTATCCAGTTATCCACAAAATTAAGAATTATCCCTAATTACTTAAAATACTACTTATTTTTATCACACCTTATACACCTTACTCTCATGGTCATGTAGTACCTTGTATGTCACTAGTCCATAAATACCAGGTATTATAGCTCGGACCGTATTGTATCCCATAATGTCAAACTTCGACGAAACTCATTTCCTCTGATTCGCTTACCCTCTCCTTCACGAATTTACTTATCACTTGTTTGAAATAGCATAATGCTTATAATCTCAAAATAATCTCATTCTTGAGCTTAAGTCAATTAACTTACGACAAAACTTTAACGTACGAAATTGTGGGATGTAACAACACCCCTCCTGAGTCTAGGGCAGTCCCTTACTATATGACAGGCATCACCACATTCAAAGCAAGCTCTCGATGGGCATGGCTACTATAACTGGTTCGAGCCTGGTTGGCTAGACTGACCGCTAAAGGCACCCCGTGCAAAAGGTGCACTAGAAAGTGGCTGAGCAAAGTGTGCAACCTGAGACCTCGGAATAACTGGAGCACCACTAGAAGCTAGAAGTGTTGAATGAACGAACGGCTCACATAGTCTCTACCATGACTGGGTGCAACTGGGGTGCGGGCACCACTATATCCGCCATAATCTCGAGGCATCTTGGCCTCATGGTCCTCTCTCTCACAACCCCGCATACCCTCCAATCTCCGTGCGATCTCTAACTCTTGAGATGATACAGAGTATTTGTCTCTAACTCTCGAGCCATGCTGAATCTAATACCATAGTTGAGCCCCTCGATGAATTGGAGGACTCGATCTCTGACTGTATAAACTAAGGTAGGTGCATGTCTGGACAAATCACTGAA
This sequence comes from Nicotiana tomentosiformis, assembly GCF_000390325.3. Classification (NCBI taxonomy): domain Eukaryota; kingdom Viridiplantae; phylum Streptophyta; class Magnoliopsida; order Solanales; family Solanaceae; genus Nicotiana; species Nicotiana tomentosiformis. The sequence continues at coordinate 81,937,367 of NC_090815.1, forward strand.
TAGGACAACATACTCTGACACTGTCATAGTACCCTGGCGTAGCTGCTCAAACTCCGCGTGCCATGCATCCCGAAGGATATGGGGAACAAACTCTCTCAAGAATATCTCCGAAAACTGAGTCCATGTGAGAGAAGCTACATCGGTTGGGCTACCCTCCTCGTAAACCCGCCACCACTGATACAATGCTCCTGACAGTTGGAATGTAGTAAAAGCAACTTCACTCGTCTCCATAATACCCATAGTGCAGATAATACGGTGACATTTCTCTAGAAAATCATGTGCATCCTCTGAAGATGAGCCATTGAATGTATGAGGATGATACTTCTTGAACCTCTCAAGTCTAAGTTGTTCCTCCTCAGATGCCACTGCCTTAACCTCGGGCTGGACCGGAACAATAGGTTGCACTGGCATAACCTTTGGGACCTAATCAGCATGGACCCACTGCTCTAGAGTACTGGCCGCGGGAGTTTGAGCTCTAGCATGAGATGTGGCTTGCGCAATTGGAATCAACCCCGCAGAAGCTAGAGTACCGAACATGCTCAGAACTGTACGAGGGTCTCCTGAAGTGCAGGGGTAGCAAACGGCGCCTCGGGTGCCTGCCCCCAACTGGAGATACTATTGTCTCATCTATCATAGCTCGGGCAGGTGCTCTAGCTGCACCACATGCCCCTCCTCGGCCTTTTCCCTGCCCTGGCCTCTCGCAGCTCTAAGAGGGGGCGCGGGTGTCTGATCGTTGGATCCATCAGTACGTGTCCTCACCATCTGTGAGAGAATATAAAGTCAAAGATTTAGATTTTGAAGTCAACTAATTCACTCGATAAGGAATCAAAGAAGTGGAGTTTTCCTAACAGTTCCATAGCCTCTCGAAGATAAGTACAAACGTCTCCCTACCGATCTGCAGGACTCTACTAAACCTGCTTATGACTCGCAACTCTATTGAACCTAGAGCTCTGATACCAACTTGTCACGACCCCAATTTCCTACCTTAGGATGTCGTGATAGCTCCTAGTCTCTAAGACTAAGTCGAACAATAAAAATAACTTAACAGGAATAATCAAATAGAAATACTAAAGCAAGACTGATAAACTCATATAAGCTTCCAAATAGGATCATAACCGCAACTCTCCCAAAACCGGTGGAATTGAGTCATAAGATCTACAGAATAATCTAGAATGTCTACTAGAACACTATCTGAATAATAAACAACAAAATAAAATGATATGGAAGGTGACTCTGAGGCCTACGGATGCCGAGCAGGTATTCCTTGAAGTCTTCGGGAAGCAGCTAATAGTCAATCACTAACATCCAACAAGAGCAGACGTGCCTGGATCTGTACAAAAAGATGTGCAGAAGCGTAGTATGAGTACACTACAATGGTACCCAATAAGTATTAAGCCTATCCTCGGTAAAGTAGTAACAAGGCTAGGTCAAGACACCTACGAGGACATAATAAACATAATGAAAATATAATAACAAGAAGTAATGGAAGGCGGAGAAATAAATGATAGGAAACAAGTTAATAACATAGACTAATGATAGAATTGTAAGCATAGAGATGATATAAAATAAGCAACTAAAGAGAACCTCATTAGCCAAATACGGGCAAAAACTGATAAGACAAGTAGAATAAAAACAACAAGAAGTGTTCCACTAATAACTCTTTTTCAACATGAGATGCACAACAAGGATCACAACTGATTCACAACTGAGGTACTGCCTCGTACACAACAAGAATCACAACCGAGGTATAGCCTCATATACAACAAGATTCACAACCTAGGTACCGCCTCGTATACAACAAGAATCACAACCTAGGTATCGCCTCATATATAACAAGAATCACAATCGAGGTACCGCCTCGTATTCACGTTTCACAATTTCAATTACAATCTTTCGTTATATTACTGCGGGAGCCTTATATTTGGTTTTAAAAAATCATTTTTCGCGAAATAGCTACCTGCGTTTTAGCCACCTCATCACACCACATGACCTCAAGTAGTTTCCCTACTAGCAACACGCGTATCAAGCCCACTTTATCTCACCGCATGCATATCAACCCCAAGCCTTATACCACCAAATATGTATCAATATCACAACATAATTATAACTCGCACCACAAGTGCTTATATGCCATAACTAGCCAATAATCAACAATATCAATATTTTCAAAATAATTGCCCATGGCTGAACCACAATGTGTGCAAGAATATCAACATCAATAATAACAATAGAATACCAATAACAAAATGAATCGGAACTGCCTAACAAGAGAGAAATCTCAACAATTAACATCTTCGACTCAATGTGAAAATGACTTACACGACTTCAACACCAATAACTTAACAAGATGATATTTCATGAAATAACAACTTCATTTACAAGTAAATCAACAATTAAGGATGTAGCAAGGCAATAAGGAAAGCAATAAACTCAACTAAAACATAAGAGCAAAGTATCAAGTAAGATGTAAAACAAGTGCTAACAAAATAAAATAAGGCATGTAAGGATATACTAACCCATGTAAGAGTAGATTGACAATGAAAATTAAAATAAGATGTGACAATTCAATTAAAGTCATGAAAAGAGTCTAAATAACTAAAATCGGTCAAATACAACATATAACCCGTGTACCCACTCGTCACCTTGCGTACACGGCTTTCACATAACACAATTTACACAAACAAACCAATTCCTAAGGGGTAGTTTTTCCTGCACAAAATTAGGCAAGATACTTACCTCAACTAGGCCAACTCAACCCTCGGAAATAGCTTTCCCCTAAAATTCGCCTGCACACAGCTCAAATCTAACAAATATTGACTTATTATTATCAAACAATGCAAGGAAAAATAATTACAATAGATAAAGCTATAATTTTTACACTTTTTTCAAAAGGTCAATAAAAGTCAACTCGATCCTCGCCCGGTCAAAACTCGGGTCCAAGGGTAGATTCTAACTACCCATAACCCCATGAGTTCATAAATGTGATTAGTTTCAAAATTCGAGTCCAAATCGACTCTCAAAACTCAAATTCTTATTTTTCAAAAACTTGACAAAGTTTCACAAATTTTTACTTTGATTCACATGATTTTGATGTTAAATCTAAGATATATTGATAAAATATAGTTGGAAATTGATTAGAATCACTTACCCAATATTTGTAGATAAAAATTCACTCTCCAAATTGCCTCCTATTGAGTCTAGGTTTCTAAAATGTGAGAAATGACATGAAATCCCGACTTTCTAACCTTTGTTCAATTGGCGGTGTCGCAATTGCGACACTGGGTTCGCAGTTGCAAACCCTCGTAATTGCGAAGAAATTCTTGAAATTGCAGCACTAACATACTTAAGGGGATCTTTGCAAATGCGACAATGGGTTCACAATTGCGAACCCTAATCGCTTTGCAAATGCGACTGATACATCGCAAATGCGTAGTTTTCTATCGTTCCGAGACCATTTTCACAAAAGTCAGCCATTGGTCAACATACACAACTTAAGCTTCTAAGCCAAGAATCAAAGGGTCCAAATCAACCCGAAATTTTTTCGAAAAAAACTAATGAACCCCGTAAGTCATAAAATCATAAACACATATGTGTGGATAATCAAAAGGGGAAACGAGACTCAATTACATAAATCAACCGATCGAATCGTTATAATCGGTGTGGTATTTGGCGAGCTTGGTGTATCTTAGGGTTGTTTATTTATTGAATAAAAAATTGGATTGATATGGGTACAAACGAGACTCTTCCTAATACTCGGAGTGAAAAATTTAAAAATAACATGTACAACATAAATATATGGAGGGGCCCGTTCAGGAGTCCTTTAAGATGCATGTTAGACAATACATTTAATTTATTGAGTATCCGTTCAGTATTAGTCAAAAATTATTATTTTAAAACATATTTTTCTAGCTTTATTCGATGCATGCAGTCTCTTCTGTAGATTCGACTAGCCATCCGACTGCATCTCGTTGATCCTGATAATTCGATGATTCCGATGCTCTTGATGATCCATATGATCGCAATGCTAATGCTGATCCCCATGACTCAGATTACATGCTTAGAGCAATGCCAATGCCAAGCGGTTAGAGGAAGTAGTCAATTCTGGTCAATGTAAAAAAATGGGATAATATATAATTACCCATTGGGGTTGTAGCTAATTGTCAGTAGCACCCTTGTACTTTGTGGGGGTCTTATGACCCCACTATATGTATTCTATTTTAAACTGATGTGCCATAGAGAGTGATATACACTCTCTTGAGAAGAGTGAGAGACAAAAACACAGGTTAAAAATTTTATTCTGTCGCATTTTAAATGTATTTCCTATTTTTTTTATTATAGTTTTTTTTCCAAGTTTTCCTTTTACTTTTACTTCTTTCTCTTTTCTTCTTCACTTACTCCTCACCTGAAACAATGGAGATTAATATGATAGAGCTAACTTCAATCTCATAAATTAAAAATTCTAAAACATTAAACAATAACAAGAAACTCTATCAATTTTAAATCAAAGGAAGTTCCCCAATATTGAACCCAAACAATACACTAACGTGGGGAGAGAAAGGCCAGAAGAAATAGATCCGGTGACCGGCAAAAATGTCCGGCGACTGATAAATATTATCCCATTCCATGTCATCCTTCTTAAAATTTGATCAAAGTTTTTGGAATTTACAAATTCTTCCTTAAGATCCACAAAGCTTGCTTAAGATTCATTTTGTCCTCTTTTTTTGGGCAACGCCACAACCAATCAATTGGAGAAAAATCAATTTTGTGCATTTTGAGATGCCTATGTTTCGTGCATTTTCACTTTGTGCTATGTCGTTGAGATGAAATTTCTTTTCTCATAGATTGTTGACGGAAGGAGAAGGGGTGGGGTGAGGTGGGGGTGGGTGGATCGGTCTCTGTTGGGTTTGTTTGGGGAAGAAGAGAAGACATGGGGGAAGTGGCGTGGGTGTAATATAGAAAATAATCTTATTTTTTATTTTTAGCAAGTTGACACATGGCAACGCATGTCTATCAGTCACTGCCATTGTAGTGGTCTTTATCTTGAAAGGAGGTAAATGGTACATCCAAGATGAGGATGGGAGGAGGGGTCATAGGACCCCGCAAAGTACAAGGGTGCACTTGACAATTAGCTACAATCCCAATGAGGTAATTATGTATTATTCTTAAAAATATATGTGTTATTAAGAGGAAGTGGATGAGGATGACTTTGATATTGTGGGTGGTCGAAAAAGTATGCCCCTTAGGCTGACAAATAGGCTAAGACATACAGGATGTGGTACTTCTTGATGGCTAATAGATTTTGTGTATATTAAACTAAACTCTATATTTTTGTGTATATGTTTTAATGATGAATATACGGGACAAAAAGTTGTCTCTATCGTAGACAAGATGCGGGAAGTGAGGTTGAGATGAATTGGGCATGTGAAGAAGAGCAGCACAGATATACCAATAAGGAGATGAGAGAGGTTGGCAGTGATAAGCATAAGCAGACGTAGACGTAGACGTAGAAATTTTTTTAGAGAGATAATTAGACAGAATATGACATATCTACAACTCATAGAGGACATGACTCTAGATAGGAGAGCATGAAAATTAAAAATTAGGGTAGACGATTAATAGATAGTCAAGCAATTTCTTTTTCTGTGTGTGGAGAGAGCATGGTACTAATTTAGAGCACTTCATTTGCTCCCTCTTCTCTTTATTATTATTAATTTATATTATTCTATTATTATCTTATTCCTAGATGTATAACTACGATTGTTTCTTCTACTTTAGTTATCTTTACTATTTTGCTGTCAATACTTTTTTATTCTTATATTTTTCAAACCTGTTCTGAAAATATTTTTCTTGAGCCGAGGATCTATTGGAAATAGTCTCTCTAGCGCTCATAAGGTAGGGGTAAGATCTGCGTACACCCCCCACCTTCTTCAAACCCCACTTGTGGGAATACACTAGGTATGTTGTTATTGTTATTTAATTTTTTAATAGTGAATATAATTAAACTTTTAAGGATTCATTGATTACTTGTTTTAAGCTATGGCATACATTGATGGTTTGTTTTTACTTACTTGTAACCATGTGTAATATTCTTACACATATAAATAATAGTGAAGAAGTAAAAATCATCAAATATTCGTAGTGAACAAGCATCACATAATACTTACAAAGAAAATACACTTAACTTGAAATTAACTTTAAAAAAAAGAAGAGGTGGACAAATAGTTCATGGTAGGCATACGCTCGCCATACAAGTGTGACCTGGCTAACGGTCGTTAGCTGAGCCATGAGCCCAAACTCATATATCGCATGCTTCCCATGTGTTATATTTGATATGATTTTTTCTGTTTTTTTGTCGCACATTATTTAGGTTCTTGTTGAATTTTTCACGTTACTTTGATTCCGGGCTCTCTTAAGCTTATTTTTTACACTACTCATGCACAAATATATTTCTGTCACGATCCGAATTTCCACCGGAGCCGTGACGACGCCTAACACAACTCGTTAGGCAAGCCAACAGTTTCACAATAGCAATAAACTCATTTAACATAAGTTTAATAATCTCAACAACGACAAAATCATAAATATTTAAAAATAACAACAATATCGCAGAAACAATTATCCCAATAATTTAGTGTCAACGAGTATATGAACATTACCGAATCTCAGTATACAAAGTCAATATTCAATACAAACTGACTGAATGATAGAACAGTGATAAGTAAATAACTAAGATAATTTCAAGGTCTACGAATGACATTGCAGTTGCCTCGTAATCTCCACAAACTGAACCGGTGCAAACCTCTTGTAATCACCACGCCCGAAGGTACATGGATATGCACATAAAGTGTAGAATGTAGTATGAGTACAACCGATAACATGTAATCAATAAGTAACAAACCTAACCTCGGACTGAAAGCAGTGACGAGCTCGGAAGGAAGTCAATATCCAACACCCATAATAAATGACAACTCATAATATAATGAAGATAGCAAAAACAAATAACTCAAAAGATATCATGTTCAGCTCGTTCACAATTATGGGAAATTAGACATGCTTTTCAAGTATAATAGTAAGCTCAATACAGATAAGGCATTTCATTTACTAGCTAGCATGAGGAAGAGACATCTCTATGCCTATCTGTCGAATATACATGTCAAGTCAATAACATCACAATGAAATCATCAAGTACACTCACTCTCAGCACGCTCACGGTGCCTGGCACAAATGCCCCTCACCATCACACAAAACCACACTCAGCACTGTACGGGTGCCTGGCATAAATGTTCCTTACCAAAGCACATTATATCACTGTGCCTGCACTCACTGTAATATCAGACTCCGAAGGGGCGGATCCTGGCCATAGCTCTAATCAATAATCAATATAACTGTTGCGGCGTGCAACCTTCCTATCCAACATAACTCACAACACGACTCAATGGCCCACATCTGTACTCAACCGCTTAAGTCTCAATGGCTCACCTCTCATAGAACTCAGCCCAAACAGTATCACATATAGAAAGCAACAACAATATGTGATATGAAAAATAAGTAACGTACAGAGACTAAAACGTAACATACAAATGGAAAATTATGACTGAGGGTATGACTACAATTGTTACGATCGAGTTTCCTTCAAAGGTCGTGATGGCGCCCAACGTTTCCGTTAGGCAAGCCAAAATTTTAATCAACACGATAATCGGCATTTCATAACATATTTTAAAATAATGGTGAAACAATTAAGCGAGATTTGCTCTATTTTTATAGAAAATATTAAATTATCTTCAAACTTCGAATATGATCAAAATACAATACCTAATGTCATAATAGAAATATATCCAAGATTAATAGACTAAATTTCAAAAATTCAGTATCACAAGTGCATGAGCATCTATTAGAATATACAATACCACTACTACATCAACAGTCTGGAAATAAAGAAATAGACAGAATGCAATAAATGAATGGGATGGGGACTCTGTGTGCTACAGATTGTAACATGGAATGCAGCTCACCACAAAGTCTCCTCAGTGGCAACGCCTACACGCCTATGTGACAACCAGAAATATCTGTCTCAATACCTGTACAATTAGTGCAAAAGTGTGGTATGAGTATGTAAATCAACACGTACCCAGTAAGTATCTAGCCTAACCTCAAAGAAGAAGTAATGAAGGGTCGACGTCATCACTTACTAGTGGTCCAATAAATAAAGTACAATAAAGGATAGGCAGGTGTGAAGCATGGCAAGTAAAAGCAACGAAGCAAATGTATGTGTGTATCATGATCCTCAACAGAAGAGTAAATACTAAGCCCTCGAGTACCAGATACTACCTCGAATGGGATACATAATGATCAATACCAAATAAAATGTCGCATCCCAAGTCAGAAAGACTCATAGGTACGCTGACTCCTTATCGAATATTACACACGATTCTACCAAGGTGAACAGCCTAATCCCATAAGAGTGACGATACAATAACATATCATGGCGTACAACTCAATCGCATAAAAATATGTTATATGATACTGTCGAGGCGAACGGACTGATCCCATAAGAGCGCGTTACATAATACTGCTAAGGCAAACGGCCCGGTCCCATAAGAGTACTGCTGAGGCGTTCAACCCGATCCTATAAGAATATGTTACATGATACTGCTGAGGTGAACGTCTTGATCCCATAAGAAAATGAAACTTTGACGGGTCACAGGCCCCACTCACAAATAAACATGTGAGTTATGAAATTCTAGAAACTTTCAGACGAATATGCTCAACGCGGAAGGAATCCGTAAAATGAAGAATAATTTTCACGACTAATCAAGTAGCTAGTTAAGTATTACAATTGCAAGTCAGATACTCTACACAAGTCTTGTCTCAGGCTAAAATGTAAATTAAGGTGTTTAAAAAGGCAAGGATACCTCAAGTAATATAGTTAAATCATGGTGTGACTCTAAGTCTACTCGGACATGATCAAGAATCTAGCATACGCACGGACTATAACGACCCAGCTGGTTATTTTAAGTATTTTAGCCATAATCCTCTATTTATTTCCTCCTCTATGTTATATTGTGGTTATGTGACTTTCCGGGGTGTTTGGTTTTGGTTTCAGGTGAGTTTCAAAGTGAAATGGGACACATAGTCCCTGAGTTGGAGATTTAAGTTGAAAGAGTTGATAGTAGCTTCACTTTTGTATAGACGACTCCGTAATGGAGTTTTGATGGTTTCAATAGCTCTGTATGGTGCTTTTAGACTTAGGAGCATGTCCGGATGTTGATTTAAAGTTCTGTAGGTCGTTTCGGTAAAAATTGGCGAAAGTTAGAAAGTTGAAAAGTTTAATCAGGGGTTGACTTTATTAATATAGGGGTTAAATTCTGATTCTGGAAGTTGGAATAGGTCCGTCATGTCATTTATAACTTGTGTGCAAAATTTGAGGTCAATCAGAGTTGATTTGATAGGTTTCGGCATCGAATGTAGAAGTTAGAAGTTCATGAGCTCATTAGGAAGGACCTTAACTTGCATCAGTGGAGATGGTTAGAGTTGCTTAAGGACTATGATATCACCATTCTATATCATCCCGAAAAGGCCAATGTGGTGGCAGATGCCTTGAGTCGAAAGGCGGTGAGCTTGGGCAGTTTAGCATATCTACCGGTAGCGGAGAGTCCATTAGCATTGGATGTTCAGGCCTTGGCCAACCAGTTTGTTAGATTGGATGTTTCAGAGCCGAGTCGAGTTTTGGCTTGTGTGATTTCTCGGTCTTCTCTTTATGATCGTATTAGAGAGCGTCACTACGATGACCCCCACTTGTTTGTCCTTAAGGACACGGTTCAACACAGTGATGCCAAGGAGGTCACTATTGGGAATGACGGTGTGTTACGGATGTAGGGCACGCTATGTGTGCCCAATGTAGATGGTTTGCATAAGTTGATTCTTCAGGAGGCCCACAGTTCGCGGTACTCCATTCATTTGGGTGCCGCCAAGATGTAATAGGACTTGAGGCAGCACTATTGGTGGAGGAGAATGAAGAAGGACATAGTGAAGTATGTAGCTTGGTGCCTAAATTGTCAGCAGGTGAATCATGAGCATCAACGACCAAGTGGATTGCTTTAAAGGCTAGAGATTCCAGAGTGGAAATGGGAGTGGGTTATTATGGATTTTGTTGTTGGGCTCCTATGGACTCAGAGGAAGTTCTATGCAGTATGGATGATTGTGGATAGGTTGACCAAGTAAGCTCATTTCATTCCAGTGGTGATTACTTATTCTTCAGAGCAGCTGGCTTAAGTCTATATTCACGAGATCGTCAGACCTCATGGCGTGCTGGTATCCATCATCTCTGATCGGGGTATGCAGTTTACATCATGGTTCTGGAAGGTCGTACAACGTGAGTTGGGCACGCGGGTTGAGTTGAGCACAACATTCCACCCTCAGACGGATGGACAGTCTGAGCGCACTATTCAGATATTAGAGGATATGCTTTGTGCATCTGTCATGGAGTTCGGGGGTTTTTGGGATCAGTTCTTGCCGCTTGCGGAGTTTGCCTACAATAACAACTACCAGTTGAGCATTCAAATGGCTCCTTTGAGGCCTCGTATGGGAGGCGGTGTCGGTCTCCGGTGGTTTGGTTCGATCCAGGTGAGGCTAGGCTATTGGGTACAGACTTGGTTCAGGATGCTTTGGAAAAGGTTTAATTGATTCAAGATCGGCTTCGCACAGCCCAATCTCGACAAAAGAGTTATGCGGATCGGAAGGTTCATGACGTTGCATTCATGGTTGGGGAGCTGGTCTTGCTCCGGGTTTTGCCCATGAAGGGTGTTATGAGGTTCGAGAAGAAGAGCAAGTTGAGCCCTAGGTATATCGGACCTTTTGAGATTCTTGAGAGGATTGGAGAGGTGGCCAACAAGCTTGCAATACCACCTAGTCTAGCTACAGTTCATCCAGTATTCCATATTTCTATGCTCCGTAAGTATCACAGTGATCCGTCTTATGTGTTAGATTTCAGCTCAGTCCAATTGGACAAGAATTTGGCTTATGTTGAGGAGGCGGTGGCCATTTTGGACACGTAGGTACAAAGGTTGAGGTCGAAGAACATTGCTTCAGTGAAGGTTCAGTGAAGGGCTCAACCAGTTGAGGAGGTGACTTTGGAGACCGAGCATGATATGCGTAGCTGTTATCCTCATCTTTTTACCACTTCAGATATGTCTCTATACTCATTCGAGGACGAACGTTTGTTTTAAGAGGGGGATGATGTAACGACCCAACCGATTATTTTGAGTATTTTAGCCCTGATCCCCTATTTATTTCCTCCTCTATGTTATATTGTGGTTATGTGACTTGTCGAGGTATTTGGTTTTGGTTTCGTGTGAGTTTCGGAGTGAAATGGGACACATAGTCCTTGAGTTAGAGGTTTAAGTTGAAAGAGTTGACTGTAGTTTGACTTTTGTGTAGACAACTCCGAAATAGAGTTTTGACAGTTCCAATAGCCCCGTATGGTGAATTTAGACTTGGGAGCGTGTCCGGATGTTGATTTGGAGGTCCATAGGTCGTTTCGGCGGGAAACAAGTTAGAAAGTTGAAGTTTTAGAAGGTTGGAAAGTTTGACCGGGGGTTGACTCTCTTGATATCAGGGTTTGATTCCGATTTTGGAAGTTGGAATAGGTCTGTCATGTCATTTATTACTTGTGTGCAAAATTTGAGGTCAATCGGAGTTGATTTGATAGGTTTCGGCATCGAATGTAGAAGTTTGAAGTTCATGAGTTCATTAGGTTTGAGTCGACGCGCTATTCGTGATTTTAGTGATGTTTTATGTGATTTGACGATTCGAGCAAGTTCGTATGATGTTTTAGGACTTGTCAGTAAGTTTGGTTGAGGTATCGGGGCCTCTGGTATGATTCGAAAAATGGTCGGCGCATTTTGAACCTTGGATTAACTACTGATTTATGTTGCTGGTTTCCTTATACGCGATCGTGAAGCGTTGATACTGGTGGAAAATTGTTCTATGCGATAGCGAAAAGAGGTCTACGATTGCGGAGCTTTGGATTTCAGTGCATCGCGGACACGTGAAGGAGGTCGCGTCCGCGAAGAAGGAAGAAGGAACTAGGGAACCACGCACTTTGTTCTTCGCGATCGCGTGAATGGTTCCGCGATCGCGCAGCTTGTGGAGGTTGTGAGTCGCGTTCACGTGTGGAGTTCTATGTTCGTGGAGAGTATTTTGGAAGCCTGTGAAATTTGTGCTTTGTGATCGTGAAGTATTTCCCGCGATCACGAAGAAGAACACTTGGGCAGAATTTAATGTTTCAAAACGTGGGTTTCATCTCATTTTTCATAATTTGGACCTAGAGAGCTCGGTGTGAGGCGCTTTTCGAGAATTTTTCAAGAAAATCATTGGGGTAAGTAATTCTAACACGGATTGAATTATATTTCATGAATCTATTGTTAATTTCATCATCTAGTTAGTGATTTGAGTTGGAAATTTAGGGGGAAATTGTGAAAACTTCCTAGACTAATCTTTGGAGTTTTGAAAGGCGATTTAGGGTCGAATTTGAGAAATTCTTGTATGGTTGGACTCTTTATCGAATGGGCTCTCGGATTTTGTAATTTTGGTCGAGTCCCGAGATGCGAGCCCGAGTTGACTATTTGAGTTGAATTTTTATTTCTTTGCAAAGATCGTAATTTTATTGTTCGAAATAGTTTCCTATAGTTTATATTTATGGTATGAAGTTGTTTTGGCTAGATTTGAGCCGTTCGAAGTTAGATAATCGAGGAAAATGCCTACTAGTGGATTGAGTTAGCGTGTTTTGAGGTAAGTGTCTTGCCTAACTTTGTGTGGTGAAATTACCCCTTAGGATTGGTGTTGTTTGTGATAACTGTGATGTGTGAAAGCCGTGTACACAAAGTGACGAGTGTGTGCACGGGCTAAATGTGGAAATTTACCGGTTTTAGCTATGTAGATTCCTTTCATGCATTAATTGAGTTACCTTAATATGTTATAATCATCATTTCTACTCTATCTTCACATACTCTTACTTGTTAATTGCCTTACATGTTTAGTTGAAGTTGTTGTTGTCTTCTCTATTCCTTATTCATTATTTAGCCGTGAATTCTTTACTTGAAGTTGTTATTCTTGGAATATCTTGTTGATGAAATCGGTATTAAGTTATAAAGGTCGTGATTCACATTAAGGCAAAGTGTTAAGTTCTAAAATACTTTTTTGTTGAGTTATACTTCCGGTTGTTATTGTTAAGACTCTTGTGTACATTGTGGTTGAGGCATGAGCTATTTATTATGAAACATCATTATTGTTGCCTTCTTTGGCGAGTTGAGATATTGGGCACTTGAGGTGAGATTTGTGATACGTTGTAATATTGATACGTATGTGGTGGTATAAGACTTTGGGGTTGAAACGCATGCGGTGGGACAAGGTGAGCTTGATACGCGTCACTAGTAGGGGAACTACTAGAAGCCACGTGGTGTGATAAGGTGGGCTAAAACGCGGGAAGTTATTTCGAAAAAATAATTTTCAAAACTAAATGCAAAGCTCCCGCGGTGATATAAGAAAATATTGTGGATTATTTTTTTAATTTGAGACTACGAGGCGGTACCTCAGTAGTGACTCTTGTTGGTATTTCTCTATTCCTTCACTTGTGTTTGGCTATTTTGTTTCTGTGACTTAACATTTCTTGTTTTCTTTCGTGATGCATTATTTATCTTGATTTTGTGTAGGTAATTTTGGCATATTCCTTACTTGTTTCATTTCCATTATTATTATAATTGCACCGTTAAATTATTCATCCTATTTCTTATTTATTCCAATAGGGCCTTGACCTGACCTCATCACTACTCTACCGAGGTTAGGCTTGGCACTTACTGGATACCGTTGTGGTGTACTCATGCTACACTTCTGCACATATTTTTGTGCAGATCCAGGTACCTCCTACCAATCCAGGCACTAGCGAGAGCTCAGCTTCGGAGACTTCAAGGTATACCTGTCGGCGTTCGCAGGCCTCGAAGTTCCCCTCTACCTAAGCTATTCTATTACCTTATCCTTTTATAGACATTGATTTATAGGGATATTCAGTACTACTATATAGAGCTTGTGACTTGTTTTCGCTGGGTTTTGGGGAGTTGTTATGTTGAATTGCAGTGTTTCCTTCATACTATGTTGAGTTATTTAGACTTTAATCATTATTTCAATTAATTCTGTATGTATGTTAGGCTTACCTAGTCTCAGAGACTAGGTGCCATCACGACATCCTACGGATGGAAATAGGGGTCGTGACACGGACACTCGTCAACGCATACGTGCGTAGCTCCCGTAACATGTCGCACATAACAAATATAGCACCTACGGGGTAAATTTCTTTTTACAAGGTTAGAAAGGAGACCTACCTTGCTCTAAAATCCGATAATTGGCTCCAACGCCTCTCTAACACCTCAAACCAATGCCAAACGATCCGAAACTAGTCAAAGAACGTGCAAACCAATCAAAATATACTCATATACTCGTAATTTGACAATTAAAAACAAATTTCTAACTCCGCACGAAAAGTCAACAAAGTCACCCCCGGGTTCGTGCGCCCGCATTGCAAAAATTATCTAAAATTAATATTACCCATGACTTATAGTCTATATCCAGAAAATCATCCAATTTCATCCACGAATTTACCCTCAAATCAAGGATTTACCATTTCTAAACTTTGGGGCTCAAAACCCCAATTTCTACAATCTAAATACGGATAAAATGATAACCAACAGATATAATCATGGTAAAACATCAAAATAAAGGTTATATATTTACCCCCTTGTTGAGACGAGAACAACATCGTAAAAATCACCTCAAACGGAGCTTTAGAACTCAAGATATGCTCAAAATACTAAAACGCTCGGTTGGCCAATTTAAAACACTACCCATGTAATTTTTGTTCATCACCTTTACTTGACACCATCACGTTCGCGAAAAGTAATTTTTCGTGTTGACTGGCCAACCCAAAATTCCCCCATCGTGTTCATGGGACCTCCCTCGCGTTCACGAAGAACAAACATTTGCACCAGAAACTAGCAATCTTTCCCGACACGGAAATGAGCTCTCTCATACGACCTTAGAATTCGACGATTCGTGTGGCTATGCTTTCGTAATTACGATACAGATCCAATGGTTCAATAAAATCACAAATCAAAGGTTATTTGCTTAATATGGTACTCTTTATGCCAAAGGAAATGACATTGAAACATCAAATAAGAGCGCGACACAATCCAAACCCATCCGAAACACATCGGTATCTAACAAAAACTTGCGGACAAGTCCAAAATCATCAAAAGACCTGTTGAAACTTTTTAAATCACGAATTCGAGCTCGTTAAGTCCACTATTTGACCGTGGTCAACTCATTTTCTTAAACTTAACTAGTATGCAACTTAAGTGTCCGAATCACTCTTAAACATTCCGGATCATGACCAAACTTCACGCACAAATCCCAATCAACTAAATGAACCTACCCAAGGTCCCAGAACACCACCCAAAGTCTGATATCATAGAAGTCCACTCCAAGTCAACTTAGAAAATTTAAAAACCTTCAAAATGCAAACCTCTCGACAATAAGGTCCAAATCGCTTCCGGACCACCCGATACTAAACCCCGAACATACGCCCTAGTCCGAAATCACCTTACAAACCTATAAGAACCTTCAAATCCTGATTCCGAGGTTGTTTACTCAAAAGTCAAATATTGGTCAACTCTTCTATCCTAAAGCTTCCGAGTTGAGAATTATTCTACCAAATCAACTCTGAACTTCCCGAAAATCAAAACTGACTACACGTGCAGGTCATAATACATATAGTGAAGCTACTCAAGGTTTCAAACCGCCGAACAACATGCTAGAGTTCGAAACAACTGGTTAAGTTGTTACATTCTCCCCCACTTAAACATATGCTCATCCTCGAATGTGCCAAGGGTCGTTCCCACATGCTCGTGTCACCTCATATAAGCACATTAGCTCAACCCAAGCTGAAGATCCTTCCTATTACCTTAGTCCATAAGCCTTAAAACAAAATTCCAACATCCGAAATTTCCTATAAGGTCTGATTCTTGCATGCATACACTGCATCAATCTCCACAAGTTGTACGAAAACATACATATACACCCAAGTTGTAACCACACGATTGTACCGCATTGTCATATGCCCATAGTAATATCATCCAACCGCAATAGCTGCAAATTTCTGAACCAGGTACTGGTAATATACCTTCGGACACATAAAAGCCATGTGTCACCCCTTGCAATACTGCAACGAAGAAAGAGATGTACAGAAACTCATAACCGCCCATCAAACCAATATTTCATGGAGTTCCTCTGCTCGACAAGAACCATTGTCGCATTCTGAACTGATTAGCAATATTCCCCCTCCAAACA
Organism: Nicotiana tomentosiformis; assembly: GCF_000390325.3. Taxonomy (NCBI): domain Eukaryota; kingdom Viridiplantae; phylum Streptophyta; class Magnoliopsida; order Solanales; family Solanaceae; genus Nicotiana; species Nicotiana tomentosiformis. Next base: position 81,953,762 of record NC_090815.1, read on the forward strand.
TAAATTATACAAATCCGATTACACTGATTCCAGGTCCAATAATCGCGTCTCACCCAGTACAAACTGCTCGGCTGACAAGCCACATCAAACACCATCTAAGATCCCATACAACATGATCCATGCGCCAACAAGCCACAACTCAAAAATGATCAATAAGGAAAGGGAACCCAAGTATCAGAACTACCCAACACGCATAACAGATATAACAACCAAACAAAATGCTATGAATATCTCCTAAAGAGGAGAAGCAAAACTCGTAAAATAAGTACAAGGAATAGTATCCAACATCTCACCATTGTGGCGTGTAACCCAATCCACACATGATACTACCACATCATGCAAACCAATCCAAACATCATACCCATGGCGGTGTGCCACCCAATCCACACATAATAATCTGCATGGGAATACCAATCGAGCCAAAATACTCATACTCACTAGATACACGTATATCAATAACAAACACGCCAAATGCATAAAAGTAACCCTGGGGAGACTGATAGCATAATTCGCTACGAAAGAGGGCAAGCACAAGGTGAAACAAACACCCATAATATCGAGAGCCATCTCGCCCATATAACACTAAGAGTCTACACAGGACCATAACACGCGGGTCAATAATCCAGACACCTCACATCCCACATAGCATAAAAGTTAATACAGGAAATTTATGATGACGGGAATGACATTCTCCATGCCCTAAGACTCATCCACAGACAAATGATGTGCTGAATAAACATATCTGATCTGGTGTAAAATATACATTCACATTAGGCCTACCAATGGACCTCTAAACCGATTTCGAACATCCCAAAATAGGTAAATAACCTTCCAAAGATCCACAATGACCTTATCCATGACACATACAATCCACTGTAAAACCCTGAACAAATTTCCACACTCCGCAACCAGAGGAATAGTCCACCTCTCAGAAATAAATTCTTCAATCTGCGACAATATCAGAATCCATACCTAATCTCAATCTCTCACAATTAATGACTGACATGACACACCTATACAATCATCCTATGGGAGATACTCCCACAACCAAATATATTGAGAGGCCTAACTCCTGTAAAAATACAAAGACAACAAACTGCGAAACAAAAATGAATCTTCCGCACCAAGTAACAAAATTTGAACATCAATGGCCACCGACCATGCTATTTTTGTAGTGCTAGTCAAGCCGCAAATCAATACATAATGCTTCTTACACAAAACAGACCATTCTCGGGCAACACCAAAAAGTCTCCCCCACTGCCTCGAACTCATGACATTTCTTTCAAAAATGAACCACAACCTTGACCGCTCAAATCCCAATTCCACACAACTCACTGCATCTACCATGCAATCATATGGAAATGCAAATCCCGTTATAAATTCTGAATCACAAGTAGAATAAGCACTCCATCAGTTAGAAACCTTTCACTTAACTCATCTCAGGATAAAAACAAATTGCAACACGCAACCAACTTTCCATAACCATAGAAGACATCAATCTCAAGTCATGGCCGAAACCATCATAAATCTTCGGGATCCATCTGCATGTAATCAATCAATCAGAATTGAATAACTCTAAATTAACCAAATAACGGAGACTGCCAAGACCACAAGTATTGCCACAAAATGGTTGTATAGCCTTATCATACTTAAGGAACTGATCATTTCCCTTACCATGTTGATCCAAGCCACTGCTATACTTATCCCACTTCTCCAGGTTTCTTCTTGACTTGCCTTCAAAATAACATATCTCTTTACATCACACAATGGATCGCAATCAACACTTATCCCAAGTGACCCTAAATCAAAAAACCAAATCGTCTCAATACCCATAAGCCATTTACCCTCTCATGCACTCAATAGTAACCCCCCTCCCCCCCTCCCCCCCAAGGATATGCCCATTTTGAAGACACCTTCTGCGAATCCAAAGTTGTCTCTTCCATCCCTCTAATGCTATATCGTAGAACCAATAAGGATGTTGAAATTCTCCAAGTCTCTTTCACAATCTGGTGCAAACTTGAATCCTTAGTCACACACGAAACTGAAAATCCTTAGGTACCACATCTTAGATCTCGAATCCACTAGATCCATTTTTGAGAGCTACCCACTCTGACCTAGTCCCGAATACATAGCCAAACATGCCAAAGGACTACTTCTCTATTAGCATATAAATATTCCAAAAGCAGCAATCAAGTGAATCATTTCCGTAGCATACTGCATATACAAGGAATATAAAATTTGAATCATCCTACAACCTCCATAAATCGATAAGGTGAAATGTAGTACACCTCCATCAAGTTCCTTGCTCGAGTTACCCCTGATGTCCTCTTCTTCAAGTCATAACTAATATGCCAACTTATCGAAATCCAGAAACTATAAAAACATGTGACCATGTAACCTAATCATTGATGGTAGGCTCCCCCACTTGGCTTTAAGCCATAATCACATAACCCAAGAACCCATAATAACTTCTCCTTCTCAGTTACCACGATCCCGCACTGTTGCCCAGCTGAATTCTCATAAGTTCATATTGCACAAATCATGGCACAACCCGAATTATCAGCCCCAATGCACACTCAACTTCATGATAGTTGCGCCATTTTCCTCATGCGATCCATACCCAAATCGAAGTACATGCCTCATGTTGCATAGAAGGTAAAACTTTTCATGGAACTTCATCAGAAATGATGCAACCCTTAACTTCCTCACAGGAGATAGCCCGCCTGTCTAACCTCATATCTACATCTTCCAACGATATTGCCATATTTATAACCACTACAAAATCAGTTATTCCTCCTAGTCCATACTTGTCCACTACCTGTAAGAGTCTGTTCATTCTATTAACATCAATTGAAGGTCCAACAATATGTTTAAATCTTGGAGCCATATTGCATCCCAAATCGATAATCAAGAATCCAAGTTCCTCTACGTTCCAAGCAAACTCTTTTCATCACATTCAAACGTTCTAAGTATAGAATCCACCTCAAGGATTATCTCTCTCGAAACATCAACACTGAAAATATCGATTTGACCCTAAAGTCGCAACACACGATCATCTCCGATAACCGCTTTTTAGTACCATTTCAAAATAATGTAGCCCCAAAGGCAAACAAATGAAGACCATCATACCGCCTAGCATTAATATGTTCAACCGAGTACGATGACACCATAACATAAACAAGAATTCCACCAAGTTCGTAGATATCAAATCTCGCTACTTCGTCAACTAAATCCTGAACATCCACATCCCAATTGCCTCTCATGCGCTAGAATTAAATACCGAATCTTCCAGTCACGAACCGAATAATCCTTCTCTTGAAGCATTCACTCCCGTAACACATAAGTAAACACCCTACCATTCACACCAACACTACGCGATAACAATTCGAGAAACATCATAATATACCGTGTATAATTCTGAACCCGTGGAGAACACCAACACTGGACTGAAATGACTGAACCATCCTCCACAAGACGACGATCGTAGCCTGCCCGCATATACAGGAAAAAACATCCTGCACCACATTTGTAGCATCTCCATAACTCATCGGTGCCTAACTGATATCGAATGCTTGACATTGTATACGAATGAGTAGGAAGGAGCTTATAACATAAGCTTCAACCATAACCAAATTGCACGACAAGGAATCAAGAGAGGGAAGTTCTCCTAACAGCCTTGTAGCCTCTTGAAGACAAGTGCAGACGTGTCTGTACGGATCCGCAAGGCTTTAGAAGACTTGCTCATGACTTGTGAGACCTAAGTGAACCTAGTACTTTGATACTAAGCTGTCACAATCCAATTCCCACCATAGATCGTAATAGCACCCAACGTTACCGTTAGACAAGCCAAAAATTTAAAAAACACAATAATCGGAGGTTCATAATACATTTTAGAACAATTGTGGAATAATTAAGCTATATTTGCTCTATTTTTTTTAGAAAATACTATATTATCCTCAAAATTAGGATATGATCAAAATACAATACCAAATGTCATAACAGAAAATACATCCAAGATTAATAGACTTAATTCCCAAAATCCGGTATCACAAGTGCATGAGCATTTACTAGAATATACAATACTACTACATAAATTGTCTGGAAATAAAGAAGTAGGCAGAATGCAATAAATGAATAGGATGGGGATTCTGTGTGTTGCATATCATGACATGGAATGCAGCTCACCACAAAGTCTCATGAACGGTAGCGCCTACGCGCCTGTGTGACCACTAGAAGTACCTGTCTCAATACCTGCACAATTAGTGCAGAAGTGTAGTATGAGTATGTAAATCAACGCAGACCCAGTATGTATCTAACCTAACATCGAATAAGTAGTGACGAGTAATCGACGTCGATACTTACTAGTGGTCCAATAAATAAAGTACAATATAGGATAGACAGGTATGAAGCATGGCAAGTAAAAGCAACGAAAGAGATGTATTTGTGTATCACGATCCTTAACATAAGAGTAAATAATAAGTCCTCAAATACCAGGTACTACCTCGAATGGAATACATAATGATCAATGACAAATAAAATATCACATCTCAAGTCAGAAAGACTCATAGGTACGCTGACTCCTTACCGAATATTATGCACGATTCTACCGAGGCGAACAACCTGATCCCATAAGAGTGATGGTACAATATCATGTCATGTTGTACGGCACTGCCAAGGCGAACGGCCTGATCCCAAAAGAGCGTGTTACATAATACTGCCGAGGCGAACGACCCAATCCTATAAGAGTACTACTGAGGCACTCAGCCTGATCCTAAAAGAATATATTACATGATACTGTCGAGGCGAAAGGACTGATCCCATAAGAATATGAAACTTTGACTGGTCACTGGCCCCACTCACAAATATACGTGTGAGTTATGAAATTCAAGAAAACTTTAAGATGAATACGCACAACGCTGAAGGAATCCATAAAAGGAAGTATAATTTTCACGACTAATCAAGTAGCTCATCCAGTATCTAAAATAGAAAGTTCGATACTTTACGCAAGTCTAGTCTGAGGCTAAAATATAAATTAAGGCATTTAAACAGGCAAGGATAACTCAAGTAATATTGTTAAAACATGATGTAAGTCTAAGTCTACCCGGACATGATCAAGAATCTAGCATACGCACAGACACTCATCACCTCATATGTACGTAGCTCCCCTAACACATAACACACAACAAATATAGTACCTACGATGTAAATTCCCTCTTACAAGGTTAGACAGGAGACTTACCTCGCTCTGAAATCCAATAACCGGCTCCAATACCTCCCTAACACCTCAAACCAATACCAAACGATCCAAAACTAGTCAAAGAACGTGCAAACCAATCAAAATATACTCAAAAACTCACAATTTGACAATTATAAACAAATTCTCAACTCCGCACGAAAAGTCAACAAAGTCAAACCCAGGCACACGCGGGCCTATTCTGAAAATTATTGAAAAAACATATTACCCATAACTTGTATAGTTTATATCCAGAAATTTATCCAATTCCGTCCATGAATTGACCCTCAAATCAAGCATTTACTATTTCTCAATTTTGGGGCTCAAACCCCTAATTTCTACAATCAAATATGGATATAAATGATAACCAACATGAATAATCATGGGAAAATATTAAAATAAAGGTTATATATTTAAACCCCCGTTTATATGAGAACAATGCCGCGAAAATTACCTCAAACGGAGCTCTAGAACTCAAGAAATGCTCAAAATACTAAATGCTCGGTTAGCTAATTTAAAACACAACCCAGGTAATTTTTGTTCATCACCTTCACGAGTCACCCTCACGTTCACGAAGAGAAATTTTTCGACCGGTCAACCCAAAATTCCTTCCTCTCGTTCGCAGGACTTCCCTCGCGTTCACAAAGAACAAAAGTTTGCACTAGAAACGAGCCATCTTTCCCAACACGGAAATGTGCATAACTCTCTCATACGACCTTGGAATTTGATGATTCTTGTTGCAATGGTTTTGTAATTATGATATGCATCTAATTATTTAATTTAATCACAAATCAAATATCCTTTGCTCAATATGGAACCCTTTATGCCAAAAGCAACGACGCTGAAACATCAAATAAGAGTACTCAAAATAACCGACTGGGTCATTACATTCTCCCTTTTTTAAACAAAAGTTTGTCCTCGAATGAGTTTAGAATCATACCTAGAGTCTAAAAAAGGTGAGGATATCTTCTCCGATCTCCTGCTCGGTCTCCCAAGTAGCCTCCTTGATAGGCTGACCTCTTCTATGAACCTTCACTGATGCTATATTCTTCGACCTCAACTTTCAAACCTACCGATCCAAAATGGACACCGGCTCCACATCATAAGTCAAATCCCCCTATGGCTGTAACGTGCTGAAGTCTAAAACATGTGACGGATCCTCATAATACATCCGTAGCATGGAAACATGAAACACTGGGTGAACTTCCAATAGACTAGTTGTCAAGGCAAGTCTGTAGGCCACCTCTCCAACTCTCTCAAGCACCTCAAAAGGAAAAATATACCGAGGGTTCAACTTGCGCTTCTTCCAGAACAACATCACACCCTTTATGGGTGAAACTCTGAGTAGAACCTTCTCACCCACCATATATGCCACATCATGAGCCTTCTTGTCTGCATAACTCTTATGCCTGGACTATGATGTACGAAGCCGCTCCTGAATCAACTTCACCTTCTCCAAAGTATCACGGACCAAATCAGTGCCCAACAACCTAGCCTCCCTAGGCTCAAATCAACCAACCGGAAAACGACATCGCCTCCCATATAAGGCCTTATACTGAGCCATCTAGATACTCGACTAATAGTTGTTATTGTAGGAGAATTCTGCTAATGATAGAAACTGATCCCATGATGTAATCAAAGACACATGCTCGCAACATGTCCTCCAATATCTTTATAGACACAAGCACACCAAGAAGGAGAACAATCTCACAAAGATAAATCCGAGCTAGTTGCTCTGAAGAATGGGTAGTCATGACTGGAATAAAGTGTGCAGACTTGGTAAGTCTGTCTGCAATAACCCATACTGCATCAAATCTCCTCAAGGTTCATGGAAGCCCAACTACAAAATCCATAGTAATATGCTCCCACTTCCACTCCAGCATATCTAGCCTCTAAAGCAAACCACCCGGTCTCTGATATTCGTACTTCACCTGCTGACTATTCAAATACCGAGGAACATACTCAACAATATCCCTCTTCATCCTCCGCCACCAATAGTTCTACCTCAAGTCCTAGTACATCTTCGCGGCACTCGGATGAATGGAATACCGTAAAGTATGGGCCTCCTCAAGTATCAACTCTCGCAACCCATCCATATTAGGCACACAAATAAGGCCCTGAAGCTTCAATACCCCATCATCACCAATAGTAACCTCTTTGGCATCACCGTGCCGCACCTTGTCCTTTAGGACAAGTAAGTGGGTATCATTATCCGGACGCGCCTTGATACTCTCAAATAAAGACGACTCTGATACAACACAAGCAAGAACCCTGCTAGGCTCCGAAACATCCATCCTCATGAACATGTTGGCCAAATCCTGAACATCCAAAGCTAATGGCCTCTCCCCAACTAGAATAAAAGCATGACTCCTCATGCTCTCAGCCTTCCTACTCAATGCATTGGCCACCATATTGGCCTTCCTCGAATGTGTTACAACCCATATTCACGTACGTCAAATTAAATCGTAAGTTATTCGGCATAAGTGCGAGAAAAGATTATCTTTGACATGATAAAAAGTTAATCCTATTGGTCTTAGGTGTTACAAGGGTGTATAAGAGTGGTTAATACGCATTAGAAGTTAGAAGCTAAACAAATTGAAGAAAATGAGTTTTGTTAGAGGGACCAAGGTTAAGGATATTAAGGGTTAAGAAAAATGTCACATCTATGTCGGGAAGGATAGAGTTTAAGCGAATGAAAGAAAATGCATTTCGACATTGTTCGAGAAGTAGGGTGCCAATATTATTTCAAGCACATATATTTTATATTACTATACATTCCCATATTATTTATATATATATATATATATATATATATATATATATATATATATATATATACACAAAGGAATGGAAATGATATGCTTTCTTCACCACCCCATTTAATGAGCTATTTGCTTGTCATCACCTTGATGAGCAAGTTTATGCGTCATACAATACATATATATATCTATATGGGGCCCATAGTACACCAAGTAATTATATAACTTAAGATTTGATTAGGTTTGTTGATTTATCTTCACATAAAAATGTTCCAGCACATTAAGAACCTCACTTAGCTTAGAAGGTTTCTCCTGAATGTGTGTAGCAACCATAGTTGATCTCAGAGGGTTCATACACTATTTTGGACGTTCTCTTGAACAAGAAAAATGTTTCCAATCTGTTCTTTCACTTGGAGGAGGGTTTTTCTCCACTTTGAGAATTGTTCTTCACTTTGGGAGTTCTTTTGAAGCAAGGAAAAAAGAAAACCACCAGCATGTTGAAGCTTCACTTTGCTCAATTAAACCATATGCATAAGAAACATTTTTAGTAAGGTCTAGAGGCAATTTTAGCTCTTCCCCAATGATTTAAAGGTGAATAGATTAGGATTTTAGTCCAATTTGATTCTTCTTCCATATAATGGGATTTCATCTTGTTCTTCATGGACTGTAGGAGCAAGAGTTATTCATGGCAAGTTCTAGTTGAATTAAAGTGGGAATAGGAGTTGTTCTTGGATATCTAAGGTATGAAATCCCCCATTCTTCATGTGTGTGAGATTGTATAAGTGTTAGAAGTATTAGTACCATGAAACTATATAGAGCGGTAACTAGAAGTTGTGGACTGGTATTAGATATTGTCTTATTAGATTGTGGGAGTTGCTCTTGCATTTTTAAAGGAGGATAATGGGATGCTTATTGATATTGTATTGTTGTTGTTGGTGTAATAACATATTAATAATATTATGGTGGCTATAAACATATTCACGGGAGAAGAAAGGGGTTTAAACGATAGTTTGTTAATCGTAAACCAAGCTTACCGCTCGTAATAATTGTTAAACTATTTGGGAGGCTTATGATTACTTTTGATATTGTTTGGGCTGTTTGGTGGTTGTTGTAACTTGTGGGAGTCATATAAATATGGGAGATGTTGCCCGTTTTATCGTAAAATAGGTTGTGATCGATATATAATAGTTACAATGCTTAAACGATAACGATAATATCATTTATATATTGCAGACTAAGGAGCCGTGACATTTGCATAGCTTGAGGTTGGGCAGTATATACAAGGTATGTGAGGCTATCCCTTTATTTCTTTTACATGATGACAACTGTACGTAACGTAAACAAACAAGATTCCAAAGATACTCCACTCTTAGAAGCTAGCAGTACTTACATAGTTTCCCTTTTTATGGAATGATCGATGTTGATGTTGCTTCTCTTATTCTTATGTTATCAAATATTGTTGGTATTTCCTAAGTCTTATAAGATTCATGATGATGAGTTATCTCTAATAACGTATAAGGAGGTTACAGACCTTACGTCACTCTGAAAGGTTCAGAATATGATTCCATGAGTCCAGCATTCATTATATATATGTACCTATTTTACTATACCGAGTCGTGATATAGTCGGCCAAGTAAGGAACCTATTGTGCAATCACTGATCAGTTGGGATTTACCGAGCTCTACGTAGCCAGGTACGATTATATCGTGCCTTATGATGGCCGGGTATGCTTTACTGAGCCTATTATGGCTTGGTACGATATGATGATGATGATTCCCACAGAGGCTTATGTTTTAAAAAAGTATATATATATATATATATATATATATATATATATATATATATATATATATATATATATGTAAGTCGCCCACAGAGGCACTAAGATGTTACATGTTGTATCTTCTTTATCTCTCTTTACATTACTATTCTTATATATGATTTTCTGCCTTACATACTCAGTGTTTTATTTGTACTAACGTATCTTTTGTTTATGGATGTTGCATGTCGTGTTGCAGGTTCTGATAGATAGGTAGACGAAGCCCCCCACCACAGTAGGCTGCTCACTTCAGCAGTTATTAGCGAAATCCCTTCTCCGGACTTGCTGTAGTCTTGATATACATTTTTGTTATAGACATTATGGGTATGTCGGAGTCCTGTTCCGACAATGATACATCAATTATGTTCCTTTAGAGGCTCATAGACAGGTGTCGCCTCATGTATAGTTTTGGATAGCCTTGTCGGCTAATTTTTATTATATATAGCTTTATGATAGCCTTGTCGGCCCATGTTATATATGTTCATGTCGTTATTTTTCATTATTGGGTTGTTTATGAGTCATGTCTACCATTTATTTTAAACTCGTTGGACTTTACAGATAATAAGAAAGGCTAGATAAAATGTACATTGGTGCTCGGCAAGTATGGCCCGGGTGCCAGTCATGGTTCTCAAGTTTGGGTCGGTGCAAACTTTGTATCAGAGCAAGTCCGTCCTAGGGGTAGTCCATGAGCCGTGTCTAGTAGAGTCTCTATTATGGATGTTTAGCGTGCCACATTTATAATCAGGAGGCTACATGACATCTAGGGTTGTTACCTTCCTTCTGAATCTAGATAGTGCGATAGAGCGGAGTCATAAGTGTTCATCTCTAATATTCACCTTACTTTCTTTCAGCGATACCTTCGACTAGAAAGAAGATGACTCATATACTGCTTGATACAGTTGCGGGAGAGGGTACCAGTCAGGTGCCTCCCACCATAGTGGGCTAGAATGAGGCTCAGGTGAGATGCCATCTCAGACCTCATCTACTCTGCCCCCTCGAGAAGAGATTAGGAGAGACCTAGAACCTCCAGTTCCTCCATTTGGTACTGCAGACCAGGATATGTGGAGTGCGGTGTAGTTATTGACTATATTGGTAGCCGCTTAGGCTCAGAAACAGGGCACAGGTGCTGTTGACAGACTGGTTAGTGGGAGAGTTCGTGATTTTATTAATCTATACCCTCTAGCGTTTACCAGATCAGACCCCAAAGAGGATGCATAGAATTTTATTGATCACATTCATCGGACACTGTGGGTTATGCACGCTAGTGATAACGAGGCGGTAGAGTTGGCTTCTTATTAATTACAAGATTTAGCGATTTTTTGGTATGATAGTTGGGAGAGATCTAGGGGTCCGATTGCTCCTCCAGGTTTGTGGAAGGAATTTTCTGAGTCCTTTCTCCATCACTACTTCCCCGTTGAGATACAATGAGCTAGAGATAATAAGTTCTTGAACCTTCGTCAATGTAAGGTAATATGAGTGTGCGAGAGTATAGTATGCATTTTGATTCTTTTGCAAGGTATGTTTCCCATATGGTGGCTGATATGAGCAATAGGGTGCCTAATTTGTAAACGAGTTGGGACCATATCTGATCAATAAGTGCATGATAGCCTCCTTGGTGGAGGTCATGGTTATTTCCCGTATTCGAGCTTATGCCATACACTAGAGGATCGTAAGCGCCAACAGAGGGCATATAGGGAGCAGAATAGGGGCCAGCATAAGAGGGCAAGATCCGTAGAGTATTCTGGTGATTTTAGAGGTAGTTTCAGGTCCCAATCGTTGAGGCGTTCAGCACCACCCATAGCTAGTGCTCCTCCTCAGTTTCAGAGGCCTCGGTATGATCGATCTAGCTATTGTGGTGCAGGTCAGAGTGCGCGGGCATCAGGCAAGCAATATCATGGGGATACGAGTCGTAGGAGACCCCCATCACCCTGTTGTGATCAGTGTGGCAAGTCCCACTTTGGACAGTATTGTGGAGGTTCTGATGCATGCTATTCTTGTGGACAGCCTGGCCATATGATGCGGAATTGTCCTAACAGAGGAGGTGACGATATGGCTCAGCCGACTGGATCTGTGGCTGGATTTTCTTCATCAGTTTGACCTCCAGCACGGGGTTTTCAGTATTCGGCGGGTCGTGGAAGAAGCAGAGGTGCAGTGCCGAGTTCAAGCAGTACTCAGAATTAAATGTATGCTCTAGAAGGTCAACAGGATCTCGAGTCATCTCCAGACGTAGATACAAGTATATTATCTAGGTTTTATTATGATGTATATGTGTTGATTGATCCAGGATCTACATTATCATATGTTACACTTTTCAAGGCTAGTAAGTTTGGGGCTGAACAGTAATTGATAAGTAAACCACTCGCGGTATCCACTCCGGTAGGAGATTCTGTGATTGCTTGAAGGGTATATAGAGGTTGCACAATGATGATTTGTAGTCTTCAGACCTCGTTGGATCTATTTGAGTTAGAAATTGTTTATTTCATGTGATAATGGGAGTGGACTGGTTGGCGTTATGTTATGCGAATATTGATTGTCGACGAAGATGGTTATATGTAGTTTCTCAGTGAACTCGTCATTGAATGGAAGGGAAACATTGCTATGCTGAAAGGTAGGTTTATTTCCTATCTTAAGGCAAGGAAGATGATCTTGAAGGGCTACATTTATCATCTCGTTTGCATTAGAGATGCGGAGGCGAAGCCTCCTACTCTACAATCTGTTCCCATGGTCAATGAATTTCCATTTGTTTTTCTAGATGAACTCACTGGCCTTCCTCTTGAAAGAGAGATTGAGTTTAGCATTGATGTGTTACCTGACACTCAGTCGATCTCTATCCCTCCTTATCGGATGGCCCCGGTAGAGTTGCGAGAGTTGAAGGCGCAGTTGAAGAACTTGCTGGATAAGGGTTTCAGTAGGCCTAACACTTTACCTTGGGGTGTGCTAGTCCTCTTCGTGCGAAAGAAAGACATGTCATTAAAGATGTGTATAGATTATTGACAACTAAATAAGGTTACTATAAAGAACAAGTATCCACTTTCGAGGATTGGCAGCCTGTTTGACCAACTCTAAGGTGCCAAGTATTTGTCCAAGATTGACTTACGTTTAGGGTATCATTAGGTGAGGGTTAAGGAGAAGGATATTCCGAATACGGCCTTACGAACAAGATATGGGCACTTTGAGTTCTTTGTGATGTCTTTCGGGGTAACAAATGCCCTGGCAGCTTTTATGGATTTCATGAATAGTGTATTCAGACCCTATCTTTATGTGTTCATGATTGTATTCATTGATGACATTCTGGTGTATTCTCGTTCGGAGGCAGAACATACGATCCACTTGCGGACAGTATTACAAACCATCCAGGATCATAAGTTATATGCTAAACTCTCTAAATGTGAATTCTGGTTGATTTCAGTAGTATTCCTTGGCCATGTGATATCTAACGAGGGTATTAGTGTCGACACTCAGAAGATTGATGCAGTGAAGAATTGGTCGATACCTATAACACGGTCAGAAGTTCGTAGCTTCCTAGGGCTAGCAGGCTATTATAGGCGGTTTGTAGAAGGGTATTCCACTATATCAACACCATTGACTAAGTTAACACAGAAAGCTACCAAGTTCCAGTGGTATGACGCTTGTGAACATAATTTTCAGGAGCTGAAGAATCGATTGACGTTTGCGCCATTCCTCACTCTCCCAAAAGGAATAGAAGGTTATATGGTATATTGTGATGCCTTATGTATCGGTTTGGGGTGCGTATTGATGCAACACGGGAAGGTGATTTCTTATGCATCGAGACAACTGAAGAAACATAAAAAGAATTACCCGACTCATGATTTGGAATTGGCTAAAGTAGTTATGCTTTAAGGATATGACGGAACCACTTATATGGCGTTCATGTTAGCATCTACACAGATCACAAGAGTTTACAATACATCTTCAAGAAGGAGTTGAATTTAGGCAACGAAGGTCACTTGAATTACTGAATGACTATGATGTCGAGATATTGTTCCCTCCCGATAAAGCCAATATTATGGCAGACACTCTCAACCGTTAGTCAATGGGATGCTTAGTACACATTGAGGCATACAGACAAGGGTTGACTAAAGAGCTTTATCAGTTGGCTAATATGAGAATCATATTGATAGACTCTGATGACAGAGGTGTTACGATATTGAATACGATAGAATTGTCTTTTGTAGCCAAGGTAAAAACACGAAAATATGAAGACCCTACCTTCGTACAATTGAGAGAGGGCATTCAGCAACATAAGATTACAACTTTCGAGATCGGGGAGATGGGGAACTGATATACTAGGGCCGATTATGTGTGCCTAATGTGGCAGGGCTGCGAGAGAAGATTATGATAGAGATCCATCAGTCCCGATATTCAATCCATCCCGTCTTGGCAAATATGTATCATGATGTTAAGGAGCTGTATTGGTGGGACAACATAAAGGCTATTGCAAAATTCGTAGCCCACTGTCCTAATTGTCAACAAGTAAAGATCAAACATCAGAAGCCTGGTAAAGTGATTCAGAATATAGAGATTCCGGCCTGGAAATGGGAAGCGATCAATATGGACTTCATTACTAGATTACCTCGCTTTTATTGTAAGTTTGACTCCATCTGGGTGACAGTTGATCGACTTACAAAATCTACCCATTTTCTGCCAGTTAAGACAACTTATACGGCTGAAGATTTTGTGAAGTTGTACATTAAGGAGATTGTTAGGCTTCACAGTGTGCCGGTATCTATTATATTAAACCGAGGTGCTTAGTTTACAACTAACTTTTGGAGGTCGTTTCATAAGGGTTTAGGCACACAAGTGAATCTCAGCACTGTATTCCATCAGAATACCGACAGACATGCCGAACGTACGATTCAGACACTCGAAGATATGCTACGAGCATGTGTTCTATATTTCAAGGATTGGGATGACCATCTTCCACTCATAGAATTTGCCTATAATAATAGCTACCATTCCATTATTAAAATGGCCCCATACGAGGCGTTGTACGGGAGGAGATGTAGATCACTAGTTGGATGGTTCAAAGTCGGTGAAACAGAATTATATTATCACGACCCATTTTCCCCTCCATTGGGTATCGTGATGGCATCTAGTCTTACGGACTAGGTAAGCCTAATATTTACTGAATAACAACAATAAAAAATAACATCTAACTACTTGAAATGGAATTCTTTATAAAAATTTACAATTTTCAAAACCGGTAGTACAAGTCATAAGCTCTACAGAGTATTTGTTAGAAATCTTCTAAATACAACTATCCAGGAATAAGAATAAACAGTGCAAAATAAAAACTTGAAGGTAACTCTGAAGCCTGCGAACGCAGCAATAGGTTTACCTTGAGTCTCCACATCAACGAACCGCACAGCTGCTAACGAACAAAAAACCTGGATCTGCACAAAAATGTGCAGAAGTGTAGAATGAGCATACCACAGCGGTGCCCAGTAAGTATCAAGACTAACCTCGGTGGAGTAGTGACGAGGAACAGTCAAGACACCCGCTGGTCTAATAAATTGAACAAGTATAAGTATATGAACAGCAAAAATATGATATCCACATAAAGACTACGCAATATGGCTCACAATACAGTAATGGCAATAAGAAAGGAAACAACAAGTATCAGTGGAATACCATAAAAATGACACAGAAGAGTGAATGGAACACAACCTAAAACTGGAATCTCATATACAGCAAGGACAAGTAATAACTCAACAACTACAACCGCTTTTACATTAGGTTTTACTCATCAAACTCCACGAGGTACCGAACCTCGGACAAATCATAACTCACGGCACAACTCATGGGTCTCAATACCTAAACCCTAACAATTGGCATCATGTGCCCTCATTACACTTCATAACCGCACTGACGACTCACGTTCCAATAAAGCCATTCTCACATAAAAGGCAAGTAAACAAGGGTGAGCATCTATGCTCAACAATATCAAAAAAACCTCTTATCCGATAAGAGTTCTTAACTACGTGTATGCTTGTGCAAGTGTCCTAACATAGTCCATACCAGCAAATAAGAATAAGAAAAAAGAACGGACATCACGTAGAATATTTCCTCACAACTTTCACAAGATAAAGCTCACACAGGTAAGTATACCACTACACAAATATCAATAATAGAATGCCCCCAGGCCATCACAAATTATCACAAATCAATCCCTGACACAGCCCACGTTGTCTCGCCACATATGCAATAATAAAGTAAGTGCCCGCCTTGTCTCACCACACGTGCATAACAATGTTCCCATCCTAATAAGTGCCCGCCTTGTCTCACCACACGTGCATAACAATGTTCCCACCCTGTCTTGCCACATGCGCAACCCATATATATATATATATATATATATATATATATATATATATATATATATATATATATATATATATATATCCCGCCTTGTCACGCCGCATGTGCAAATATCAATAGTAATAATAGCACGGCAGAAACCTCATGCAACCCCATAACAACAACCGCACGGTAGAAAACTCGTGCATCACAATAATAACAACCGCACGATAGAAACCTCGTGCATTGCAATAACAATAATCGCACGGCAGAAACCTCGTACATCGCAATAACAATAACCGCACGGCAGAAACCTCGTGCATCACCACAATAAGTACAACAACAACAAAGATAATAATACAAGAATACGACAAATACGTCAACTCAAAAATTCCATAACTCAAGGAAATATAGGAACTAATTTCACAAGGAGTAGCCAATATATATCACGCTAGTCATAATAAGAACAACTCAACAAGAAAGGAAATATTATGTAACAACGGTCCACAATGTATAGTTCGACAACGAGGAAGCTAACACAAGATGAATAATTCCAATTAAGGACACGTCAACTACAATATAGGATATCTAACTTCTTTTAAGGTTAGACAATTAAGAGAGAGATAAAACAACTTCAATTAAGGATAAGCATTATAAGGATAATCATTTGCCTCAATTAAGGATGAATAATTACAGAAGAGATAATTATAATTTCATATAAGGATAAGCAGTTAGGGAAAAGACAACATGGCAATAGAAGAGATAACGATTTTAGTTAAGGCACATATTAATCAAATGAACAACAAGAGTGGATCATGAAGCAATTGATCCCAATCAAAGCAGGTAGAAGTGAAACTGGAAATTAAGAAACGTAATCGTAACGAGAACAACTACATATTCAATGAATATAAGGACCTAAGAATCCCTAAAAGGCTAATTTTCCACAAATAAGTCTGTGCACGTACTCGTCACCTCGCGTACACGGACTACAATTAGCATAGAAGACTCAAATCCTAAGGGGTAGTTCCTCCACACGAAGTTAGGCAAGACACTTACCTCAAAGAAGACAGACCGATACTCAAAAATGAACTTCTCGGATGAAATGACCTCTGGGCGGCTCAAATCTAACCAAAATAACTTCAAAGTATAAATAAAACTCATAAGAAACTATTTTGGATCATAAAGCCTCAATATTTATCAAAAATCTAAAACTCGACCCAAAAGTCGACCCCCGGGCCCGCACCTCGGAACCCGACAAATTTCACAAAACTCGAACATCCATTCTGATATGAGTTCAACCATACTAAAATTATTAAATTCCGATACCAATTCGTCCCTCAAATCATAATTTTTTCATTTTGAAAATTTTCTTCAAAAACCTCCTTTTTTCCCCAACTCAAAGCACAAATTAAATGATAAAAATAAAGATAAAATCATGGAATGTAATAAATTCTAGGTGAAGAACACCTACCCAATCGACTTGCTTGAAAAACCCACAAAGAATCGCTCAAACCTGAGCTCTACAAGTCAAAATATGATGAAAATGACCTAACCCTCGATTTGGAAAAACTTATATTCTGCCCAGGTCTGAAAGCATCACAAACGCACAGAAAGGGATGCGTTTGTGAAGAAGAAAAATTAAGGCTGCCGGGAAGTGCTTCGCGAATGCGAAGACACGCTCGCAAACGTGGAGAAGAAGAGACGGAAACCTACGCGAATGCGTAGGGAAACACGCGAACGCGTAGGGAAACACGCGAACGCGTAGGGAAACACGCGAACGCGATGAAGGAAATATGTAGAGCTACATGATCGTGAGGCGTACTATGCGAACACGAAGAAGGAAATTGAGGCGGTCAGCAGAGACACTTCGCGAACGCGAAAGGAGCTTCGTGATCACGAAGAAGAACATCAGACACCAGAACCAGCAGTTCAAAATAGGGGAGAATGACTCGTAGCCCATCTGAAACTCACTCGAGGCCTCCGGGACCTCATCTAAACATACCAACAAGTTCCATAACCTAACACGGACTCGCTCGGGGTCTCAAATCATATCAAATAACGCCAAAAATACAAATCGCACCACGTATCGAACTTATGAACTTTCAAAACTTCCAACTTCGAAAACTCGTGCCGAAACCAATCAAGCCCACCCGCAATGACGTCAAATTTTGCAGGCAAGTCCCAAATAACATAATGAAGCTGTTCCAACTCTCGGAATCGCATTCCGGCCCCGTTATCAAAAAGTCCACTTCCGGTCCAAATCTCCAAAAATTTGACTCTTGCCATTTCAAGCCTAAATGAGCTACCGACCTCCGAAACACAATCCGGACATGCCCCTAAGTCCAAAATCACCCAACAGAGCTAACAGAACCAATGGAACTCCATTCCGGAGTCGTCTTCACACAGTTCTGACTACAGTCAAAATCCTAAGACTTAAGCTTCCGTTTTAGGGACTAAGTATTCCAAATCACTCTGAATCACCGGTAATTGAATTCAACCACGCACGTAAGTCAATACACATAATACGAAGTTGCTCAGGGCTTTATGCCGCCGGACGGGACTTAAATTCTCAAAATGACCGGCCAAGTCATCACATCCTTCCTCTCTTAAACAAACGTTCGTCCTCGAACGTGCCAAGAATCACCTCGAAGTCTTCAAATCACTGAAAGCACATATCCAACATACACCTGTGGGTGACCCCACGTCACCCCAACCCACATAAGCCTAACTACACCATCTCAACTGTAATTCACCCTTTCGACCAACACTGATAAGCCTTAGATTCAAAATTCTCACCTTCCGTTCATCTCCAAAAGACCCGATTCTAAATCCATACCGGGTGTCAATCTCAACCCGCTGCAACAACTCATGCCTACACCCATACGGTACGACCACTCAACATGACATGCCACACATAGGCTCATAATAACATTTCTGATCACACTAACTGCCCGTAATCAAAACCAGCACCAGTAATTAGCCTCATATCCGTTAGAACCCTGTTTCAAACCTCCACAACACTGACAACGATGCAAGAAACATGAAGACCTCTTAACTATACACCCGAATCAACAATCATAACTAACACCACCGGGCACACACCCCGCAAGCCAAAACTTAAGAAGCACAGAATGAAAATGACTGAATATGTAAAGAGAAACACATAAGGGAAATATCAAAGAAACCCGACAGACACAACTTTCTATTAGTACCATACTACGATTCAATTTAAAAGGAAGAATCAAGGTATATGAACAAATCACAAGGATCTCATCTTGATATAACTTCCACTGCGGCACGCAGCCCGTCTCAAACATATCAAATCACATGAAATTGCAAGGGTCTCACCCTCAACTCTGAATCACAAGTCGAATACACATCATACCAATTGAAATCTTCCACTAACTAAATTCTGCCAATAAAGTCACAACACTTACTGAACTCTCACATCGGTAGAGTATCAAATCACAAATCGTAACCAAATTACTCAGGAATCACATCCAACCTGCCATAATAGACAACATGAATTAACTTCTAGTCCCATAACTTTCAATAATTAATTAAAACAATGATAGACACGACTATCACTCATAGAATCTCCCAACAGGGGCAAACACATAAACATAGTACTAGGTCATGAACTCACCCATAGGTGGAACAACAAATAGGGGAACTCGCCTCGATAAGCATAACCGAATCAAAATACGAATGGTGCCCCTCTGTAACAAATCAAAAGCATACCTGTATGACATCATCTGGCATAATGGCCTCAAGCCTACTATATGAAACACATCAATGGGCCGGGCCTCCCCTTCTTGGGCTCCCTCTACTCACCTGAATACTCCGCTGTGACACACCTGTCTGGAGTCTAGGACAATCTCTCACCCTGTGGCTGGTATCTCCACACTCGAAGCAACCTCTCTGCTAACGTGGTTGTGGGAACTGTGTGGTACAGGTACTCTGAGACCCATGAGCACCTGAAACACTATGCGAAGCCTAAAGTGCAAACTGAACTGGCTGACCCACAAAACCTCTACCATGTCGTACACAGCCTCCAAAATAAGGACCAGTAGATCTCTTCGGTCTATGAGGCCTCCTCGCCTCCCTGTCCTCTCTCTCCTCTCGCCTGTACTCTCTCTCATGGCCCCGCATGTCCTCTCTCTCCTGATCTAACATGCCCTCTACACTGTGAGCGATCCTTACCACCTGCTGAAACAAAATATCTGACTCTAACTCCCGAGCCATGATGAATCGAATACCATGCCTGAGTCCCTCAATGAATCTAATGGACACATTGTCTAACTGTGGCGACCAAAGCAGGTGCATGCCTAGCCAAATCACTGAATCACACAGCATACTTTGATACTGACATAGTTCCCTGGCGCAGC
This sequence comes from Nicotiana tomentosiformis, assembly GCF_000390325.3. Classification (NCBI taxonomy): domain Eukaryota; kingdom Viridiplantae; phylum Streptophyta; class Magnoliopsida; order Solanales; family Solanaceae; genus Nicotiana; species Nicotiana tomentosiformis. Next base: position 81,974,279 of record NC_090815.1, read on the forward strand.
CACTCAAACTCCGTGCGCCATGCAACTCTCTCAGGAACATCTCTAAAAACTGAACCCATGTAAGTGAAGATGACTCGGCCGGACTACCCAACTTATATACCCGCCACTACTGATAAGTCGCTCCCTTAAGATAGAACGTAGTAAATGCAACCCTACTCATCTCAACAATACCCATAGTGCGGAGAATGCGATGGCACTCCTCTAAAAAATCATGTGTACCCTCTGAAGCCAAACCACTGAAAGTAGGAGGGTCATATTTCCTGAACCCTGCAAGTCTAGGCTGCTCTTCCTCAGATGCCGCTATCCTGACCACAGGCTGAACTGGAACCACAGGTTGTGTCGCCATGACACCTGGAACTTGACCATCGTGGACTCGCTGCTCTGGAGTGTGGGCGGCAGGAATCTGAGGTCCTCCCCGGTCTGTGAAATAGCTGGTGCAACTGGAATCAACCTCGCCTGAGTCAATGTACCAAACATGCTCAGGAACCGTGCTAAGGTCTCCTAAAGTTTGGGGGTAACAGCAGGCGCCTCCGGTACCTGCTCCCCAACTAGAAGTACTGGCGGCTCCTCAACTGATGCTCTAGTAGGTGCCCTAGCTGTGGCACGTGCTCCTTGTCGGCCTCTGCCTCTGCCCCTAGCGACATCTGCTCCAAGGGTAATGTCATCAGGAACTGCAGCTCGTGTCCTCACCATCTGTGAGAGAATAGAATGATAAAAGTTCAAACTTAGAGATCAATGAACTCGCACGATAGGAATGAAGGAAGTGAAACTGTCCTAATAGTTCTGTAGCCTCTCGAAGATAAGTACAGACGTCTCCGTACCGATCCGCAAGACTCTACTAAACTCGTTTATGACTCGTAGCACCTGTGAACCTAAGGCTGTGATACCAACTTGTCACGACCCAATTTTTCCTCTATTGGATATCGTGATGGTACCTAGTCTTAAGGATTAGGTAAGCCTAACATTTAATGAATAACAACCATAATAAATAACATCTAAAAACTTAAAATGGAATTCTTTATAAAAATTTACAATTCCCAAAACCTGTAGTACAAGTCATATGCTCTACAGAGTGTTTGCTAGAAAACTTCTAAATACAACTGTCCAAGAATAAGAATAAACAGGGAAAAACGAAAACTTGAAGGTGACTCTGAAGCCTCCGAACACAGCACCAGGTTTACCTTGAGTCTCCATAGCAACGACCCGCACAACTGCTAATGAACAAAAAGCCTGGATCTGCACAAAAATGTGCAGAAGTGTATAATAAGCATACCACAGTGGCGCACAGTAAGTATCAAGACTAACCTCGGTGGAGTAGTGACGAGGAACAGTCAAGACACCCGTTGGTCTAATAAATTGAACAAGTATAAGTATATGAATAGCAGAAATATGATATCCACATAAAGACTATGCAATATGGCTCACAATACAATAGTGGCAATAAGAAAGGAAACAACAAGTATTAGTGGAATATCATAAAAATGACACAGTAGAGTGAATGGAACACAACCTAAATTCGGAATCACATATACAGCAAGGACAAGTAATAACTCAGGAACAACAACCGCTTTTACATCAAGTTTTAGTCATCAAACTCCAAGAGGTACCAAACCTCGGACAAATCACAACTCACGGGTCTCAATACCTGAACCCTAACACTTGGCATCTTGTGCCCTCATTACACTTCATAACCGCACTGACGACTCACGTGCCAATAGAGCCATTCTCACATAAAAGGCAAGTAAACAAGGGTGAGCATCTATGCTCAATAATATCAAGAAAACCTCTTACCCGATAAGAGTGCTTAACTATGTGTATGCTTGTGCAAGTGTCCTGACATAGTCCATACCAGCAACTAAGCATGAGGAAAAAGAACGGACAGCACGTAGAATATTTCCTCACAACTTTCACAAGATAAAGCTCACACAGGTAAGTGTACCACTACACAAATATCAACAACAGAATGCCCCCAGGCCATCACAAATCATCACAAATCAATCGCCACCTATGCAATAATAAAGTAAGTGCCCTCCTTGTCTTGCCACACGTGCATAACAATGTTCCCACCTTATCTCGCCACATGCGCAACCCATATATATATATATCCCGCCTTGTCACGTCGCATGTGTAAATATCAATAGTAACAATAGCACGGCAGAAACCTCGTGAACCCGATAATAACAACCGCACGGCAGAAACCTCATGCATCACAATAACAACAACCGCACGATAGAAACCTCGTGCATTGCAATAACAATAACCGCACGGCAGAAACCTCGTGCATCGCAATAACAATAACCGCACGGCAGAAATCTCGTGCATCACCACAATAAGTACAACAACAACAATGATAATAATACAAGGATACGACAAATACGTCAACTCAAAAATTCCATAACTCAAGGAAACGTAGGAACTAATTTCACAAGGAGTAGCCAATATATATCACGCTAGTCATAATAAGAACAACTCAACAAGAAAGGAAATATTATGTAACAACGGTCCACAATGTATAGTTCGACAATGAGGGAGCTAACACAAGATGAATAATTCCAATTAAGGACAAGTCAACTACAATATAGGATATCTACCTTCTTTTAAGGTTGAGCAATTAAGAGAGAGATACAACAACTTCAATTAAGGATAAGCATTATAAGGATAATCATTTGCCTCAATTAAGGATGAATAATTACAGAAGAGATAATTATAATTTCAAATAAGGATAAGCAGTTAGGGAAAAGACAACACGGCAATAGAAGAGATAACGATTTCAGTTAAGGCACATATGAATCAAATAAACAACAAAAGTGGATCATGAAGCAATTAATTCTAACCAAAGTAGGTAGAAGTGAAACTGGAAATTAAGAAACGTAATCGTAACGAGAACAACTGCATATTCAATGAATATAAGGCTAAGAATCCCTAAAAGGCCAATTTTCCACAAATAAGTCTGGGCACGTACTCGTCACCTTGCGTACACGGACTACAATTAGTATAGAAGACTCAAATCCTAAGGGGTAGTTCCCCCACATAAAGTTAGGCAAGATACTTACCTCAAAGAAGACAAACCGATACTCAAAAATTAACTTCTCGGGCGAAATGACCTTCGGGCGGCTCAAATCTAACCAAAATAACTTCAAAGCATAAATAAAACTCATAAGAAACTATTCTGGATCATAAAGCCTCAATCTTTATCAAAAATCTAAAAATCGACCCAAAAGTCGACCCCCGGGCCCGCACCTCGGAACCCGACAAATTTTATAAAACCTGAACACCCATTCCAATATGAGTTCAACCATACTAAAATTATCAAATTTCGATACCAATTCGTTCCTCAAATCATGGTTTTTTTATTTTGAAAATATTCTTCAAAAACCTTCTTTTTTCCATAACTCAAAGCACAAATTAAATGATAAAAAAAAAAAGATAAAATCATGGAATGTAATAAATTCTAGGTGAAGAACACTTACCCAATTGATTTGCTTGAAAAACCCGTAAAGAATCGCTCAAAATCAAGCTCTACAAGTCAAAATATGATGCAAATGGCCTAACCCTCGATTTGGAAAAACTTATATTCTGCCCAGGTCTGAAAGCATCGCGAACGTGGAGAAAGGGATGCATTGGTGAAGAAGTAAAATTAAGCCTGCCAGGAAGTGCTTCGCGAACGCGAAGACACGCTCGCAAACGCGGAGAAGAAGAGAGGAAACCTACGCGAATGCGTAGGGAAACACGCGAACGCGATGAAGGAAATGTGCAGAGCTACGCGATCGCGAGGCATACTACACGAATGCGAAGAAGGAAATTGAGGCGGTCAGCAGAGACACTTCGCAAACGCGAAAGGAGCTTCGCTATCGTGAAGAAGAACACCAGACACCAAAACCAGTAGTTCATATATAGGGGAGAATGACCTGTAGCCCATCCAAAACTCACTCGAAGCCTCCGGGACCCCGTCTAAACATACCAACAAGTTCCATAACCTAACACGAATCGAACTTATGAACTTTCAAAACTTCCAACTTCGAAAGCTCGTGCCGAAACCAATCAAACCAACCCGGAATGATGTCAAATTTTGCAGGCAAGTCCCAAATAACATAACAGAGCTGTTCCAACTCTCAGAATCGCATTCCGACCCCGATATCAAAAAGTCCACTTCCGGTCCAAATCTCTACAAATTCGACTTTTGCCATTTCAAGCTTAAATGAGCTATCGACCTCCGAAACACAATCCGGACATGCCCATAAGTCCAAAATCACCCTACGTAGCTAAGGAACCGACAGAACTCCATTCTGGAGTCGTCTTCATGTAGTTCCGACTACGGTCAAAATCCTAAGACTTAAGCTTTTGTTTTAGGGACTAAGTGTCCCAAATCACTCCGAATCACCCGGTATTTAAATTCAACCACGCACAGAAGTAAATACACATAATACGAAGCTGCTCAGGGCCTTATGCCACCGGACGGGACTTAAATTCTCAAAATGACCGGCCAGGTCATCACATATATGAGCTAGATTTGATTCGCCAAGCCATTAAGAAGGTGAAAGTGTTACAAAAACTATGTCAGACAGTGCATAGTAGGCAAAAGTCTTATTTCAATGTCTGACATCGTGATCTGGAGTTTGAGGTTGGTGATTAGGTTTTTCTGAAGATCTCACCAATGAAGGGTGTTATGCATTTTAGGAAAAAGGGTAAGCTGAGTCCTCGGTATATCGGGTCGTACAATATTCTTTGACGAATTGGACAGGTTACTTATGAGTTAGAATTATCCAAATTGGAATTTGTCCACCCGGTATTCCATGTATCTATGTTGAGGAAAAGTATTAGGGACCCTTCTCGGGTCGTCCCTATCGAAGATTTACAAGTTACAGAGGATCTATCATATGAAGAAGTGTCAGTGGCTACATTAGATCGACAAGTCCGCAAGATGAGAACAAAGGATATAGCCTCCGTCAAAATATTGTAGAGGAACAAGAATACAGAAGAAATGACATGGGAAGCAGAAGAGGAGATGATATCTAAATACCCTTACTTATTCTAGATTGAACATTATGAATAGTTGACCCCTTACTTATACTATTTACCTCGAACATGTATCCTAAATCATTTTCTATTTATCCATAGATAACGAGGATGCCGAAATAATGCAAGATGCAACAGAAACGACTCTACGAGTTAAACAATAGCTTGAGAATACTCTTCCTTAATACAAAATGGTGATACATAGTTAATGTACATATCTATAATGCTTTGCATATCCTGGTGAGGTCGTAGGTTAGGTTTAACTGCTTGCAAATTTGGCTAGTGTTCAGTTTATAAGGGAAACTCTACCGGAAATTTTCGTAGGAATCCATGATGAGTTAGATTACCTAAAAACACATACATTTGAGAACGAATGTTCCTAAAGAGGGAGAGTGTTACAACCTATATTCGAGTGCATTAAATCTCATTGTAAGTAAGTCGACATATATGCGATAACAGATTATTTTTGAGATGATAAGAAGTTAATCCCATTGGTCTTAGATGCTACAAGGGTATATAAGAGTGGTTAATAAGTATTAAAAGTTAGAAGCTAAACGAATCGAAGAAAATGAGTTTCGACAGAGGGACCAAGGTTTAGGATATTAAGGGTTAAGAAGAATGTTACATATGTGTCGGAAAGGATAGAGGTTAAGCGAATGGAAGAAAATGCATTTCGACAATGTTCGAGAAGTAGGGTGCCAATATTATTTCAAACACACATATTTTATATTGCCATATATATATATATATATATATATAGAGAGAGAGAGAGAGAGAGAGGGAGAGAGAGGGAGGGAGGGGCGGATTATCTAGCTACAAAGGAATGGAAATGAGATGCTTGCTTCACCACCCCCATTTAATGAGTTATTTGCTTGCCATCACCTTGATGAGCAAGTATATGAGTCAAACAATACATACATACATATATATATATATATATATATATATATATATATATATATATATATATATATGGGACCCTTAGTAGATCAAGTAATTATATAACTTTGAGATTTGATTAGGTTTGCTAATTTCTCTTCACACAAAAATGTTCAAACACATTAAGAACCTCACTTAGTTTAGAAGGTTTCTCATGAATTATGTAGCAACCATAGTTAACCTTAGAGGGTTCATACACTATTTTTGATGTTCTCTTGAACAAGAAAAACGTTTCCAACTTGTTCTTTCACTTGAAAGAGGGTTTTTCTTCACTTTGGGAATCGCTCTTCACTTTGGGAATTCTTTTAAAGCAAGGAAAAAAGAAAACCTCTAGCAAGTTGAATCTTCACTTTGCTCAATTAAACCCTATGCACAAGCAACGTTCTTAGTCAGGTATGGAGGCAAGTTTAGTTCTTCTTCATATTTAAAGGTGAATAGATTAGGATTTTAGTCCAATTTGATTATTATTCCATATTATGGGATTACATCTTGTTCTTCATGGATGGTAGGATCAAGAGTTGTTCATGGCAAGTTCTACTTATATTAAAATGGGAATAGGAGTTGTTCTTGGATATCTAGGGTAAGAAATACCCCTTTCTTCATGTGTGTGAGCTTGTATAAGTGTTATAAGTATTAGTTCCATGAAATCATATGGAGTAGCAACTAGAAGTTGTAGACTAGTATTGGATAATATTTTATTAGATTGTGGGAGTTGCTTTTGCATTTTTAAAGGGGCTGAATAGGTTGTGATTGGTTATTGATATTGTATTGTTATTGTTGGTGTAATAAAATAAGTATAATATTGTTGTGGCTATAAACATATTCAAGGGAGAAGAAAGGGATTTAAACTATAGTTTGCGAAACGCAATCCAAGCTTACCGCTCATAATAATTATTAAACTATTTGGAAGGCTTATGATTATTGTTGATGTTGTTTAGGGTATTTGGTGGTTGTTGTAACTTGTGGAAAGTCATATAAATATGGGATATGTTGTCCTTTTTATCGTAAAATAGGTTATGCTCGATATATAATAGTTACGACGCTTAAACGATAACGATAGTATTATTTCTCTTACTGTAGACTAAGGAGCCGTGACATTTGCATCGCTTGAGGTTGGGCAGTATATACAAGGTATGTGAGGCTATCTCTTTCTTTCTTTTGCACGACTCTGATTGTACATAGCATAAACGAACGAGCTTCTAAAGATACTCCACTCTTAGAAGCTAGCAGTACTTATATTATTTTCCTTCTTATGAAATGATTAATGTTGATGTTGCTTCTCTTATTCTTATGTTATCAAATGTTGTTGGTATTTCTTGAGTCTTATAAGATTCATGATGACGAGTTAGCTTTAATAACGTATACAGAGGTTACCGACCTTATGTCACTCTGAAAGGTTTAGAATATAATTCCATGAGTCCAGCATGCATTATATATGTGTACTTATTTTACTCTACCGATTCGTGCTTTAGTCGGTCGGGTACGACACCTATTATGCAACTACTGATCAGTTGGGTTTTACCAAGCTCCACATGGCTGGGTACGATTCTTTCGAGCCTTATGATGGACGGGTACATTTCACCGAGCCTATTACGGCCTGGTAAGATATGATGATGATGATGCCAACAGAGGCGTATGTCTTTAGAAGTGTATATATATATATCCTGCATTTCATGTCAGTCGCCCTCAGAGGCACTCAGACGTTAAAGGTTGTATCTTCTCTATCTCTCTTTATATTACTATTCTTATTTATGTTTTCCTTCCTTACATATTCAGTACCTTATTCGCGTTGACGTCTCTTATATTTGTGGACGATGCATGTCGTGCTACAACTTCTGATAGGCAAGTAGATGAATCTCCCCCACCACAGTAGGCTGCTTAGTTCAGCAGTTATTGGTGAGATCCCTTCTCCGGACTTGCCGTGGTCTTGGTATGCATTTTTATTATATACATTATGGGTATGTCGGGGCCCTGTTCCGACAACGTTACAATACTTATGTTCCTTTAGACGCTCATAGACAAGTGTCGTCTCATGTATAGTTTTGGATATGCTTGTCGGCTAATTTTTGTTGTATATAGCTTTATGACAGCCTTATCGGCCCATGTTATATATGTTCATGTTGTTATATATCATTGTTGGATGTTTACGATTCATGTCTACCATTATGTTGACCTCGTTTCCCTTACAGATAATAAGAAAGGTTAGGTAAAATGTACGTCGGTGCTCGGCAAGTGTGGCCTGGGTGCCAGTCATGGCCTTTCAATTTGGGTCTTGACAGGATGATAAATAATAGTAATGTCATAGTCCTTTAGTATCTCTAACCACCTCTGTTGCCTCAAGTTCAGATCCTTTTACTGGAATAAGTGTTGGAGACTCCTATGATCTATGAACACCTCGCTAGATACGTCGTAAAGATAATGCCTTCAAATCTTGAGCGTGTGAACAATGGCTGCCAACTCCAAATCGTGTACAGGGTAGTTCTTGTCATAGGGCTTCAATCGACATGAAGTATAGGGGATCACTCTCCCCTCCTGCATCAACACACACCCAATGCCAATATGTGAAGCATCATAATAGATTGTATAAGAACCCGATCCCGAAGGCAAAATCAGAATTGGAGTTGTAGTCAAGGCAGTCTTGAGCTTCTGAAAGCTCTCCTTACACTCATCGGATCACCTAAATGAGGCACCCTTCTGCGTCAATCTGGTCAACGGGGCTGCTATAGATGAAACCCCCCCCCCCCCCCCACAAATTGGTGATAATACCCAGCTAACCTAAGGAAAATCCGGATCTCTATGGTAGTATACGGTCTAAACCAATTCTAAATTACCTCAATCTTCTTCGAATCCACCTTAATCTCCTCACTGGATACACATGACTCAAGAATGCCACCTAGTCTAATCAAAACTCGCACTTGGAGAATTTAGCATATAACTTCTTCTCCCTCTAGGTTTAAAGCATGATCTTCAAATGTTGCTCCTGGTCCTCCCGGCTGTGAGAATACACCAATATATCATCAATGAAAATTATGATGAAGGAATCTAGATAGGGCTGAAATACACTGTTCGTCAAGTGCATGAAAGTTGTTGGGGCATTGGTCAACCCGAATGACATCTCCAAAAACTCATAGTGGCTATAGCGGGTCCAGAAAATAATCTTCGGAATATTTGAAGCCCTGATCTTTAACTGATGATACCATGATCGCAAGCCAATCTTCAAGAACACCCTAGCATCTTGAAGTTAATCAAATAAGTCATCAATATGCGGTAGTGGGTACTAGTTCTTGATGGTAACTTTGTTCAACTACCTGTAGTCAATCCATATCCTCATAGAACCATGTTTCTTCTTCGCAAATAAAACCAGTGCACCCCAAGGAGACATACTAGGCCTGATGAAATCCTTATCAAGCAATTCCTGTAACTGTTCCTTCAATTCTTTCAACTCTACTGGTGCCATGCGATATGGTGGAATAGAGATGGGCTGAGTTCCCAGCACCAAATCAGTACCGAAATCAATATTCCTTTTAGGTGGCATGCCCGACAGTTCAGCTGCAAACACATCTAGAAACTCTCTAACTATTGGAACTGACTCAACAGTAGGAGTATCAGCATGAACATCTCTCGCGAAGGCCAAATACGCAAAACACCCCTTCTCAATCATTTGCTGATCCTTCAGAAAAGACACCACTCTACTAGGAACATAATCCAGGGAGCCTCTCCACTCCAACCTCGGCAACCCCAGCATAGCCAACGTTACGATCTTAACTTGATAATCAAGAATAGTGTGATATGGATACAACCAATTCATGCCCAAAATCATATCAAAATCTACCATACTAAGCAATAAGAGATCAACTCTAGTCTCATAACCCCCAATGGTCGCCACACAAGACCGATATACATGGTCCACTACAATAGAATCACCCACTGTGTAGATATATCAACAGGCATATCTAAAGAATCAAGAGATGTATCCAAATAACGAGCAAAGTATGATGACACAAATGAATAAGTGGAACCACGGTAAAATCACATTGAAGCGTCTATGTGGCACACGGAAATAATACATCTGATCACAGCATCGGAAGCAACTGCCTTTGTCCTAGCAGAAAATGAATAGCAACGAGCCTGTCTACCACCTGACTGACCTCCCCCTCTAAGGGGACCTTGTTCCGAATGACCTCCACCCCGAGCTGGCTGAGCGGGTGGTGTAGCAATTGGTGTATTAGTCATAGTTTGTCCTCCCCACACTCGTAGCAACCTCAAACTGGGAATGACTATGGGCCTGAATCAAACACCATGAACTATATTAACCACTATAAAAGTCGGATAATGACGAACCCTAAACTGATTGAGTGCGATAAGAGCTCTAAGCTGAGAGTGCACTGAACAAAGACTAAACTGAAGCTCCTCGATTGAGAGGTGGCGAATGATAAACTAGTCCTCTAGACTAGCCTCTCACAAATCGACCTCGGCCTCCAGATGAGGCACCATTAAATCCTCCAAAATGATGAGGGCCCCTTGTCAGAGGCCGTCTCCATACTTTGTCCTCTGATGCACTCGATCCTCCTAGCGATCTCCACAACCCGAGTAAAAGAAATATCATCCTCAGTATCTCTTGCCATCTGCAGCCTGATAACATATGTAAGAATATCTATAAATCTCTTCACCCCCTCCCTCTCAATAGGGATTAGAATAGCCCCATGACGCGATAAATCCACAAATCTGGTCTCGTACTGGGTAACGGTCATGCTACCCTACTGGAGGTGCTCAAACTGACTGCAGAAGTCCTCACTCTGAGTGAAGGGGATGAACTTCTCCAAGAATAGTTGTAAGAACTGTGCCCAAGTGAGAGGAGGTGAACCTTCTACCCTACCCCAAACATACTCCTACCACCACCTCTTGGTAGAGCCATTCATCTCGAACACTGCAAAGTCAACTCTGTTGGACTCCACTATACCCATGATGTGCAATACCTCATGGCAACGGTCTAAGAAACTCCGGGGGTCCTCAGAAGGCGTACTACCAAAGCGAATGGGAAATAACTTAGTGAACATGTCCAATCTTTTCATCCCCTAAGTTGACATCGTGGCTCTCTCCAGGCTGCATAGCAACAACAGGCTGAACTGCCGCAACTGCTAGAGCTGCTGGGGTCTGATACCCATGAGCCATCTACTCTAGAGTGTGAGTAGCAGGAATCTGAGCTCCTCCCCCGGCTTGAGAAACGGCTGGTGCAATAGGAAGTATATCTGCCTGGGCCATACTCTTCATTAGGCCAACCAAGTGGACTAGAGCGTTCTAAAGTACTGGTAGCAATGAATCCTCTGGGACCTAAGCTATTCCTACTGGATCAATTGGAACAGTGATCTCCTTCTCCTGCTCAATCTGAGGCTCAACATCAGGTGCCACTGCACTTGCTCTAGGTTGAGCTCTACCTCTACCTCTGGCCCAACCTTGGCCCCGGCCTCTACCCCTAGTAGTGGCTGCAGTCTGGGGCTCTGGCCCCTGATCAGTTGAACATGTCATCACCATCTGTAAAAGAATAGAAGTGTAAAGGTTCAAACATTGGAATTAACAAATCCGCACGAGAAGAATGCAAGAAAGTGAAGTTTCCTAATAGTTCGCTAGCCTCTCGAAGATAAGTACAGACATCTCCGTACTGATCCGCAAGAATCTACTAAACTTGCTCATGACTCGTAAGACCTAGGCAACTTAGGGTTCTGATACCAACTTGTCACGGCCCAAACTCCCGCCGGAGTCGTGACGGCGCCCGACACTACTCGCTAGGAAAACCAACAGTTTCACAATGGAAATAAACTCATTTAATAAAAGTTTTAATAATCTCAACAATGGCTCATAAATATCTGAAAATAACAACAATATCGCAGCTACAACCATCCCAATGATTTGGTGTCAATGAGTACATGAGCACTACCGAATCTTAGAATACAGAGTTAATACTTAATATAAATTGTCTGAATGATAGAACAGTGATAAGTAAATAACTAAAAGAGAACTTCAAGGTCTGCGAATGATATAGCAGCTACCTCGCAGTCTCTACAAGCTGAATCGATGCAAACCTCTAGCAATCACCTGAAAGTACCTGGATCTGATACCAACTGTCACGATCCGAAATTTCCCACCGACGGGACCGTGATGGCGCCTAACATTTCACTTGCTAGGCAAGCCAACGTTAGAAAATCGTTAAACCAATTCCTTATTTCCATTCAGTAAATAACAATAATTAACTAAGATGAGATATAATAAGTGCGGAATATCATAAAACTGTATTAATTACTACCACCCGGATCTGGAGTCACAATTCACGAGCATTCTATAATTTACTACAAGTAATAGTCTGAAAGAAATACAATTGTCTGAATGAAAGAAAACAGTAGGACATAAAAGATAGACGGGGACTTCAAGGTCTGTGAACGCCGACAGATCTACCTTGAGTCTCCGGACAGCGAACCAGTAGCAAATCTCGATCAACCTGAGCCGATATCAAAATCTGCACAAAAAGTGCAGAGTGCAGCATCAGTACAACCGACCCCATATACTGGTAAGTGTCGAGCCTAACCTCGGCGAAGTAGTGACGAGGCTAGGACAAGACTCCCACATATAACCTGAACAGTATAATCATGCTAGTGGCAACAACAGTAAATAAAATAATAACGCAGAAATAATGGGAAGGGGACATACAATGGGGGAATACAACATAAAGAGTGAGAATAATGAAAATATATAATTAAACAGAAAATCCGTAAATGAATTGAGCAATTAAAACAGCAAAGGAAAACTGCACGGCATCACCCTTCGTGCTTTTACTCTCAATTTCACTAAATAAATAAATAGAATGGCACGGCATCACCCTTCGTGCTTTTACTCTCAACCTCACCCAAATAAATAAATAAATAGAACGGCACGGCATCACCCTTCATGCTTTTAAACCTCTCATAATATACACGGCATCACCCTTCGTGCTTTACACTCTTCCTCACAATATAAATAATGCATGCACGGCATCACCCTTCGTGCTTTACACTCCTCCTCACAAATCACAGAATCAATAACAACGGTTAGATAAGAGTATCACAAAGAAACCAGTATTTTTTTTTCATCATCAATAGCACAATGTAATCTCAATCTCAAACCAATATTCGAAAGTTACCAAATCTTAGTAAAACCAAATATGAGTCAACCAACATTTCAAATAACCTGCTAAGCATGGATAGTAGAATTTAAGGCTATAAAATAGACAAGAATAGAATTTCACTCGCATGCTATGACTCGACAATGACACATAGATGCTCGTCACCTCACCTATACATCGCATTTAATAACCAATCATGTAGCAAATGAACACATAATACCTATTCCCTCAAGCCAAAGTTAGATACGACACTTACCTCGCTTCGAAGGCCACTTAATTCTCAATCACAGCTTTTTCTTTGGAATTCACCTCCAAACCACTCGTATCTATTTAAAAATGACTCAATAATATCAAATATTGCTAAATGAATCAATTATATTTCATAAATTAAATTTTCCAAATTTTACTCCAAAAAGTCAAAAAAATTGACCCCGGGCCCGCTTGATCAAAACCCGAGGTTCAGACCAAAATCCTTTTACCCATTCACCCCTGAGCCCGAATATGTAATTAGTTTTGGAATCCGACCTCAAATTGGGGTCTAAATCCTCAAATTTCCGAAATTCCTAGTTTCTACCCTAACCCCTAATTCTACCATGAAAACTCTAGATTTTAGGTTGATAATTCATAAAATGTAATGGGTAATTGAAAGAAAATAGTTTAGAATCACTTACCAACACTGTGGGGAAGAAAATGACTCTTGCAAATCGCCTCAACCCGTTTAGTTCTTGAAAAATATTGAAGAAATGGCTTAAACCCGTGTTTGGATTCTGTTTTAAGTCACTGGACAGGTCTTCATCGCGTTCGTGAGAGGCCTGTCACGATCGCGATGCACAGTGGCCTAAGGCCTTCTGGTTCGCAAGTCTATCTACGCGTTCGCGTAAGACAGCTCCCCCCTCCCCCACAAGACTTTGCGTTCGCGACCCAGTGGACGCGTTCGCGTAGAAGAACATGACTCCCCTCCCCCAGGTCCCTTAGACTATCGCGTTCGCGTGAGACAGATCGCGTTCGCGAAGGGTACCACCCCAACGCGTCGCATTCGTGACCAGTGCATCGCATTCGCAAAGAAGAAAATTCCCCTACCCCCATTTTACCTTTCGCGTTCGCGACACTACCTACGCGAACGCGAAGAAGGGCACACCAGAATAGCTACTGCAGCTAAAATCTCAGATTTTCTAACTCCAAAACATTCCATGGCCTATCCGAAACTCACCCGAGCCCTCGGGGCTCCAAACCAAATATACACACAAGTCTAAAAACATCATACGAACCTGCTCGCATGATCAAATCGCCAAAATAACACCTAGAACTCTAAATTTAGCACCAAATCAAATGAAATTCTCAAGAACACTTTAAAATTTCTATTTTTTCAACTGGACGTCCGAATCACGTCAAATCAACTCCGTTTCTCACCAAATTTCACAGATATGTCTTAAATATCATAATGAACCTGTACCGGGCTCTGAAACCAAAATACGGACCTGATGCTAACAATGCCAAATATCAATCAATTCTTAAAAACAAATAATTTTCAAACTTTTAATTTTCGTCAAAAATTCATAATTCGAGCTAGGCACCTCCAAATTCGATTCCGGGCATACGCCCAGGTTCCATAATTCGATACTGACCTACGGGGACCGTCAAAGGACGGATCCGGGCCCGTTTACCAAAAATATTGACCGAAGTCAATTAAAATTAACTTTTAAGGCAAAAATTCTTATTTTCATTAGTTTCCAACATAAAAGTTTTCCGGAAACCTGCCCGGACTGCGCACGCAAATCGATGAGGGTAAAAATGAGATTTTTAAGGCTTAAGAGCACAGATTCGAGTTCTAAAACATAAGATGATCTTTTGGGTCATCACATTCTCCACCTCTAAAACAATCGTTCGTCCTCGAAAGGACTTAGAAAAATACATGGGCTGGTGAAAAGGTGGGGATATCTACTTCGCATATCGAACTCGGACTCCCAAGTAGCTGCCTCAATTGGCTGACCGCTCCACTGCACTCGAATTGAAGGGTAACTCTTTGATCTCAACTGGCAAACTTGTCGGGCTAGAATTGCCACCGGCTCCTCCTCGTAAGTCAAATTCTTGTCCAATTGGACATAGTTGAAATCTAATACATGGGATGGATCACCGTGATACTTTCGAAGCATAGACACATGGAATACCATATGAACTGAGGATAACCCTGGAGGCAACGCAAGTCTATAAGCTACCTCCCCCACTCTCTCGAGGAACTCAAATGGCCCGATATACCTAGGGCTCAACTTGCCCTTCTTCCCAAATCTCATAACACCCTTCATGGGCGATACCCGAAGCAATATTCTTTCTCCAACCATGAATGCAATATCACAAACTTTATGGTCGGCATAACTCTTTTGCCTGGACTGAGTTGTACAAAGTCGATCTTGTATAATCTTGACCTTGTCCAAGGCCTCCTAAACTAAATCTGTACCCAATAACCAAGCCTCCCCCGGCTCAAACCACCCAATTGGCGACCTACACCGTCTACCATATAATGCCTCATAGGGAGCCATATGAATGCTCGATTGATAGTTGTTATTGTAGGCAACTCCGCTAACGGCAAAAGCTGATCCCAAGAACCTCCAAAGTCAATAACACAGGCGCGGAGCATATCCTCCAAGATCTGAATAGTATGCTCGGACTGCCCGTCCGTCTGAGGATGAAATGATGTGCTCAACTCGACCCGCGTACCCAACTAACACTGTACTGCCCTCCAAAAGTGCGAGGTAAACTGCGTACCTCGATCAAAAATGATAGACACGGGCACACCGTGAAGACGGACGATCTCACGAATATAAATCTCTACCAACCGCTCAGAGGAATAGGTAACTACCACATGAATGAAATGCGCTGACTTAGTCAGCCTGTCCACAATGACCCAAACTGCATCAAACTTCCTCTGAGTTCGTGTGAGTCCAACAACAAAGTCCATAGTGATACGTTCCCACTTCCACTCAGGAATATCTAACCTCTGAAGTAAACCACCAGGTCTCTGATGCTCACACTTCACCTGCTGGCAATTTAGGCACCGCGCTACATAGGCAACTATGTCCTTTTTCATTCGCCTCAACCAATAATGCTGTCTCAAGTCCTGATACATCTTGGCGGGCCCGTATGAATAGAATACCGGGAACTATGGGACTCCTCAAGGATCAACTCATGAAGTCCATCCATATTAGGCACACAAATACGACCCTGCATCCTCAAAACTTTGTCATCTCCAACAGTAACCTGCATGGCACCCCCGTGCTGCACTGTGTCTCTAAGGACAAGTAAATGAGGATCGTCATCCTGCCGATCTCTGATGTGCTCAAATAAAAAGATCGAGCAATTGTACAAGCTAGAACACGGCTGGGCTCAGAAACATCTAACCTCACGAACTGGTTGGCCAAGGCCTGGACATCCAATGCAAGCAGTCTCTCCCCAACTAGAATATATGCAAGGCTACCCATACTGACTGACTTCCTACTCAAAGCGCCGGCTACCACGTTGGCCTTCCCGGGATGATACAATATGGTGATATCATAATCTTTCAATAGCTCCAGCCACCTCATCTTCCTCAAATTGAGTTCCTTCTGCTTGAACAAATACTGCAAGCTCCGATGATCAGTGAATACCTCACATGGCACACCGTAAAGATAGTGCCTCCAAATCTTCAGCGCGTGAACAATGGCTGCCAGTTCTAGATCATGAACAGGGTAATTCTTCTCGTGAACCTTTAGCTACCACGAAGCATATGCAATAACCTTGCCACCCTGTATCAATACCGCACCCATACCAATACGAGATGCATCACAATATACTGTATAAGATCCTGAACCTGTGGGTAACACCAATACCGGTGCCGTAGTCAAAGCTGTCTTGAGCTTCTGAAAGCTCGCTTCACATTTGTCTGACCACCTGAACGGGGCACCCTTCTGGGTCAATCTGGTCAATGGGGCTGCTACGGATGAAAACCCCTCCACAAATCGACGGTAATAGCCTACCAAACCCAGGAAACTACGGATCTCTATAGCTGATGCGGGTCTAGGCCAGTCCTGAACTGCCTCAATCTTCTTAGGATCCACCTGAATACCCTCTACTGATACAACGTGACCTAAGAAAGCAACTGAACTCAAACAAAACTCGCATTTTGAGAACTTAGCATATAACTGGCTGTCTTTCAGAGTCTGAAGAACGATCCGAAGGTACTGCTCATGCTCCTCTCGATTGTGGGAATAGATCAAGATATCATCAATAAACATAACCACAAAGGAATCCAGGTAGGGTTTGAACACTCGGTTCATCAAATCCATGAATGCTGCTGGGGCATTTGTCAACCCAAATAACATCACTAGAAACTCATAATGCCCATACCGAGTCGAAAAGCTGTCTTAGGAACATCGGATGCCCTAATCTTCAACTGATGGTAGCCAGATCTCAAATCAATCTTTGAAAACACCTTGGCACCCTGAAGCTGATCAAATAAATCATCAATCCTCGGCAATGGATATTTATTCTTGATGGTGGCTTTGTTCAACTACCGATAATCTATACACATCCTCATCGATCCATCTTTCTTCTTCACAAACAACACAGGTGCACCCAGGGTGAGACACTAGGTCTAATGAAGCCCTTATCAAGCAAATCTTGCAACTGCTCCTTCAATTCTTTCAACTCTGGCGGGGCCATGCGATATGGCGGAATGGAAATAGGCTGAGTGCCCGGAGCCAAATCAATGCAGAAATCAATATCCCTGTCGGGTGGCATCCCCGGCAGGTCTGCAGGAAACACCTCTGGAAACTCACAAACAACCAGTACCGAATCTATGGAAGGAACCTCCGCACTAGACTCTCGGACATAAGCCAAATAAGCTAGACACCCCTTCTCGACCATATGCCGAGCCTTCACATAAGAGATAACCCTGCTGGCAGAATGGCCAAGATTTCTTCCCCACTCTAATCGAGGCAACCCCTACAAGGCTAAGGTCACTGTCTTGGCGTGACAATCTAATATAGCATGATAAGGTGACAGCCAATCCATACCCAGTATGACATCAAAATCAACCATGTCGAGAAGTAGGAGATCTACACGAGTCTCAAGACTCCCAATGGTGACCACACACGAACGATAAACATGATCTACAACAATAGCATCTCCCACTGGTGTGGACACATACACAGGAGCACTCAAAGAATCACGGGGCACAACCAAATGGGAAGTAAAATATGATGACACATAGGAGTAAGTAGATCCCGGATCAAATAGAACTAAAGCATCTCTACTGCAAATTAAAACAGTACTTGTGATAACAGCGTCAGATGACTCAGCCTCAGGCCTGGCTGGGAAAGCATAACACCGGGGTTGGGCCCTACCACCCTGAACTACGTCCCTGGGACGGCCTCTAACTAGCTGGGCTCTACCTCTAACGGCCTGACCTCCACCTCTAACAGTATGGCCTCTACCTCTGGCTGCCTGACCCTTGCCTCTGGCTGGCTGAGCAAGTGGTGCAGCAACTGGTGTCGGAACCATGGCACGAGAACTCTGATGCTGTGAGTTGCCCGTTGCCCGAGGGCAAAATCTATCAATGTACCTCAGATCACCACAAGTATAACATAACTTCGGCTGCTGTGACTGTTGACCCTGTCGACCTGAATAACTACCCTGATAACTCTGGAGTGGAGGTGCACTAATAGGAGCTGGTGGTGCACTGTAGGCTAGCTGGTCGGAATAATGCATCTGAGGCCCACGACCACCTGAGGCACCGTGGGATGCCTGGAGCTCTGAATGAAACAGCCTGGGAGGATGGCCTCTACCAAAAGTACTCATGCCTCTAGATGAGGCACCGCTGAACTCACCGGAATGACAAGGTCTCTTGTTAGATCCCTGACCTCCCTGAGTAAGAACCAGTTCGACTCGTCTGGCGACATTAGCAGCCGCCTGAAAAGAAATCTCACTCCCAGTCTCCTTAGCCATCTGCAATCTGATAGGCTGAGCAAGTTCATCAATAAACCTCATCACCCTCTCTCTCTCTCTCTCTCGATGGGAAGCAGAAGAATAGCATGACGGGCCAAATCTAAAAAACGGGTCTCATACTGAGTAACAGTCATACTGCCCTGCTGGAGACACTCAAACTGACGGCGACGCTCCTCTCTCAATGTGATAGGCAGAAATTTCTCTATGAAGAGCTGAGAGAACTGGTCTAAAGTAAGAGCAAGCGACCCATCTAGTCTGGTCAACAAGTAATCTCTCCACCATTTCTTGGCGGAACCAGTCATCTAAAATGCAGCAGAATTGACCTTATTGGTCTCCACTATACCCATGTTCCGTAAAACCTCGTGACATCTATCAAGATACTCCTGGGGGATCCTCTGAAGGAGTACTTGTGAAGTGAACAGGAAAGAGCTTGATAAACCTCTCCAATCTTCATAAAGCCTCAGAAGACATAGCTGGCCCATCTTCGACCTGTGCCGCAATAACCAGCTGAACTAATCCGACTGGCTGAGCTACTGGAGCCTGACACTGGGGAGCTATCTGCTCCGGAGCAGGAGTGGTAGGAGTCTGGGCTCCTCATCCAGCCTGAGATACTATTGGTGCCATGGAAAATGCGCCATTCTAGGCCACACTCTCCAAAGGCCCACCAAATGGACCAAAGCATCCGGAAGTACTGGAGTAGCAATGAACCCCTCAGGAACTTGAGCTGGTCCGGCAGGAATAGTCTGGGCTGGAACCTCCTCGTCAAGCTTTATCTGAGGCTCCACTGCTGGGGCTGCTGCTCGGGCCTTAGGCTGAGCCCTGCCCCTGCCTCGGCCTCTGGCACGGCCTCAGCCTCGACCTCTATCCCGCGTAGGAGCTGCCACTGGAGGCTTTGGCTGCTGCTCAGCTGAGGAAGCAGTACGTGTTCTCGCCATCTGCGAGAGAATAAGAGTAAAAGAGTTCCATCAGTATTGAGAAAGCAAAATCGCACGACATAGAAGAAAAGAAGTGAAACTTGTTCCCAAACTTCATAGCCTCTGGAAGATAAGCACATACGTCTCTATGCCGATCCTCCAGACTCTACTAAGCTTGCTCGTGAATCGTGAGACCTAAGAAACCTAGGGCTCTGATACCAACTGTCATGACCCAAAATTTCCCACCAACGGGACCGTGATGGCGCCTAACATTTCACTTGCTAGGCAAGCCAATGTTAGAAAATCGTTAAACCAATTCCTTATTTCCATTCAATAAATAACAATAATTAACTAAGATGAGATATAATAAGTGCGGAATATCATAAAACTGTATTAATTACTACCACCCGAATCTGGAGTCACAATTCACGAGCATTCTAGAATTTACTACAAGTAATAGTCTGAAAGAAATACAACTGTCTGAATGAAAGAAAACAGTAGGACATAAAAGATAGATGGGGACTTCAAGGTCTATGAACGCCGACAGATCTACCTTGAGTCTCCGGACAGCGGACCAGTAGCAAATCTCGATCAACCTGAGCCGGTATCAAAATCTGCACAAAAAGTGCAGAGTGCAGCATCAGTACAACCGACCCCATGTACTGGTAAGTGTCGAGCCTAACCTTAGTGAAGTAGTGACGAGGCTAGGATAAGACTCCCACATATAACCTGAACAGTATAATCATGCTAGTGGCAACAACAGTAAGTAAAACAATAACGCAGAAATAATGGGAAGGGGACATACAGTGGGGGAATACAACATAAAGAGTGAGAATAATGAAAATATATAATTAAACAGAAAATCCGTAAATGAATTGAGCAATTAAAACAGCAAAGGAAAACTGCACGGCATCAACCTTCGTGCTTTTACTCTCAATTTCACCAAATAAATAAATAGAACGGCACGGCATCACCCTTCGTGCTTTTACTCTCAACCTCACCCAAATAAATAAATAGAACGGCACAGCATTACCTTTCGTGCTTTTAAACCTCTCATAATATACACGGCATCACCCTTCGTGCTTTACACTCTTCCTCACAATATAAATAATGCATGCACGGCATCACCCTTCGTGCTTTACACTCCTCCTCACAAATCACAGAATCAATAACAATGGTTAGATAAGAGTATCACAAAGAAACCAGTATTTCTTTTTCATAATCAATAGCACAATGTAATCTCAATCTCGAACCAATATTCGAAAGTTACCAAATCTCAGTGAAACCAAATATGAGTCACCCAACATTTTAAATAACCCGTTAAGCATGGACAGTAGAATTTACGGCTACAAAATAGAATATAATAGAATTTCACTCGCATGCTATGACTCGACAATGACGCATAGATGCTCATCACCTCACCTATACATCACATTTAACAACCAATCACATAGCAAATGAACACATAATGCATATTCCCTCAAGCCAAAATTAGACACGACACTTACCTCGCTCCGAAGGCCACTTAATTCCCAATCACAACTTTTTCTTTGGAATTCACCTCCAAACCACTTGTATCTATTCAAAAATGACTCAATAATATCAAATATTGCTAAAGGAATCAATTATATTTCATAAATTAAATTTTCCAAATTTTACTCTAAAAAGTTGAAAAAATCAACCCCGGGCCCGCTTGGTCAAAACCCGAGGTTCGGACCAAAATCCTTTTACCCATTCACCCCTGAGCCCGAATATGTAATTAGTTTTTGAATCTGACCTCAAATTGGGGTCTAAATCCTCAAATTTCCGAAATTTCTAGTTTCTACCCTAACCCCTAATTCTACCATGAAAACTCTAGATTTTAGGTTGATAATTCATAAAATGTAATGGGTAATTGAAAGAAAATGGTTTAGAATTACTTACCAACACTTTGGGGAAGAAAATGGCTCTTGAAAATTGCCTCTACCCGTTTGGTTCTTGAAAAATGTTGAAGAAATGGCTTAAACCCATGTTTGGAGTCGGTTTTAAGTCACTAGACAGGCCTTCATCGCGTTCGCGAGAGGCCTGTCACGATCGCGATGCACAGCGGCCTAAGGCCTATGCATTCGCGAGTCTATCTATGCGTTCCCCTAAGGCAGACCCCCCCCCCCAAGCCTTTGCGTTCGCGACCCAGTGGACGCGTTCGCGTAGAAGAACATGACTCCCCTCCCCTAGGTCCCTTAGACTATCGCGTTCGCGTGAGACAGATTGCGTTCGCGAAGGGTACCACCCCCAACGCTTCGCGTTCGCGACCAGTCCATCGTGTTTGCGAAGAAGAAAATTCCCCTGCCCCCATTTTACCTTTCGCGTTTGCGACACTACCTACGCGAACGTGAAGAAGGGCACACCAGAACAGCTGTTGCAGCTAAAATCTCAGATTTTCTAAGTCCAAAACATCCCGTGGCTATCCGAAACTCACCCGAGCCCTCGGGCCTCCAAACCAAACATACACACAAGTCTAAAAATATTATACGGACCTGCTCGCACGATCAAATAGCCAAAATAACACCTAGAACTCTAAATTTAGCACCAAATCAAATGAAATTCTCAAGAACACTTTAAAATTTCTATTTTCTCTACTGGACGTCTGAATCACGTCAAATTAACTTTGTTTCTCACCAAATTTCACAGACATGTCTTAAATATCATAATGAACCTATACCGCACTCCAGAACCAAAATACGAACCCGATACTAACAATGCCAAATATCAATCAATTCTTAAAAATAAATAATTTCCAAACTTTTAATTTTCATCAAAAATTCATAACTCGAGCTAGGGACCTCCAAATGTGATTCCGGGCATACACCCAGGTCCCATAATTCGATACGGACCTACCAGGACCGTCAAAGCACGGATCCGAGCCCGTTTACCAAAAATATTGACTGAAATCAACTAAAATTAACTTTTAAGGCAAAAATTCTTATTTTCATTAGTTTCCAACATAAAAGTTTTCCGGAAACCTGGCTGGACTGCACACGCAAATCGAGGAGGTTAAAAATGAGATTTTTAAGGCTTAAGAGTGCAGATTCGAGTTCTAAAATATAAGATGACCTTTTGGGTCATTACACATCAAATCTTGAACAGCAAACATAGAGCTCTATACAAATGTCTGAAAATATAACAAACAACAACTCTTGTTCCCTCCCAATATATAAGCATTTCAATATTTTCCATAAAATATAATGACCCAATCGGTCGTTTTGCTTTCTAGAATCTCGTTTCCCTATTTAATACTTTCCATATGTGTGTTTTCTATTTTATAACTTAGCGGGCATGGTTGGTTTGGTTCTGGAAGGGTTCGGGTTTAATTCGGAACAATTAGTTCCATGGTAGTAGCCTAAGGCGGCCAAGTTTGACTTAAGTCAACTTTTTGAGTAAATAACCTCGGAATCGAGATTTGAAGGTTCCAATAGGTTCGTATGGTGATTTCGAACTTGGACGTATGTTCGGATCGAGTTTCGGATAGTCCAGGAGCGATTTAGTATTTATTGTCGGAAATTGGTATTTGAAGGTTTTAGAAACTTCTAATTTTAACTTGGAGTGGACTTTGGTGTTATCAGATGATGTTTGGTATTCCGAGCCCAGGGACAGTTTTGTGTTGTCATACTAGACTTGTGTGTGAAATTGATTGCATTCCGAGTCGTCTAAGTATGATTCGTCTCGTTCGGAGTTAGTTGAAGAAGTTGGGAGTTTGGGAAGTTGATTAGCTTGGTTTGGGGTGCGATTCTTGATTGTGATGTTATTCCATTCCAATGTACGTATGAGGTGACGAGTGTCCATGCGTATGCAAGATTGTTGATGTATCCAGGCAGACTTAGACTTATACCATGCTTTAACTATACTAGTACTTGAGCTAATCTCGTCTGTTTAAATGCTTCAATTTGCAACAGCTTGAGAATAGACTTGCGTAGTCTACCGAGCCTTGCTACTTTAAGAACTTGGTGGGACACTTGATTATCTGTAGAGTTATACCTTCTCTTACGAATGTATCCTCGTGTTGTACCTATTTGTTTGGAAGTTTCGTAACTACTTAACTCATACGTATCTTCGCGAGTTGTGCTAGTGACTCGTCGAAAGTTTCCCTACTCTTATTGGTTCAGGTTGTTCGCCTCGGCAGGATTATGTAATACCATTCTTATGGGATCGGGCCATTTGCCTCTGCAGGATTATGTAACACCACTCTTATGGAATCGGGTTGTTCGCTTCAACAATATTCTTACGGGATCGGACTATTCGGCTTAGAAACACTCTCATGAAATATCTCACTACAATTCTTATGGGATTGGGCCGTTCTCCTCCGCAAGGTTATATGAAATATATCGACATGTAGTTCGGACATACCTGAGTATCTTGACGGGTTTGTACCTGCTTCTTTTATTAAAAAACATGTTGTGTATGTTATCTGCATTGTTGCTACTTGCCATGTCTCTTACATGTCAACTTTCTTATGTACATTGATTATTGAACCACTAGTAAGTGTCGCTATCGATCCCTTGCCACTACTTCTTCGAGGTTAGACTAGATACTTACTGGGTACGTATTGATCTACGTACTCATGCTATACTTCCGCACTAATTGTGCAGGTATTGAGACAGATCCATATGGTAGTCGCACAAGCGCGTAGGAGCACTTGCTGAGGAAACTTATTGGTGAGTTGTCTTCTATGCTTTGGTCCATGGCACACGGAGTCTCCTTCATCTTTACTTATTGTATACTATCTACATTCTATTTCAGATAGTTTTTGTAGTAGTATTGTATATTCTATTAGATGCTCGTGCACTTGTGACGCCGGGGTTTGAAAATTTTAGACAGTTGTTCATGGTTGTATCGATGTTATGACATTCAGTTTTATATTTTGTTCATGCTTCGTATATTGGAGAAGATATTGGTATTTTATAATGATTTCTAGACCGAATTCCGCTTATTTATTTTATCACTTGTTTTTAAAAAGTGTTATGAACTATCAGACGTTGTGTTAATTTATTATCCGCTGGCCTACGATAACGGTTGGCGCCATCGCGGCCTATGGTGGGAATTGAATTATGACAGTTTGGTATCAGAGCATTATATTTACATAGGTCTCACGAATCATGAGCAGGCCTAGTAGAGTCTTGCGGATCGGTACGTAGACGTCTGTATTATATTCGAGAGACTATAGGGCATTAGGAAACTTCTCTTTTTTCATTTTCTTATCGTGTTGTTGATGTTGCTTTAAGTCTAAATTTTTCTCTTATTCTCTCACAGATGGTGAGAACGCATGCTATAGAACCAGCTCGTGACGGAGAGGTTGTGCCTTCGGTCGGTAGAGGCCGAAGAAGGGCCAATGCTCCTGCTAGGGGACGAGGGCGTCCAAGAGTAATTCTAGAGGCACCACTAGTGGATCTGGTAGAAGATCATATTATTGAGGGGCAGGGCGAGATACCTACAACTGAGTAGGCCCCGACAGATTTCACGATTGCATCGGGCTTTCAGGAGGTCATGGGTTGTATACTAAGATTTCTGGACGCTATGACCTAGGTCGGACTAGTTCCAGTGGACTCGGCCACATCTCAGGAGAGAAGGGGATTTCAGACCCCTATCACTCATACATCGGCGCAAACTGCTATTTTTTAGGACCCAGGGGTACTACTTGTGGGCGGTATTCAGCCGGTTGTAACGACTAGAGCATAGACTAGGTCATCCATAACTATCAATGATCAGAAAAGGCTAGACAGAATTTTGACCCTTCATCCTCCCTATTTTTACGGTGAGCCGTCAGAGGACCTGCAAGATTTTATTGACCGTTGCAGGACATGCTGCATAATTTGGGACTAATGGAGTCCAATAGGGTGGACTTCACCATTTTTCAGCTGAGAGGGAAAGCCCGTATATAGTAGAAGTCTTATCTTCTAGGTAGACAGGCAAGTTCACCTCCATTGACTTGGGATCAATTTACGCACTTCTTCCTGGAGAAGTATATTCCATCCACTATGAGGGATAAGTCACTGAGTCAGTTTGAGCGGCTCTAGCAGGGCTAGATATTTTTGACCAACTACGAGACGAGATCATTGAGTTGTCTCGTCATGCAGCTATATTAGTTCCCACGGAGGCAAAGAGGGTGCAGAGATTTATTTCGGGCTTGCACTATGGGAGTCAGGTTACTATGTCTCAAGAGGCAGAGTTGGGGACTTCCTTCCACCGGGCTGTAGAGAAAACTCGAAAGATCGAGCGTAACGCAACCAGAGTAGAAATTTCACATTGAGGGAAAAGCGACCTCGGTATTCTAGAGGTTTCACCGGCGTCCGTATGGGGTCATAGGTCAAGTTTGGGAGGGGCCATCTTAGCAGGCATATGTATTCAGCACGACATCCTATTCAGGGTGCTCCAATGCAACCATACTTCAGCGCCATTCCAGAGAGTACCTACTGTCCACCGGCTATTCAGTGTTCCTCCAATGGACATTCAGGCCATCAGGGCCAGATTCAGAGTCAGCAGTCTCCCACCGCTAAGGGTTGTTTTGGGTATGGGGAGCTTGGTCACATAAAGAGGTTTTGTCCTAGATTTTAGGGCAAACAAGTGCAGCAGGGGATTGAGCCCCTGATTATAGCACCAGTTGCCACACCGCCTATCCGGCTAGCCAGAGGCAGAAGGCATGTGGGTAGAGGTAGCCCTAGAGGTGACGATCAGTCACGTAGTGCTCCAGCAAGATTTTATGCCTTCCCAGCTGGGCCAGAGGCGGTAGCCTCTGATGCGATGATCACAAGTATTATTCTCGTTTGTCTTAGAGATGCAACAGTACTATTTGATCCACGGTCTACCTATTCCTATGTATCTTCTTATTTTGATCATTATCTAGATGTATCTCGTGAGTCTTTGTGTATTCTTTTTTTCTGTCCACGCCGATGAGTGATTATGTTGTTATGAATGGGGTTTACTAGTCCTGTGTGGTTACTTTTTATAGGTATGAGACCAGAGCAGATCTTCTATTACCTGATATGATTGATTTTAAGGATATCCTTGGCATGGATTGGTTATCTTCACATCACGATATTCTTGATTGCCATGCCAAGACTGTTAAATAGGCGATGCCAGATTTACCTAGGCTAGAGTGGAGAGGTTCATATAGTAGTGCGTCCAGTTGGGTTATTTATTTCTTGATGGCTCAACATATGGTTGAGAAGGGTTGTTTGTCCTATCTGGCCTTTGTTCGAGATACTGCTATAGAGACTCCCATGGCAGATTCAGTGCCTATGATAAGGGGGTTTTTCGATGTATTTCCTGCTGACTTACTAGGCATGCCACCAGAGTGCGATATTGACTTCGGCATTGATTTGGTGTCAGAAACCTAGCCTATCTCTATCCCTCCTTATCGTATGGCACATGCAGAGTTGAGAGAGCTAAAGGAACAGCTTCAGGAGTAGCTCGAGAAGGGGTTTATCAGGCCGAATATCTCACCTTTGGGGCGCACTGGTGTTATTTGTGAAGAAGAAAGATGGGAGTACGCAGATGTGCATTGACTACCGGTAGCTAAATAAGGTCACCATTAAGAATAAGTACTTTTGCCATGCATCGATGATTTATTTGATCCGCTTCATGGTGCTAAGGTGTTTTTGAAGATCAACATAAGATCTAGGTATCATCAGTTGAGGATTCATGCTTCGGATGTTCTGAAGACGGCTTTTGATGTCTTTCAGCTTGACTAATGCCCTGACGACATTTATAGATTTGATGAATCGGGTGTTCATGCCACATCTTGACTATTTTGTGATCGTCTTCATCGATAACTTATTGATCTATTCGCGTTGCATGGAGGAGCACGAGCAACATTTGAGAGCAGTGCTTCAAACTTTGAAGGAATAGAAGTTATACGCTAAGTTCTCTAAGTGCGAGTTCTGGTTAGATTTTGTGGCTTTCTTGGGGAATGTTGTATCAGATGAGGGTATTAAGGTGGATCCTAGGAAGATCGAGGTGGGTCAGAGTTGGCTCTGTCCTACCACAACAACTGAGATCAGGAGTTTCTTGGGGCTAGCAGGTTATTATCGTCAGTTTATGGATGGTTTCTCGTCTATTGCAGCTCATTTGGCTCGATTAACCCAGAAGGGTGTTCAGTTCAGGTGGTTCACTGATTGCGAGGCAAGGTTTCAAAAGCTCAAGACCATATTGACTACAGCACTGGTATTGGTGTTGCCTTCAGGTTTGGGGATGTACATTGTTTTATGTGATGTTTCACACGTTGGTTTGGGTTGTGTGTTAATGCAGGAGGGGCGGGTGATTTCTTATGCTTCTCGTCAGTTGAAGCTCCATGAGAAGAATTACCTTGTGCATGATTTGGAGTTGGTTGTGATAGTTCATGCTCTTAGGATTTGGAGGCATTATCTGTATAGGGTGTCATGTGAGGTCTACACTGATTACCATAGTTTGCAGCATCTTTTTAAGTAGAAGAACCTTAATCTGAGGTACCGCAGGTGGCTTGAGTTACTGAAGGACTATGATATTACCATTTTCTATCATCCGGGCAAGGCGAATGTGGTCGTGGATGCCTTGAGGAGAAAGGTCGATGTATGGGTAGCTTGGCATTTATTCCAGCAGATGAGAGGCCATTGACTTTGTACATTCAGTCGATAGCTAACCGGCGTGTGAGGTTAGATATCTTAGATCTCAGTCGAGTTCTTACATGTGTTGTGGTTCAGTCTTATGTATTGGAGCGGATTACGGCTCGCCAATATAATGATCTGCACTTGCTTATTCTTAGAGAGACAGTACTACGAGGTAGTGTCAAGGAGGTGACAATTGGTGATGATGGTGTTTTGCGGTCCAGGGTCGCTTATGTGTTCCTAATGTTGATGGCTTGAGAGAGTTGATTCTGGAAGAGGCTCCTAGTTCCCATTATTCTATTCATCCTAGTGCCACAAAGATGTATCGTGACCTGAGGCAGCATTACTAGTGGCGGTAGATGAAGAAGTACATAGATGTGTATGTATCTAGGTGTTTGAATTACCAATAGGTTAATTATGAGCACCAGAAGTCGGGTGGTTATACCAGAGTGAAAATGGAAGCGCATCACTATGGATTTTGTGGTTGGTTTATCGTGGGTGTGGAGCAAATTTGATATTATTTGGGTCATTGTCGATAGACTGACCAAGTCTGCACACTTTATTTCGGTGATAACTACATATACTTCAGAGAGGTTGGCATACATTTACATTCAGGAGATCATCTAGTTGCATGACATGCCTATTTCCATTATTTCATATCGAGGTAATTAATTCACTTCGCACTTCTAGAGAGTGTTATAAGGCAAGTTGGGTATCCAGGTAGAGCTCAACATGGCCTTTCATTCGTAGACCAACGGGCAGTCAGAGCGGATTGTTCAGATTCTAGAAGATATGCTTAGGGAATATGTGATTGAATTAGAAGTGCAGTAGGATCGATTCTTGCTGTTGGCCGAGTTTGCATATAACAACAGATATCGGTCTAGCATTTAAATGGCTTCATTTTAGGTTTTGTATGGCCGATGATATCATTCCCCTATTGGTTGGTTTGAGCCCGACAAGGCTAGGTTGTATGGTACTGATTTGGTAAAGGATGCCTTAGATAAGGTGAAGTTAACTCAAGAGCAGATTCACACAGCTCAGTCCAGGAAGAAGAGTTACGCGGATCAAAAAGTGCGTGATTTGTCACATACGGAGGGTGAGAAAATACTTCTGAAGGTCTCGTCGATGTAGGGTATCATGAGATTTGGGAAGAGAGTCAAGTTAAGTCCGAGGTTCATCGGTTTGTTTGAGGTTTTGGAGTGAGTTAGTGAGGCTGCATATAGGCTTGCTTTGCCTCCTAGTCTATCGGGAGTTCATTCAGTATTCCATATGTCTATGCTCCGAAAGTACCATACTGACAAGTCTCATGTGTTGGATTATAGCACATTTCAGAAAGATGAGGACTTGAGTTACGAGGAGGAGCCAGTTGCCATTGTTGATAGACAGGTTCACAAGTTGAGGTCTAAGGAGATTTCAGCTGTGAAGGTTCAGTGGAGAGGTCAGCAGTCAAGGAGGCGACTTGGGAGACCGAGGAGGACATGCGTAGCAGATATCCACACTTATTCGGCATTTCAGGTATTATTCTAAACCCGTTCGAGGACGAATATTTATTTATGAGGTAGAGAATATAACGACCCGACCGGTTATTTTGCTTTCTAGAACCATGTTCCCCTGTTTAAGACTTTCCGTATGTGTTTTTCTAGTTTTATAACTTGTGTGCACAATTAGTTTGGTTCCATAAGGGTTCGGGTTGAATTCGAAATATTTAGTCTCGTGGTAGTGGCCTAAGGTGGCCAAGTTTGACTTAAGTAAATATTTTGAGTAAACGACTTCAGAATCGGGATTTGAAGGTTACAATAGGTTTTTATAGTAATTTCGTACTTAAGCGTACGATTGAGTCGAGTTTCGGGTGGTCCGGGAGCTATTTAGTGCTTATTGTCTGAAGTTAGAATTTTGAACGTTTTAGAAATTTCTAAGTTTGACTTTGGAGTGGACATAGTGTTATCGGATCCCGTTTGGTATTCCGAACCTGAGAATAAGTTCATGTTGTCATACTGGACTTTTATATGAAACTTGGTTCCATTCCGAGTTGTGTAAGTATAATTTGTCGCGTTCAGAGTTAGTTGAAAGAAGTTGGAAGTTTAGAAAGTTGATTAGCTTGATTTGGGGTGCGATTCTTGATTGTGATATTATTTTTTGTATTTTGAGACCTCGAGTAGGTCCGGTTATATTTATGGAATTATTGGTATGATTGGATGGAGTCCCAGGTGGCTCAGGTAAGTTTCACACCACCCAGAGCATGTTGAAGTTAGCAGATTTTGCTGATGTCTAGAGTGCATCGCGATCGCTAAGTAGGTCTCGCAATTGTTGAGTGTTGTGTGGAGGTGGGGAAGAGTTGTTCTATGCGATCGCGGAGTGGGCATCGCGATCACGTAGGGTGGTCTAGTTGTTCTTTGTGTTCGCGTAGGTAGGGTCACTAACGTGATGTATTAGCGGGGCTGGTCAAGGAGGAAGTTGTTCAATGCAACCACGCGGAAGAGGATTTTCTGGGGGCTGGCAGTGAAGCCTTAGTGTTTGTGTTTGGCCGGTCGCGTTCGTGGAGGGTCTGTTCTAGTAGCATTCGTCAGGGCTTAAGTCGCATTCGTGAAGAGGAAGCTTTGGGCAAAAGCATGGTTGTGCTTCGCGATCGCGATGCTTGGGACCGCGATCGCGAAGGGTAACATCTGGCAGAATAAAAGTTGGGAGCTCGGGATCATTTTTATCTATCTTCTCTCTTGCTAAGGCGATTTTGGAGAACCATTTTCATCAACTAATATAAGGTAAGTGATTCCAACTTGTTGTGAGATAAATGCATGGATTATATATAGAATTTATCAAGGAAATTAATAGAAATTGTGGGTTATTTTGGAATTTTGTTGGAAAACCTAGAAAAAGGGAGATTTGACCACGAAATTAAACATGAAATTAGGAAGAAATTATATATTTAAGTTCGTGGTGCTATGGGTAATTTTAATTTTCGAGAATTTTTGAGACATGGGCGCGTGGAAACGGGGTTAAACTTTGTTAATTTTTCGTATGGGTTTGAGAATTGTTTTTAATTATTAAATTATAGGGTTTTGAGTATATTTTGATTTGTTTGCACGTTCTTTGGTAGTTTTGGATCGTTTGGTATTGGTTTGAGGTGTTAGAGAGGTGTTGGAGCCGATTATTAAATTTTAGAGCAAGGTAAGTCTCTTGTCTAATCTTGTAAGAGGGAACTTATCCCCGTAGGTATTCTATTTGCTACATGCTACATGTTATAGGAGCTCGTACGTACAAGGTGACGAGCGTCTGTGCATATGCTAGATTCTTGATATGTCTGGATAAACTTAGACTTATGCCATGCTTTACCTATACTAATTGAGTTAATCTTGTCTGTTTAAATGCTTTAATATATGACTTAGCTTGAGACTAAACTTGCGTAGTTTACTGAGCCTTGCTACTTTAAGAACTTGGCGGGATACTTGATTATCCATAAAGTTATGCCTTCTTTTACGTATGTATCCTCGTGTTGTACTTATTTGTTAGAAAGTCTCGTGACTACTTAACTCGTACGTATCTTTGCGAGTTGGGATAGTGCCCCATCGAAAGTTTTTTCACTCTTATGAGATCGGGTCGTTCGCCTCCGCAGGATTATGTAACACCATTCTTATGGGATCGGGTCGTTCGTCTCGACAGGATTATATAACCCCACTCTTATGGGATCGAGTTGTTCGTCTCAACAATATTCTTATGGAATCGGGTTGTTCGCCTTAGCAATAATCTTATGAAATATCTCAGTATTATTCTTATGGGATCGGGTCATTTGCCTCGACAAAGTTATGTGAAATATCTCCGATAGATAGTCCGTGCGTACCTGAGTATCTTGACGGATTTGTACCTGCTTATTTTATTAAAAACATGTTTACGTATTATCTGTTTTATTATTGCTTGCCATGCTTCTTACCTACCTACTTTCTTATGTACATTGATTATTGAACCACTAGTAAGTGTAGATGTCGACCCCTCGCCATTACTCTATCGAGGTTGGATTATATACTTATTGGGTACGTGTTGATTTACGTACTCATACTACACTTTTGCACTAATTGTGCAGGTACTCAGACAGGTCCATCAAGTGGTCACACAGGCGCGTAGACGCACTTGCTGAGAAGACTTAGTGGTGAGCTGCCTTCTATGCTTCGGTCTGCAACACACAATGTCTTCTTCCTCTTTACTTATTGTATTCTGTTTATATTCCATTCCAAATAGTTTTTGTAATAGTATTGTATATTCTAGTAGATGTTCGTGCACTTGTGACACCAAATTTTTGGGGATTTTAGATAGTTGTTCATAGTTGTATCGATGTTATGATATTCAGCTTTATATTTTGTTCATACTTCGTATCTTGGCAAAGATGTTGGTATTTTATCATAATTTCTAAACCGAATTCCACTTATTTATTTTATCACTAGTTTTTAAAAGGTGTTATGAACTATCGGACGTTGTATTGATTTATTGTTGACTGATCTAACGACAGTGTTGGGTGTCATCGCGACCTACGACGGGAATTAGATCATGACATAAAAAAAAGAATTGATTTCGCTATTCCAACAAAACAAAATAATTGTGATTGGGGCTTTTTGTAATAACATTATAGCGAAGAAGCTGGTGAGTGTTGTAACTGAGTGAAGGCAAAGTCTACTTTGCTTTCGTTGTTTCTTCATCAAAAAAAGAAGACAATGACTTTTTTGTGTTTTGGTTTTTCTCTCAAATGAGAAGAAAAGCCATCCTTCATTCCGTCATTTTTCTTTTCATTTTTTCTTCTCTTAGTTCATACAAAGCAAACCAGCAAAATGGACTCACGCAAAGCTTAGCGAAGCTCTAGTTTCCAGAAGAGAAAACGAGGTGGACTGATCTGAAGGACTCATTTGGGGAAGTTTGGAGTCACATGACTTGTAGATGGGGTTTAGATCCGTTAGTTTTTCTATCAGAGTTTGAAATAAGGATGAAACTTGCAAGATTTTGGATATTTCAAGGATGTTTCTTGTTCAATGCTATAGTTTAAGGATGTACATTAAGTTATGAATATAGTTCAAGGATATATTTGGCCAAAAACTCAAAATATCAGCTCTAAACAACTTTAGCATTTCTTGAATTGGAAAGATATTTATAGATTTGGGAGATCCTCAACAAAAATATCTCAACAACTATTAGTTAAATCTTTGAGAGGGTATTAATATTATTATTTATTACCAGCTCAAAGGAATAAAAGCCTCAGATGTTTCTTTCTAATTATTAAGATTCTAACATGAAGCAACACAACAATGACCGGGACATAGCTAGTTTTGCTTCATGTCTGATTGGAAAAAGGTTAAGGAAATGCCAAACATTGATTAACTAGCAGGGAAGGGTATAAGTTTCTGTTATACGTACGGTAACAGAAACTACAAAGTTGTTCCAATCTCGAGAAGAAGACGGGACTGAATCAAACAAAGTTAGGGGTACATTTGGAGTTTCCTCCTAGAAGACAAAACACGAATCCCGAATATTTTTGTTTTTTTTCCAACAAATTATGAACGACCCCATTAGCTTTTATAATTCGCTCAAATTTCTCCCCCAACTACGGACCAATATATATTATACAGAATGCCCTATATTATTCATTTAAATTAAATCATAATCTATTCTTACCTAGTATACTTGAATTTATCTGTTTACTAGATACTCCACTAATTAATTTACCAATATATTTTTTCTAATGACGAAAATTACTTTTGAAAAACCAGTTAACAAGGAAATCCATATATATAGTAATTTACGGATAAATTAAAGCAGACTTATAATTTGCTAAGATCCTTATCTATCTCTATAAATATTTAAGATTTTTAAGTACTTTTATTCTTTTCTTTAGTATGTTTTGAAAGTTTTTTCTTGTTTATTAGACTATATATATGCATATACATTTGGAGATTATTATTTTGTTCATTCCTAAAATAAGCAACTTCTAGTAAAATTAAGGAAGTTGCTTGATTATGCTTAACTTGTTGGTATTACATATGAATTAAGATGTCTTGTTTTTGGCTATATTGTTGCAGTTAAAACTCACATATATAATAACAAATGAAACAAAAAAAAGAAGTGCTTGGCCGACTTAGAAAACAAGGGTGGTACTTATTTTGAAGTCTCTTTCCCGTGCTTGTGCATTTAAGGTATTCTATACCGTGTTTTAAAAGGCCCTTTCGGGGTGAGGCGCACCAAAAATGCCCCGAGGCAATGGGAGGGCGAAAGTCTCAATAGGCATCCGCCCAGTATTACGACCAAACACACTCACACAAGTACACGTGGTCGTCAAGTAATAGAGTAGTGAGTAGAGTATCGTTCCCACGAAAACTTATGATTAACTTTTGACTGATTCAAACTCAAACAACTTATCGATTCAAGATATTTCTCACAAAATGTGTAAGTGACTAATTTCCTACCTAAACAACTATCAAGCAATGAAATAACTTGAGATCAACCATAATACTTAAGCAATTTCGGATAACAATCAGTAGGAGAGGATATTCCAGGGTCACAGGCTAGCTAGCAATCATGTTGCGTTCTTAGCTTAAAATGACTAATTGATTTATCTAGATTGTTGATTGACAGGGTTGATATTACTCATAAGAATCTGTCGAGTTCTTATTTACCTATTCAAGCTAACTTAATGCCTATATATCTATGGAATTAAGATTAATAAGAATGCATTTACACTTCTTGTATTTCAATCAAGCAAGGTAATTAGGTATATTTCTATCCTAATTGCGGATTCGTTCTCCGATGCCCGGGTTCAAGAACTTGCTCTATTTAATTCTATGTGCAATCTAGAATTTTCACTTTCGAGTTCAACTCTAGATTCGTAGATAGTATTTCACTGTTATCTACTCAGCAAAATAATTAAAATCAGAATTAAATAAACAACCCAATATGATAAAATCAAACTCGTCAATTTAAACTTCAAACATCAACATTCATGTAGCACCCATGACCCCAGAACAATAGGGTTCTTAGCCACTCATGTTCATACTATCATCAAAAATAATGTTTTCAAACATAAAATCAATGAATACTAGAGAAAGGATGGAAGATTGATCAAATCCGTGCTTCCGGGTATTTCATACTTCTATTTTTCTTTCAAAGTCATGTCCCTCCTCTCAAAATAGGTTTAGATTGGCTTTTATATGAGTTGGGGGCGGCTTGGGGTCGAAATAACCGAGTCCAAATCGAAATAGGACATGTTCATGTTTTGAGCGACCAGGGCAGGGTGGGGCGCTGGCCCTGGCGCTCAGCTTCCCAAGTTTCTATTTTATGCGCCATAGGCAGCGCCCTACGCTGCATGTGGCCCTCAAATGTGCACTTTTGCATTTTCTTCCCGTTTTCACTCCAATTCGCGCACTTTCATCCCAAATCGCATCTGAATGATTCTTACACATAGAAATACCACAAATTAGCACAAATCATCATATTATACATCCGAAATCTATGAAACATGAGCATAATGCGAGGCAATATATATCAAAATATGCATATATTAAGCCGAATATCAACACCCCACACTTAGACTCTTGCTCGTCCTCGAGCAATGGAACTACATTAACACCCCAAAACGTACCCATCACTATGAAAGAGCAATTTATAACTAATTCAATCAAACACTCTATCTTTTGACTTTGTCGATACCGGCAATTAAGCATGAACACATGAATTTCACATTCTTCCCGTTTTTAAACTAGCCCAAGTATATACAATGTTATTCAACCAACTCAAGCAACCTCTCCGCAACCACCCTACCTCATACGATGACCTGTTACCACTAAGCATCCTCAACTCACGCACTCATCCAACAAAAGAAGTGTACAACATCACTAATCCGTCATGAGACCAAGGGCCCTCACCACAAGCAAAAGAGTGAATACAAAATTATCCCAAATGTTCAAATATGTTGTTGAACATAAATTGAGGATATCACACAATTGAACAAAATCCACTCACTCTCACAAAGAATTCATGTGCATCTCGTGGTCGTACCATAAGCTTGCCCGTAGTGTATATCTCTACTAATGTAAGCTAGCCAAATCTAGGATCAATTAGGACTTTAAGGTTTTAATATAGGATAAGGGACGGGTAGGATATATTTAGGATTAGTGACTAACCCTCCTAAGCACTTTAATACGCTACACTTGAAAATTGAGCACATCTTCTTTTCAACCAATTCACTTGTCATTACACCATATATATAACATAGCCTTTTTTTTCAATTAAGCACCTCTATATTCCTACTAGCCTGAATTCGAAAGATTATGAGGTGTGTGTTTTTCTATATTATTTGAACTACTATTTTTCTTCTTCTTTTCTTTACTCCACACACTCCATACATTAATGTTCATCGGTTAGTGACCTTTTTTTTTCTTTTCACAATTTTAATGTACCTTAAGGGCCCTTCCATGGTTCCACTCGAAAGCCACTCCCCTATCTCTCAACTTAGCGACTAAGTGCCTTAGGGGGTAAATGTTCAACAAGCTCAAATTAAGAATAATATAGGGAAACGACTTGTAGTGTGGGTGCCAAAGAAAAGGTCTATCAGCTCAAATGGGCTAGCAATGAAAAAAATTTATTTGTGAGTGACAAGCACTTCTATGGTCAAGCAAGAAACGTATATGTCATCTCCTAGACTAGCACAACTTAACAATTTCGCTTCAATTAACACATGGGGCAAGTTCTAGACTACACAAGATAGCACAGAATATCACCAATCCTTGAACACACATTGCACTTGACTCAATCAAGACGGTTCTGTTCGACTCTCAAGTCAAGCAAGCAAGCGAGTTGAGAATTTTTAAGCAATAATGCACTAGGTGGCATACAAGTCAACCAACTGAGAAAAATGTGTCAAAGAGTAGGCTACTTAATTTACTTGGGCATTACAACTCAAATCAAATATTCAGGAAGACAGAGCGCATGCCATAACTTAACATGCCAATACCAAACATGTGAACAGGTACCTCAGAGCACCTCAATTTCTCCCTAATCCTATTTCTAAAAAAACCCAAAAGTAAAAACATTCGGTTCGAGCTACACCCTTGGAAAAGAACCGGCGTCCAAAAAGAACCCAAGGGATACTACCTAACTATCCTAAAAAAGAACAAAGAAAAATCTTTTTGGTATTTTTAATCGGACTTTAATCCCTCAAGAAAATTGTCCAACAGATCCATCGTCGGAAAAAGTCTGAACTTCTTCTGAATTTTTTTTTTACTAGCTAACTAGACTATGTTAGTTCTAAACTAAGCTAAAATAAATATAAAACAAAACAATAATAATAACTTTTATACAATTACAAGTCAAGAAGTATTCCCCCACCCCACACTTAAACAATGCATAGTCCCTGATGCATAACAAATTCAAAACAAGGTAAGGTAGAAAGAAAGAACTCTCTGCTAGTCGGAGTCCGCCTCCTCGGGATGCCCACCAGCCGCGGCTCTGGGCTCATCATCATCTCCTAAGGGCACCAAATCCATGGGCCCCGTAACATCATCATCATCCGCATCCTCATCATCAGATCTCTTGTAAATGTGCTCATCCTCAGACAGATGGATTGGACTGCCTGGTGTTATGCCCAATATCTCCTTGGAGGAATTGGAGAGATCATTTCGCAAATGCATGCGCTCCTCATCTGACACCCCTAGCCTGCTCATTATCACATTGAGGGAACTATAAAGATACCTGTTAAAATTTTTGTCCCGCTCATTCCTTGCAGCCTGGCTTAGCTTTGATGTGGACTCCAGTAAGGATGTGATGTCTAGCAATGCCTTGGTGCCTCCACTACCTCATCATATCGAGGGTACTCTGGTACCCCACGGGATAGCATGTA
Organism: Nicotiana tomentosiformis; assembly: GCF_000390325.3. Classification (NCBI taxonomy): domain Eukaryota; kingdom Viridiplantae; phylum Streptophyta; class Magnoliopsida; order Solanales; family Solanaceae; genus Nicotiana; species Nicotiana tomentosiformis. Next base: position 82,012,763 of record NC_090815.1, read on the forward strand.
CTGCGTTAGGAGGTTTCCAAAGAAAAACCTTTTGATCCTTCTCCCAAAGCGGGTGCGGTCTATCTCCCCAAGCATGAGCTCACCCACATTTATGGGTCGCCCGGTCATCAGAAAGTAGATCACATACACTCGAGCGCGAGTGCATTCACTGTTATGCTCGACGAGCATCAATCTAGTCTGCACGAAGTTTTGCCATATCTTAGCCGTCTTGTTGAAGTCAAACGGAGCATCTCAAGGTGGGCATTTCCCTTAGTCCGCGTCCACTTTGCATTAGAATCAACGCCATAAAGCGTGTGACGTATTGCCCGGTAGCGTGGACTTTTGACAAACTTTTGTAACCTCAGTGGATTAGGGCTATCAACTCCCAAAAATGCACACAAGGATCTCCTGTCCAGTGGTATCTCTTTCCCTTGGACACATGATCGGAACAAGTCTGTGTTCCAATTGGTGTATAGCTCGCGCACCATGCTTAGATTCGCAGGGCTCGAGCATTCCATGAGTTTCTCCATCTTCATTTTTACCAACTGGGCAAGCACCTCCGTAAAGTTCTTTTCAAGGGCCTTCACATTAATCCCCATTTCGGAGACATATTTCCCATATGGCACAAAGTTATCATGCTATTTGATGGCGTATTCTCGAACTAGATCCACCCAAGGTCATGGTGGCCTCGTCGACCCGCTAGCAACCTGTTTTCCCTTAGCTTGCCAGGAAGAACCTTCACCTTGCTTGCGTTTTTTGGGAAGGGGAGTAGTGGCGGAGGACTTTTCCACCCAGTTTCCTTTAGCGGCATTGTCACGAGCCATAACAACCTACATACAACAAACACAAAGGTGAGAATGAATTAAGAAATTCACCCAAGGTCATCGTAAGAGGCAAAGGTGATCCCACACTTAAAACCAAAGGCTATGTATAATCTACTCACAATAGCGGTTCAACGTGCACCAATGTTTCATCACAAGGTGATAGGTACTCAATTTTGCTTCTCTTATTGCAACAATGGTGGAACAAGGTGGCCCTCCCAAATTGACATGAAGTAGAGGGAATTGTAGTTACTATTTTAAATATAACTTCACAACCAATATTGGTAACTAATTTCATGCACAATAGATCCACCCACCATAAGAACAAAACATATCAACGAGACCTAGGTGATTGGGGGTTGTTGGACAAGGAAAACTAAAAATACACTAAGAAATTACAAATTACAAGGAAAAGGATAACAAGTAGAACATACCTTTAAGTCTTGAGATGAAGGTTAGCAACAAAATTTGAAGAATTTTAGAAAGAAGGATAGAGAGAGCAGCGGAGAGAAAGAGAGACAGAGTGGGGGTCGTTTGAGAGTTACGGGAAAGGGTGGGTGGGGTATTGGATTAGAGTTATTTTAATTTAGGTGGGGGTTGGGTTTGGTTAATTAGTTATGGGTTAGTATGTGAGAATAAATGGGTAGTTGGGTCGGGTTAATGGGTGTTGGGTCTAAAAAACAAAAAGAAGAAACAAAATAAAAATTTTACACCTTACCTGACCCCCTAGCCCTGCGCCCCACGCTGGGCTTGGCACTGGGGGTTGTGATGCTTCTATAAAGTGCGCCCCAGGCAGCATGGGGCGCAGGCCTGAGCGCTCGTTCGCTATATATATTTATTTATTTTCAAATATAAACAACCCTTAACCCGAGCATTCAATACATACATTATACACACCCAACACCATTCCCGCCTATGATTTCTATAACTACAAAGAAAACAAAACTATTCTACTCTGACTAAAAGAAAACAAAAAACTAAGCTACGAAAACATTAAAAATTGGGTTGCCTCCCAACAAGCGCCTGATTTAACATCGCGGAACGACTCAACATGTTTTCAAGCATCGGCTAAGTCCACCGAGGTCTTGTGACGTGCAATGTCACCACCCCAATAATGTTTTACTCTCTGTCCATTTACCAAGAAGGTACTACTTGAGCTCGTATCATGCAATTCCACCGCTCCATGAGGCCTCACACTTACCACAACAAAAGGACCTGCCCATCGAGACTTAAGCTTTCCGGGAAAAAGCTTCAACCTCGAATTAAACAAGAGAACTTCTTGACTAGGCTCAAACTCGCGATGTTGGATGTGCTTGTCATGCCACCTCTTGGTCTTTTCTTTATACAATTTGGCATTTTCATACGCGTGCAACCGAAACTCATCAAGCTCGTTGAGTTGTAACAACCTCTTCTCGGCGACTAATTCCATATCAATATTTAGCTTTTTAATCACCCAATAGGCTTTGTGTTCAAGCTCGATAGGAAAGTGGCACGCCTTCTCATAAATCAACTTATACGGAGAAGTACATATGGGGGTCTTGTATGCAGTTCGATATGCCCATAATGCGGCTTCAAGCTTTCCGGCCAAGTCCTTCTTATTTCCACTTACCGTTTTCTCCAGAATCTGCTTTACCTCTCTGTTAGATATTTCCACTTGACCACTCGTTTGGGGGTGATAGGCGATGACAACCTTGTGCTTAACTCCATACTTTGCTAGAACATTATTCAACAATTTGTTACAGAAGTGAGTTCCTTCGTCACTTATCAACACCCTTGGAGTCCCAAAGCGTGTGAAGATGTGCTTCTTTACAAAGTTTACCACTACCTTTGCATCATTAGTAGGAAGAGCAATGTCTTCCACCCACTTAGACACATAATCGACTGCCACCAAGATGTACCTGTGACTATTAGAGTATGGGAACGGTCCCATGAAATCAATCCCCCAAACATCAAAGAGCTCTACTGCCAAAATATTTTGCAAGGGCATCTCGTGCTTCTTCGTGATTGTTCCAGTTTATTAGCACATGTCACACTTTTTAACAAAGTTGTGTGCATCCTTAAATAATTTTAGCCAATAAAAACCCGATTGCAACACTTTTTGGGCAGTTCTGTCCCCACCATGGTGACTTCCATACGGAGAAGCATGACAGTCATGCAATATTGCATTCATCTCCTCCTCAGGGACACACCTTCGTACCAACTGATCTGCGCACTTATTATATAGGAATGGCTCATCCCACATGTAGAGCCTCACATCATGTAGAAACCTTCTTCTATTATCGGGTGTCAATTCTAGTGACGTCACCCCACTTGCAATAAAATTCACATAATCTGCATACCATGGGGCTTCACTCGAGGTGATTGCTAATAACTGCTCATCAGGAAATGTTTCTTTGATCGACCCCCCCCCCCCCCCAGCTACATGGTCCCGAGTTTCTAATCTGGACAAGTGATCAGCCACTTGATTCTCTGTTCCTTTTCGATCTCGGATCTCTAAATCAAATTCTTACAAGAGGAGGACCCATCGAATTAGCCTTGGCTTGGCGTCTCTCTTTTCAAACAAATACCTTACAGCTGAGTGATCAGTGTAGACGATGACTTTGGTTCCCACTAGATAAGATCTAAACTTGTCAAATGCCCACATCACTGCAAGAAACTCTTTTTCAGTGACAGTGTAGTTCATCTTGGCTGGATTCAGAGTTTTCCTCGCGTAATAAATGGTTGCTTTGCCCCAGAACAACTCTGATTGCTATGTCACTCGCATCGCACATCAACTCAAATGGTTGCACCCAATCCGGGGCAATGATAATTGGTGCAGTGACCAATATTCCCTTCAACTCCTCAAATGCTTTCAGTCAGGCATCATCAAACTTGAAGGGGATATCTTTCTCAAGGAGCCTTCACAAAGGAGAAGAAATTTTTGAAAAATCTTTAATGAAACGACGATAAAAACCTACATAGCCCAAGAAACTGCGAATGCCTTTGACAGATGTCGGTGGGGGTAATTTTTCAATCGTTTCCACCTTTTGCTTTGTCCACATGCAAACCATTTTTGGACACCTTGTGCCCCAAGACTATACCTTCACGTACCATGAAATGACACTTTGCCCAGTTTAGCACCAAGTTTGTCTCTTCACACCTAGCAAGCACTTTATCAAGGTTCATTAAACAATTATCAAAAGAATACCCAAACACATAAAAATCATCCATGAATACTTCCATAAATATTTCAACCATGTCAGTAAATAGCCATCATACACCTTTGAAAAGTCGCAGGTATATTACAAAGACTAAAAAGCATTCTCTTAAACGCATACGTGCCATAGGGACACATAAATGTAGTTTTCTATTGGTCCTATGGGGCTATAGCAATTTGATTATACCCGAATAGCCATCTAGGAAACAATAGTATTCTTGTCCAGCTAATCAATCGAGCATTTTATCAATAAAGGGGAGGGGAAAATGGTACGTTCGGGTGGCATTGTTCAATTTTCTTTAATCTATGCAAATTCTCTACCCAGTGACAGTTCTTATAGGAATCAGGTCATTATTTTTATTAACCACTATAGTCATCACCCCTTTCTTAAGCACACATTGGACGGAGCTTACCCATTTGCTATCAGATATTGGAAATACAATACCTGCATCAAGCCACTTAATCACTTCTTTTCTTACCACCTCTTTCAAGATTGGATTTAGGCAGCGTTGTTGCTCTATACTTAGCTTGTGTCCGTCCTCCATGAAGATTTTATGCACGCAGAAAGCTGGACTAATGCCTTTAATGTCAGACATCGTCCACCCATTTGCTCGCTTGTGCTCACGTAACACTCTCAACAGCTTTTCTTCCTATAATTTAGACAAGTCAGAAGAAGCAATAACAGGTAAAATCTCAGAACCACCCAAATAATCATATTGAAGGTGAGGGGGCATGGGTTTAAGCTCCAATTTTGGAGCTTCTTCAATCGACGGCTTTGAAGGGGGGCCACTTGGCCTATTTAGGGGCTCAAAAGGGTTTAATCCCTGCATGTAAGCATATGATGCATCTAGGATATGCATCATCTCCTCAACCTCATCATCAATCTCTAAGATATTGAACAACATGAGTGATTTCTCTAGAGAGTCGTTTAGATATACACTCGTGTTAATAAGTTGCTCATCCACCTCCACAATAGATATCATAGAGAGCTCCTCATAATGGCGGGGAAGTTGGATCGCCTTGTAGACATTAAAGATTGCTTCCTCATTGTCCACCCTCATAATCATTTTCCCCTCTCTCACTTTAATAATTGCATCACCTGTAGCCAAGAGAGGTCATCCCAATATGATTGAAACTTGTTCATCAACTTCATAATCTAGGATAATGAAGTCTGTTGGGAAGATGAATTTTCCAATTTGCAGTAACACATCTTCAATCACTCCTTCAGGGTAGGCTATGGACCTATCAGCTAGTTGCAATATCACAATGGTTGGTCTTGGAGCTCCCAGACCCAATTGTTTGAACAAGGACAAGGGCATCAGATTTATGCTCGCCCCCAAATCACAAAGAGCATGACCCACATCGATATTACCAATTTGCATAGGGATGGTGAAGCTGCCAGGATCCTTAAGCTTTTGAGGAAGCTTGTTTTGGACCCTGAAGTGCACTCCTCAGTAAGTGCGACTGTTCGAATTCAGACAATCTCCTCTTGTGAGCCACTATATCCTTGATGTACTTAGCATACTTTGGAATTTCGCAAAGTACATCTACCAATGGCATATTCAATTGAACATGGCTCAGCATAGAGAGAAATTTGTTGAACATGCGATCATCATTCTTCTTCTGCAATCTTTGGGGGAAAGGTGGTGGTGGCCTTGCAGCATTCAATGGCTCTGAACTTACATCATCTTTCTTTGACTTATGTGTTGCCTTAGGAATCAACTCCCCCTCAGGTATAGTCTTGTCCTTTCTCTTCTTTGGCACTTCTTCTAATTCCATCCCGTTTCTGAGTGTAACTGCATTAACTTGAGGGTTCTTCTCTCTATCACTGGGAAGAGCGCCTACATGTCTAGTATTTTGATTTGACGCTAACTGCCCCATTTGTCTCTCGAGATTTCTGAAATCGGTCCAGAGTTGTTGGTTGTCAAGCAGCAGCTTCTTTAGCAAGTCATTTGTGCTCTCCTCTACTTGCTGGGGTGGTTTCTGAGATTGATTAAAATTTCCTTGGGGCCTATAATGATTCTGAGTCGGCTGATTTCCACCCCATGAAAAGTTAGGATGATTCTTCCAATTTGGATTGTAAGTGTTCCCATATTGTGCATGCTGGTTCATCAGACCTCTACTCTGTTGCCCCACATAGTAGATAGATTCAGGATTCATGGGGCACATGTCACTCATGTGACTGTCACCACATAATTCGTAGTAAGTAGACATCTGTTGAATATGTTGCATCTATTGTGTTTGGTGCATTGTCATTCTATTCATCTGATTTACCAATTTTGCTATATCTGCTCTCATGGTTGAGAAGTCATCAAACTCAATTACATCAGCTGCTTTCTGTTTAATTGCTATTTGTTATTCCCCATATCCTTTCCAATTATGATAATTAGCAGTAAAATTATTTAGCAGGAGCTGGATTTCATTATACGGCCTCTCCATACAACTACCCCCACAAGATGAATCAAGATTCATCTTTGATATATCGTCTAGCCTATCAACGAAAGTATGACCCAAAATCTCATCAGTCTGACAATGATGCGGGCAGTCTCTGTGTAACTTCTTGTATCTTTCCCAAGCTTGACGAAGAGTCTCGCCATCCCGTTGTTGGAACCCAAGAATCTGGCTCCTCAGCGACTTTGTATTTTTGTGGGGAAAAACTTGATTAAGAATTTCCTTGCTAGATCATCCCAAGTGTGGATTGAGTTCGCAGGCTTCTTTTGCAACCATTCCTTAGCTTCCCCCAGCAGTAAAAAGGGAAACAGTATCAGCCTGACATAGTCCTTAGAAACGTTCGGATAATTGTAAATGTCCGTAATTTCCAGGAAGTTCTGAATGTGCCTCTGTGAGTCTTTATGAGATAGACCCACATATTGCCCTGTGGACTGAATCAGTTGTATCATGTACTGTTTGAGTTCAAAATACCCCGTGATATCAGGCTTCACAATAGCCTGAGTCATGTTAGCAAGATTAGGCCTTGCGGATTCTATCACCGGACGCTCTTCATTACCTGCCATCTTTATTGGTTGTGGTTAAACTACGATGTACAACTCTCTTTCTATTCTAGTTCTAGCTTCGACTTCCCTCCTCACTTTATGAAGTGTTCGTTCAATTTCAGGATCAAGAGGAAGGAGGTTGTTTGCGCTTCTACTCCTCCACATTCAAGAGAAGAGCTTACGTTAACACAAACAAGGCAAACTGAAAATTAAAGCTCGAACAAATAACTAATAAAAGCTTAACTCAGTCAAGTAGCTAATTTCTAAGTCCCCGGCAACGGCGCCAAAAACTTATTGCGACCAAACACACTCACGCAAGTATACTTGGTCATCAAGTAATAGAGTAGTGAGTAGAGTATCATTCCCACGAAGACTTATGATTAACTTTTGGACTGATTCAAACTCAAACAACTTATCGATTCAAGAGATTTCTCACAAAATGTGTAAGTGACTAATTTACTACCTAAACAACTATCAAGTAATGAAATAACTAGAGATCAACCACAACACTTAAGCAATTTCGGATAACAATCAGTAAGAGAGGACATTCTAGGATCACAAGCTAGCTAACAATCATGTTGCGTTCTTGGCTTCAAATGACTAATTGATTATCTGGATTGTTGATTGACAGGGTTGATATTACTCATAAGAATCTGTCGAGTTATTATTCGCCTATTCAAGCTAATTTAATGCCTATATGTCTATGGAATTAAGATTAACAAGAATGCATTTACACTTCTTGTATTTCAACCAAGCAAGGTAATTAGGTATATTTTTATCCTAATTGCGGATCCATTCCCCGATGCCCGGGTTCAAGAACCTGCTCTATTTAATTCTATGTGCAATCTAGAATTCTCACTTTTGAGTTCAACTCTAGATTCATAGATAGTATTTCACTGTTAGCTACTCAGCAAAATAATTAAAAACAGAATTAAATAAACAACCTGATATGATAAAATCAAACTCGTCAATTTAAACTTCAAACGTAAACATTCATATAGCACCCATGACCCCAGAACAATAGGGTTCTTAGCCACTCATGTTCATACAATCATCAAAAATAATATTTTCAAACATAAAAGCAATGAATTCTAGAGGAAGAATGGAAGAATTGATCAAATCCGTGCTCCTGAGTGTTTCATACTTTTATTTTTTTTCTCAAAGTCACGCCCCCCTCCCTCCCCCCTTAAAATAGGTTTAGGTTGGCTTTTATATGAGTTGGGGGCGTCTTGGGGTCAAAATAACTGAGTCCTAGTCGAAATAGGACATGTTCACGTTTTGAGCGTCCAGGGCAGCGTGGGGCGCTGGCCCTGACGCTCAGCTTCCCAAGTTTCTGTTTTGTGCGCCACAGGCAGCGCCACGCTGCCTGTGGCCCTCAAATGTGCACTTTTGTATTTTCTTCCTGTTTTCGCTCCAATTCGCGCACTTTTGTCCCAAATCACATCCGAATGATTTCTCCACATAGAAATACCACAAATTAGCACAAATTATCATATTATATATCCGAAATTTATGAGACATGAGCATAATGCGAGGAAATATACATCAAAATATGCATACAATAAGTCGAATATCACCCAGCAATTTGAAGCATACGCCCGGACGTTGAGGCGCATTTTTTGTAGTGAGGCGTAATCCCTAGAAACGTTTTCAAATTACAATAAAATTTGTTGAATAAGTCCTTAATATAATACCCAAATTCTCAAAAGTCAACTTCTAATTACTCAAAAGTTTTAAAAATGAATTAAAACATTAAATATAATAGTTAAGACCTTTTTTATGGTATTTTTCAATTCTTTATCTTGTCCGCTACTATCTCCCAACAGCAAATAGTCAATTTATTTTTTGCAAATACAAAGAGAACTCTATTCTCCTCCATAGCAACAAGTTCAAAGTTCAAATTGCATGTTAGTCATCCTTTTTGTTTTTCCATGTATAAAACTTTATTCTTTTCAACTCAAGTTACTTGTGTTTGTAAATAACGTATAATGGATTATTTTGACTAATGCTTTTGTGGGGATGGAGTACATCTATATATATATATATATATATATATATATATATATATATATATATATATATATATATATCGCATATTTATAGTTTTCTTTAATTTTTATGTAATTTTAACTATTTATAAATATCTATTATAATTATATTATTTTATAAAATATTAAAAATTAAGTACCCATGGGGCTTACGCCCTGTATCTCGGGGCTTATGCCTTGCTGAGACATATATAAAATATCTCGCCTTATGCCCACACCTTTTAAACCACTGTTTTATAGTTCTGTGTCTTAGAGTTATAGCAGATCGGATTGCCAAAATACGTGAAATTACACATATAAGATAGAATAATTCAATCCAAGAAAGAAAAGGATACCAAAATACCAACTCTAGCATAAAAGCTTGAATCCTTTTATAAATCTCACACGAGCAATGAAAATTAAATAAGAAAGAAGCATAAAAGGGACGGAACACAAACAAAGAAACACATCTTTGAATCCAAGTTAAAGTTCAAAGTGAGCAAAACTTTTACTTGAACCTTAATAAAATGATTTATAGTCACATAAATATTTATGATTTGTTTTAGACCATAAGTTTCAAAAATCTTATTTTATTTTTTAAACTTCGTACAAAGTCAGCCACATAAACTGAGACGGAGGGAGTACTATTTATACCATGGGAAATCTAAAGAAACAAAGTCCCTATCAAAACAAAACACGAAATGTGCCTTGTCTATACTCTATAGTTACATGCCAATTGGACTTGTCGTGATTTTGGTGTGTAGCTCGCGAGCTTAACTACCGAGAGATTAATTGATAACTAATTTATACTCTATGATTTTACTGCCTTTTCCATTTGTGTTACATGCATTTGTTATTGGAGGTGGTACTTTGAGTTGCATTTTGTTCTATTGAGGTACAATGGCTTTAATTTTTTCTAGAAATGCATCAGATGAATTGGTATATTAATGTTAGTTGACATGTACGAGAACGAATACGCAATTTGGCACCTCAGTAAGATGTGCTAAAATCCCGAACTAATTTTTCACTTCGCTGTTAGCACGCACTGACCATGTTGGCTAAGCAGTGTCGCGACTATAGTGCCAGAATTTGAGCTAATCAAAACAGAGGTCAAGCCTAAAACTGTGATGATCCGATAGGTCATTTTGAGTAATAGCTTTTATTTCTGTGTTTCGAAACATTTATTAGCTTCATTTGATGTTTATTGATTTGCGTGTGTGGTCAGTGTCGTTTTTCGGAAAGTTTTTATGTAAAAATTTGAAGAAAATGTGATTTTAGGCTTAATATAGAACTTGAGTTGACCACGGTCAATATTCTTGGTAAACGACCTCGGATCAACGATTTGACAATTCCAGTAGGTTTGTATGATGTTTTTAGACTTGTACGCACTTTTGGTTGGGGTCCGTGGTGACCCGAGCGCATTTCGGCACTATGTAAAAAATTGTGAAAATAAGTTTTCAAGTTGAAAATCATAAGTTTTGATGATCGAATCATGTTATTTGATGTTATATGGATGAGTTGAGGTAGCGATCAAGTTTGTAGGATGTTATTACACTTGTGTGCATGCTTGGTTTGGAGCCAGAGGGGCTCGGGTGAGTTTCGGGTGTGTTACGAATGAGTTTGGGCACTTATGCAACTGCTAGTGCATTTCATGTTACCGGTGTCTGCTGCAAATCTCGCAAATGCGAGGTCTTTGCGAACAAGAGTTCGTATTTACGAGCAAGGGTCTGAGCTGGGTGACCTCGCATTTGCGAGGAAAATGTTCGAAGTGATGTAACCAAATAAATCACCTCAAGTCAATGTGACTTATGGGCATTTGATGCACTAATCGCATTAGCGATCCGTGTGTAGCATTTGCGGGCATCGTATTTACGAACAAGAGTTCGCAAATACGACACCTGCAGTTGGGTAAAAGAGGGAGAAAGCAGGACTTAGCTCATTTTACACCATTTCTCAACCCCCAAACACTCTAGAGGCGATTTTTCAAGAACTTTTTCTTCCCAAATGCTTTGGTAAGCAACTCTAATCCACTGTCTTTTAATTTTCCATTACTTTCCATGAGTTTTTAACACATCAAATCTAGGATTTCCATGGTAGAAATTAGGGATTTTGGTAGAATTTAGAGATTTTGCAAAATTGAGATTTAGACCTCGAATTGAAGTTGGATTTTGAAACAAATCACATAATCGGGCTTGGGGGGTGAATGGGTAATTGAATTTTGCTCTGGATCTCGAATTTTGACCAAGCAAGCCCGAGATTGACTTTTTCAAATTCATCAAAGATTGAACCATTTTCATTCGTGGGTAGTTTCTAAAGCTTATTTTGAATTATTTGATAGATATTTGATTAGATTCGGTTGGTTTGGAGGCTTGTTTAAAAGGCAAGGTCGTGGTTGGTTGATTGATTTGGTTGCGGAGTGATGTAAGTGTTAACTTTGACTTGAGGGGATATTGGGAACGGGTTGCATACCGCAACGGTATTGAAATGAATTTATATTGGGATCGGGTTGCACGCCGCAACAGATAATGATATGAAAGGATATTAAAATAGGTTTGCACGTCGCAACAATTATTGTGTTAAGTATTGGGATCGGGTTGCACGCCACAACAGAGTTGATGTGTTGTAATTTTTTGTGGTTGTGAAGTTTATTCTCGGTGTTGTGATATGATATCTGAGATCATGTTATTCTGGGGGCCTCTCGGTGTTGTGATATGATATTTGAGATCATGATATTTGTAATTTTTTGTGGTTGTGACCTTCGGGTCCGTTTATATGAGTTTTTAGTTTTATCTGTATTTTGTATTCCGTTATTATTTTTTGTACAGGTTTATTGTGAGTGTCTTGTCATAGCCTCGTCACTACTTCGTCGAGGTTAGGCTCGACACTAACAGAGTACATGGGGTCGATTGTACTCATGCTACACTTCTACACTTTTTGTGCAGATCCCGGTGTCGGTCCCAGCAATACGTAGAGGAGTTTTTGCCCGGATCGACTTGCTGAGGAGACTTGAGGTAGAGTTGTTGGAGTTCGCAGTCCCTGAAGTCCCTATCTATTCTGCCTTTACTGTTTACTTTTATTTCAAACAGTTGTATTTCGTTCAGACTTTTTTTTTAGTATTCTAGTCGCTATGTATTTATGACTCCAGATTTTTGGGATATGTTTAGACTGCGTTACGTTTGTATTTATCACATCTATTTCAGATTATTATAGTTTCATATTATTAATGTTCTGCTTTTAAATTGTTAAAATGGTTAATTAATTAGCTAACATTGGAATGCCTAGTAAGTGGATGTTAGGTGTTATCACGGCCCCACAGTTTGAATTTCGGGCCGTGACAAAAATAATTGGGGGTCGTTTGGTACATGAGATAAAGATAATAATTCCGGAATAGAATTTGGGATTAACTTTATCCAATATCTGATATTAGCTAATTCTGGATAACTTTTACATTAAAATGGTGGAATTAGCTATTCCATATAAAAGGTGGTATAGCTAATCCCATGAGATATCCCACCCCATGGAATATCCTAGGATATCCCTCCATTGTACCAAACAACCCCTTGGAGACCTCAAGAATAGGGCATCGCGCTCGCCGATTGTCGCCATCATCTTTGAGATTTGAGCAAATAATACAGTCAAACCTCTTTATAACAACCTTGTTTGTTTCGATATTTTTTGAATGTTAGAGTGAAGTGTTGTTATAAAAACATATATTATTACATAACATGAAAATTTGATTCTGATAAATGATGAAAAATGCATGTTTTTGAGTATGTTTGCATATTATTTATCATGTAAGTTGAGGGTGATTACATAGTTATTAAAGTAAAATATGCTCATTATGTATTTCTTCTGTGTAGGAGTAAGTTTGGATGATAAATAATCAAAAAATGTCAATTTATTACAAAAAAAAAAAAAGAAAATGATGGAAGAACTGGGAGCTCGTCCATTGTCGCGCATGGCACGAAAATAGACGCAAAAAAGCAGACAATTGAGTGCATAAAATAGTGAAGTGAATCAAAGGCGCGGATCGCTTCGCGAAATGGAAAATTTTCAAAAGTTGAGTCCGCGTCTATAGTCGCGCGTTGCGCGAGCGTGGACGCAGATTCTAGCTTTTCTATCCGGGATTGGATTGATTAGTTCCGCCCATACAAACTCTAATTGATATAAATACATCCTAAAATATAAATTTTGACGGCGGAGACACTACTTTAGGGTTAGTTAACACCTTTGGAAGCAAGAATATACTAGAGGCAAGGAGAAAGATTTAACTAAGAGTTTTTCCTTTCTTCTTCCTATTTCTATTATTGGTTATGAATTTTAGTATTGTATTTCTAATACTATTATGAGTAGCTAAATCATTATCTAGAGTTTTTATGGAACCTTTTGAAGGATGAATTCTTGTTAAGTTTTAATATAATTTATTCTTTGAATTTTTATACTTGTTCAACTACATGCTATTTTCATGTGACGACCCAGCCGGCCGTTTTAAGCATTTGCACTTCACTCGGTAGTTTACGGGCATGAGTAGCTCCGTATCACGACCAAAAATTCATCAAATGTCGTGATGGCGCCTAACACCACTGTCACGCAAGTCAACAATAAAAGTTTAACTTAATTATTCCTTTTAGTATTTTGAAATTGAAAATTTTCCTTCAATTAATAATTAGAGATAAACTTTACAGAGTAAATAATAATATTTTCCCAACTACAATACTGAACAACTCATAAGTACCCCCCAAACCTGGTGTCATAAGCGCATGAGCATCAACTGGGAAGTAAAATAAAATACAGCATCTGTCCGGAATACAAATTAGACAGAAAAATTACAAATAATCCTGGAGGAGACTCTGCTGGCTGCAGATCATAACCTAAAATGCAGCCCACGGAACATCCCCGCATCATCCGTATCTACGTGCCCAAAGGACCACCGGACATAAAAGTACCTGCACAAAAATGTGCATCAATTGTAGTATGAGTACGTAAATCCCACGTGTACCCAGTAAGTATCTAGCCTAACCCCAGAGGAGTAGTGATGAGGGGTCGACATCGACACTCACTAGTGGTCCAATAATATCAGGTACAGTAAGGAGGTGAACAAATATGTGGCAAAGAAAATAAATAAAATAAACAACTGTAAATCTGTGGTACAATTATCCTCCTTACAATAAACTCAAGCTCTTAATTAGTAATTCCTCCTCAACCGGAGCATATATATATATATATATATATATATAATGAACCTCACCAAATAGGTTGTTATAATTCGAATCAGGGAAAGACTCACAGATACTCTGGCTTCTTGCCAAATATTACGCACAATTCCATGTGGATATTTTTATAGAAATGTCGAGGAGTACGATCCAACATAATTAATAAACTGTGCACTGCCGAGGGTCGAACGGCACGAACCATAGATGCATCTATTAAACTGCCGAGGCGAATGGTCCGCTCCCATGAGAGTGTAGTACATAAATCTTGCCGAGGCGAACGGCCCGATCCCATTAGAATAAGAAGTATATAATCCTGCCGAGACTCGATGTCACTCACGAATAAACGTGTGAGTTGTAATTTTTTTAACAAAATCCTTTCAATGAAATATATATATCACGGAAACATATCGTAAGAGGAGTAAAATTATTCGGTGACTAATCATGAACTCGTGAAGTCTCTACAATAGCAAGTCTAGTATCAAGTAGTAATGTAAAACAGAGGAATTTAATAGGCGAGAGATGCTCAAATAGTATAGTTATAGCATGATGTGAACCTAAGCCTACCCGGACAATAACATGAATATAGCTACGTACGGGCTCTCGTCACCTCGCGCGTACGTAGCCCCCACAACAAGTAGCACACATCAATATACAACATCTAGGGTAATTTTCCCCTCACAGAGTTAGACAGAAGACTTACCTCGCTCCGAAGTTCCATAACCGGCTCTAATGCCGCTCTAACACCTCAAACTGGTGCTCGTTGCTCCAAAACTAGTCAAACAATGTGCAAACCAATAAGAATATACTTTAATACTCATAACAAATCAATTTAGACGAATTCCCAACTCCGCTCGAAAAGTCAATAAAGCAACCCTCGGGCCCACATGCCTGGATTCCGAAATTGTTTGAATATGAACTTTACCCATAACACCACGAACTCAAATATATAATTTATTCTCAATTCCATGTCCAATTTCGTTGTCAAAATCCAAAAATACCAATTTCTAGGTTTTTCTTCAAAATCCCAAATTCCTACAAAATTTCCTTGCTCAAAATCCGTATAAAATCATGTATTTAACTTACAATATGTGGGAATAACTTACCTTGACATAGATGATGAACCCCCCCCCCCCCTTGAAGCTCTCCAACATCGCCCAACCAAGAGAGAATAGAAGAAAATGGGCCAAAACCCCGTTTTAAAGAAACCTCACTGCCCAGCATGAATTCCGCCTCTACGGTGCAAAGGTTGCTTCTGCAACAGCCGCTTTTGCGGCTCCAAGTCTCGCACCTGCGAGAAACCAAGCCAAGGTCATTGGCCGCTTCTGCAGCCCTCATACGCTTCTGCGCCCACGCTCCTGCGGTTCTTCGTGCGCAAGTGTGGTCCCGCTTCTACGAAACTTGACCGCATCTACAGTCCCAGCCTTCCCCAGTAAATTCTGCTTCTGCGGCTCCGCACCTGCGGCCAAAACCTCGCAGGCGCGGTGACACCAGATACCAGCTGCCTCATCATTCCTTTAGTCCAAAAGTTAATCCGTTAACCATTCGGAAACCACCTGAGGCCCTCGGGACCTCAACCAAATACACCAACACATCCCAAAACATGATACGAACTTGCTCGAGACCTCAAATCACACCAAACAACGCCCAAACCATGAATCGCATCCAAATTCAAGCTTAATGAACTTTAGAACTTCAAACTTCTACATTCGAGGCCGAAACCTATCAAATCACATCCGATTGACCTCAAATTTTTCACACAAGCCATATTTGACACTACGGACCTACTCCAACTTCCGGAATCAGAATCCGACCCCGATATCAAAAAGTTCACTCCCGGTCAAACTTCTCAAAAACCTTCAAATTTTTAACTTTCACCAAATGACCCCAAAATGACCTACAGGCCTCCAAATCCACATCCGGATGCTCTCCCAATACCATAATCATCATACGGAGCTATTCCAAGACTCAGAATCCCAAACGGACATCAATAGCATTGAAATGCACTTCAACCCAAATTTATGAAATTCTTCCAAAATGCCAACCTTCCACAATAGGCGCCAAAACGCTCCCGGTTCATCCAAAACCCGATCCGGACATATGCTCAAGTCCAAAATCATCATACGAACCTGTTGGAACCTTCCAATCCCGATTCTGAGGTCGTTTACTCAAAAATCAAACCTTAGTCAATTCTTCCAACTTAAAGCTTTTGAAATTAGAATTTTCTTCCCAAACTAACTCTGAACTTCCTGAAATTATATTCCGACCATACGTGCAAGTCATAATACCTGAAGTGAAACTACTCAAGGACTTAAACCGCCGAAAAACGCGCTAGAGCTCAAAAATGAACGGTCTGGTCGTTACATTCTCTCCCACTTAAACATACGTTCGTCCTCGAACGTGCTAAGAACTGCTCTGGAGTTGTCCGAAATCATTGTTTAACACCTCGTGCACCTACTTGTGCTACCACAGCGTTGTTGATCACATTAGCTCGAGCAAATCTGAAGATTCTCCCTTTTATTCAGTCAAGTTAGCATTAGAGCCAATTTCAATATCTGAAATCCTCTAGCAGATCTGTTCTCAACATACGAACGCCGTATCCATCACTACACGATGTACCAATACCTAGTTGTATACACTTACTGAATTCACACCATGCACTACATTATTCACATGACCATAATGACATCCCCTGACAACAATAGCCGAAATCCCACGAATTTGATGCCCACAACACATTTCATGAAGCATATAAGTCCCGCTTCAACTCTCGCAATACTGCCATGATAGAAGAGATGTGTAGAAACTCATAACTGCCTGCTGAATCACAACCCATGGAGTATCTCCTCCCGACAAGAACCATTATCTCATTCTGGACTGAATATCGATATTTACTCCTTAATGTGCCTCATATAAATCTGATCGCACTGATCCCAGCTCCAATAATCTCGTCATACCCAGTACAAGCTGCTCAGGCAATAAGCCACCTCAAACACTGCCAAAAGTCTCATATGATGCCACAATGTGCCAACAAGCTACAAACTCGAATGTGATACATAAGGAAATGAACTCTAGAAAGATCTACTCAACCCACGTAACTAATTTAAACAACCGAAAAGATGTTATGAACCTTCTTCAGGAAATGAGAAGCAAAACACACAATAATAGATATGGGAAACTGTACTCAATGTCACACTGTTGTAGCGTGCAACCCGATCCACACATGATACCATTGCGGCGTGCAACCCGATCCAACCATGATACCCGTGGCGGCGTGCCACCCGATCCAAACAAAATATTTGTGGTGGTGTGCCACCCGATCTAACCATATACCCGTGGCGGCGTGCCACTCGATCCAAACAATATATCCGTGGCCGCGTGCCACCCGATCCACACATAATAATCTAAAGAAAAGACACATCGAGCCGCAACGTTTATACTCACGAAATGCCCGAATATCAACCATAAGCACGCCAAGTGCATAATACAAATCCTGTGGAGACGGGTAGCGTCATATGCTCTAAAACTCAAGCACAACTAAGGTGCAATAAATAACCTGCATCTCGAGAGCCATCATGCTCATATAACACCAGAAACTATACAGGATCTCAATACGAGTGCGAATAATCAAACTGCCTCACAACCCACATGGCATAATAGAGACTACACGGAAGGGCTGACAACAGAAATAACATCCAAGGCCCGAAGACCCCTCCAAAAACAACGTTATGCTAAAATGAACACATTCAGCCTGATATAGAGCCCACATTCACATTTAATCCATCCACGGACCTTAAGTCGATTCTGATCATACCGCACTAGGCTAATAACCTTTCAAGGATCCACAATAACCCTTTTTCCCATGACAAATAAGAATAGCCGTCAAATTCGGAATAGACTTCCACAGTCCACAACCAAATGAACCGAGCGCCCTTCAGGCATAAATTCTCACATTAGCGATAGTACCACAATCTCTATACTTGGATTCAAATCTTTAATCAATCAAGTGATTATATGTCACACTTATACAATCTTCCCGTGGGGCATGCTCCCACGACCATTCCGCTCAGGTAGCAAAGTCCGCACATCCATACCGCCAACCGTTCTAATTCTGTAAAGTGAATCAAAAATCCGCGAGTTAATATACAAAGCCTCTTTCACTTGACACCGACCTCAGGTGACGCTAAGGACAATACTAACTTACTATAAACATCTGAATTATTTCCTGCTTTCCGAGCTCATGACATTTTTGTCAACACCGAACCGCAGCCTTGATCCTCAGCTTCCAATTTCCCTGCCGCTCACTGCACTTAACATGCCACTACGCGAGAGTACATGAATTTCATCATAACTCTTGAACCACTAATAGAATAAACACTTCATCATATAGAAACCTTTCACTTAACTCATTTCAGGATGACTATTGCAACACACGACTGAATTCCCATAAATGCAGAAAATACAAACCTTAAGTTGTGGTCTAAACCACCATAACTCTTCCTGGATCCATCTATACATAACAGGCCTTAATAATCGAATGCCTCTAAATAAATCAATACGGCGGCCATCAAGTCTCACGCGCACTGCCACAAATCACATGCATAACTTAACACGCTAAAGGAACTGATCATTGCCACCATCATGCCAATTCAACCATTGCTAACCGATCCAACTTCTTCTGATTTACTCTGGACTTGCCTTAGGAATACTAATAGCTCCATTCAAAACATCATGAATCCAAATACTCATCCTAAGTGACATTATTTCACGAGACCACATTGTCTCCAACACCCACGGACCATCGCATACCCTTCTTATGTGCATATTCGCATCTTCAACTGGTACCCCCATTCTGAAAATCCCTCTATGAATCCGAAGTTATTTTCTCCCATTCCTCCAATGCCTCACGGTAGACCAAAGATAACGTAGAACACTCCAAGCCACTTTCATAATCCGCTGCTAAAGCTTGATACTTAACCATACTACGGACTCGAAATCCTTAGGCACCGTACTTTAACTTTTGAATCCACTAGGACCGTTGTTGAGAGTCACCCACTCTGACTTGTTCCTGAATACAATCAAACTCCAAGGCCCTGCTAGCACATGAACACCCTCTCAAAGAAGCAACCGGCTGAATTACTTCCCTTGTACATCACATCCACATGATAAGGCCAAATATAGCACACATTCCTCAAATTCTTTTGCTCAAATTACCACTGATATTTTCTTTCCTTAGTCGTAATAACCCACCAATACACCGATAACAGAAACCGCACAAGTAGACAACCATGCAATCCAATCATAGACGGTGGGCTCTCCCACTTAGCTTGAAGCTATAATTACATAACCCTGGGACCCACCGAGATTCGTTCTTCCCCATTGACGTCAGCTAAAAGTCCAACAATACATTCCAAGCTGAAGTCATGTTGCCTCCAAATAAAATTTGTGGACCTAGTCTCTGCCTACCATGAATTTCCAAATGGCTCCAAACTTTCCTCAAGGCATGTGTCCATCCTACCACGGAACACATATGTTACTCTGCCACTCTTCCACTTTAGTTAAAATCTCCCCTTTAAGCAACTTCTGGATTTTCGCTTTTCATACTTGACCTGCTAGCTATTCGACCACCGCAAGACACCTTTCGCCCTATCCTTCCTCATCTTTCGCTACCCAAAAACTGCCTCAAAGCAAAATCCATCACTGTAGAACTTGACCTGATAAATTGCAACCAACTCTAAGCCTCCTCGAAGATCATCTTTCCTGAGCCATCAGTATTAGAAACGCCGACTCGATTCTGAACCATTGCACACCGCGATTTCTGACACCCGCTTCCCCGGCACCATTTCACAATACCCTGCCCCAAAGGCGAATTGAAGAAAGCCATAATGACAATGAACTTAGCACATTCAACAAGGACAACGGCACCACATCACAGATGAAAATTCTACCACGCTCTAAAATACCAAGTCTCGTTACTCCATCAACCCAAATCTGAACATTGTTAGTCCGATTTCCTTTCCTCCGCCAAAATAAAATACTGAATCTCTGAATCATAACTGAGTAAAACCTCCTTTCAGGTCATTCACTGCCTCGACGCCTAGACAAGCATCCTACCATTATATCATTATTGTGCGATAACAACTTACGAACATCATGGCAACCTGTGCATAGCCTCAAAACCATCAAAAATACAGATATTGAGCCGAAATGACATAACACCCTTCCGCAAGAAGACAATAATAACTTGCTCGAATGCGCAGGGAGACACATCCTGCACCACCTCAGCAGTACCATTAAAATTCTTTAATTCCCAATTAATAATAAGTGTTTCACGTTGCATAAGATTGAATAGGAAAGAAATGAAGGCATAAGCCTCAAAGGAATCAAATCGTACGATGAGGAATCAAGAAGGGAAGTGCTCCTAACAGTCCTGTAGCCTCTCGAAGATAAGTACAGATGTCTCTATACCGATCCGCAAGACTCTACTAGACTTACTCATGAATCGTGAGACCTATGTGAACCTAACACTCTGAAACCATGTTGTCACGACCCAAAATCCATAAAAAGTCGTAATGGCGCCTAACATCACTGTCACGCAAGCCAATCATAAAATTTTAACTTAATTATTCCTTTTAGTATTTTGAAATCGAAATTTTTCCTTCAATTAATAATCAGAGATAAAATTTACAAAGTAAATGATAATATTTTCCCAACTACAATACTGAACAACTCATAAGTACCCCCAAAACCCAGTGTCACAAGTGCATGAGCATCAACTAGGAAGTAAAATAAAATATAAAATATGTCCGGAATACAAATTAGACAGGAAAAATACAAATAACTCTGCAGGAGACTCTGCTGGCTGCGGATCGTAACCTGAAATGCAGCTCGCGACACGTCCCCGCATCATCCGTGCCTCCGTGCCCAAAGGATCACCGGACATAAAAGTACCGCACAAAAATATGCAACAAGTGTAGTATGAGTACATAAATCCATGCATACCAAGTAAGAATCTAGCCTAACCCCGGAGAATTAGTGACGAGGGGTCGACATCGACACTCACTAGTGGTCCAATAATATCAGGTACAGCAAGGAGGTAAACAAATATGAGCCAAAGTAAATAAATGAAATAAACAACTGTAAATCTGTGGTACAATTATCCTCCTTACAATAAACTCAAGCTCTTAATTAGCAATTCCTCCTCAACCGGAGCATATTATATATATATATATATATAATGGACCTCACCAAATAGGTTGTTATAATTCGAATCAGGGAAAGACTCACAGATACTCTGGCTTCTTGCCAAATATTATGCACGACTCCATGAGGATATTTTTATAGAAATGCCGAGGTGTACGACCCGATCCAACATAATTAATAAACTGTGCACTCCCGAGGGTCGAACGGCACGAACCATAGATGCATCTATTAAACTGCCGAGGCGAACGACCCGCTCCCATGAGAGTGTGGTACATATATCCTACCGAGGCGAACGGCCGGATCCCATTAGAATAAGAAGTACATAATCCTGCCGAGACTCGATCCCATTAGAATAAGGAGCTTTGACGGGTCCTTGACCTCACTTATGAATAAATGTGTGAGTTGTAATTTCTTTAACAAAATCCTTTCAATGAAACATATATATCACGAAAACATGTCGTAAGAGGAGTAGAATTATTCGGTGACTAATCATGAACTCGTGAAGTCTATACAATAGCAAGTCTAGTCTCAAGTAGTAAAGTAAAACAGAGGAATTTAATAGGCAAGAGACTGCTCAGATAGTACAGCTATAGCATGATGTGAACCTAAGCCTACCCGGACAATAACATGAATGTAGCTACGTACGGGCTCTCGTCACCTCTCATGTACGTAGCCCCCATAACAAATAGCACACATCAATATACAACAGCTAGGGGTAATTTCCCCCTCATAGAGTTAGACATGAAACTTACCTCGCTCCGAAGTTCCGTAACCGGCTCCAATGCCGCTCTAACACCTCAAACTGGTGCTCGTCACTCCAAAACTGGTCAAACAATGTGCAAACCAATAAGAATATACTCTAATACTCGTAACAAATCAATTTAGACGAATTCTCAACTCCGCTCGAAAAGTAGATAAAGCAACCCTCAGGCCCACGTGCCCGGATTCCAAAAATTTTGGAAGATGAACTTTACCCATAACACCACAAACTCAAATATATAATTTATTCTCAATTCCATGTCCAATTTCGTGGCTAAAATCCAAAAATACCAATTTTTAGGTTTTTTTTAAAAACCCCAAATTCCTACAAAATTTCCATGCTGAAATTCGTATAAAACCATGTATTTAACTTACAATAATTGGGAATAACTTACCTAGACATAGATGATGACCCCCACCCCCCCCCCCTTGAAGCTTTCCAAAATCGCCTAAACAAGAGAAAAAAGAAGAAAATGGGCCAAAACCCCGTTTTAAAGAAACCTCACTGCCCAGCACGAATTCCGCCTCTGCGGTGCGAAGGTCGCTTCTTCGACAGCCGCTTCTGTGGATCCAAGTCTCTCACCTTTGAGAAACTAAGCCAAGGTCGCTGGCTGCTTCTGTGACCCTCATGCGCTTCTGCGCCCACGCTTCTGCTGCTCTTCGTGCGCAGGTGCAGTCCCGCTTCTGCGGAACTTTACCACATCTGTGGTCCCGGCCTTCCCCAGCAAATTCTGCTTCTGCGCCCCCTTCTTGGCTGCTTCAGCGGCTCCGCACCTGCGGCCAAAACCTCGCAGGTGCAGTTACACCAGATACCAGCTGCCTCATCATTCCTTTAGTCCAAAAGTTGATCCGTTAACCATCCAGAATCCACCCGAGGCCCTCGGGACCTAAACCAAATATACAAACACATCCCAAAACATGACACAAACTTGCTCGAGGCCTCAAATCACATCAAACAATGCCAAAACCATGAATCGCATCCCAATTCAAGCTTAATGAACTTTAGAACTTCAAACATCTACATTCGACGCTGAAACCTAACAAATGACTTCCGATTGACCTCAAATTTTGTACACAAGTCACATTCGACACTACGGACCTACTCCAACTTTCGGAATCGGAATCCGATACCGATATAAAAAAGTCCACTCCCAGTCAAACTTCTCAAAAACCTTCAAATTTCTAACTTTCGCCAAATGACCCCAAAATGACATACGGACCTCCAAATCCACATCCGGACGCGCTCCCACTATCATAATCACCATACGGAGCTATTCCCAGATTAGAATCCCAAATGTACATCAATAGCATTGAAATGCACTTCAACCAAAATTTATGAAATTCTTTCAAAATGCCAACCTTCCACAATAGGCGCCGAAATGCTCCCAGGTCATCCGAAACCCGATCCGGACATATGCCCAAGTCCAAAATCATCATACAAACTTGTTATAACCTTCCAATCCCAATTCCAAGGTCGTTTACTCAAAAATCAAATCATAGTTAATTCTTCCAACTTAAAGCTTCCGAAATCAGAATTTTCTTCCCAAACTAACTCCGAACTTCCTGAAATTTAATTCCGGCCATACGTGCAAGTCATAATACCTGAAGTGAAACAACTCAAAGCCTCAAACTACCGAACGACGCACTAGAGCTCAAAAATGATCGGCCGGGTCATTACACTCCGTATGATGTATTATGACATATATGAATCATCGGTTTTAATTTTCAGGTTATTCGGAATCGAATTGGAAGAATAGATTTTATTGTTGAAGTTTTAAATTAGGAGAGTTAACCAAGTTTGACTTTTTGTGAATTTGAACCCGTAACGGAGTTTTTATGGTTTTGGTAGGTCCGTTGGGTGATTTTTGACTTAGGAGACCGTCCGGATTGTGATTTGGAGGTCCGTAGTGGAATTTGGCTTGAAATGGCGAAAAGTTGGATTTTTGAAAAGTTTGACCGGAGTGGATGTTTTGATATCGGATTCGGATTGTGATTTCGGGAATTGGAATAGCTTCGTTATAACATTTGGGACTTGTGTGCAAAATTTGAGGTTAATTAGACGTCTTTTGATAGGTTTCGGCATCGGTTATGGAAGTTTGATGTTCAAAGTTCATAGATTTCGATTTGAGGTGTAATTCATCGTTTTGAAGTCGTTATGTGTGTTTTGAGGCCACGAGTAGGTCCGTATTATGTTATGGAACTTGTTGGTATGTTTGGAAGGGGTTTCGAGGGGCTCGGGCGTATTTCGGATTGATTTCGGGCTATTCTCCTTCATTTTGGCACTATTGTGTTCTGCTGGTTTCTGGTGTCTCAACCTTTCATCGCGTTTGCATGGCATGTATCATGAACGCGTAGTGTATTTTCATGGCAGTGGCATTTCTTCATCGCGTTCATGAATATTGGTCCGCGTTCGCGTAGAGTTAGGGCAAGTCTTTTTCGTGTTCGCATATGAGGGACCGCGTTCGCATAGGGTTGAGTTGGGAGCTGGAACTGGAGGCCTTTCTTCATCGCGTTCGCGTAGTTATGTCCCTGGTGAGTATCGCGTTCGCGATGCATATGCCGCGACCGTGTAGAGTATTTTTGGGCGATTGTTATCTTGTTCATCGCGAACGCGATGGTTCTCCTGCGTTCGCGAAAGAGGACGACTGGGCAGTGTATATAGTACTATATTTGGAAGGTTTCGGACATTTTTGCATTTTTGGAGCTATGGAGCTCGAATTGAGGCGATTCTTGAAGAAATTTTCACCATATGAATTGGGGTAAGTGTTCTCTACTCGGTTTTGGTTATATTTCATGAATCTATCTTCGATTCTAGCTTTTGGTTGATGATTTTCAAAGACAAATTGGGGGTTTTGGCCTAAAGTTTCACAATGTGAAGTTTTGAGTTTTGAACATCGATTTGGAGTCGGATTTGAGTGAAACTAGTATGGTTGGACTCGTAATTGAATGGGTTGTAGGATTTTGTGAGTTTTGTTGGGTTCCGAGGTGCGGGCCCAAGTTGGATGTCTTGGACGATTTTGGACTTTTGATTAAAGATTTGACCTTTTTCGATTGGGTTTGTTTCCTTGGGCTTTATTTGATGTATTTGAGTTGCTTTTGGCTAGTTTTGAGCCGTTCAGAGGTCGTTACGCATGTGATGGCATCTTTGGAGCATCACTTGGCTTGCTCGGCATTGGTATTGGCTTGTTTGAGGTAAGTAACACTTCTAAACTTTGTGCTAAGGGTATGAAACCCTGAAATACATGTTATATGATTGGTGTTGAGGTAACGCACATACTAGGTGACGGGCGTGTGGGCGTGCACTGTGCAAGTTGTAATTTCGTTATTTTTGTGGTGCTGTGTAGCTACCTGATCATATTTATAACCATAAAATCCACTTACCAGAGCTATTGAGTTGTGATTCATGTTAGAAACCATGTCTAGGCTACGTGCTTACTGTGTTGGGACCCATTGAGGTCGTTACTGCTGTTGAGTTATTTGCTTATATTGCAATTTCATACTCAGTCATGTTCATTTATTTCATATCATATCTCAGTCTCTATTGCTACATCTTGATACATCACATCATTATTTTGGGCTGATTTTTCATGACATTGAGAGCCCGAGAGACTGAAGAGATTGATGACTGAGTGAGGCTGAGGGCCTGATTGTGAGATATTATATTATAGCACGTGAGTAGTCCATGCGGATTCAAGTGTTATACTATAGCACATGAGTTGTCCGTGCAGCACATGAGTTGTCCGTGCAGCTCCAGATATTGATACTATAGCACGTGAGTTGTCTGTGCAGATTATAGCGCTTGAGCTGTAGGAGCCATTCCGGAGTATGTACACACCCCCAGTGAGCGCAGGTAACTACTGAGTGCGAGTGCCGAGTGACTGGGAGGACTGAGTGATTGTGAGGACTGAGAGATTGGGAGGACTGGGTAGCTGGGAGGACTGAGTGAATTGATACTCTGAGAGTATGTATATGGTCTTTATCACTGATTCGCATTGCATTTGGCATGCACACTTGACATACAGGCATAGAGATGCATTTTTCCTCATATTGTATAGTATTACATCATTTATGACTTCTCATACATTTTGACATATGGGCATAGAGAGACATCTTACACTTGCTACCTGAAAGGAAAATGAAACATCTTATTTATTGTTGAAAGGATTTTTGGGAAAAATCACAGTTTTCAAACTTACTCATATTGTTTTGGTAATTTTGATAAAAGATTTGGGTTTTCTCTGCGATACTTGAAAAGCATACCTATTTTCTGGAACTGTGAATGAGCTGAGCACTTTATTTCTGAGATACTCCTTTTACTACTTGTACTATGCTGTTATGAATTGTTGTGGGATATTGGTATTGGACCCGACCTTTATTCTAGCTCGTCACTACTTTCAACCTAAGGTTAAGTTTGTTACTTATTGAGTACATGGGGTCGGTTGTACTCATACTACACTTCTGCACCTTGTGTGCAGATATTTACTATTGACGTTGTTGTGATCGACAGGAGCCAGAATTGAAGATGCACATGCGTTCTGGTTGTAGCTGCCTCATGTTCGTTGTAGCCTTAGATCTATAAAACTCTTTTTATGTACTCTTCAAATAGATGATGTATTTACTTCATTTTAGCTTTGTAAACTCTATTCTTAGAAGCTCATGATTTGTACTACCAGTCCTTGTGGAACGTATCAAATTCAAATATTTCTTTACTTAATTGTTATTAGAATTGGTTAGTGGTTAATTGGCTTACCTGACGGGTTGGGTTAGGTGTCATCACGACTAGGTGGATTTTCGGTCGTGACAAGTTTGTATCAGAGCCCTAGGTTCATAGGTTCTACAAGTCATGAGCAAGTGTCTAGTAGAGTTTTGCGAATCGGTATTATGACGTCCATACCTATCTTCGAAAGGCTATAGGACATTTAGGATATACTTCCCATCTTTCTTTCTTTATCGTGCAGCATTGATTCAGCTTAAAGTATAACTCTTTGAATTCTTTCCACGCATTCGTATGCGCATGTGAGCACTTGGTATCGGTTGTGCGCCAGCGGCTTGTGATTCCGTGGTTGAGATGCGAGATGTGATTTTGGCTTGCTGATGATGGGCCAGTCTGGAGGACTTGAGGCCAGATTTTGACGGTAGCTTGAGCACGGAGATTTTGATTATGTGAGCACGTGCTATTAGGACTTATAGTTCCGTTGATGTCCCTATTAGTGGAATTTATGATTGGATAATTATGTGGTGAGTATGATGTGACTGCAAGATATGTTCAGATTGTTCGAATGTGACGAGAAGAGTTTACTTAATATGTAGCAAGGACTATGGGGTGTTTGATTTTTGTCTTGATTTGGCGTATGGTCTCAAGTTATGGGTGTGTTGAGGGATCTCTCATGTTGTTTAGTTGTGGAGTGAAGTAGATTCTTATATCTTGTTGATGAGTTTAGAATCGAGAAGATTAAGTGATTGCGTAGTAGTCGTGACTGTGGAAGGGTATAAAGAGATGTCAGTTTGAGGCAAAGCAAGCAGGTTATCTCCTTCGCGGTGTCCTGAGGTTGTGTGATCCCTATGATGTTTTGTAGAGAGTTCTCCTTTACCAGTGAATGATATATGTTGCAATTTGAGTTTGGATCGCTGGTGGAAGTTGGCTTAACCATCACAAGGATGAACGCGAGATTTGCAGATAATTTGAGGTACTAGATGGTTTGTGTTGCATGAGTGGATGAAGGATTTAATGGAATCTCACTGTGGTATTATGGTAGTAATGGGGTATGGTTGTTGTAAGTAATTCGATATTTTATTCCATGGTTTTGAGCCAAGTGGGGGAGTCTGCCATTGACGAGTTGACTGCACGGTTATATGTTGTATTGGTTTCGGTTCGGGGTATACTGGTGAATCAGTTATGACTTGCAAAAGTTGAGATTGAGGATGACTCGAGTAAGGGAATTTTTGGATACAGGTTATATTACACTCTATGGGTATATGGGAATCGTGGAATGATTGAGTGGTTATTCGTAAAGGATATAGTGTGCATGGAGTAGGAATTTGCTTGGTTGCATTAAGGTGGGGTTACTTCTTTGGGTGTCATCATGCTAATGGGGCACCAGTCGTTTGGCCCGTTTGGGGCAGTGCAATTGAGATTTGAGCAGAGTGGATGACTCTCGAGAATGGTTCTAATGTATTCAATAATTATATGTAGCAATTGAGAATTTCGGATTGATATATGGCTAGGATCTGATATTTGCATTGGATGGTATCAAGACTTGTGCATTTTTATATCATTGTGGATTATGTATTTCAGTATCAAGAAGGTGAAGGAAATAGTTTTAGGTTCACATAAGGTCTCTTTAGAGTGGGTGTCTCGGTTGTGGTGCTTTGGGGTGCTTAAGAAGGAAGTCAGCGGCTTATGGGCCTTAGGGCGTTGTGGTTTTATACTAAGGTCTCTTGTGTGGTGAGTTTTGGTTGAGGATCATGGTATTATGGCGAGGAGAACTATCAATTTGAAGGTAATTCGGAAAGAACTCGGAGAGTTAGGACAACTTGGTAGTAGGTTGGATCAGCACAGTAATAGATATAATCAGTTCTTTGGGTGCTTATGATGTGGTGGGTTTCTACAGGTGCTTCGTGGCAATGCTCTTGGGTTTTGGCGACCTGCGTGATTGGGTTAAGTTAGAGATATTCGGTTCTGATAGCTTGTTTATGTGCAAATGGACTTTGAAGAGTTCTCAATGGTTTCTACCACGATTCGAGGAGTATATTTCCTACTGGCGTGAGGAGCATGTGGTGTATAGTGATTTTCTCCTGGATGAAATCAAATGAAAGGTCCTTGGCTAATTGAGTATGTAGTTGCTTGTGACTCGGAGTGGACTATGAAGTTCTTATATTTTTCATATGATGGCATGGTATATGCGGTGTGTTGTGTGGGATTGAGATTTACATGAGCGAGATCACAATTCAGTTTTGAAGGGAAGGTTATAAAATTCTTAGGCAGCATGGACGATTTAAGATGACTAGGTAAATAATATTACTATTTGGTATAGCTTGATGAGAGTATACATTTTAGAAGGGGCAATGTGTTTTGATTTATGGATACTTCACTAGTATTGCGGCACTCTCCTGGTTGATCCACTACTGATATTCAAATTTTGCTATATGGCACGGAAGAATTTTAGAAGTATTCCTCGTGGGATGATTGTGTATGAGAGATGTGTCAGACATTCGGGCGGTGGAGTTAGGATCAGATATGGTGATTCGTGTGTTTTATAGATTTAGAGGTTGAGAGTTCTCAGGAGCAGATTATTTCATGGTTGTGGACTGTGAAGTCGTGGACGAAGCTAGCCAGATGAGAGTATGTGTTATGATTCAGTCATTGTGGACTTTCGGAGGGTTATTTATCTATTTGTGGGTGACCAGAGTCGATTTGGGGATCCATTGGTAGGCCCAATCAGGATGTGTATTCTAGACCGAGTCAGATTGGTTGGCTCCATAATGCTATTGTTAAGGGATGTGCCATTCGGTTATTGCTGAGCTTATTCGTGTTCTAAAATTATCTGTGAGTTACTCTTCTATGCTACGAGGAGTTGCGATTCATTAGTTTTAGGCACACATGGTGCGGTTCTATTGAGGCCTTATAACGGAATTTGAGCGAGATGAGTATTTGGGTATTGCATGATTGATTGCATATGGGTTATGTCCTTTCGAGTTTTGGGTGGCATTGTGTCATTGGCTTCTCCGTGGTTATGGTAATGCACTTTGGGTACGTGATGTCGAATTGCGCGTGGTTATTGATTTTGAGCATGGTGGCTGGGGTATTTCATATGGACCAATGTTTGGATGGAGTCACGCATTGCATCGGAGTTATGTTGAGGTATGATCCCTTGTGTTAGATTCGTGTGTTTTGGTCCTACAGTGTATGATAGGTTCTTAGCATTGCGTTGTGGTGGTACTTGAGGAGCTTGCGGGATAGTTCTCTCGTCTGAGTCATTTTCCATGATTGAGCACATTTGGAATGTTGCTTATTGGTGCACGGGTTATGGCTTTAGATTGTATTGATGTGTCATGTCACTAGAGTGGTCGTGTTGGATGAGATGAGGTCATTGGACCTAGAATGGATACTATTAGAATTGATTACAGCATGGTTGGACGGATAATATCGAAAGTCGGCTTAGAAATTTGCTATAGTTCTTGTCGAAGGAGAGGGAGTTTCATGACTGGTTGATCTAATGCATGGTTATGAGTTCTGCGTGTCTCTTTCATCATCGGCAGTGTACGAAGATTTTAGGACGAGGTTTTGTTTGACATGAGATTTATCACCGAAATTAAGTTGTTTTGGGCAGCTGTTGTGATTAGAAATTATTGCTATGAGTATTTGAGTTATGCGGTATATCATGTGATTACATCTTGGGTTATGGATATGGCTTGAAATAGCTTGTTCAGACTTATAAAGTATGTAGATGCGAGATTCTGATCTTATAGAAAGTTCCGGATGTTGGAAATTGGATTCTAAGGCTTATGGGCTAAGTTGAATAAAGGAAATCTCAGTTATGTTGCGTTATCAGACCTATATGGGATAGGGTGACGTGAGATCACCCCGGGTATGTGCATGGTAAGGTTACACGGCTGTTTGATGACTTTGAGAACAACTCTGGATACGTTCAAGGACGAACGTATGTTTAAGTGGGGGAGAATGTAACGACAACCGGTCGTTTTGAACATTTGCACTTTGCCCGGTTGTTTACGGGAATAAGTAGCTCTGTATGATGTATTATGACATATGTAAATCATCTAATTTGATTTTCAGGTTATTCGGAATCGAATTGGAAAAATGGATTTCATTGTTGAAGCTTTAAATTGGGAGAGTTGACCAAGTTTGACTTTTTGTGAATTTGAACCCAGAACGGAGTTTTTATGGTTTCGGTAGGTCCGTTGGTATTTTGGACTTAGGAGCGCGTCCAGATTGTGATTTGGAGGTCCGTAGTGGAATTTGGCTTGAAATGGCGAAAAGTTAGATTTTTGAAAAGTTTGACTCGGAGTGGACTTTTTGATATCAGATTCGGATTGTGATTCCGGGAATTTGAATAGCTTCTTTATGTCATTTGGGACTTGTGTGCAAAATTTGAGGTCAATCAGACGTGATTTGATAGGTTTCAGCATCAGTTGTGGAAGTTTGAAGTTCAAAGTTCATAGATTTCGATTTGAGTTGTGATTCGCCGTTTTGATGTTGTTATGTGTGTTTTGAGGCCTCGAGTAGGTCCGTATTATGGTATGGAACTTGTTCGTATGTTTGGACTGGGTTCCGAGGTGCTCGGGCGTGTTTCGGATTGATTTCGGGCTATTCTCCTTCATTTTGGCACTACTGTGTTCTGCTGGTTTCTGGTGTCTCAGCCTTTCATCGCGTTCGCGTATGAGGGACCGCGTTCGCGTAGGGTTGAGTTGGGAGCTGGAGCTGGAGGCCTTTCTTCATCGCATTCGCGTATTTGGAACTGCGTTCGCTTAGTTCAGACCCCGATGAGTATCGCGTTCGCGAGGCTTGTACCACGAACGCATAAAGTATTTTTGGTTGTTATCTTGTTCATCGCGAACACGATGGTTTTCCCGCATTCACAAAAGAGGACGACTGAGCAGTGTATAGTACTCTATTTCGAAGGTTTCAGACATTTTTGCATTTTTGGAGCTATGGAGCTCGGATTGAGGCGATTCTTGAAGCAATTTTCACCATATGAATTGGGGTAAGTGTTCTCTACTCGGTTTTGGTTATATTTCATGAATTTATCTTCAATTCTAGATTTTTGTTGATGATTTTCAAAGAGGAAATTGGGGGTTTTGGCCTAAAGTTTCATAATATGAATTTTTGAGTTTTGAACATCGATTTGGAGTCGGATTTGAGTAAAACTAGTATGGTTGGACTCGTAATTGAATGGGTTGTTGGATTTTGTGAGTTTTGTCGAGTTCCGAGGTGTGGGTCCGGGTTGGACGTCTTGGCCGATTTTGGGCTTTTGATTAAAGATTTGACCTTTTTCGATTGGGTTTGTTTCCTTAGGCTTTATTTGATGTATTTGAGTTGCTTTTGGCTAGTTTTGAGCCGTTCGGAGGTCCCTAAGCGCGTGATGGCATCTTTGGAGCATCGTTTGGCTTGCTCGGCATTGGTATTGGCTTGTTCGAGGTAAGTAACACTTCTAAACTTTGTGTTGAGGGTATGAAACCCCGAATTACATGTTATATGATTAGTGTTGAGGCGACGCACATACTAGGTGACGGGCGTGTAGGCGTGCACCGTGTATGTTGTAATTCTATTATTTATGTGGTACTGTGTAGCTACTTGATCATATCTGTAACCATAAAATCCACGTACTAGAGCTATTGAGCAGTGATTCGTGTTAGAAACCATGTCTAGGCTGCGTGCTTACTCTGTTGGGACCCATTGAGGTCGTTACTGTTGTTGAGTTATTTGCTTATATTGTAATTTCATACTCAGTCATGTTCATTTATTTCATATCATATCTCAGTCTCTGTTTCTACATATTGATACATCACATCATTATTTTGGGCTCATATTTTATGACATTGAGAGCCCGAGAGACTGGAGAGATTGATGACCGAGTGAGGTCGAGGGCCTGATTGTGAGATATTAAATTATAGCATGTGAGTTGTCCGTGCGGATCCAGATGTTATACTATAGCACGTGAGTTATCCGTGCATCACGTGAGTTGTCCGTGCGAATCCAGCTATTGATACAATAGCACACGAGTTATCCGTGCAGCACGTGAGTTGTCCGTGCGGATTATAGCGCTTGGGCTGTAGGAGGCCTTCCAGAGTCTGTACACACCCTCAGTGAGCGCAGATACCTACTGAGTGTGAGTGACGAGTGACTAGGAGGACTGAGTGACTGTGAGGACTGAGTGATTGGGAGAACTGTGTGACTGGGAGGACTGAGTGAATTGATACTCTGAGAGTATTTCATATGGTCTTTATCACTGATTTGCATTGTATTTGACATGCACACTTGACATACATGCATAGAGATGCATTTTTCCTCATGTTGTATAGTATTACGTCATTTATGACTTCTCATACATTTCTGACATATGGGCATAGACAGACATCTTACACTTGTTACCTGAAAGGAAAATGAAACATCTTATTTATTGTTGAAAGGATTTTTGGGAAAAATCACAGTTTTCAAACTTACTCATATTTTTTGGCAATTTCGGTAAAATATTTGGGTTTTCATTGAGATACTTGAAAAGCATGCCTATTTTCTGGAACTCTGAACGACCTGAGCACTTTATTTCTGAGATACTCCTTTAATTACTTGTACTAAGTTGTTATGAATTATTGTGGGATATTGGTATTGGACCCGACCTTTATTCTAGCTCGTCACTACTTTCAACCTAAGGTTAGGTTTGTTACTTATTGAGTACATGGGGTTGGCTATACTCATACTACACTTCTGCACCTTGCGTGCAGATATTGACTGTTTACGTTGATGTGATCGACGGGAGCCGGAATTGAAAATGTACATGCATTCTGGTTGTAGCTGCCTCTTGTTCATGTGTGATGATCCAAAAGGTCATCTTATATTTTAGAAATCAAATATGTGCTCTTAAGCCTTACAAATCTTATTTTTACCCTCCTCAATTTACGTGCGCAGTCCGGGAATGTTTCCAGAAAAGCTTTATATTGAAAATTAATGAAAACGAGAATTTATGCCTTAAAAGTTGATTTTATTTGACTTCGATCAATATTTTTGGTAAACGGGCCCAAATCTGTATTTTGACGATCCCGATGGTTCCGTATCGAATTATGGGACCTGGGCGTATGCCCGGAATCGAATTTGGAGGTCCCTAGCTTGAGTTATGAATTTTTTATGAAAATTAAAAGTCTGAAATTTTTTTTATTTTTAAGAATTGATTAATGTTTGGCATTGTTGGTACTGGGTCCGTATTTTGATTCCGGAGCTAGGTACAGGCTCATTATGATATTTAAGACTTGTCTGTGAAATTTGGTGAGAAACGGAGTTGATTTGACGTATTCGAACGTCCAGTTGAGAAGATAGGAATTTTAAAGTGTTCTTGAGAATTTTATTTGATTTGGTGCTAAATTCGTAGTTCTAGGTGTTATTTTGGCAATTTGATCGTGCGAGCAAGTTCGTATGATGTTTTTAAACTTGTGTGCATGATTGGTTTGGAGCCCTGAGGGCTCGGGTGCGTTTCGGATAGGCTACGGGATGTTTTGGACTTGGGAAAAATCTGGTTTTCTGCAGATTCTGGTGTCTAGCATATCCTTCTTCGCGTTCACGAAGGTCCTCTCGCGAACGCGAAGTCCTGGTCGTGAACGCGAAGTGATGGGGGATTTACCCTTCGCGAACACGACCGGCTGATCGCGAACGCGAAGCACTTGGGGACCTGGGGGGTTGGTCGTTCCTTCATCGCAAACGCGAGCAATGTCTCGCGAACGCGAAGGCCAGGGGGAGTAACCATCGCGAACACGAAGGCTTGGCAGCCAGTACCCTTCGCGAACGCGACAGTGGCCTCACAAACGCGATGCACACGGGTTTTAGCCATTTCTTCAACATTTTTCAAGAACCAAACGGGTTTAGGCGATTTTCAAGAGTCATCTTCTTCCCCAAAGTGTTGGTAAGTGATTCTAAACCATTTTCTTTCAATTACCCATTACATTTCTTAAATTATCAACCTAAAATCTAGAGTTTTCATGGTAGAATTAGGTGTTAGGGTAGAAACTAGGGATTTCAGAAATTTGGGAATTTAGACCTCAATTTGAGGTCGGATTCCAAAACCAATTATATATTCGGGCTCGGGGGTGAATGGGTAAATGAATTTTGGTCCGAACCTCGAGTTTTGACCAAGCGAGCCCGGGGTCGATTTTTTGACTTTTTGGAGGAAAATTTAATTTATGCAATATAATTGATTGCTTTAGAAATATTTGATATTATTGAGTCATTTTTGAATAGATACGTGTGGTTTGAAGGTGAATTCCAAAGGAAAAGTTGTGATTGAGAATTAAGTGGCCTTCAGAGCTAGGTAAGTGTTGTGTCTAACCCTGACTTGAGGGAATTAGGAACCTTAGATTATTTGCTAAGTGAAATTCATGTGAGCGGCGTATATGTGAGGTGACGAGTACTTATACGCCGCCAATTTACCTGTATTCCATATTTCTTCCATTTTTTTATATTATCTCTTTCCTATGCCTAATTGCTACATGTTTATACTAGTGTTGTTAAATTGATCGTCATTATTATGGTTACGGATTTTCTGTTGGTAATCGAGTATTCATTTAAAAGTTGAGATTTATATTGTGTAACCAAATGTTGAAGTAAGGTTTGTACTTGTTATTCTATCTCCCTGTTATTATTTATGCATTGCATTATAGTAAGAGAGAGTGTTAATGCACGAAGGGTGATGCCGTGCCATATTGTAAGTGTTAATGCACGAAGGGTGATGCCGTGCCATATTGTAAGTGTTAATGCACGAAGGGTGATGCCGTGCCATATTGTGAGTGTTAATGCACAAAGGGTGATGCCGTGCCATATTGTGAGTGTTAATGCACAAAGGGTAATGCCGTGCCATATTGTGAGTGTTAATGCACGAAGGCTGATGCCGTGCCATATTGCGAGTGTTAATTCAAGAAAGGTGATGTTGTGCCATGATATGAGAGTTAATGCACGAAGGGTGATGTCGTGCCATGATATGAGAGTTAATGCACGAAGGGTAATGTCGTGCCGTTTCTATTAATTTTATGGTGAGATTGAGAGTAAAAGCACGAAGGGAGATGCCATGCATTTTTCCTTTACTGTATTCACTATTCATGTTGATTCATGGTATATTGACTGCTCCGGTTATCATTTTGTTGTATTTCTTTATCTCGTATTCCCCTCAGCATGTTCCTCTCCCGATGTTTCCTGTTTAGTTCTTTATTTCTGTTATTTGTATATACACTGTTAAATTGTACAGGTTGATTTGTAGGTGCCTTGCCTTAGCCTCGTCACTACTTCGTCGAGGTTAGGCTCGACACTTACCAGTACATGGGGTCAGTTGTACTAATACTGCACTCTGTACTTTCTGTGCAGATTTTGGTACCGGCTTAGGTTGATCGAGATTTTGCTATTGGTCCGCTGTCCGGAGACTCAAGATAGATCTGTCGGCGTTCACAGACCTTGAAGTCCCCATCTATCTTTTATGTCCTATTATTTTCTTTCATTCAAACAGTTGTATTTCTTTCAGACTATTAGTT
Organism: Nicotiana tomentosiformis; assembly: GCF_000390325.3. Taxonomy (NCBI): domain Eukaryota; kingdom Viridiplantae; phylum Streptophyta; class Magnoliopsida; order Solanales; family Solanaceae; genus Nicotiana; species Nicotiana tomentosiformis. The sequence goes on from NC_090815.1 coordinate 82,049,195, forward strand.
GTAGTAGATTCTAGAATGCTCGTGAATTATGACTCCATATCCGGGTGGTAGTAATTACTACAGTTTTATAATATTCCGCACTTATTATATTTCATCTTAGTTAATTATTGTTATTTACTAAATGGAAATAAGGAATTAATTTAATAATTATCTAACGTTGGCTTGCCTTGCAAGTGAAATGTTAGGCGCCATCACGGTTTCGTCGGTGAAAAATTTCGGGTCGTGACATCATGGTAGCCTTAGATCTATAAAACTCTGTTTATGCACTCTTCAAACAGATGATGTATTTACTTCATTTCAGCAATGTAAATTCTATTTTTAGAAGCTCATAATTTGTACTACCAGTCCTTAGGGAATGTATCGGATTCAGATATTTCTTTACTTAATTGCTTTATTAATTATTATTAGAATTAATTAGTGGTTAATTGGCTTACCTGATGGGTTGGGTTGGGTGCCATCACGACTAGTTGGATTTCGGATCGTGACATTTCAGTTGATTGAATGGACATCAATTGATTGTGCTTATTTATTATGTATTATTTGGGAAATGGTACATATTTAGGTGGTTGTTGAATAACGTCACTCCTACCGTTGTTAGGAATCAATACGACAAGTTTAAAGGTGGATTTAGGAATAACAATGCTTTGACAGGGTCATGGTGAGCGGTAAGATAGTGCCAGCTAGCGTAATTCGGAAGAATATGTCTAGTAAATTATTGTAGTTGCTTGGAAGAGAATTACGACACCTGAAGTGCTCACGATCAGTAGAGAATACTTAGGCAAAATTATAGGAGACATAGCGGGAGGATTTCGACAATTGAGAAAATCATAACTCTAAGCCTCCTTAACCCTTTCTCCAACTTCATCCTCGTTAGTTGATAATTTTACTATTTTTTAGTATTTGTTAGTTAATTAGTTTAAAATAAAATCATAATTTTTATAACTAGAAGATTGTTTGAACTTATGTTTCTTAGCCACTACTAGAAATACAGACTTTTCCCACAGAAGAATCGGTGGGAAATCTGTGTGAAATTTCAATATTCCCACGACATTTCCAGGGGAGACGCTCAGTGGGAATATGGCTGGTGGAAAAAGAGTTTCCCAAGACATTCGTGGGTAATTCCCAGGGATTTACCCACTGAAGGCTTCACGAGAACTTGGTGGAGTCACATCGTGTATTTTCCCACGAACGTCGTGGGAAAAGTAAGATAATATAATAATTTAATTTTTTAAGTTTTTCACTGAATTTGAGGGATGTAATAAAAATAATTTAGATATTTTTTTATTTTACACATGGAAGCAGAGGAAAATATTCGAATCATTCACAAATCAAGTTACCAATTCTAATATCTCTTTAACTCAACTACAAAACTTAACCCTCAATGGTAGACAAATAATCAAAATGTCCGAAAATATACCTTCTAAATTAGTCATAGCAAGTAGGGTACTAAAGTAGGAACAACCAATATAATAACTTAAAGTAAAGGAAACTTTTACCAAGACTCAAGCTATTCAATTAACTCCAACAAAATAAAGCGAATGAATAATTCAAGTTTCTAAAGCTCAACCAAATATTAAGGAAATATAAATCCTCAAAGCAAGTCAAGCCATTATATGTCAATGGGTCTAAATGGGTCTCTACAGTAATTGCTGTCCAATTCAAAAACGGGATTAAATTTCTGATTTTAAATGACTAAAATTCACTATGCAAAAGATATACTAATTCACATATAGATAGAGTAAGATACTTACTGCAAGTTTGAGAGAGTTTCTCCACAAAATCCAAAACCTAGAGTTTCTAAAATAAGCTCATTCCATCTTGATTCTTGAAGGTAAAATCCAAATCTTCCTTCAATAGGTAGGTAAATAGGTTTTAATATTTTAAAACTCGAATTTTAATGATGGAAAAAGAGTTGCATGTATATGTGTTGAGCTCTTCAATGGTGTTTGATAGATGAAGGAGGAGGACAAGACTTTGAGAGATAAGGAGGGCTACCAAACGAATCCCCCGAAAAATCCTAGAAAATTCTTTCTATCTAGGGTTAAAAGATTATGCTTTACAAATTTGCACTATAACCCCATTTTACCTAGAATGGGTAAAGAATAGTCATTACTCTCTTAAAATATATATACTAGACCCATAAGATTCTTTTTTTTTCTTTTCTATTTGTCTTATTGGCCCTTAGAAAATCTCTACATCTCCTTCAAGGTCTGTCACTGGTATAAATTATTTTTTCATAAGTTAAATAAGCAATACATTCTAAAGTATCTAATGAACTAAATACAAATATATATTTGAATTAAATAAAAGAAAACCAATTCTATTAACAAAATAACTTTTAAATAACATGAAAACTTAAATTTAAAGAAAGGGTGAAAATATTTTAAACAACATATACATGATTAAAAAAATAGTCAATTAATGTATATAATATTTTATAAAAGTTAGGGTGTTACAAAGATAAGAACTCAAATGATAAAATCATTCTAAAATAGACACATTCAAGCCCCTAATGAAATAAGCCATGAACCCATTAATTTCTTGTCTTTAATTCTGCAAAATATTAGTAATTACTCTTTTTCTTTTTTCTTTTTTCTTTTTTCTTTTTTTTTAATTCAATTAAAACCTATATTTCACCCTCATTCATGTACTTTTAAGAGAATCTAAAAGACATTTCAAAAAGAGATTCCAATATAAACTTAGACATTACTTTAGTAACTATATCATAAAAAAGTGACATAATTAAGGAAACTCTAGCTTTAGATGGTGTTTGTCTGCGGTCCTAGCAGGATTATGCTTGTATTGTTAAATCTATAACTACTTTAAATAAAGACTATATTATTTTACAGTTCTCAAGGAAGAAAATATTCCTCATTTTGACATGTGCAACTTAGAAATCTTTTTAATTTCTCCATATTTGTGAAGAAAGCCTGTAAATATATTGCACCAATCCATATGTAAAAAAAACATATCTGAAAAATAGACCAAACTAACAAGAATAAACCAACTCAATATTGTCTTTTAACAAATTCATTATTTCTAAGACAAAATAAATAAAGACTTAGGTTTAATTAGACTATACATGCACAAGAGAACAACAACAATTTTTTCAAACCTAGGGTTTGAAATAGCAAAATATCTCTAAGTTTAAAAAAATTAAAATCGAAAAAGGAGTGGGAGAGAGAGAGAGAGACTTACCTGAAAATTGAGTGAGGTGAAGAATTCGTCGTTGAATTGGAGAAACATAGAGAGAAAACACGAAATAGACTAAGAGAAAACCAAAAGTTTATGTGAATAATAATAAAACTTTCCCGCTACTTCTGTGGGAAAACTCCGTTTAAGAACTTTTTCATAAAGCACAAAAATTCAAAATTCAAAAATTTTCATTCACACAGAATCTGTGGGAATATTTGAAAACATTTTTTTTATTTTATTTTCCCACTGTTTTCCATGGAAAAGTTTTTTAGTTTTATATAATTATTTTTTTAATGACTTTTCCCACCGAATCAGAGGGTACCAAATTATACGCATTTTTGCGCAAAAACGTTCCCACGAATAGTCAATGGGAAACGTTATTGTTTATTCGTGGAAAATAAATTTCACTTTTCCTATTGAATTTCGGTGGGAATTGCCACTAACAATTTGTCCGTGGAAAATTTCTGTGGGAAAATATTGTGTCTCTAGTAGTGAGCGATATTAAACAGTTGTGGTTAAGCCTTAGTTCTCGGTGAGATTCGACTCCGGACTTTAAGATCAGATTATATTTGTAGTGACCGCTTATTCTTTTAAGGACTAGAGTAAAGCGTGACCAGGTTCCAAAGGAAACTTAGCCATTATAATGAAGTGTTGTTATAGATGATGGTTATTACGAAGAGGTCTAACTGTATTACCTCTGTTTCACTTTATGTGACAATATTTCCAATTAATCTATTCTAAAAAGAATGACTGTCACGACCCAAAATCCAACTAGTCGTGATGGCACCTAACCCAACCCGTTAGGTAAGCCAACTTTCAATTATCCAATTCTAATAGCAATTATTAAAGCAATTTAAGTAAATAAAGATCTTAATCTTATACATCCCCCAAAAACTGGTAGTACAAATCATGAGCTTCTAAGAATAGAGTATGCAAAGCGAAAATGAAATAAATACATAGTCTGTTTGAATAATACATAAACAGAGCTTTTATAAATGTAAGGCTACTCTGAACAAGAGGCAACTACAACAAGAACGCAGGTACATCTTCAGATCCCGCAACCATCAAGCACAACAATAACATCAGCCAACATCTGCATGCAATGTGCAGAAGTGTAGTGTCAGTACAACCGTCCCCATGTACTGAGTAAGTAACAAACCTAGTCGTAGGTTGAAAGTAGTGACGAGCTTCTACCAAGGTCGGGGTCCAAAACTACTAGTCCACAATGGTCCATAACAACATAAAATAAATAATACCAGAAAAACACAAAGATAAAATGCTTAGCCAAATCATGATTTCAAAAATAATAGTTCTTCCTTTCAAATACATCAGTGAAAACCCAAATCGATTGCCGAAGTTGCCAAAAATATGAATAAGTTTGAAAGCAATTAATTTTTTCAAAATCCTTTCAATAATAAATAAAATATCTCATTTTCTTTCCTAGATAACCAGTGTAAAACAAATGCATCACTATGCCCATCTGTCAGCATGTGTGAGAAATCATGAATAATGTGATACCGTACAACATGAGGAAACACATCTCTATGCATATATGTCATGTGTGCATGTCAATGCAATGTATCTCAGAGATTTCACTCATGTACTCACACTCTCTCAGAGTACTCAATCTCATTGTCTGGCATTCTCTCTTACTTTGCTCAGCACACTCAATCACTCAGTGCTATATAATACCTGCTGCGGCGTATAGCCCGATCCCTATTTATAATTGACTGCACTCACTGGGGGTGTACATACTCATGAGGGGCTCCTACAGCCCAAGCGCTATAAGCACGGATAACTCACGTGCCATAATATAAAGATCTGGATCCGCACGGCCAACTCACGTGCTGCACGGCCAACTCACGTGCAATAATAATATAAGGATTTGCACGGCCAACTCACGTGCGGCACGGCCAACTCACGTGCAATAACAAGCCAATAAGGCCTGCTACAGGCGGGCAGCCCCGATCCATATAATAGTAATAATATATATAAAGCCAACATGGCCTGCTGCGGTGTGCAGCCCGATCCCAAAAATATTCTCATAATCAGGCCTTCGGCCTCCCTCAGTCATCAATCTCTCCAGTTTCTCTTTCATGGGCTCACAATGTCATGAAAATAGCCTAAAATGATGATATGATGTATCAATAAATAATAACAGAGATTGAGATATGATATGCAATGAAATGAATATGACTGAGTATGAATTTTTATTTTTAAAATAAATATTTCACAACAATATGACCTATGTGGGTCCCAATAATACTGACAAATAGCCTTAACATGATTTTTAATATGCTTTTCAGCTCAATTTCTTTAACTCATAAAAAGCGCATGAAAAATGCCAAGATCATTTAACTACAAAATTTCACAGAAATAATTATGTCATAATTCTATAGTGCACGCCCACACGCCCGTCACCCAGTATGTGCTTCATCTCCCAATAATTTACGAAATACATATATTCAGGGTTCATACCCTCAACTCTAAGATTAGAAGAGTTACTTACCTCGAACAAGTCGAATCCAATGTCGAGCAAGCTAAACAATGCTTCAGAAATTCCATTCTGTGCGTAACAACTCCCGAATGGCTCAAATCTAGTCACAATTAATTTGATTCTGCTCACAAAAATTATAGAAATTAATTCCATATCAAAATACTAATATTTTTCAAAAATCCTAAACTACACCCCAAAAATCACCCGTGGGGCCCACGTCTCGGAATGCGATAAAACTCATAAAATCCGAACCCCCATTCAACCACGAGTCCAACCATACCAAAGTTACTCAAATCTGACCACAACTCGGCCTTCAAATCCTCAATTAAATTCTATTAATTTTTCTACTATTTTCAACCCAAAACACTAATTTGTTGATAAAAACAATAATAGATTTGTGTAATTTAACCAAAACTGAGTTGGAATCATTTACCCCAATCCATATGGTGAAAATCGCCTCAAAAATCGCTTCAATCCGATCTTAATAGCTCCAAATGTATTAAAATGGCCGAAACCTCGAAATATATCTTCTGTCCAGGCATTTACTCTTCGCGATCGCGAAGCACAAAATTTTTCAGCCCCAAAGTTGCTCTTCGCGATCGCGAAGAACAAACTCCCCAACTCTTCGAGACAACCTCTAGTATAATGATCATAATATTTCGTATAAAACTCCGAATTGCAAATGGTTTAACTTTATGAAAACTAGACACCAAGGGCTATAACTTTCATTTGTTACTCATCTCCCAATTCCTTATAGATTGCTAGATATAAACCTCCAAAATTAGCCCTATACAACAGAGATTTCCAAACTCTTCCCAGACAGCCTATAGTGTATCCGCCATAACTTTTTCTACACAACTCCAAATGACAAATGGTTTACATTTCTGGAAACACATCAAGGGCTACAACTTTTATTTTTGGATCATCTCTAAATTCCTTATAGATTGCGAGATATAAGCTTCCAAAGTCGGGTCAGTGCAGTATGAATTTCCTCTACGCGATCGCGAAAAGGCTTCCGCGATCGCGATTCACAGTGCCCAAACAGCAAAATTGCCCTTCACGATCGCGACCATTTGTCCGCGATCGCGATGCATACCTCTGTGGCCAAAAACCAGCAACTAAGAATGGCCTAGAAATGGTCCGAAATCACCCCGAAACTCACCCGAGCCCCTCGGGACCTCAACCAAATATACCAACAAGTCATAAAACATTATACGAACTTAGTTGAAGCCTCGAATCACATCAAACAACGCTAAAACTATGAATCGCACCTCAATTCAAGCCTAATGAACTTTGAACTTTCAAATTCTATATCTTGTGCCGAAATACATTAAATCAATCCGGAATGACTTTAAATTTTGCACACAAGTCATAAATGACATAACGAAGCTGTTCCAATTTCCAGAATCGGATTCCGACCTCGATATCAAAAAGTCCACCCCCGGTCAAACTTCCCAAAAATTCAACTTTCGGCATTTCAAGCTTAATTTCACTACGGACCTCCAAATAATTTTTCGGACACGCTCGTAAGTCCAAAATCATCATACGGAGCTATTAGAATCATCAGAATTAAATTTCGAGGTCGTTTACACATAAGTCGACATCCGGTCACTATTTTAACTTAAGCTTTAAACCTTAGAACTAAGTGTTTCAATTCATTCCAAAACCTCACCGGACCCGAACAAATTGCCCCGACAAGTCACACAACTGTAAAGTATAATTTGAGCAGTAAATAGAAAAACAGAGTTGTAATACTCAAAACGACTGGTCGGGTCGTTACAATGACAACTTTCTCATTTTAGAAATAATTTAATTTTTAACGTTTCATTTTATCCTTATGAGATGATTTATAGCTATATAAATATATATTACATATTATAGACCACAAATTCTAATTAAAAAATATTTCTTTCTTAAATTTCGTGTATATTCAAACTTTACCACATAAAATAGACGGACCGAGTATAGTCAGTGCATGATGGTATGACACTGACAACAAATTATAGGCTTTATTATGTGTAGCGAGAAATTGTTTTGGTGATATATGCCACCCCTTTATGAATGGTAAATAGGAGATAAGGTTAATTACTCGTCATCGATTTTATTCCCTAGTTGAACATTCAAATAATCATGAACATATACCATTTTAGCTTGGATTGGAAATACTGCTATCTAATTGAAAGGCAAGTTAAGTCAGCTAAAAATATGAAGTATCTAAAACCTGTTTACTTAGGAAACCAAATGCATTTGTCTATTTTGTTGGTAAGGAAAGGGAATAATAACTTAGTTTCAAATTAATTTGATTTCCACATTCTACGGATTTAATTTGTGTTTGCTGGTCTATTCACCCACCACCACTAGCTCGTGCTTGAGTTCCAAACTTGAGCTTTAGAGCTGTATTTCTAAGGCGCTTGAATTTGCATGAGTGACATCTCGTGCCTAGGAGATATTGTATTCATTTGTGTGAAACTAATCATTCCTTCTTCCGTTTCGACTTCACTCCTATTAATGGAGCTACTTAGACTTAAACATATCACTACGTAGACTAATTTTTTTTTAAACTTAGGTAGGATTTAAATGAATTTGCATTTAGAAATTAAACTCACGAATTTGATATACAAAACTCGAGAACAACTTTTTTAATCTTAATCTTGCAATTAATTAAAAATACTAGTTGAGGATATTTAATACAAAAGACTACTCTTTCCAAATTCTATTGTAAGAAGAACAATTCTTTTATACTCAACACATGTGTTGTTTCATTCAACCATAAAAAGGAAAGTGAATATGATTATATCTAAATTATATCAAAAAGTATCATGTATAATACGGATCCAATGATATAAAATAGTTTGTATATTCTTAGTTCTTACATATATGTGTATACATATTAATGGATGTTTTTTTCCTTAAAATTGTGAATTCTAGACAAAAAAGTAGAATTGTTAATCAAAATGAAATATACATATTTTTATTCAAAACATAATATTATTGACACTAATATGCATCACACATTAGTTGACGGGACTAGCATAGTAAACTTATTAGTCTTCCTTACTTTAAGAAGAATTAACCCAAATAGCCGCGCACATTATCTTTTCAACTAAAAATAGTCAGTGAAGTACAATATATATATATATATATATATATATATATATATATATATATATATATATTAGTTTTTTGATATGTGCATTGAACGTGTAATTCCGTACAAGCAGTAAAAAACAAGCTAAAAATAATAAATAGTTTTAGAGATATAGTGTTAAACTCAAATTGATTGGATAGTTCCGCGAAGATCAATAATTATATTTAGTTAGACAAGTATATTTTATAATTACATAAATTTAGTTGTTATGAGTTACAACCATATAATATAACTGTATATTTTACCTAATATTTTTTTATAGATATTATTCTTGAAGTTGTTCCATTTTGATGTTTCAGCGAAATGATCCATGCAACAAATAAAAAGAGAAACTAATATTTATTTGTACATAATATAATTTTTTTTTAAGAATGGAAGAATTAAATGTTTGTAAAATTTTGTGAACAATTAAGTAAGAAGCGACTAACAATAATAAAAACATAACAAAACGAATTTATTTAAATTATACAAGAATTTTGAAATATAATTGCAATAAACTTGGACGACTATACCCCCCTCCCCCCCCCCCCCCAAAAAAAAAAAGAACCAACATATGAGTAAAATCAATAAACTTTTCTGAAGGAATAATGTATCAATTTTACTTATTGTGTACATAGAAAATTAAATACCAAAAAGTAAATGGATTGATAGGATTTTACTACTACTAATTGGCTCTTCTTCTTCTTCTTGACTTGGGCATCTGCGTTCTTCTCTTCAGTTGGCTTCTCATCGATAATGTTCTTTACCTTTGTAGCCTTGAATACTCTAAACGGAAAATTAGAAAATAAAATTAGTTAACAACATACTACTCTAGGAACGACAAGTTTATACTTAGATTGTAATTAGAGACATATGCTATAAGATTAATATTTAAATTGATGGAGAAATTCTTGCTTCCCTGCACATACAAATTTATTTTCCTTCTCACCTTTTTCGCTTTTCTTATTTTGGATTTATCAAAAGGTATTATTTACACTTTAAGCATAGGATCAAGAATTAAATACATGACTACCATTAAGATAAAAAGAAGTTATTATTTACCTAAATAAATGGATAATTACGTTCTTCAAATCCTTTGGTGGGGATTGCACTGAATTCTCGAATGAACGTACAATTTGAATTTGATCGCAAGAATATGTACTTGCATATAAACTATATATAGTTAGTTTCTCATTTATTGAGGGAACCAAAAGGTTGCAACTTTATGGTGAGCTATGTCTCTGTGGTTAAATGATAATTGTAGCAACATAAATGATAATTGTATCAGTATGCTCTTTATTTACTCTAACATTCACATAATTAGCAATATTTTTTTGGTAATTATCAAATTTTATTACCAAAGCGGAAATTTACATCTCAAAAAAAAAAATTCACTAAGGCTGAACATTTTTCCAGTACTTAGTATCATCCTATACTACCTATACTAATAGCTAACTATCAATCAATTAATCAAGTGTAGTGTGGTACTCCTCAGCAGCTCCGGGTCATGGATAAAAGTTTAACTCTTCTAGTCTTCTTCTGAGTCTGGGCAGCATATGGCCTCTTCCACATATCATTTGGATAATCAGCTTGACTATCATCCCTTGTTGTCGCTGTTGTGCCCTAAAGATCCTCTGATTTCTTTCCTGCCATACATAGTAGACACAGCCAGCTAAAGCCATTCTGTATATCTCATCGTTGGCTGATCTACCCTTTGCATGGCAATATGCCCAAGCTATCTCGTGTTTCCGCTCCATGGCCTGTCTTGTAATACCCATCCATTGTAGTAGTTTTCTCCAGATGGACTCTGCATATGTGCACTTGAAAAATAGATGCTCAATGCTCTCCTCTTTGACGTTGCACAAAGGACATTGTAAGTCATTTGTTACCCTCCATCTTACTAATCTGTCCCTAGTGATCAGCTTGCCCATGATAGCCAGATAAAAGATAAAAATTCATTTGGGCATTCCTCCATTGTTGCACACAGGTTTTCTCTATGGCATTTTCTGTTGTTCTCCTCTTAGCATCATGTATAAGTTTCTGATGGATAAGTTCTCCATATCGAGAATCTTTGTCAGATTTATGCCTGCATCAATCAAGTATTGCTTAGCCTTCAGGATCTTCTTCACCATCCACGAAGCCTGTTTAGGTTCTATTTCCCTTATATCTCTACCTCTCCCATAGTATATGTGTATCCACTGCACCCATAGCTTATCCTTTTTCTGAGCTATATTCTAGAGTAACTTACAAATAGCGGCCTTGTTCCACTTGGATATATCTAGCAAGTTCCACCCACCAGCAACTTTTGGTTGGCACAGTTTGTCCCATGCCATTAAAGCTCTCTTTGATATATCAACTCCCCCATACCATAGGAATTTTCTACAGATTGCTTCTATCAGTTGTATAACTTTCTTTGGGAAGACAACGATTTGTGACCAGTAGATTTGGATAGAAAATAAGACACTTTTGATCAATTGAATTAGTCCTGCATATGATAAAAACTTTGCAGTCCATGATGTTATTCTTTCTATCATCCTGTCCAACAGTAGTTGAAATTGTAGAACAGACATCCTCTTTGTACTTAGAGGGACCCCCAAATATCTAATAGGAAGTACTCCTTTGGTGAAACCAAGTTTATCCACAACAGCATGTTGCACTTCTAGGCTTACTCCACCAAAGTAAATAGAACTTTTGCTTTTGTTTGCTTTCAATCCTGACACCCTAGAGAACTCCATGAAACAGTCGTATAGCACGTGGATAGATATTTCATCACCTCTACAGAACAACAGTAGATCATCGGCAAATCCCAGTTGGATTATTCCTATTTGTATTAGCCATGGACTATCTAAGCAGATTGCTCAGAACCCTGAAATACCAACCAGATTTTATTCCTATTTGTATTCATGGAATAACATGAATAATTAGCAACATTATTCATGATTATACTTAATTATTACTCTTTTCTATATTAAATTGAAGATAATAATTACTCTTTTCTTTATTAAAATTTCTTGAATTATCCTTTCCCTAAAGTAATTGAATTAGTCTGCACTTCATTATCCAGTACACAACCTCACATTTTTCGATATTTTAAAACAATAAAACTAATAATGTAAGTTTGGTTATTGTACTTATTTATGAAGGTATATTTGAAAGGTATCATAGTCACTTAAGTTTGTAGAGTTATTTTGGTCTTTCACATTCAACTTTTGGATATTCATACTTATAATATACTATGATATATATAACTTTATGTATAATTTTATATAATCAATATATAATTTATATATATCGGTTAACAAAAGCAAACATTAATTTTTGTGCAGCAATCCCTTACTTTAATACAAAGGAAATACTTATAAAATATAATTATGTTAAGAGAAAATGAAAAAATACGGAGAGAGAGAAGAAAAAAGCAAAAGAGCAGACTTCACTCTCCCTCTCTCTCACACACAGATTTTCTCTCTCTACGCTTCCTTGTCTCCCTCCATAGATGATGTTCTTCTTCTGCTGGAACAGTTAATTTCACACAAAAAGGTACATTTTTCTGGAACCTTTTCTTTTTATATTGAATTACTTTTTCCCATTAAAGAAAATTAAGTTATTTATTTCATGTCATAATGGATTGATCCCTTATTGTATACATTCATAAATAGATTATCATTTCATCTCATTTTCTGAAATTTTCATTGGAATGCTTTCCTCTGATCTGATCTCTTTATCTTGTTCTTTTCTACAGCTTTTATTAATTAATTTTTCTCAATTTCAGTAATCCCCAATTTACCAAATTATATATGCATGTAGTACATACATATACGTATATACGTATTTATAAGAATCTCACTCACCTGAACATACATGTCATTAATGAAGATCTGGGTACGATTTTTAATCTTTTTAATCTTTTTTTTTTTGGGGGTTTATGCAGAATTTCTTGGCAAAAAGCTTACTTTCCCCATTGGTTCAAATCTTGTACAGTTCTGTACATAAATGTGTTTACATAAAATTTTTAGGTGAAAGCCGGGGGTTTTCCAGCTTCTAAATTGTTAAACTTCAACATAGGAGCTCAATTTTGCAGCATTGAGACGAAATTTTGTGATTGCAGTAAGTTGCACTTTTTTGTTTAAGTATATTCTGCAAAGTTGTCAAGTTTTTTTATTATTCTTTCTTATTAGCTTCTTGAAGTTTAAGTTTGTGAAGTGTGTTTTCTATTGGATTATGTTGGATTGGGAATTTGAAACATTTTCATAATTTTGGGAATGGCTTCCTCTCTCTTTGGTTCTTTATTGTAAATCATAATTAGCAAAGGAATGTAAAGTTGGAAACTTTTTGTTGCCATAATTTTTCTTGATAACCGAGAAACTCACGAGGGTCATTGGCAACTCCATGGATAATTGGCCCGCTCCTCTGACCTTCTCCACTTAAATACCAGACTTTTGTTTGCGGCTGAGTTCGAACCCGTGTTCTGCACCTAACACATACCTCACGTACTGTGCTCATATCACTAGACCAAAATTCTGGGGGTATTTATTGCCACAAATTACAGACGGTTTTGAGGATATATATACGACTTTTCTTCCTCTCCCGCCTCTTGCTCCTCCCTGATTCCATTTCAGGTGAAGCAAAGCAGGGAGCAAATCTTTATCCACATTTTCCCTTTCTTTAATGAATTTTCTTTTCTCTTTAGGCTTGAGTTGGCATTGATCAAGCAAAACTGAATGGTACACTAACCATAAGGTAGTCACATTCTGTTGGAAGCAAGAAAAGTGTCAAGGTGGAGTCTTGTTGCCAATGTCAAAATCTTCTTCCCCTGAACTGAGGGACAGGAAGGTTTCATCCTCTTCTCAGAAGACCAGGTCTGTTCCCCCTGTTCATGTGCATGCTAGATATGTCCATGTGGCATATGCTGCTTGTGGGTTGGTTTAAATTTGTTCCACACAACTCTTCATCTTTTTTTGCTTGAAGTTAAGTAGATTTTACTTCCAGGCTGCTGTGCTTTTCTGAATTTATCTCCCTTTTTTTTTTTTTAAACTTCCAGTGAGGCCAATGAAACTGCTGAAATGGATGATCCGGAAAAGACAATGTCAAGGGTTGCTGAACTTATTGAGCAGCTGCATGGTAATAAATCTTCTCCACATGAAAAAGAACTTACTACAGCACGCTTGCTCGGCATATCCAAAGCAAGAAAGGAAGCACGAGGTCTTATTTGTTCGCATGGCCAAGCAATGCCACTATTCATATTCATTCTGAGAAATGGCACTCCTTTGGCAAAAGTAAATGTTGCTGCAACCTTATGTGTATTATGTAAAGATGAAGACTTGCGGTTGAAGGTTCTTCTAGGTGGATGTATTCCACCTCTACTTTCACTGTTGAAGTCGGATTCCACTGAAGCAAGGAAGGCAGCTGCAGAAGCAATTTTTCAGGTGTCATCTAGTGGACTTTCAGATGATCCTATCGGCACTAAAATATTTGTTACAGAACGTGTAGTACCAACTTTGTGGGAGCAGCTTAATCCAAAACAGAAGCAGGATAAAACAGTAGAAGGGTTTGTGACTGGGGCTTTGAGAAATCTCTGTGGCGATAAAGATGGACATTGGAAGGCAACTCTTGAGGGTGGTGGAGTTGACATTATTGTAGGACTTCTTTCTTCTGATAATGCTTCAGCTCAATCAAATGCAGCTTCTCTATTGGCCCGAGTGATGTTGGCATTCGGTGATAGCATTCCAAAAATAATTGATTCTGGAGCAATCAAAGCTCTCCTAAGCCTCTTACATCAGAAAAATGATGTGACTGTTCGTGCCAGTGCAGCTGAGGCTTTAGAGGTTCTTTCTCTAAAATCAACCAAAGCAAAGAAAGCTATTGTTGACTCACAGGGTGTGCCAATTCTCATAGGGGCTGTTTTAGCTCCTTCCAAAGAATGTATGCAAGGCGAAGGAGGGGAGACGCTTCAGTGGCACACAATAAAAGCTTTATCCAATATATGTGGTGGAATGTGTGCCCTCGTGTTGTATCTGGGGGAGCTTTCTCAGTCCCCAAGGTTAGCTGCTCCTGTTGCTGATATAATTGGGGCACTTGCTTATGCTCTTATGGTCTTTGAGCTCAATGCAGAAGAAGAACCTTTTGATGCAACAAAGATTGAGAATATTCTAATAATGCTCCTAAAACCACGGGATAATAAGTTGGTCCAGGAACGCCTCCTTGAGGCCATGGCAAGTCTTTACGGCAATGCTTATCTGTCAAATCTGGTCCACCAATCAGAATCTAAGAAGGTTCTTACGGGCCTCATAACAATGGCCAGCGGTGATGTACAAGAGTATCTGATACTCTCCCTGATACAGTTATGTTGTGATGGTGTGAGTGTCTGGGATGCAATTGGAAAGAGAGAAGGGATTCAGTTACTGATATCACTGCTGGGGTTATCCAGTGAACAACATCAAGAGTATGCTGTTGAGATGCTTGCTATCCTAACTGACCAAGTTGATGACAGCAAGTGGGCAATCACTGCCGCTGGTGGGATTCCGCCACTTGTTCAGTTACTAGAAATGGGGTCTCAGAAGGCTAAGGAAGATGCAGCACATGTTATGTATAACCTGTGCTGCCATAGTGAAGACATCCGTGCCTGCGTTGAAAGTGCTGGAGCTATACATTCGTTCTTGTGGCTTCTCAAAAATGGTGGACCAAAGGGGCAAGAAGCATCAGCTAGGGCCCTAACAAAGCTAATCGCGACTGCTGATTCGGCTACCATAAATCAATTGCTAGTATTACTAAAGGGAGATTCACCAAGCTCAAAGGCCCATATAATTAAGGTGTTAGGTCATGTGCTTACCATGGCATCTCAGAGTGACCTTGTGCATAAAGGGGCCGCTGCTAACGAAGGGCTAAGGTCACTTGTCAAAGTTCTAAATTCCTCAAATGAAAAGACTCAAGAATATGCTGCCTCTGTCCTAGCTGACATATTCAGCACTCGACATGATATTTGTGATAGCCTCGCAACAGATGAAGTGGTTAATCCTTGCATGAAGCTTTTGACTAGCAATACTCCAGTTGTTGCAACACATTCAGCTCGAGCCTTGGGTGCTTTGTCCCGTCCAACAAAAGCAAAATCTACAAACAAGATGCCTTATATTGCTGAAGGGGATGTAAGACCACTAATTAAGTTGGCCAAAACTGCATCTATTGATTCTGCAGAGACTGCAATAGCTGCTTTAGCCAATCTGTTGTCTGATCCAGAGATAGCTGCAGAAGCACTGGCTGAAGATGTTGTTTCAGCTTTGACCCGAGTTTTAGGAGAAGGATCGTTCGAAGGTAAAAAAAATGCGTCACGTGCGCTTCATCAGCTATTGATGCATTTTCCAGTGGGAGATGTACTGATAGGAACTGCTCAGTGTCGATTTGCTGTTCTTGCTATTGCGGAATCCTTAAAAGCGGTGAATGCAGATGGAACTGATGCTGCAGATGCTTTAGATGCTATTGCACTTCTTGCTAGGACAAAACAAGGCACACATTCGTCGTACAACCCATGGACTGCCCTTGCTGAAGTTCCATCTAGTTTAGAGCCTCTTATACATTGCCTCTGTGAGGGATCTCCCCTTGTCCAAGATAAAGTAATAGAAATTTTATCCAGGCTTTGTGGAGATCAACCAATTCTGCTAGGTGACCTGTTAGTATCAAGATCCAGGGCGATAGGTGCATTGGCTGATAGAATAATGAATTCTAGCAGTCTAGAAGTAAGAGTTGGTGGGACAGCATTGGTCATTTGTGCTGCCAAGGAACATAAAGTTCAGTCGATGGATGCACTTAATGCATCTGGATACTTGAAACCTCTTATATATGCGTTAGTTGACATGATGAAGAAAAACTCCAATTGTTCTTCCTTAGAAATTGAAGTCAGAACCCCTAGAGGTTTCACAGAAAGAACTCCATTCGGGGAAGAAAATGAGTTTGAGGTTCCTGATCCAGCAACAGTCTTGGGGGGTACTGTTGCCCTTTGGCTGCTATCAATAATTACATCATTTCATATAAATAGCAAGTCCACTGTTGTGGAAGCGGGGGGACTTGAGGCCCTTGCCGACAAGCTTGCTAGACACACTTCCACTCTACAGGTAGACCTTATACAAATCTCACTCGTGTGGTGTATGCTTCCCCCTGACCCCCTGGTTGCAGTATTGGGCTTTGTGCTGCACCCCTTTTTTTGAAGAACTTGCTTGGTTTTGACTTGGAAAAGAATAAGTGTTGATTGGCTAATTTTATTGAGTACTTTTATTTTATGGACCTTGGCTCTGTTCATTCTTCTTTTGTGTTGGCTTTGGTATAGGCTGATTGCAGAGGTCAGTACTGTAAAACAAATCAAAACAGTTGAATATCTCTTTTACCTGACTTATTCACATGGCTGGGAAGTATTATCTGCATTAATTGCGTGCTTCTGGAATTAGGGCCAGCATTTATGTCCCACTTCCTGTTTTTAGATCATGATCAAAGCGAGTTCGTTGGAAGTGCCATCTCTCATCTTCCTTTATTTTTCTGCTTTCTCTGTCTCTTTCAATTCACATTAAGGCGATCTTTATCACTATTATGTCTTGACATATGTTGGATCTTTTTAGCAACCACTTGAGTTGCTAAATGGAAAATTTACCGAGCACTTGAATATGCAAGTTTACCCTCTCATATTTGGCAACAGATATGAAATTGCAGAAATTCAAAATTAAAAAAAATGAAATAAAGAAAAGGATAACCAAGTAACTGCTTCATTGTCACCTTTGTTCCATTCCAATTGGAAGTAATGACGGTTCACATGCTCTTTTTATATTTTTATTTGGTTAAGCGAACTGAAGAAAAATTTGTTATGGCAGGCAGAGTTTGAAGATGCAGAGGGCATGTGGATCAGTGCATTGCTTTTGTCTATATTATTCCAAGATGCCGATGTAGTATCCTCTCCAACAACCATGCGTTTTATACCCTTGCTTGCATATCTTCTGAAATCTGATGAAATGATAGACCGATTTTTTGCTGCTCAGGCAATAGCTAGTCTTGTTTGTCAGAGGGACAAGGGAATAAATCTTATTATTGCTAATTCAGGTGCAATTGCTGGTTTAGTGAGCTTGATTGGTCACATTGAAATAGATATGCCGAATCTTGTTGCTCTCTCTGAAGAATTTTTATTGGAAAGAAACCCTGATCAGGTTGCCCTGGAATATCTTTTTGAAATTGAAGACGTGAGAATTGGTTCCACTGCGCGCAAGACCATCCCTCTACTGGTAGATCTGTTAAAACCACTTCCGGATAGACCAGGTGCACCTCCATTGGCTGTGCGTCTCTTGACTCAATTTGCAGATGGTAATAATGCAAACAAATTAATCATGGCTGAAACTGGCGCGCTGGAGGCTCTAACAAAGTACTTATCTCTGAGCCCTCAAGACTTGACTGAGGCTACTGTTTCTGAGCTACTGAGAATACTATTCAGCAATTCTGACCTTCTCCGGTATGACGCAGCCGTTAGTTGTACAATTCAACTGATTGCTGTTCTTCATTTGGGGTCAAGAAGTGCAAGGCTGAGTGCTGCTAGGGCTTTAAATGAACTTTTTGATGCTGAGAACATCCGAGATTCTGAAGCATCTATTCAAGCCATTCAGCCTTTAGCTGACATGCTTGGTGCTGCATTAGAAAGTGAACAACGAGTTGCTGTTAGCGCCTTGATTAAGTTGACCTCAGAAAGCGATTCAAAAGCATCACTGATGGCTGATGTAGAAGGGAATCCCCTTGGGAGTCTACATAAGATTCTTGCTTTTTCATCTCCTTTGGAATTGAAAAGTGATGCTGCCGAGTTATGCTTTGTACTTTTTGGTGATCCAAAATTCAGAGCTTTGCCAATTGCTTCTGAATGCATAGAGCCCCTAGTAATGCTAATGCAATCTGATGCAGAACGAGCTGTGGAATCTGCAGTTTGTGCTTTTGAGAGGTTGTTGGACGATGAGCAGCTGGTGGAGCTTGCATCAGCGTATGATCTTGTTGATCTTCTAGTTCATCTGGTTTGTGGCTCAAACCAGCGACTCATTGATGCGAGTATTTGTGCACTTATTAAGTTGGGTAAGGACCGAACTCCTCGCAAGATGGATATGGTCAAAGCAGGCATAATAGAAAATTGTCTTGAGCTGCTCCCAACTGCATCGAGTTCCTTATGCTCCACCATTGCAGAACTCTTCCGCATATTGACAAATAGTAGTGCTATTTCAAAAAACCCATCTGCTGCAAAAATTGTAGAACCTCTCTTTATGGTTTTACTGCGGTCAGATTTTGGACTGTGGGGACAGCACAGTGCTTTGCAAGCTCTTGTAAACATTCTAGAGAAGCCACAAAGTCTTGCAGTTCTGAATCTTTCTCCTAGCCAGGTAATTGAGCCTCTCATTTCCTTTCTTGAATCCCCAGCTCAAGCTATCCAACAACTTGGAACCGAGTTATTATCTCATCTCCTTGCACAAGAGCATTTTAAGCAGGATATAACGACGAAAAATGCAGTAGTGCCTCTTGTGCAGCTCGCAGGCATTGGTATATTGAACTTGCAACAGACAGCAATTAGGGCTTTGGAAAATATCTCATTAAGCTGGCCAAAAGCAGTTGCTGATGCTGGTGGTATTTTTGAGCTTGCAAAGGTTATTGTTCAAGATGACCCTGTACCGCCTATTGCATTGTGGGAGTCAGCCGCTATGGTTCTCTGCAATGTCCTATGCTCTAACTCCGATTACTACTTCAAACTTCCGCTGGTGGTTCTCGTAAAGATGCTGCATTCAACAGTCGAGAGCACTGTTACTCTTGCGCTGAATGCTCTTATAGTTTATGAAAAGACTGATATTTCAAGTGCAGAACTGATGGCTGAAGCTGGTGTAGTAGACGCCCTCTTGGATCTGCTAAGATCTCACCAGTGTGAAGAAGCATCAGGAAAATTGCTTGAAGCTCTTTTCAACAATGTCCGGATACGAGAGCTGAAGGTATCCAAGTATGCAATTGCACCTCTGGCACAATATTTGTTGGATCCACAGACTAGATCGCAATCTGGTAGGCTTCTTGCAGCTCTTGCTCTTGGTGATCTCTCTCAGCATGAAGGACTAGCTAGAGCGAGTGATTCTGTCTCAGCCTGTCGAGCTCTGATAAGTTTACTTGAAGATCAACCAACAGAAGAAATGCAAATGGTGGCAATTTGTGCATTGCAAAACTTTGTAATGCGCAGTAGAACCAACAGGAGAGCTGTTGCAGAAGCCGGTGGAATCTTAATGGTTCAAGAACTGCTTTTAGCCCCAAATTCAGAAATTGCAGTACAGGCATCTCTGCTCATAAGGTTTTTATTCTCAAATCACACGCTTCAAGAATATGTATCAAACGAGCTTATCAGATCTTTGACAGGTAACATTGCTACTCCTAGTACTTTTCTTCACTACTTTTTTCTGTTTTATTAATTCATTAGTTTTTTCTGGAAGCCTGTTGAAATGATGCCAGATATGTCCTGTGAAGAACTATTATGGAAGTAAACATAAACCAACCAAAGCCTATCTGAAACTAATGTTATATATAATCTGCTGAAAACCCAGAAAAGAGTCTTCAGATGTAAATCTATGTTCCAATGTTTTACCTCAGGAATTTTATGCTGCAATTTTTCTAAGTAATCTGATTTTAATGTCCACACAAGTTGAAGTTAGGGTTAAGGCTTGAAGCACTAAATTGACAGCTGTACTTTTTCAGTGTCACTTTAGGAGCTAGCACTTAATTGAAAGCTTTAGATTCTCAGTGTGACTTCAGAAGCTAGTTCTGTAAACTAAAGATAGTGCTTCAAAGAATTGTACCGCAGCCAAAAGGAAAACATAAGCTTACTAGATTGATAGACCTAAAGCCTAATGTTATACATAAAACAAACCCTGTATACGAAGCAACCAGATGTCAGACTGTTTCCGCAATGGTATGTTGTTTCCAGCTGACTAGTTCTGCTTGTAGCATTTCAAATGCAGCAGTAAAACTTTCTGATCTTTGAATTTGGAGGTTCAATTCCCATGATCTGTTTCTTAAGATAACCAAATCCTAGATCTTTGTTGTGTGCTTTTTGTTCTCATCTCCTTCTTGCTCCATTCTTCTTGTCACAAAATGTAGTACAAGTATTTCTTTTTCTTCTTATCTGCCTAAAACATTATATAATTTCTTGAAATGCAGCTGCACTGGAGAAGGAATTATGGGCCACAGCAACTGCTAATGAGGAAATTCTGCGGACCATTCATGTAATATTTTCTAATTTTCCCAAGCTCCATGTTTCTGACGCTGCTACACTTTGTATCCCTCATCTTGTGGCAGCATTGAACTCTGGTGAGGCTGCTCAGGATTCAGTATTGACCACACTATGCTTACTCAAGCAATCTTGGTCAACCATGCCGATGGATGTGTCTACGTCCCAAGCAATGGTTGCAGCTGAAGCCATCCCCATATTACAGATGCTAATGAAAACTTGCCCACCAAGTTTCCACGATAGAGCAGACAGCCTGTTGCATAGCTTACCAGGTTGTTTGACAGTCACCATCAAGCGTGCAAACAATTTAAAACAGGTGATGGGAGGAACAAATGCTTTTTGTCAATTGACTATTGGCAATGGTCCATCACGGCAAACAAAGGTAATGAGCCAGCAACTTTATGATTGTTGATGAAGTACAAAGGTTTTTGTTATTCTGTAATCTGTTTCATTTTTGAAGCCTTTTGCTTATCATGAGATGACAGTTCTGTACTATCACAGCCTACTTCAACTATTCTAGAGTATGTGTATTAAGTACTCCGAGTTCCATGGATATCCATGGATATCTGTAGATAATCATATTAAGAACATGCAGATTGCACACCAATTAAAAGATCTCATGCTAGGAATATTTTCTGTGATATTTTTGTGTGGTTTCTTTTCTTTTCTTTTTTTCATTTTCTTTTTGAAATTTTACTCAATTTGCAGTTTACTTGATTATATTTGTTTGCAACTTCCAACAGATCAAACGAAAATACTCCCTCCGTTTCAATTTATGTGAACCTAATTTCTTTTTAGTCCGTACCAAAAAGAATGACCAATTTCCTTATTTGGAAACAATTTATCTTTATGCAATGATTTATAGCCACATAGAATATATGTGCCTCATTTTACACCACAAGCTCAAAAGTCTTCTCTCTTTTCTTAAACTACGTGCCCAGTCAAGTGGGTTCACATAAATTGAAACGGGGGGAGTACTAAATTAAGTCTCAACGGTTAATAAGTAATAAGGTTTAGCAATGTGTTAAAGAACCTATAAATTCAGAAGCTTCTTGTCCAGGTCAGCTACATTTCATATTTGACAGTCCATGGTTTATGATTAGGTTGTGAGTAACAGTACGACGCCAGAATGGAAAGAAGGCTTCACATGGGCTTTTGATGTACCGCCCAAGGGACAAAAGTTGCATATCTTGTGCAAAAGCAAAAACACATTTGGGAAGGTAACTAACTTTATGTTCTGAATGTCCGATGTGAAGTTTATGTTCTTTACCCATTTAACTTCCAGCTACAACATACACCAATTTTACCAACTGCATTGCTACTTTATAGTGAAAATGATATATAAAGTGGGTTTGACGCTGTGAGGTGCGTCATTTGGCAATATGATGAGATAACAGAATGGTCACTCCTACTTAATATCACACTCACCACTTCTGATGTATGATTACTTTGTTTCAGAGCACTATCGGGAGGGTAACAATCCAAATTGATAAAGTTGTTAGTGAAGGGACGTATAGTGGTCTTTTCAGCCTCAGCCATGACAGCAACAAGGATGGCTCATCACGGACGCTAGAGATTGAGATTACCTGGTCCAGTAGGACGTCCAGCGAAAGTGAGTGAAGGGAAGCAAGACTGAAATCATGCAACTTGAGGACCCAAAGTCGGAGCTGGACCTGGTAAAGAACAATCTCTACACATTCCAGCCTAATGCAAGAGCTGTTGGGGGGTAAAGTCCAAGTTTTGTTGTATCTAAAAGCATTGCTACTTGTGGGGGTTACTGTAAAATAGTAAGATTTTTGCAAGCACAGAGAAGTTGATAAAGGTTCCCACGGTACAAGGTAAGTCTTACACTTAGCTTTTAAGCACCAAATTGTACAGTTTCTGCAGTTCTTAGAAATACGAATATCAAAAAGAGATGACGATGAGAAGAACGGATGATCCGTTTTCCCTCTTAAATCTGTTGTAATGCTCATTCTACGTCCCAGCAGTGTATTTGTGATGCAAAGTAGTAGCAAATACCAAAGCTAATCCCTGTGCAAAGGGCCTGGCGTTAAAGTTTATCATGTTTGTTTTTTGTTGAGTTTCCTCTTTACTCCTTTCTGATTCAATTTTGGCTACGCAGGATTCTTTAAATCCTAATGGAATAAGGTCATTCATCAACAGAGGGAGCAGTTAGAAAAGAAAAAATATTGGCAGTAATGATGTATTCTAATATAATTTAAAATTCTTGGATTTACAATTTGAACATAATTGTCATTACGACCAAAGCTCAAGCGATAATTGAAAAAATCTAATCTTACGCGAAGGAATCATTTAGTTAACTAAATTATTTAAATAAAATTCTCAACCCAAATTACTAAAATGATTAGAAGAATGTTAAAGCCCATTTGCAGGAAGGGAATAGAGAAAACTATCCTCTATAGCCCTTCAAAATTTTATTAGCCCATGTTTTTCTTCATGGATCCGAAATAGCCTTTAGGCCAAATTTATCGACAAGTTATAACCACTATTCCCAATACACTTTCATTCTTTCAACCGCTTACTTCTCTCTCTTCTCATTTTCTTCAATCTTCCATCTTTCCCTTTCTTCTTATCTTTTCCTCTTCACTCCCTCCTTTTTTTTTCTTTTTTCTTTTCTTCTCTTCCAACACACGCTTTTTTTAATTCTCTTTTTTCTTTGCGATCTCTTCCTCTTTTACTTAGATACAGAAATATCTATACTTTAAGTAATTTCTGGCAAAAGTCTGGCGGTGGTTGCCGCTTTCTTCGCTTTCTGTCCACTTTCAGATATAGTATTGCATGATATTTTTTCGGATGACTTTTGCAAGGTAAAAAATGAAAAATAAAATAGCCGCTGCCGGAGAAAAGCTTTTTCTGGCCAAGTTCGGTGTCCTTCATTATTGTCAACGCTCCTTTATTTATACACTGTGTAATTAGTGTATAATAATTATATAATATAGTGTATAATCATTGTGTATACATTATACACTAATCATACATTTATTGTACACGTTTTATACAAAACTGGACGTGAAAGATTACGGTGACTATGGTGAGTGTTGAAAATATTATATATAATGTGTATATATTATGTATGCACATTTATATGAAAGGTGTATCTACACTGATATAATGCATATACACTTTTTATACAAACTCAATGTTCAAATAATTTTGTATATATTTTGTATATAAAGTGTATAATAGTATATATATTGTACGACGATGTATAAAAAGTGTATATACACTTTATACTAGTGTATAATATGTATAGTACGTGTAAAAACTATACATCACCTTCTTCCTCTTCTTATATCATGGGTATTTTTACTTATGCAATATTATATTTTTCTAGATTGGATCACTAAAAATTGATTTTTTTTAGTAAAAGATAAAAAATGGGATTTTGGTGGTTATGGAGAAAACGAGTGGGTTTAATAGAATTTTGGGCTGAAAGGGTGGATTTTGATGGGGATTTCACCAAGTTTGAAGGATTTTTGGGGTGATTTGGCGGGATTTTAAATATTTTGAATACTAATATTAAGTGTAAAAGAAGGTTGCATTGAGGAGTCAGTCTCCGCTGATTTTCTGGGTTTCACTTGCTAGTCCTTATAATTAATTTTGAACTATGAATTGTATACCTTATTTTATAACTAGTAGTTGTCATTAGTTTTCACCGAGTAGCTATAAAGAATGTTTGCTCAAGGGAATACTTGGAGCATATCAAACATTAAAAGATAGGATAAAAGGTCAAGATACCATCCAAAAATTCCATGTTTATGTACTATAATAAAAATACCATTTTCGACTTCTTTTCTATTTTTCTTCGAGTTTAAATAAATTAATATATACACCAAGTTTTTCTTTTACGCAATCGAAATAAAAGCCGAAGATACTAGTCCTATTTCTACAAACAAAACATCCGCACGTGCCCAGTCATTGACCTCGGTCTCTTTTGCACGTGCGACGGAAACTCAAAGTGGGGTCCATTATCTTCCTCAAAACGGCTTTTGCAGGTACATGAATATATCCTGAAGCGGCGACATTTCATAACAGCCCAGGAACTGAGACCCTAGCAAGCTGTTATCTCCGACGTCTGGGGTGGCATCCATGTAATTAAATTGAAGGTCGACGGCAGTTTTCTCCCAATCGCTCAATTTCGGCTCGCTCTGAACTTCTCTCTCCGGCGAAAGCACGTGCTCCGAGCAGCTGGAATCAGTGTGAAGCTTCGGAAGAGAATCTGATGAATCCAAGTACATAAAGTCACTGTAAACCTGCGACGGCGTTGTCGAGATCGAAATCGGCAACGGCAGAATCTCCGGCTTCACATCCACCTCGCTCGACGGCGGCGACATTCCAACATTCATTTTTCGACTATTCAATTGGGTCTTCTCCATTGTACCCTTCTTATTGTATATTCGGCATAAAACCCAATCGTCTAGCTGTCAACAAGAAAAGCAACAACCGTTGGATCAGTCAAAAACTCAAATCACAACCGTCAAAGAATAATTTTCCACAATAACAAAGTTAAACACACTCAATCAAAAGTCTAATTCGGTTCATTTACTCACCCTTAAGCTATTGTTCTTGTTACGAGCAGATCGATCAACATGAGCAAGCCTATATTCGTGCATAATCCAATTCGTCTTTTCTCCTTTGGGAGCTTTGCCCGAGTAAAATACCAGAGCTTTCTTAATTCCGACAGGCTTCGGATTACCAATCGGCTTATCTGCACCCGTCGCCTTCCAGTATCCATTTCCCGCAGCTCGATTCGGCCGTGAACCGTTCGGATATTTCCGATCTCGTGGCGAAAAGAAATACCACTCTTTCTCCCCATATAACGCCAAACCTAAAACCACAAAAAGAAAACATAAATAAAGTTGCAAGTTTGGGAAACTAAAATTCTTCCTTTAGTATAAAAAACAGAATGATTCATTTGCAGGAAATTACCAGGGAGATCCCATGGGTCGTACTTGTACAGGTCAATTTCAGCAATAATCGGGACAGCAATCGGCTGCGACGCACATTTTCGACATAGGTAATGCATCACAAGCTCTTCATCAGTTGGGTGGAACCGAAATCCAGGAGGCAATTGCAATTCCACCGCTGCCATTCTTTGACTCTCTGTGTATTTATCTTTCTTTTGATTGATAGGTGGAGTGTGTAGATACTGATTTACAGTGAGAGACGCTTTGAAAGTTGAAACTTAGAACACAAGAGGGAGAAGGGAATATATAGGAGGAGAGAAGGACACGTGTCTAGAGAAGGCGGCGGGTTCTAAAATAAACGTGTGTGATAATGGGGGAAAAATAAAATATAAAAATAAAGAAGGAGGACACGTGTCGGCAAGTTAATCGTGGGTGTAGAGCTGTGGATAACCAATTTGTT
Organism: Nicotiana tomentosiformis; assembly: GCF_000390325.3. Taxonomy (NCBI): domain Eukaryota; kingdom Viridiplantae; phylum Streptophyta; class Magnoliopsida; order Solanales; family Solanaceae; genus Nicotiana; species Nicotiana tomentosiformis. The sequence goes on from NC_090815.1 coordinate 82,075,664, forward strand.
TGTTGGGATTTTGTCACTGCTTACGCATTGCGATTTGGATGGAAGCGTTAGAAGAGAAGGTACGTGGAAATAGTGTTGAGGAGAGGGAGTAAAGCTTAGTGAGGTGGAGGTACATTCAAGGATTGACTTGACCAAGTTATCACTTTTAGGATGACAAAACATCCTGGGGCCCCTTTTTATTTTATTATTTGTTGCTTGATTTCTTTTTAACTAAGTTGGGATTATGATTTCATAGCAATGATGTAAGACAGAATTTCAAGTAATGGTATCGATGTTTAATGAATTAATTATAGCAACAAAAACAATTTAACGAAACGCATTTGTTTTAGATAAGTTTTTTCAACTAGTCTTAATTTCTCTTTTCAAATTTCCTAATCTAGTATAGTAATGTTTCTTCACCATGACATGAAAATTTACTTGTGATATATTGAGAGAACTACATAAATAAGTCAACAATAAACACTATTATCAACAATTAGCCATTAAGTTATGCTATAAAGAATAGTATAAAAAATTGTCAATGATATATAACATTCAAAAGATCTAGGCCGAAAAACAATTCAATGAAAAATCCCTTATCTTCATCCATTTATCAATTTCCTGCATCAATTTTATCGTGTCTTATTACTTGTTAAGCAAATATCAAGCTCATGTAAACAAAAAAGTCCAATAATGCGACATATGTTATGAAAATAATTATAATATGGATGTCCATTTATTACTCTGCTATAGATAATCTTCCTAAAGAAGATTATCCGTTTGGGACTCTATTGAAGTTTATCCACAAGCATCTGATGCAGGCAGGTTGCAAGCAACTCAATGAAATGATTTGCAGCAACTTCTTATTAAACAGGCAGGTTGCAAGCAGCTCATGCAGACAACTTATAAGTAGCTTAAGAAAAGCCTCGCAGCTGCTTCCTTTCTTCTATAAATAGAGGAGTTTTCAGTTCGTTATGTACATCAGTTTGAAATTGAATAATATATCAATCTCTCTCTATACTTGTCTTCGATTTATTTACTTTACCGTCTTTATTTGAACATATATGACTCATTTGATTAAATCTGCAGTCTGAAGATGTCATGCCATTTAAATGTAAGGCATAACCTATATGACTCATTTGATTAAATCTATATGAAGATCCATGAAGGATTTAAAATGCCTGAAGCATATAGTTCAAAGTCTCGAGAAGTGTACTTGATCAGATTACAAAGGTCTTTGTACGATTTAAATCAATCTGATCGCATGTGATATAATCGCCCCAGTGAATATTTGCTGAAAGAAGGTTACATAAATGATGTTATTTGTCCATGTATTTTTATAAAGAAAATGACATCAGAATTTATTATACTTGTTGTTTATGTTGATGACATAAATCTTGTTGGAACTCCAGAAGAGCTCCAAAAGTCAATTGAATATCTTAAGAAAGAATTTGAGATGAAAGATCTTGAAAAAATAAAATTTTGTCTTGATCTGCAAATTGAATATTTAGCAGACGAGATCTATAGAAAGGGTTTTTAAACGCTTTTACACGGACAGCGTGCACCCATTAAGTATACCAAATGGGTCACTTGAAGTGAATAAGGATCTGTTCTGACCTCCAGAAGAGGATGGAGAACTCATTGGTCCTAAAATACTCTATCTCGGTGCAGTTGGTGCACTTATGTATCTTGCTAATGTTAACAAAGGTGGTGCAGATCATATTGGTTATGCATATGCAGGTTATTTATCCGATCCCCATAAAGTTCGATCTCAAATCGGGTATGTGTTTATATGTGGAGGTACTGTCATATCATGACACTTCACAAAGCACTCCATTGTTGCTACTTCTTCAAATCATGTCGTGATAATAGTTATTCATGAAGCAAGTAGGGAATGCGTAAGGTTGAGATCATTGATTCATTTTATTCGAGAAAAATGTGGGTTGGAATGTAATAATAAAAAATCCAGAATATTATATGAAGACAATGCTGCATGCATAGACCAATTAAAGGGAGGATTTATAAAAAGAGATAGAACGAAACACATTTCACTAAAATTATTCTACACACATGATCTTCAGAAAAATAGTGACATCGATGTCCGTTCAAGTGATAGTCCAACAGATTTGTCTACTAAATCTTTGCCAACTTCAACTTTTGAGAAGATGGTATACAAGATTGGTATGCAGAGACTCAAATATTTGGAACAAGGTTTTCATTAGGGGGAGTAAAATATGCGTTGTACTCTTTTTTCCTTACTAAAGTTTTTTCCATGGGGGTTTTCTTGTAAGGTTTCTAATGAGGCAGTTAGAATTGCGTATTACTAAATATGTGTACTCTTTTTTCTTAACTAGGATTTTTTTCACTGGGGTTTTCCTAGTAAGGTTTTAACGAGGCATAATATCTTTTAATGAATATCCAAGGGGGAGTGTTATGAAAATAATTATAATGTGGATGTCCATTTATTACTCACCTATAGATAATCTTCCTGAAGAAGATTATCCGTTTGGTACTCTATTGAAGTTTATCTACAAGCAGCTGATGCAGGCAGGTTGCAAACAACTCAATGAAATAATTTGCAGCAACTTCTTATTAAACATGCAGGTTGCAAGCAGCTCATGCAGACAACTTACAAGCAGCTCAAGAAAAGCCTCGCAACTGTTTCATGAAAAGCCTCACAGCTGCTTCCTTTCTTCTATAAATAGATGAGTTTTCAGTTCATTATGTATATCAGTTTGAAATTGAATAATATATCAATCTCTCTCTATACTTGTCTTCGATTTATTTACTTTACCGTCTTTATTTTATAACAACATCTTCATACTATCAAATTGAAAAATAATTATGCAATTTCGGCCTTCTTGTAGGGTTTCACGACAATTGTTAAAGGATATGATTAAAAGTAAAAAGTTTCAGGAAATAAAGTTCAATTGGATAAATTAATAAAAACAATGGAAACCGTAGGGGTTAAAGTATACGCCGGATGAGTAAACACAATCAGCAGATTGAGATCAATGTGCCTTCTTAACTCGACTAACTAGTATGGTTGAAATTATTGAAAACACATAGATAAAATAATACACATGTTCAACATATGTATCAAACATATATCTCACATATAAGTATAAATAAATATACATGGGATATATTGAGAAAATTATATACGGTCAAAACTGGGTTTGCCCTTCGAGATTGTAATATAATGGACCAAGGTTCGTCATTATAATATCGAGCCATGATGCGGAGTTTGGTTGTTGAGCTCGAGCTCCAGAAACCAATCTAGATCGAGATCGGTCAAGATCGAGCTCGAGACATCGAGGTCGAACAAATAGAGATCGGCCAAGATCGAGCTCGAGACATCGAGGTCAAACAAATAGAGATCGGCCAAGATTGAGCTCAAGCCCCAGAAACCAATCAGGATCGAAATCGGCCAAGATCAAGGTCGAGCCAAGAAACAAAAAAGCCGTTATAGCCGCAATTAGGGGGAGAATCTCGGCAGAAATCACGACTTGAATCAAGCAAAAACTAATTAATTAATCTATCATGGGATCCCCACGATTTATTTTTAATTATATCCAAAATAGGATTCCTCCACTATATTAAGAGTTGTTATCATTTGTAGAGGGAAAGATTCATTGAGATTTACAGAACATCAAGCAAATACTATCCTTTTTTGGCTTTGATATTGATTCATATTGTTCTCTTATCAATCACTCTCCATTCAATTTGGGTTTGCATTCATTTCTTTTACAGTTAATTTCGATATACATTTACATATCATTCCCAATTTGTACCAACTTATATCATGTATCCTTAGAACTACGTATAAATTCAACTCTATCCGTTTTTCGGGTAAACAGTTTGGCGTCCACCGTCGGGCTAAGGATAATAGTGATTATTTTGATATAAACCTCTATAAAACACACATTATTTTACACTTGCTCTTGGAAGTGTCTTTGATTTCAGGCTGAAAATGACAAACTCTCAGTTAATGGCCCTACCTATCGACAACGAATCTGGCCATCAAGATGAGAATAACAACGTGACGCCTGGGGATGAAAGGCCACCCGTTGACCCCGTTGGGACTCGGGCCGTAGATCCAATTGACGTTAATTCGCATGTGGCCATTGAAGCGAACCAACATTCTGGCCCCGAAAATAACATTCATGGTGGAACTCAATCTGCAGTTTGAAATAACCAAAATGTTGGAGAAGACGGGATCATCCTGCGTATGATTTTCGAAATGTTGCAAGCTCAACAGGTAACAATAGCTCAGTTGCAGAGCCATACCCAGGCACCGAGCATGCCTGAGCCCGGTCCACCCCAAGAAGTCACCCACAGAATGGGGCCAGCTGTAGTAAGGTCAAATGAACAAGAATCGGGGACTAACCCCGAAATTATAAAGATGCTCGAGGAACTGACAAAACGGATAGAGTCAGGAGAAAAGAGGATTGAAGCAAATGACAAAAAAGTAGAAACTTATAACTCCAGGGTTGATCAGATCCCGGGGCACCACCAATATTGAAAGATTTGGATTCCAAAAAGTTCGTACAAAAGCCTTTCCCCCCGAGCGCAGCTCCCAAACCGATCCCCAAGAAGTTCCGCATGCCTGAGATTCCTAAATATAATGGAACGACCGACCCCAACGAATATGTTACCTCTTACACATATGCCATTAAACGGAACGATCTAGAGGACGACGAGATCGAATCCATATTATTGAAGAAACTCGGGGAAACCCTGTCAAAGGGAGAAATGATATGGTATCATAAATTACCACCTAACTCTATCGATTCTTTTGCCATGCTTGCAGATTCTTTTGTAAAAGCACATGCCGGAGCCATAAAGGTCGATACCAGGAAGTCGGACCTTTTCAATGTAAGGCAAAAAGATCACGAGATGCTAAGAGAGTTTGTATCTCGTTTCCAAATGTAACGAATAGATCTACCACTGGTCACAGACGATTGGGCCATTCAAGCTTTCACCCAAGGACTAAACGAACGAAGCTCAATGGCTTCACATCAGTTGAAGAAAAACTTGATTGAGAACCTGGATGTTACCTGGGCCGATGTACATAATCGATATCAATTGAAGATTAGAGTCGAAGACGACCAGTTGGGGGCCCCTTCTGGGCCTGTTATTAAAAGGGACATCGACTGAGAACCGAGGTCGAACAGGGACCTATACCAGCCATATAATGGAGATCGTAAGGGCAGTGAACCAGGACGCAACTCCGTACGAGGTGAAAAGAGAAGTGATCTAGGCCAAGGGTCTCGAGGGCTGATGAACAAGAATGGTTTCGACAGGCATACCAGACTTAAGGAAGCACCGCAATTGTCAGAGTATAACTTCAATGGACTCGACCTCTGCAGACCGATCCAGCCCAGAGAAATCCTAATCAAATGTGCAAGTATCATGGCACCCATGGCCAGAAAATGGAAGATTACAGGCAGTTGAGAGAAAATGTAGCCCGGTTATTCAATGAAGGGCACCTTCGAGAGTTTTTAAGTGATCGGGCCAAGAATCATTTCAAAAATAGAGAGTTCAATAGACAAAACGAACAAGAAAAGCCACAACACATTATCCACATGATCATAAAAGGGATCGAAATCCCCCAGGGGCTAGTGCTTAAATGCACTAAGATGTCGATTGTAAGAGAGAAGCGATCTCGAGTTTAGGATTACATACTAAAAGGAACCTTGTCCTTTAATGACGAAGACGCAGAAGGAATCATGCAACCCCATAACGATGCACTGGTAATATCTGTACTTATGAATAAAACTCAAGTTAAGCGTGTGTTAATTGATCCAGGTAGTTCGGCCAACATCATTTGATCGAGAGTCGTAGAGCAACTCGGTCTACAGGACCAGGTCGTGCCCGCAACCCTGGTACTAAACAGATTCAACATGGCATGTGAAACTACTAAGGGCAAGATAATTCTACCAGTAAACATGGCCGGGGACATCCAAGAAACGAAGTTCCACGTGATCGAGGGCGACATGAGGTATAACGCCATGTTCGGGAGGCCATGGATCCACAACATGAGAGTAGTACCCTCGACCCTTCACCAGGTTCTAAAATTCCCAACACTAGAGGGAATTAAAATAATATACAGGGAGCAACCGGCTGCAAAGGAAATGTTTGTCGTCGATGAAGTGATTCCAATATCATCACTCTCATCGACAAAGGGATCAAATTCGAAGGAAAAACGGGATACCAAATAGCAATCACAAACCTCATCCTCGACCTAACTAGAGAAGCAGAAGACTGACGAAGATGATGATTATGGGATACCTCGATCTTTCGTGGTCCCTGATGATTCCGATGCTACTAAATCAATGGTCGAAGAACTGGAGCAAATCACACTAATCGAATATTTGCCCGAACGAAAGGTATACCTGGGCACGGGATTAAGTTCCGAGCTCAGGAAAAAGCTTATTCAATTTCTTATAGCTAACATGGACTGTTTCACTTGGTCCCATCTTGACATGACAAGGATCTCACCGGAAATCATCACTCATAGACTAAGCTTGGATCCGAAATTCCATTCGGTGAAGCAAAAAAGAAGGCCCCAGTCCGAGGTCAAACATGACTTCATCAAGGACGAGGTAACCAAATTTCTCAAAATAGGATCCATTCGAGAAGTAAAGTACCCCGAATGGCTAGCAAACATGTTGGTAGTCCCTAAGAAAGGAAACAAACTTAGAATGTGTGTAGATTATAAAGACCTGAATAAAACATGCCCCAAGGATTCTTTTCCTTTGCATAATATTGATCGTATGATCGATGCCACGACCGGCCACGAGACTCTCAGTTTTCTCGATGCCTACTCTGGGTACAACCAGATACAGATGAACCCGGATGATCAGAAAAAGACCTCCTTTATCACTAAGTACGATACCTACTGTTATAACGTAATGCCATTCAGTCTAAAAAATGCTGGTGTAACTTATCAACGCCTAGTAAACCGAATGTTCGAAGAACAAATAAGAAAATCAATGGAAATTTATATTGATGACATATTAGTTAAGTCCCTGTGAGCAGTGGACCATTTAAAGCATTTGCAGGAAACTTTCGATATACTGAGGGAGTACAATATGAAGCTCAACCCCGTAAAATGTGCATTCGGGGTTGGCTCGGGCAAGTTTCTTGGTTTCATGGTGTCCAATCGGGGAATCGAGATCAACCCAGATAAAATCAAAGCTATTGAGGATATCACGATAGTGGATAATGTAAAGGCCGTGCAGAGGCTGACGGGGCGGATAACCGCCCTAGGACGATTCATTTCGAGATCCTTAGATAGGAGCCACCGATTTTTCTCACTGCTTAAAAAGAAGAGCAATTTTTCATGGACTCCGGAATGCCAGCAGGCCTTGGAGGAACTAAAGCAGTATTTATCTAGCCCGCCGCTGCTTCATACCCCGAAAGTGGATGAATAACTTTACCTGTACTTAGCTATCTCAGAGATAGCGGTAAGTGGAGTCCTGGTCCGAGAAGAACAAGGTATGCAATTCCCTATTTATTATGTCAGTCGGGCCTTAGGTGAGGCCGAAACTAGATATCCACACTTAGAAAAATTAGCGTTTGCTTTAATAAGCGCCTCTAGGAAATTAAAACCATATTTCTAATGCCATCCGATATATGCTGTAACAACTTATCCCCTTCGAAATATTTTACACAAACTTGAGCTTTCGGGTCGATTGGCCAAATGGGCCATAGAAATCAGTGGGTACGATATTGAGTATCAACCCTAAACCACCATCAAATCTCAAATCTTGGCGGACTTCGTGGCTGACTTTACACCGGCCTTCGTACCCGAGATTGAAAAAGAACTACTGATAAAATTGGGAACATATTAGAGAGTCTGGACCCTCTTTACGGATGGTGCTTCGAACGCGAAGGGGTCCGGACTAGGCATCGTACTAAAATCACCCACAGGTAATATAGTTAGACAGTCTATCAGAACTATAAAATTGACTAACAATGATGCCGAATATGAGGCCATGATCGTAAATCTCGAACTAGCTAGAAGCTTGGGAGCAAAGGTCGTAGAGGCTAAGTGTGATTCCTTCCTTTTCGTAAACAAAGTTAACGGGACTTTTGAAGTCCGATAAGATCGAATGCAGAGGTACTTGGGATAAACTACAAGTAACTCTACATCGATTTAAGGAATGGACTTTGCAACATGTACCTCGAGAACAGAACAATGGGGCCGACGCTCTTGCAAACTTAGGTTCATCGGTCGAAGACGACAAACTCAACTCGGGGATTGTCGTACAACTCATGAGATCAGTAATCGAAGAAGGTCACGCCAAGATAAACTCCATAAGTTTAACCTGGGATTAAAGAAACAAATACATAGAATACTTAAAGAACGGGAATCTTCCATCAGATCCTAAGAAGTCGAGAGCTCTGCGCACAAAGGCAGCATGATTCACTTTGTCCGACGACGGAACGCTGTTTAGAAGGACGTTCGATGGACTATTGGAAATATGTTTGGGACCGGGAGATACCGACTATATCCAACGGGAAATTCACGAGGGCACTTGTGGAAATCATTCTGGTGCCGATTTGCTGGTCCACAAAGTAACAGATCAGGGTATTATTGGACCGACATGAGCAAGGATGTAAGGGAGTTCATTTGAAAGTGTGATAAATGCCAAAGGCATGCGCCCATGATTCATCAACCTGGGGAACTAGTCCACTCGGTCCTATACCCGTGGCCCTTCATGAAATGGGGAATGGACATCGTTGGCCCCCTCCCTTCGGCCCCAGGTAAGGTTCAGTTTATTTTGTTTATGACTGTTTATTACTCTAAATGGGTTGAAGCACATTCTTTCGATAAAGTCAGAGAAAAGGAAGTCATAGACTTCATTTGGGACCACATCATATGTCTATTCGGGACCCCATCCGAGATTGTATGTGATAATGGAAAACAATTCATCGGCAGCAAAGTAACTTGATTTCTCGAGGATCACAAGATCAAAAGGATCCTATCAACACCTTATCATCCTAGCGGTAACGGACAAGCTGAATCGACCAACAAAACCATCATCCAAAATCTTACGAAAAGATTGACCGACGCCAAAGAAAAATGGAGAGAAATACTACCCGAGGTCCTATGGGCATACCGCATAACATCAAAATCCAGTACCGGAGCAACACCGTTCCCGTTAGTTTATGGCGCCGAAGCTCTGATCCCAGTCGAGGTCGGAGAACCTAGTATCAGGTTTCGATATGCAACAGAGGAGTCGAATAATGAGACCATGAATACGAGCCTAAAATTGTTGGACGAAAGACGCGAAGTCTCTCTCATCTGATTAGCCGTCCAAAAACAGCGGATCGAAAGGTACTACAATTAAAGAACAAATCTTTGACAATTTAACAACGGGGACTTGGTGCTAAGAAAAGTCACCCTCAACACCCAAAATCCGAATGAAGGGAAACTGGGCCCGAACTGGGAAGGATCGTATCAGGTTCTCGAAATTATCGAAAAAAGGATCCTACAAGCTCGGCATGATAAACGACAAACAACTACCGAGCAATTGGAACGTATCGCACCTAAAAAGATACTACTGTTAAGGTACGACCCCTCCCATTTTCATTTATATTTCAAAACTAACCCTTGCAGGTGTTAGACCAAAAACAATGATGGATTCTTCAACATGAAGCCTTTAGGTCTGAAAGCACGCGTTGCATTCTTTTTCGCTTAGATCGGTTTTGTCTCAAATGGGTTTTCCGGTGAGGTTTTTAATAAGGCAACCATTGATCGTTTTAACTTAAAATAATTCAATAGTATCCAAGGCCTGTTTACAATCAACCTCGAATATTGGGGGGCATTGCCCTCGAATATCAAGTTTGATGCGAGGAAGTTACTTCATGGTAGCAAGGTCTCGATAGGAAATATTTGTAAGGGCCAAACGGTCAAACGAACCATGCCCGCGTAGTTTGCTCGAGCCCTGACATAAAACATGTACGCATGTATAATGATTTATAAAGAGAAGTATTCTTCATTACCAGTATTTCGTACCTTAGAAAAGTTTTTCTACTTCATATTCTCGATCTATTATGTAAAGAGGCTTAAGGGCCGACCATGACCAGAGTTCGGATGATTACCCCCATAATCGGGGACTGTCGTCCAAAAAATAAATGAGTCGAATTATATAAACTCCGAGATCATAAGACTTTTTAGGCAACCCTCGAGTTTATAGGCCATGGCCACCCCACTCGGGGAATGACACTTCGGGTAAGCTAGAAGTAAATCGGGAAAATACGCCGAAGAGGCAAATCCCGAACTAAAGAGGCTACGACCGAATTAACACAGATCAGAGATGTCCTAATTTCGAAAACAAGACAGGCCTTTGAATTCTTTCATAAAATGGTTAAAAAGGCTACCCCTGGCAAAATCATAAAAGGTTTCGATAATATCAAGCCTCGAAAACTCTAATGAGTACAAAATTGTTCGAACTCTCGAACAATTCCTTATTTCATACCAAGGAATTACAAGTTTCGCAAATACAAATGATAAAAAACTTTTTCAAGCCAAAAAGGGGACAAAGCCATAAACAATCTTTTTACAAAAGCCTAAGGGCTGTTTTTTTCTTTGAGTTCGAGAGACCATCCTCGCTCAAATAAAAAACCTAAGGGTTGCCTTACTTCGAGTTCAAGCAAGCACTCACTCGATCATAAAGTCTAAAGGCTATACTAATTCAGTTCCAATCAAATTGTCTAAACCTCGGATCTTAGAATAACACACTTTATAATTTTATAAGGCGGAAAGGAAGAAAGTTTATATATATGTCAAAAATCATTTACAAGGGCAACATGGCACGATCAAGTTTCTCTACAACAGACTGAAATGGTCTTAAAAGAAACACAAAAATACTAATCCTAAAGGACTTAGTCCTCTCCGGGAGCAGCATCTTCTCTCTCGAGGCCTCATTTGCTTTCTGGTCCGCTCATACTCCTGGTATCATCATCATTAGGAAAGGCCAACACTCTGGTTTCGGCTTCAAGCTCCTTAGCATTCTCGATCTCGGCTGTAAGATCGAAGCCACGAGCATGGATCTCCTCGAGAGTCTCCCTTCGAGACTAGCATTTAGCATGCTCGGCAACCGAGTTTGCTCGAGCCTGAGCAGCCTCGACAACCTCCTTTGCTCGAACCTGGGCAGCTTCAGCATCGGACCGGTAGATGGCCACCATTGCATCAGCATTAGCCGTGGCTATTTCGACCTCCGATTTGGCCGCTGCAAGTTCTGTGGCCAGTCTCTCTCGATCAGAAGTTGCTGAGCCTAACCGAGACTGGAACTCCTCGATTTTCTTGGCTTGCACCAAGGCCTTCTCTTTCAAGCTTCGGAGTTGGGTCTCAGCCGAGGACAGTTGAGCTCTGGCGGCCTCCTTTTCGAAGGCAAGGCGGTCCATGTTCTTATTCCACTCCCCGGCCTCCGCTTTCACTACGTCTACTTTAAAACGAAGCTGCCTGATCACATCAAACTTTTGCTGGACCTATGGGACCGAACTGTTAGCAATCACGCCCGAGTCAGTGTCATTAACTTCAAAGATTCTTTTTACCTGCTCGGCCAGATCAACTTGTTCTTTTCGAGCTGCTTCTAGCTCAGCCCAAAGTCCTTTCGCCCCTCCTTCTCTCTGCTCACTGAGAAGCTTGAAGGCATCTCTCTCCTCAGTAAGCCCTCGAATTTTGGCTTCGTACCGACTCAGCTCCCCTCAGGATCGGAAAAATGCCTCGTAATGAAGCACAGAGGCCTACAAAAATAGAAAGAAGGAATTATACAAGGAAAGAAAAATACAAGTATGAAAATTGACAAAGAAAATATGAACTTACCCGATTCAGGGCCTGTTGAGCTTCGTTGAAAAGACAAGACGCTCCTACCTCGCCCGAGCTTTTCTTCGGAGCCTCCAAGTCACTTAGACCGGTGACATCTTCTACCCCAATAAAATAACCACGGAAAGGATCTTCCTCTCCATGGGCTCCCTCCCCGTGACAACTCTCCACGGCATGAGCATCACGTCTCATCGATTGGGAAAATGAAGGAAACGAGGGGGTAATCCCCGATATCTATTGCCCCAAGTAGGTTTTTTGGGGAGCCGCCTCCGTCTTGACAAGCCTCAACTCCGATTTCTGCATCGGCATCCACCGCCTCTTCAACGGTATCTTTGCCCCGAGGTAAAGCATCTTCGATCCCCCTTGGCTCGGGAACTTGAGACGGAGTCTCCTCCTCGATATCATCGAGCCTAGACGAAGCAACATTAAATCCCACCGGTTCTGAAGTTTTCTGAATATCGGTGCTAGCTCGTGCACGGGCCACAAGCCCAGAATCACCTTCTTCTTCTTCTTATTCTTCTTCTTCCCTTAGTCTTTGGACTGACTCCACAGTCAGTAGGATTGTATTCCCCTTGGGTTTACAGGCCGCTCTCTTCTTGGGTTGTTAACCCTCGGAGTTCGAGGCCCTTTTTCTCTTAATCACCTTCACCGGTTTTGAGATAGGTGGTAAAGCTTCTTCATCACCGGACGGGGGTCTCATAGCCACATCCTTTCCGAGACCTACAAAAGGAGAGAGTAAGTAAACTCATGCTTGAAAAAATGCTTGAACGATAGGCAAATCGGTAGAAGAAGGCTTACTATGAGTACGAGCCGCCCACTAGCCCTTTGACAAATCGATCACACATGCTCGGTGTATGTTGACGTCGAAACCAGGCTCCTGACCTAGTTCTCGAGGTGGGGAACCTCACCATGCATCCAAGCAACGACTGCATCTAAGAAAAAACACTGATAAGAAAGGATGAAGAAATAAAAACAACAAACGGAAATTAAGGACGGGATCATACTTATGTTTCATATTCCATTTCTCAGGAAATGGCATGCTCTCATTCGGGATTAGGCCTGTGGTCTTCACCCGAACGAACCGGCCCATCCAGCCTTGATTTTTGTCTTTATATATACTCGAGGTGAACGCCTTGGTGGCCCGGTGTTAAAGCTTTATCATCCCACCTCGGTAGAATTAAGGGCTATCTAATCTTACGAGGTGATTGAGGGTGAAGGGAAACCCGTCAATTTTGCTCACGAAGAAAAGCAGTATCACGATCCACCAGAAAGAAGGGTGAATTTGGCCGAGGGTCACCTGGTATTTCTTGCAGAAATCGACGATGACCAGATCGAGGGGACCCAGCGTGAAAGGATAAGTGTAAACACTCAGGTACCCTTCCACGTGGGTAGTGATCGCTTCCTCCGGTGCCGGTATCACAACCTCTTTGTTTTCCCAATTGTAATCTTTGTTCTCTAGGTCAAGAAAGCTTTAGGATATCGAGCATATATATCTCGATACCAGCTCTCATCGACCAGCAACCAATGAGGGTTTCTCGACCTTATAGTCGGAATCAATAACACACACCCCGGGAATAAGTTCTTCAAGGCGTGGCTCCACCACTGGTTTCTCGCCGGCCGACCGAGATGAGGAAGCAGCCTCTTTCTGCGGAAAGGTTTTAGATGTTTTGGCCTTTTAGTTTTTGTGAACAAAGAAGAATAGAGATTGAAGTATTTGGTGATTTAGGAAGAACAAGCAAAGAAATTTGAAAACTTAGAAATAGGGAGCTTTGGAGAAGGCAAAGAACTATGAAGATTGGAATGAAAAAGATTTGAAACTAAAAGTTTGAAATGATGAAGAAGGGGGCTATTTATTGGTTTCACAACAACGGTTCAAAACTGGTAGTGGTCGACCATCGACTGACGCGCATTTAATGCCTTGGTAACTGGACCGACGCGATGTTTGTCGCATATGTCACAATCGGGCTCGTCGCTGATGTCATTTCACATCTAGTTGGAGTTCGAAAATTCATATCGTTTCTCGCTATCTTCTTTTCGAGAAACGAGGGGACTATCTATATACGGTCAAAATCGGGTTTTCCCTTCGAGATTAGAACATGATGGAACAAGGTTCGTCATTGTAATATCGAGCCATGATGTGTAGTTTGGTTGTCGAGTTCGAGCCCCAGAAACCAATCTAGATCGAGATCGGTCAAGATCTAGCTTGAGGCATCGAGGTCGAACAAATAGAGATCGACCAAGATTGAGCTCGAGACATCGAGGTCAAACAAATAGAGATCGGCCAAGATCGAGCTCAAGCCCCAGAAACCAATCAGGATCGAGATCGGCCAAGATCAAGTTCGAGCCAAGAAACAAAAAGCCGTTATAACCGCAATTAGGGGGAGAATGTCGACAGAAATCACGGCTTGAATCAAGGAAAATCTAATTAATTAATCTATCATGGGATCCCCACTATGTATTTTTAATTATATCCAAAATGAGATTTTTTCACTATATTAAGAGTTGTTATCATTTGTAGAGGGAGAGATTCATTGAGATTTACAGAACATCAAGCAAATACTATCCTTTTTTTGGCCTTGATATTGATTCATATTGTTCTCTTATCAATTACTCTCCATTCAATTTGGGTTTGCATTCATTTATTTTATAGTTAATTTTGATATACATTTACATATCATTCCCAATGTGTACTAACTTGTATCACGTATCCTTAGAACTACGTATAAATTCAACTCTATCCATTTTTCAGGTAAACAAATATATATTTGATATATATTGGGATACACAATAATACACGACAAATGAACTTCTCATCTTTTTCTATGTTCACATTCTCTACTTCGACATTTCAATTCAAGCACCTCAACGCATCCTTAAATCGTTCTAAAATTGAGATTCAAACTCCTTAAGATATATCTAATTTATTTCAACAATACCCACTTGAAATAAATTTTAATTTTGTAAATTAAATTTCAAACTCAAGTTTAAGCGAGCTTCAATGGGTTGCAATTACGTTATTATTTAATTCTTCGGCCAATCTAACAAACTAATGTCTCACGTTAATTTTTTAGATAAAACAACAACAACAACAACAACAACAACAACAAAAACAACAACAACAACAACAAAAAAAAACCCAGTGTAATCCCACAAGTAGAGTCTGGTGAGGGTAGTATATTGATATTTGGCTATAAATCTATATTTTTAGCTCGCCTTACATTTTGATTAGTTTAGTGATTAATTGTAGGATATTTGAGCTAATTATGTTATTTTATGTATGATCATCAGAAGATAAAGACGAGTGAAGGTTGCACAAAAAAATGACTAAAATACAAGAAAAGAAGATAAAAGCACGGAGAACCGATGCCTGGCGTCAGACCAGGCGTTGCCAACTCCAAGGCCTGCTCCAGCTCGCGTTAGGCCTGGCCTCGCGAGGTTCTAGGTCCGCTACAAGTCTGGTCCCGCGAGGTCAGGCGCCTGATGCCCCTGTGTACGCGACTTAAAAATACTCCAACCGGATTTGGACTCACGGACCTCGACCCTAACATAAAAATACTCTCTAAACGAGTTGAAGAAGGGTTGGACATTATTGGAGAGACAAAAAGGCTACGAAATACTTGGAAGCAAGGAATCAAAAGAGTTTTTCCATCAGTTCTTATTTAATCTGTAGCTAAGCTCTCTCATCTAGGGTTTGATGAAACCTATTGGAGGATGATTTTTCGTTGCGTTTAATATAAGTTTGCCATTAATTTTTCTCTACTTGTTCAACTATATTTTCTTTGTTGTTGATTGAAGAGCTCTCAATTAACTTTGCCTATTTAGCGTGTATTGCTTGGAAAAGGGTGCACATTTAGGTAGTTGTTGAATAACATCACTCATAACATATATGAGGAATCAATACAGAGGGTTTAAAGGTGAGATTAGGAATAACAAAACTTTGGTGCCATCGTAGTGAGTGGTAAATTAGTGCCATTTAGCGTAATTCGAAAGAATACATTTAGTAAATTATGATAGTTGCTCGGAAGAGAATTACGACACTCAAAGTACTCATGATTAGTATAGAACACTTAGGTGAATTTATAGAAAACATAGCGGGGAGGATTCTAGCATTGGAGAAATCATAACCCTAGACTTTTTCAATCTTGTCTACAACATTTACGCTGTTAGTTATAAATTTACATCATTTAAATTCCTTTGTTCTTAGTTAGTAAACACTGAAATCATTATTTAATATTTCTAAAGGTTGATTACTTGAATTCTTGCAAAACTAGTGGTTATAATTAGTAGGTTAATTCCCTGTGAGATTCGACTCCAGATTTAAATCGGATTATATTTGGAATCCTAATTTGATGTTAAAGATAAATGATTTAGTAATGGAGTGAAGTGGGGACACAACATCATATGGAATAATTGAAGGTTGATGGGAAATGCTACAACAAATGAATGTTGAAGAGAAGTACTTCAACAATTGAAGGTTAATGAGAAGTGAATCAACAATTGGGAGTTGGAGAGAAGTGCTACAACAATTGAAGGTTGAAGACAATTGTTTCAATAAAATTAAATGTTGGTAACAAAGTGTATCAATGGGAATTTAAGACACGCGCTTTAGTAAAATTGAGTATTGGTGACAAAGTGCATCAACAGAGTTAAAGACAAGTGTTTCAACAAAAGTGAAAGTTGAAGAAAAATGCTCCAACACAACAACAACAACATTAACGAAAAGTTCAAACGTATACTTTGAATTACGGAAAAATGTTAAAAAACTAATTCAAAGTTGTAGTAGAGAAACTAAAGTTATTTAGGATTTGATATTTGTAAATTTATTTAACTCATGTTTAATTAAGATTTATAGTCAAATTAATATAGGAATAAGTCCTCTTGCTTCTAGTTAAAAGAGGTTTCGTATCATTATAAATAGGGGTATTACTAATTTATTTTAGTGAAGACATATGGAAAACTGTAGAGAGCATTTAAACATTTATAATAAAGTATGTTTCCTCTCTATTAATAGTATTTGACTAATATTGATAATATTTTATGAATTAGTTAATATTAATAGCATTATTGTTCTGAAAGCCCAAAGTGGATAGTTTTCTCAAATTACTATTCTTAGGCTAAACGTTATGCTGGTTTAATACCAAAGCGAGGTTGCGCGTTTGAATGGAGTTCACTATTTTTCTACAAAGTATTTGTGCATTTTTTTGAGGAAAAACAAAAGTCTTATGATCCATGATTATTGAGGTCAATTTGTTTTTTTATTATATAATTTTCGATCGGTAATGAATATTCTAATTTGATTGTTGACTTTAGGGTCAGTAAGCTTTCCTGTCCTATTAAAAAATGACGAGAAGATTATTTCGTTAAATTAAAAAGTTGAGTGAATTTTTTCATAAAAATGAGCATAACATTTTTATTTGGATCCATCCACAAATTTTGGTGTTGACACTTATTAGCAGGGCAAAATTAATGGTCAAGTAATCGTTGGATTGCACGCATGTGATGGAGTTATTCTTACTCCTTTAGACCGTCGCTCTCTATACCGTCAATATTATATTTTCTTTCAATGTCTACTTAAAGATAAGAGCGAATATTATACTGCGATATGATTGGCTAATTCCCTGTCAGACCATGTAAACTACGTTTTTAACTATAGTAGTATTTAGTACTCCGTATTTCCCTTTTATTATTTGCATAAACTTTCGTAAAGATGGACTTAGATTTTAAAATTAGTTAGTGGAGGTAATAGAGTTCCGATTATTTTAAAATTAATAAAATATCTCCAAAGTTAAAAATATTAGACCACGCAAATCGACATAGTATTATATGTTACTTAATATATACCTTCAGTTCCGTTTTAATAGTTAGTCGGCTATAGATTTGGCACGCGCACTTAAGAAATTATATCCTAAAGAATTTATGTTATTAAATTACTTTTGTTAATGGTGACTAAAGTTGTAATTTCAATAAATTTAAAAAGTGTGGGTATTTCATACTAAGGATAATATTAAAAGAAAATAGTAAATCACTCTTGGTTTGTTAAAATAGATAAGTAAATTTAAAAAGATTAATATAAGAGATTAGTAAAAAGAAACGGAGGAAATACGTAATACTACTGTATACATAAGACGTTTTATCTTAACTTCTTTTAAATAACTCAGAATTATCAAAGTTAACATTTTGAGGTTCAGTTTTTTTCTTTCTTTCTTAGTGCGGACACTTGCATTAAAGTTAAGCGGAAAAGTTAAAATTATTATTTGGACTGTTTTTGCTGCTAAAGTTCCTGAAAGCTCTACCGATAAAGAAGAGCTACGCAATGGATTAGGTCACGGTTTACGATCACCTTAGGTCACACATTATATTAAAGTCACTTTGCTTAAATGTGGAGGAGAGTGACTTTAAATTGGCTCAATTCTATTGGGGGAGGTGATGCAACTCAAATACATTGACTCAATCAAGGGAGGCCAATTAGAAACTCTTTTATATGTATCAAAGCTAGTATTTTATAATTGTGTTGGAAAGATAGGTGTTGATTTTTAATTATACTCTTCATTCATGTTGAGCAGAAATTCGAAATGCAACTATAGAAGTGCTCTTAGTGATATATATATCCCATTGAACGCCGTACAATTTCCGATTTTATATCACATAATTGTTGATCTAGTACACTGGAATTTGTTAAAATATAATACCTTTAAGTAATGCCTTTTTTTTTTTGGTTGATGAATTAAGGTCGGGTGTTATCTTAAATGATTAGAAATCCTTCAATGGATAAAGGGTAAGCCTTCTTTAATTTATTTTTGAAAAAAAAAACTCTTCATAGTAAACTACCAGAAGAGAGGTCATATGCGACCACCAATAAATACGAAACTTGAAGTTCAATGTTGCACGAGAAAATGTATTCACCACACAAAAAGAAGAAGATCAGAGGAAAAAACAATGTACGTAAAACATGAATAATTTTGGTGCTTAGCTTCTTAAATGGTTAGCTATTATTCTCTCTTTTTCATTATCTACAACTAGGGGAAAATAGAGTCATATTCATTGATTAGGTGATTATTCCACGTTAGTTGACAATTCTACTTGAAGAAAGTGAGTTTTGTGGTCATGATTTAAGAGATAAGGACGCGAAGTTTTGATGTTATCTTGACCTCCAAATTTTATTGATTTCGATGTTGTTTTGTAAAGCAATGGAGGGAATATGAACATATGCTGTGGAATAGAGCATGTAAGCGAAGGACCTTAGACTACCTTTAATAAATGAAGGATACATCAAACCCAAAAAAAATTATTGCTCATTTTTCTTATATCTATATTCCTGTAAGTCTGTAACAAATAGGGACTAGAAACCTACGCAAAAGAATTTGCTTTACCCTTTAGTGGATTGATTTAACAATGCGAATGATAATGAGGATTTTACGTAAGAAAGTGGATCGAGTTCGTAATTAACTTAATTTTGGATTCTTTAATTAAGACTCAGACTTTGGAAAAGACAAAGGAAAATTCTAAATATGATCAATTTTGTTTAGCAATTTTTTTTTATCTTCCTCTAATTAGTGAAGTTAGCTAGGTTGATGCCCTATTTCATCCTTGTTCTTAAACTTTTCCATGAAAAAAAGGCGGTCACTAGGTTTTTATTTAAAACAATTTATGAAATACAGTGAATAGTAATTAAAACATTTTATTGAGATAAAAAAAGGAACAAGAATTACACATACATTGTGACTTGAATGCAGTAGCGGACCCAGGATTTTATGCAATCGAGTTTAATCTTAGAAGTTCGTAAAATAGTAGTTCTCAAGTGAGTTCAAATAAAATATTTATACAAAATTTACGCAGCTTTAATCTTAATTTATATATATTCATAATATTATTTTTTTGATGAATCGGATTTAGTTGAACCCGCTTGCCACTACGTGCCTCCGCCGCCAGAGGCGAATTCAGGATTTAAATCATATGGGTTCAATTTTTGAAATTTTTAGCATTGAACCCATTATATATTTAAAGTTATGGGTTCATATCTATTATTTTTATAATTTTAATAAATTTTTATATATAAACTTTTACTCCGCGTCGAAAATCATGTGTTCAATTAAACCCGTCCACAATACGGCTATATATCACCATAAGTATTTAATCAATCAGCGCTGTTGCCAAAAATATGTAGTAGCAAAACAGCAGGAAATCAAGACAGAAACTCGTGAGGAAAAGTCAGTAAACAAAACTACATATAGTAAGGTGGGGTTGGCGAGACTCTCTAACATTAGGAATTTTCTTCCAACTATTATGAAACAAAAAACAAAATCCGACTACATGAAACGAACCAAATAATTTCCCACAACATAATTATACCGAAGGTCGAAGCAAGTGGTGACGCCACAATTTTGACAGCCGCAGATAGTTAATTCCTCCTGGCCCCCCTCCCTTTTTCCCACGTTCACCACTAGTCAGGAAAGTTCTCATAGATCTATCTTTTTCTTTTCCCTTTCTACGTTTAATATCTGAAATTCACTAAATTAACAAATTTAATTTTACATCGGATAAATACTTTTTTTGTTTGTTTGTTGAGAAGCGTTTCCTATTAAAAATTATTATATAGTTAAAAGTGGGTGAATTTCACTCATCTCACAATGCCTTTTGATGGTTGATAAATCTTATTCTCGCTGCATATTCTAGCTCGGCCTACTTTACGATTTTGGTTTTGGTTGAGTTTTTTCTTCCAGTCATTGTGCGGAGACATAAATTCTGCTAAGGGGTTCAAAAAAGGAATAAATTAAAAAATTTAAAGAAACATGAATTCTGTTAAGGGGTTCAAAAAAGGAATAAATTAAAAAATATAAAGAGATTGTAGCTATTGGGAATGGAACCAATGACCTTATAATGGCTTTGAACCCCCTTGACCACTAAATCATGCTTTTGGATTGTGTGAAGGAGATTCAAAACATAATATATAGAGATAAAAATCAAATTTTTTCTTATATACACAATGTAATTTTCCGACTAAGAGGTTCGGATAAACACCCTTGCGCCCCTCTAAATCCGCCCCAGCCCACAATCACGCCTTCAACAAGTTATGTGTATGTTGCATCACACATTCTAAGTTCTAATGTATGCACTGATGACTAGACAGTGCTCGAACCTTGAGGAGATCGATATGTTGTTGTAGGTTTGCTACAGCAGCTGCTTTTTAATTTTTGGACAAAAATTTGTGGCATTGGAAAGTGGTTGTCCTTTCTTCGCTAATGTGAAAATCTTTTTCTTTTGGCATTACTCTGTATCCTTGGATTTATGGATAAGTTTCAATATAAAGATCTTGTCCGTGGTGTGCATGCTAATTAGCAATGCCTTTTCCATTTAAGATAATTGAATATTTTTACTCGAATTAGTTAAATTATGATATAGTAGAAGGTAATGCTTGTATAGTTTCCAAGATTAACCAAAATATAACGTTATACGCCTTCATTTCAATATATATGACTCTTTTTAAATTTTAGAACACCTCAAAATATAACCTGAAACATGTTGTGAACTTGCTGTGATTATGTTGCTGCATGGAAATTTTGTTCTGAGAATGATGTAGGTTGATTAAGTGCTTTGAAAATAAAAAAAGCAGGGGGATAAATTCAAAAATAACCAGATTTACGGGTGATTATTGAAAAATGGCCACAGTTTGAAAAGTAATCGTAATTATTTAGCCACTTTTCATGTAAAGATAAATCTGAACAAAAACACTGTTCAAAATCTGGAAATTATTCCAGCATAATATACTGGAGTTTCAGTATAATATACCGGTCCAGCATAATATGTTGGAAGTTCATATACATGTGCTCCAATCTCCAGTATATTATGCTGGAACTTTCCGCGTGTTGGAGTTCCAGCATAATATGCTGAAAGTTCATACACAGATAAACCAATCTCCAGTATATTATGCTGAATCGGTCCGTATTGCAGTAAAATAGTAATTATTTTTTAATGACTTTACAAACGGTGACTATTTTTAAATTACCAGTACGAAAACTGGATAGTCCGTGCTATTTTTACAAAAGTAGAGTGTTAGAGGGAATACGGCACCCGTTCTAATACGTGAGACATGACCCAACTTCAAAGATATACAATTAATATTTTATAATTAAGAACATGGATATCACTTTTAAAGGAAAATTGTAGTTGTTGAGGTTTAGATTCCAGCCATTCAAACGATTTCTGAAATTTATATAGTGAAAAGGAAAATGTAAGTAATTATTTTTAGAACGTTTTCTTTTTCTTTATCGATCTATCCTCAAAGATATCTTATTATCAAGCCGCAAGATCTTTAGAAAATTATGTAGTTGTACTATTGCACATGCATCAAATTTATCAGGATTTCATTATAGTTTCTGCATTTTCCAAGATTTGACAATTATGTTTTGTGAAAAGGATCCTAAGAGAAAAGACAGCTAGAATTCCATTTAGTCACGTGATAATATAATTACTCTATTAGACTCTACCAACAACAATCCTGATCCTTAGTGAAGTATTGGATGTCCTTGCCACGTCAGTACCATGTAAAGTCGTCGGTGATGCATTCGATAGAGACACCTTATTCAAGAGTTATTCTTGTTTTATGATGTACCAAGATACAAGATAAGATGAATTGTGTCACTTCTGATTTTTGTATGTTTAAGAAATCGGTTCTTTAACCTCAGAATTTTAGACATATAAACTGAAAGTAAAGTGAACCTAAACACAATGATTGATTTCTACGTGTAAAATCGTAAAAATCACGACGTACCTTCGTAGAATGTACTTCAAAATTTTACTAGTTTTAAAGAGCAATTTTAAGTTACAACTCAATAACCAAGAGGACTAACTCTAGTACCTTAACCCCTACGATCAATCCAATTGTAGCTACCTCTTTCCAGACTATAAACTCTAGCCTAGAAAACTAAACACACTCTTAAGATTTATTTATAAGTAATATAGATTGCAATTTAAGAGCAAAACCTAAACAATTAAAGAACTTCATCAGCTTTGTCGCCAGGACCTCGTTCTTCAGTTGAGCGGCTTGAATCTCTCAAAGCACCTCTTGCTATGAAAGTTATTTGCCTTGAATAAATCGTGTGTTTGTGCGAAATAGTGATAGCCTTGAACATAAACAATATAGGAGTGAGGCTGACCGAAATTCTTTTCCATGTTTAGAATCAAAACCTAAATTAGTTCGGTCAACTCTTAAGGAAAATAAATCCTAAAAGGATTCTATTTTCTTTCAATTAAAAACTATTTCACACGATTTCCTTTTCACGCAAGTATTCATATAATTAATAAATTTGTGTTTGTTTACCCTCAAAATCAGATAACAATTGAATTTGTACGTGATTTTAAGGATACGTGATCTAACTTGATACAAAACGAGAAATCAGATTAATATTGAAATAACGATGAGGAAGTAAATGCAAACCACACAAGTTGAACGATCTTAGCCTTGAAGATTAGTTACCCTCGAGTCAGAAGTGCTTTTATTGATGCCGGAACAGAATGACAAGATAATGAGAACTAGAAATAATAATATATTGCTTTGTGATGCGTGTTACATTGTGTTGAATGAATTATGAAACCCCCCTTTATATAGTAGAGGAGTCCTACTCTAGGTACATTCCTATAAAAGGTAAAAATCTCTTGATTTGCTGATTGCCGGTTCCTTGTTGATACGTGTCGGAATTCTCGCCGTAATATCCGACCGGTCGCGGATATTTCGATTTTCTGTTAGTTATCTCCGAGCTTGTTCAAGGCTAAGGTCGACACTAGACATAATGTTCCTCGAAGGCAGGCTTTCCGACCTCGAGTTCTAGCTCGACGGGACTCGAGGTCGATCTTCAGTTCTTGGTCGCCACGTTCCAAACCTAATCCATCAAGTTGTAGTCGAGCTCGACTTCGACCGTATATAGATAGCTCCCTCATTTTTCGGAGAGTAGACGACGAGAAACGACATGAACTTCCGATCCTGACTTCGATATTTTGTGACAGAAACGACAAAACAGTCAAAACGTCTCGTCAGTCAAGTCTTAACGACATTAAATGCCTGCCAGTTGTCGGTCGGCCACTCTCAGATGTGAACAGTCGCTAAGAGAGTATAAATATCCCCTCATTAGTTCACTTAAACTTTACTTTCAAACCTTCTGCCCTCGTACCTTAGAAATTTCAACACTCCCAAGCATCAATTTTCTGGTTACTCTGAAATCCTTTTACAAGAACTTTTGTTTTTCTTTTATCTCAAACCATCAAGCATACTCTTTTAACTTCCTCTTTTTCCTTCATTTTCCAAAATAACGAAGACCTCAAAATTCGTTTCCCAAAAAGAAACTCCCTCTGCCTCGCGACCGGCTGAAGAGGAAAATGTTTCATCTGCTGTTACTAAGGAACCGACACCGGAGCCTCCCCTAAAGATGTTAGTTCCTGCGGGGTACCCGACCGGTGCTGCTTTCAAGGTCGATAAAATCTCCTCCATACCGGATAGGTGTGAACCGGTCTCGAGATATATATGCTCGGTCACCGATAACTTCCTCTCCAAGGTCAAGGAGGATTGCAACTGGGTTGATAAGCACGTGGTGCTTCCTACGCCCGAGGAAGCGATTACTACCCACGTGGAGGGTTTCTTAAGTGTTTACACTTATCCCTTCACGTTGGACCCTTTGGATCCGGTCATCATCGCCTTTTGTAAGAGGTACGAGGTGACCCTTGGTCAAATTCATCCTTCTTTCTAGAGGATAGTAATTCTCCTCCGATTCTTCGTAAACAAAATCGAGGGGTATTCATTCACCATCGATCATCTCATGCGTTTGTACAGTCCCCGACTCTATTGAGAGGGATTAATAAAACTTGCTCGTCGGGCCAGTAAGGCCCCATTCTCGAGCATCGATGAGGATCGGGACTGAGGCTGGTTAGGCTGATTCATTCGAGTGATGACCTCGAATTTAATTCTAACCGAGGATATGCTATTTCTTGAGAAATGGAATATGAAACATAAGTATAACCTTGCCTTTAAGATTTCGTTTATCGCTTTTTCTTTTCCTCCCTTCTCATCGATGTTTTGTGGTGGTGCAGCTGTTGCTTGGATGCCGGATGCAGTTTCTTGACTCAAGGAGTGGGTCGAGGGTATCGTGTCGCAGAAACCATATTCCGAGCGCACATGGCGCGAACTTTCGAAGCGCCGATGGGAGGCCCATTCTCACGGTGAGATTCTGTTCTCATGCGGACAACACTTAGGCTTTCCCCATGTTGCTGAGCCCCTACTCATTTTCCTTTTCTTTGCAGGTCTTCCCAAGGATGTTGTAATGAGGCCTCCATCTGGAAGGATGTTGCAATGAGGCCTCCATCTGGTGGCGAGGATTGCCCCTCTGAGTCCCTTGCTCTGAGACAGGGTGAGGAAAAGAAGAGGAAAAGGGCTTTGAGTTCTCCAAACTCAGAGAAGAAAAAACCGAAAAGGAGGCTGGTGCGTAAATCCAAGGAAAGTACCAGCGCCCGGGAAATCCCATGGGACTCACTCAGGCCTCATTTGTTTGCACTTATTGGAGGTCTGAATCTTAATCATTAAGATCTAACACATTAAGTGCATTTATTTTTTAGATCTTAACCCTAGTTATTCAGATCCAGCCCATTAAGTCTATTTGTTTTTTCTCTTTTAAAAACTCTTAATAGGTCTGAATGCATCTGGCCAAAACAGACCCATACCAAAGTCCTAATGGCGCTCAGACTCTTAAAAAAACGGTAAACGTTATTCTCGCAATTATTCCCTCAACAAATAAGGCTATATTTTAGCAAATTTCACGCCTTCTTCTTCATCTTCTGTGCATAAAGTTTCACGCCTCTCTCTCACTCTCCATATATCATCGGCTATTCTATTCTTTTTTCTCTTGAACATGTATGATTGTAACCTTTAGAAAGTATTTTACTATTATTTTATGAAATTCGCAATAGGCTTGCCTATTATTTTGTAAAAATTTACTTGTATGAGTTTCAAGATCTTGAGTCGTATTTTCGAATAATTCATTCTACAATGAACAAAAAAAGTTCGACAAAACTTTGGAGGTTTATCTCTAGATTGTTAAACAAATTAAAGAGTTATTGTAACACACATCTTAATAGTAATTACCTCTACTGTAAAATATCCTAGTTTTTGAGAGCTGGGAAAGCATGTCGGCACATACTTTTCCCATAAAGAATAACATGGGATGAAGCTCGAATTCAGTGAGTTTTATGCAATGGTTGGGAAGTAGAAATAGCAAGAGATAGACTAATTATATAAAAATGGAGAATGGTTTTCTTGCTTTGATTTTGGTATCTGAAAGAGGAAACATAAAAAGCATTAGAATTTTGGGAGTAATAACATCAAAAGCAACCTCTCCTATGCCAATAAGCGTTACCGATCATTATAAAAATAGTACGGCTCTCTTGTAAAAATGAGTTTGCTCTGAGATTGCAGGTAGTTGACTTTATAAATTATGCTTGTAAATTTTGGGTATAATGAGTATGACAATGTCGATGTTGATCTGATTAATAATCTTGCTTGGTCTTCTTTTCTCTTTTAAAGTCAACTGCTTTATACGATGAAATGCAGCCTATTAATATCATTGTATTTGCACCAGTTTTAAGCTGCAAGTTGTGACTTTCAATAAATATTATAGTAAAAGTACACTCAATTGCAATGTCTGCATAAGCACAATGGTGAGTAAAACAATGATATCAAATTATTTTACATAAGTTGGAACTTGTAGAAAGCTAAGTATGCCTAAAGGTGAATTTGAGTAACTGTACTTGTGTAGTTCTTGGCCTTAGAGAAGTGCAGTAAGAGTGTACATCAAATTTTTAATCTTCCAATTTGGGTGATGGAGGTTATGGGATTTGATTCTTAGCACTACCTTTTTTTAACTTTGAAAAAGTTTTTAAACAACTTATCTATCTAGTTCAAAAAAAAGAAAATAAGTTCTTAATCCATAAATGCTATGTACACCCTCTAACTTTTACTAGATATTGCATAAAGCTTCTCGTTTCAACAGAAAAGGTGAGGCATTTATTTAACTTCTATTTGGATAAACCGAATATCCCAACAAAGCGAACTTGCAAATTTAGCCAACCACATTTTGTTGCCCCTTCATTTATGGTTATTCGATTTTATGCACAACACTGCCAATGGCATGTGGTTGTCAGGATTCCTCCAGAGTAATGCAACGTGCAGAAACAGGCAACAGAGTCTTCTTCGTTCTGGATTGAGATTTAAGAAGTCCAAGACAATATAGTACATGTATGTTATTCTGTCGGTATATGAGTGCCTGTGAAAATGTCCTTCACAAGAAAAAATCTTGAAATATTTTTGTTCAATTCCCAATTGAAGTAATTTTATTTTATTTTATTTTTTACTTTAATTTGTCTTATGTTAAAGTTTCTGTATTTATCATCTTTTTTTTTCTTAAACGGTGTTAGGTGCGTGAAGAGATTGAGAGAACACTTCAATCAACCCTGAGGTTAGTTCTTGCTTTTAACCAAATGGCTGTTGATGATCTCCGTGACTTTTTCTCTACCATGCTGATACTGCTTCATGTTCTTCCTTTGTTTTCTGTTATTTTATTGATTGTCTCGGTTCTGTTATTTTTATTTTCATCACTTCATATTCTATAATCATTACTGCTTATTATTTCAGCTATGGAACAATCTACTGAATATTCAAGAGCGAGTTGGAAAAATATGGACGTAGTAAAAACCTTTTTAGAAAGTTATATTCAAGAAATATCCTTAAACGGGAGGCTTGGAAGTAGTTTAAAGGCAGATTCATGGAACAAAGTTAAACTAGTTTTGGAGACTTCTCATAACTTTAGCGTCACACAAAAGCAGATGAAGAATCATTATGATTATCTAAAAGAAAAGTATCAAGCTTGGTTGCCAATAACCAAAAAGACCAGCAATATTTATGACCTAGTAACCAATACCATTCTAATGTCTAATAGTGAGTGGGATGAGTACGTAAAGGTTAATTCATTATCTAGTAATTTAACTTTTCCTTTTTTTTTTCTGTAAAGAAAAAGGGTTGACGTACATATTAAAAATCTCTTTATTATAGGCTCATCCAAAAGCAAAGGCATTGAAGACTTCGCCTCTACCCTTCCCGGATCTTTGTACAAAACTTTTTGAGGGTTCTATAGCAACAGGAGTTCATGGTTGGAGTCCAAGCTGTACATATCCCCGCCCTGGTGTCTCTTCCGTATCTACTACTATAGATGTAGATACACTTGATAGCGTCGAAGATCTAGTTGGTAATAAGAATGATGGAGCTCCTACTGATTATCCATCTCAGTCATCAGTTCTAATTGAAAAGAAACCTTTGGAAAAGAAAAAAAAATCCGCATCATCTCAATTGGACATTGAAGAGAAGATGAGTATTGCATTAGAGTTATTGGTTAAAAACAATAGCGGGCCTGACGTTGAAGAGTGTATGGAAAAATTAGAAAAGCTTGGGTGGGAAGAACCATTATATAGTGCAACTGTTAGTATACTTTGTGAAGGTGACAGCTACAGGAAAGCATGGATGAACATTACAGAGGTCGACAAATTAGAGAATTGGATTAAGGCCATGGGAAAAAAAATGAGGCTTCTTTGATTTTGCTAATTAGCTAGATTATTAATTAGACGTTAATAATATGGAACCTTCTTTGTTTTTTTCAACTATTATCTATTATGCCTATTTAATTTTTTACTATTATATTATGCTCGTGGAACATTTTTAATCTGTCATATACCTTTTTAAAATATCTTGTTTGAAGTATGTTTGATGTGTATGGTATTGTTTTACAAATTAATTTATTGTGATTATGTAACTTTTCATATTTTTCAAATACATACTATGTTGTGCTTACTATTGTGTATTATACATTCTCTTTATTACAAAAGTTTAGACATGGACATTGAGGATCAAGTATTAGCGTTGATGAGTTTGTATTGGTGTAAAAATCATTTTAGACTCAAGAATATTCAAAGAAATAAAGATTTAACATCATTTTTATCAGGTGAAAAGTACACACAAGAATTGTTGTTCGGCTCTAGTCGACAGTGTTTAGAACTGATGCGCATGTCCCGTGATGCATATGTTCGGCTATGTCAGCATTTTAGACATAAAGGATGGCTCATAAATAGCAAACATATTTCTGTCGAAGAAAAGATAGCAATATTTTTGACCATTATAGGTCATAATGAGCGTTTTGTGGTTATGAAGAGAAGATTTCAACTTTTTTCGCAAACGGTTCACAAATATTTTCACGAGGTTCTTGAAGCAATGATGTTATTTGCAAAAGAGATGATATCATCTACAACATCTGATTCAAATCCACATATTTCTGGTGCTCATAAAAAGTTACGAAAAGTTTTTAAGGTATTATGTGCTATAAAATTATTATATAACTTCGTAAGAAAAAAATTCATAACTATTAACATAAATTTATTATTTTTATTTGCAGGGAGCAATAGGTGCACTCGATGGGACATTAGTACATGCAGTTATTCCAACTAATCAACAAATTATTTACAGAGGAAGAGAAAATGGTAAATGTTATCAGAATGTTTTAGCTATATGTGATTTTAACATGGTCTTCACTTATGTTTATGCCGTATGGGAAGAGGTAGCACATGATGCACGTGTTCTAACAGAGATTGCATCTAATCCAGATAATGGCTTTCCAT
This sequence comes from Nicotiana tomentosiformis, assembly GCF_000390325.3. NCBI lineage: Eukaryota > Viridiplantae > Streptophyta > Magnoliopsida > Solanales > Solanaceae > Nicotiana > Nicotiana tomentosiformis. The sequence continues at coordinate 82,105,185 of NC_090815.1, forward strand.
TTTCCCCTTCTAGTAAGTGATACAACTTATTAAACTATTCTGAAATAATAAGTTAGATGTTTGTTATATTCATACAACCTTTTCTTTTGATGACAGGTAAGTACTATTTATGTGATGCGGCGTATCCTAATACTCGAGGATTTCTAGCACCATATCGTAATATTCGATATTGGTTAGGAAATTATCATCGTAGACGGGCCATAAATAAGGAGTAAAAGTTTAACCATGCTCATGCACAACTCAGAAATGTTATTGAACGTGCTTATGAAGTTTTAAAAGCAAGATTCCCAATATTAGACAAGATGGCTCCATATCCTATTGATATCCAAAGAGATGTTATTATTGCATGTTTTGCAGTTCATAATTTTATCAGAAAAGAGCGTCTAAATGATGACTTGTTTAATCAATATGATTTACCTCAAGTAATATTTGAGGAAGAAGGAGAACATGAACAAGTATTAGATGAAACAAATGGACCTAGCTGAACATCTGAAGATTCAGAGTTTATGAACAATATGCGTGAAGAACTTGCACTTCAGCTGATGCAAGGAAGAGGAAATAATTGATAGTTTCATATTTTTGTTATTAGAATAATGTTTTTATCTTTTGAACACTAGAATTTTGACATAATGTTTAATTACTAAATGTTTAATTACTATTGTTTGAATTGTATACACACACATGTGTGTGTATTTATTATATATATATATATATATATATATAATTTTATATATATATATATATATATATATATATATATATATATATATAAATTTAAAAATAGATAAATTGTACACATTCAGATACTAAAAACAAACAGTCTTAATCATTCAGTGTTCAGATCCAGAGACAGCATATTAATTATTCAGTTGTGTATTCAGATTCAAACCTCTTAGTCTTAATAAAAACAAATGAGGCCTCAATCGACTGTGATCGATTGAGGGACGAGTCTGAAGAAGAATAAGAAGAAACTTCTGAATTGATGACCCGCGTGAGAAGCGGCATCGAACTGCCTCAAACCAGGGTGGTTAATGAAAGGGCAGTGGCCGAAGCCTCCGAGCCGGAGAGGAGCGAGGCCGTTTTGCCTCGAGCTGGGGAGGTCGACAAAGAGACCACTGCCGGTGCTTCTCAGGCAGAGGATAACGCCCCGAAGGATGCACTTGGGGTGATAGACCTCTCCGAGTCACCTTCATTTACTGATTCAATGATCAACGAGGCCCAGATACTGAAAGGACGCCCAAATGAGGGGCCCCAAGGGGCGACAAACTCTTTTAACAAATTCTTTGACGGCTTAGATTCTAGTGCCTCGGAGGACGTCACCGGATTGGGTGACTTACCAGTGCCAAAGAAGATACCATAATCGGGAGCCATCGGGCCTTCTTCAAATCCGAAATTATTAAATCATTTCCGAGCTCCGAGTGCAGATCCTGACCGGAAGCAGTCAATCATTATGTCTACCCCGGAGGATTCTCGGGTTCTCTCCGCTCCCGTGGGGGTTGCTAGTTATCTTCGGTGCCTGGTGACCGAAGAGGATCAAGCCAAGATGGACGAGGTAGAAGCGCCCTGCCTGTTCAACGAAGCACAACATGCGTTAAATAGGGTAATTTTGGATGCCTCTTTTATGTACTTAGATTAAGTTGTAAACAATCGTAATATTTTTCTTTGTGCTTGCAGAGCTTGGTGCTTCATCACGAGACTTATTACCGTTATCGGGAAGAGTTAAACCATCACGAGGCTGAGACTCGGGAGCTTACTAAGAAGAGGGATGCTTACAAGCTTCTCAGTGAGAAACTCCAGGCTGAGCTCGGAGCAGCTCGGAAGGAGCATGCCGACCTGGTCGAGCAGGTAAGAAGAGTTTTTGAAGTTAGTGACGATGAGTCAAACACAGTAGCTAACGGTCCGAACCCGTAGGTTCAAAAGAAACTTAACTAGAACAAGCAGCTCCAGGTGGAGGTGGATACGGTAAAAGCTGAGGCCGAAGAATGGAAAAGAAACATAGACCGCCTAGCCTCGGAAAAGGAGACTGCCCGGGCACAATTGGTTTTGGTTGAGGTCCAGCTCCGGGCTGTAAAGGAAAAGGCCTTGGTACAGGCCAAAAAGATCGAGGAGCTCCAGTCTCAGCTAGGGGTGTTCATAAAAACCCGAAAAATTAAATCAAACCGAAAATCGAACCAAACCGACCAAAGAAACTGATACTTTTTAGGTTTGATTTGGTTTTAGTTTTGAATTTTAAAAACCGATCAAATTTGGTTTGGTTTTGGTTTTAATAAAAAAATAACCAAAAAAAATCGAACTAAACCGACTATAGAAGTAGTTATTTAAATTTATTATTACACACACACACACACACACACACACATATATATATATATAAAGTTTCTAAAATTTTATGGTACATATTAGTCGTTTATATTTTTAGTCTAATTTTTGCTATTATAATAATCTAATTCTTTGCCTTTACATTCTAGTTTGATTGGTAGTTTTCTTTTGCTAAGTACAAAAATTTATTTCATGTTAAAAATAATCGATTTTTAATTGAGTATTTAAATTATTTATCACTAGTTGATTCAATTATCATCAATATATCTTGGTAAATGAAAGATTTCTCAAAGAGCAATTGGTTTGATAGTGTTACGTTAAAAATGTAGTCTCCGAAATATGTGTTTGATAGTGTATGTCTCATATTTAGGAAAACATCGATAAATAACCGAAAAAATTAAAAAACTGATAAAAACCGACTTAATTGGTTTGGTTTGGTTTCAATATTTGAAGAACTGACTTACTTGGTTTGGTTTCTTTTTAGAGAAAAAACGATCCAAATCGAACCATGAACACCCCTAGTCTCAGCTAAGCTCGGCAGTCTCCGGTCAAGAAAATCTGGCCAAGGAGTTTGAGGCGGCCAAGTCAGAGGTCGCCGTGGTCAAGGCTGAGGCTGATGAGAGGGTGGCCCAGCACAAGGCCGATGTCGAGGCGGCTCAGGACCAAGTGAGAAATATAGTGGAGCATACGAAGTAGCAATCTCGAAGGGAGGCCCTCGAGGGAGTTCATGCTCGAGGTTTTGACTTATTGGCTGAAATCGAGAATGCCAAGGTGTTCGAAGCCGAAGCCAGGAATCTGGCTTATCCCGAGGAGGAAGATTCCGAGGGGTCTGAAGATTCGGGTGAGTCCGAAGGCGGCGGAGACCCCGAAGGTGATGATGTGGCCCCCGACGAAGACTAGGCCACTTAGGATCCTTTCAGATGTTTTTGTCTTTGCTTTTCGAGGCCGTTCGGACTTTGTAAAATTTTGTATCGAGGCTATTTGGTCTTTGTAAAAAGAAATTTTGGATATGAATATATAAGGCTTTTTTTCCTTTCACAAATTTTGTATTTTCCCCTTTGCTTTATTATTTGTATTCGCCAAGATCGAAATGCCTTAGCATGAAATAATTAGGTTATGTTCGAAGGTTCAAACAAACCTTCTTGCCTTTAACATTATTCTGTTTTAAGGCATTGTGGGGATTCGGTTTCACCAGAAATGTTTTTCTCAAAGTAGTTTAGATTATAGTTTGCCGAGGGTAGCCTTTAGAGCCGGTTAAGAAATCTTTTGAAGGCCTTATTTTTGTTATGGGTCTCGGACGTCTCCAAACCGTATTAATATGGCCGTAGCCTTTTTAGTTTTGGTGTCGCCCAGTGGGATTGCTATCCCTAGTTATCCGGGCTTGTCTAAGATAACAGTCCCCGAGTGGGGGCGGTCGTGGCCTTTGAAATTCGGGCATTGCCTAATATGTCTTATGCCCCCGAGGTCTAATAGGTTGGACCGTACGAGTTTGTTATCGGATAGAAGTCCCCGAGTGAGAGAGTGATTGTTCGAACTCGGGTTAAGGCAGCCCTTGGGCTCGATGCCTTTAGGGGATCAGATGTAGGAAATTCCTTAAGAAATTCAAAAAACAATTTTAAAGGACAAGATGTTTGCAAGGAAGAGACTTCTTTTTACTCTTGTGCATAATAGTTATACATGTGTACATGCTTTGTGACAGGGTTCGAGTAGTGTATGTAGGGACAGTTCATTTGACCGTTTGGCCCTTACAATGAATCTCCCCAATCAATACGATCCTTCAATTCTGAAGTCTCTTTCCATGCTAAAATCGATATCTGAGGGTAATTCCCCCAGCGTTCGGGGTTGATCGAAGAGAGGCCTCGAATGCTCTTGTGATCATCGTCATCGGTCAGTAGCCGACCTTCAATTCTAAGTTAGCACGATTTACTGGTTGCCTCGTTAAAAACCTTGCCATAAAATCTATTTGGGACAAAACCGGTTCAAGGAAAAAAGAGTGCAACGCGTGCTTTCAGACCTAAAATCTCGTATCGTCCCTTGTTGGCTACCTGCAAGCGTTAGTTTAAAATGTAAATAAAAGAAAGAACGGGGATGTACCTTAGCAGTAATATCACTTCAAGTGAGTTATATTCCAGTTGTTCAGTAGTTGCTCGCCGCTCATTGTTCCGAGTTTGTAGAATCCTTTTTTCGGTGATCTCGATAATTTGGTACGGTCCTTCCCAGTTTTTGTCCTAATTTCCCTTCGTTTGGGTTTTGGGTGCTCAGTGTGACCTTTATTAATTCCAAGTCCCCGGTATTGAAGTGTCGAAGGTTGGCCCTTCAAGGACGGCCCTTCAAAATCGGATAACAACTGAATTTGTACGTGGTTTTAAGGATACGTGATCTAACTTGATACAAAATGAGAAATCAGATTAATATTGAAATAAACGACGAGAAAGTAAATGCAAACCGCAAAGGTTGAACGATCTCAGCCTTGAAGATTAGTTACCCTCGAGTCAGAAGTGCTTTTATCGATGCCGGAACAGAATGACAAGATAATGAGAAATAGAAATAATAATATATTACTTTGTGATGCGTGTTACAGTGTGTTGAATGAATTATGAGACCTCCCTTTATATAGTAGAGGAGTCCTACTCTTGGTACATTCCTATAAAATCTCTTGATTTGCTGATTTTCGGTTCCTTGCTGATACGTGCCGAGATTCTTACCGTAATATCCGACCGGTCGCGGATATTTCAATTTTCTGTCCGAGCTTGTTCGAGGCTAAGGTCGACACCGGACTTAATGTTCCTCGAAGGCAGGCTTTCCGACCTCGGGTTCTAGCTCGACGGGACTCGAGGTCGATCTTCAGTTCTTGATCGCCACATTCCAAGCCTAATCCACCAAGTTGTAGTCGAGCTCGACTTCGACCGTATACGGTGTTATAACACAAATTCTTTCGGCTAGTATTTTCTTGTAGCACACGAACAGAATCTCTCCAATTATCAACAAAAATCATTTAAACCAACTTGCACTAGAAAATACTCTTCAGCTTAATTCTAATCAACAAACTTCAAGCGACCTAGTAGTTTGCAAATGTTTATTAATCATCAAGCTCATCTCAATAGTTATTACCGATCCATTTTAACTTATGTGGCATAATTTTACTCGACACAAAATTTAAAGACCTTTAAAATTTATGATTTTAAACATGTTATATTTAGTTTCTTCGGCTATAAGACCTTAAAATTTTGTGATCTTACACATTCCACAATATTTGTATGGTTATAAAAACTTCTCGTTAGAAGTAAAATGGATAAAATGAAAAGTTTATGATTAAATTATTTTCAATATAAAAATATGCTATTCTTTTTTAAACAGATTAATAAGTAAAGTGTGATGGATTTCTTAAGTTGGTGTGAATGAAAAATGGAGGAAAATAAAAAATTTGAAGACTTTTTTTTTTACTAAGGAAGTTTGATCCTTACCAGAAAGAGAGAAAAATTCTTCTGCTTATATAGAGAATCACTTTTTTCTAGCTCTTAAAGAGTTGAGAAGAATGTAAGCCTCACGCCGTCGTCGTTACTGAGTGGGATTAAAGTCCCTAAGGACACACAATGAGTTATGTGGGCTTGGAATAAATTCATATTTATGTTCTTACAATTTATGTTTTTGATTTTCTGTTTTGAAAGCAATCAACTAACAAAGCGTGTCTCATATTGTTTTTGAGACAGAATAATAAAACTGACGGTATATTAAACATGATTTCTCTTTTCATGACTAACACCATTTTTCCTTTTATTTAAGTTAACGTGACAACAGCTTCATCTGTCAGCTGCTTCTAAAAATGGTTGGCAGCTTTATAATAGTATGACATTTTTTTGAGCTACAAGATCAACATGTGGTACTCAATCTGTTATATTGTATACGGTCGAAATAGATTTCGGCCTTAGCACGTCCGATCGAGTTCGAATGATGATCTATCGAAGTAAGATCCCGAAGGTGAAACAAATTAACCTCGAACCCAGGGAGGCTGATCCGTGTCGAGTTCGATATCATTATCAAGCTCGAATCGAAATCGAACCATGATGCAGAGTAGATCTATCATGCTGATAATCTAGAGATCAACCAACATTGACCTCGAATCAATTCGAGGGCTCAAGCCAGGATCGGGCTCGAACCAAGATCACGAGCTCGAGTCGAAATCAAGTTCAAACCAAAATCGAGGGTTCTAAGCAAGATCGAGCTCGCAGACAAAAGCCGTTGCAATCCCACTAGAGAGAATCTTGGCAGAAATTGTGGAAAAGCTGACTTATCATGGGTCTCCCACTGAATGTTTATTTTATTATGCTTAGAGCCAAATCCCTCCACTATAAAAGGGTTTGGTTACCATTTCTGCAAGACAAGTTTTTCTCAGGCTTACACTGTAATAAAAGAACTATATTCTTCTACAATAAATAATTGTTCTTTCAGATTTCTTAGATTGATTCTATTTGTTGAATCCTAAGATTCATTGTTCCTGACAACCTTAATTATTTCGCATTCTCTACAATCTATACTTACATTTCTATTTATCATTATATTTTGTGTTAAGTTACGCCACATATCCTCGGAACTGCGTATAAATTCAACTCTATCCATTTTTTGGGTAAACAGTTTGGCGCCCACCTTGGGGTCGAGGATAACAGTGGTTATTTGATACAAATCTGAAAAAACACGTCATTGTGCTTTGCGCTTATTTCCGAAAACATCTTGAATTTCGAATCAGCTATGAATAACCACCAATCAAATGGCTTCACCGATCGATAACGAAGCCGGCCTTCAAGATGAAACCAACAACTTGGCACCCGGGGCCGGAAGGCTAATTGACAATGGAACCGAGGCTCGAATCGAAGTATCCGAAATTCGAGCCGAAATGCCATTGGATGTCAATTCACAAATAGCTTTGGAGGCGAATCAGCGTTCCGAACCGGAAAGAAGCATTCAGGGCGGTACTTGATCCGTAGCCCGAGACACCCAAAATGCAGGGGAAATCGGGGCCAGCTTACGTATGATCTTCGAGATGCTACAAGCCCAACAAGTAGCAATAGCTCAGCTACAGAGCCAAACTCGTGCACAAAGCAGGCCGGATTCCAATCCACTTCGAGAAGTCACCCCCAGAACAGAGCCCGCCATAGTGAAATCTAACGAGCAAGAATCGGGGACTACTCCCGGAATTACTAAATTGCTCGAGGAACTCACAAAATGAGTCGAAGCCAATGATAAGAGGGTGGAAATGTACAATGCCAGGGTCGATCAAATCCCGAGGGCTCCACCAATGATAAAGGGGCTTGATTCAAAAAAATTCATACAAAAGCCTTTTCCGTCGAGTGCGGCGCCGAAGCTAATTCCCAAAAAATTCCGTATGCCCGAAATTCCCAAATATAACTGTACGACCGATCCTAACGAACATTTCACCTCTTACATATGTTCTATAAAAGGCAATGATTTGGAGGACGATGAGATTGAATCCCTGTTGTTGAAAACGTTCGGGGAGACCCTCTCGAAGGGAGCTATGATCTGGTACCACAATTTACCGCCGAATTCCATCGATTCTTTTGCCATGTTAACAGATTCGTTCGTAAAGGCACATGCTGGTGCCATAAAGGTTGCAACAAGGAAATCAGACCTCTTCAAAGTAAAGCAAAGGGAGAATGAAATGCTGAGGGAATTCATATCCCGATTTCAAATGGAACGCATGGAATTAACCCCGGTACCAGACGATTGAGCCGTACAAGCTTTCACCCAAGGGTTGAACGAGCTAAGTTCGGCAACATCACATCGGCTGAAACAAAATTTGATCGAGTATCCAGCGATAACTTGGGCAGATGTACACAACCGATACCAATCGAAATTTAGGGTCGAGGACGATCAGTTGGGGGCTCCGTACGGACCCGTTTATCAGAACAGGACAATTACTAAAAACCAAAAGGAGATCGATAGAGAACAAAGGACGAACAAAGACCGATATCGACCGTACGTAGCAGATTAGGTGAACAACGGTTCAGCACACAATGCAGTTCGGAACAATCAAAGGATTGATCGAGGACAAAATTCTCGGGGGCTTATGAGTAAGAACGACTTCGATAAATATGCCGATCCTCTAGAAGCACCTCGATTATCAGAATATAACTTCAACGTTGGTACATCTGCTATCGTGTCAGCCATCGGACGCATCAAAGACACTAAATGGCCTTGACCCATGCAGACCGATCATGCCCGAAGAAATCCCAATCAAACGTGCGAATATCATGGTACCCATGGCCACAGAACGGAAGATTGCAAGCAACTAAGAGAGGAAATAGCTCGCTTATTTAACAAAGGGCACCTTCGGGAATTTCTAAGTGATAGGGCGAAGAACCATTTTAAAAACAGGGATTTCAGCAAGCAAAACGAGCAAGAAGAACTGCAGCACGTCATCCACATGATCATCAGTGGCATCGATACCCCTCAGGGACCAGTGCTTAAACGCACTAAAACATCGATGGTGAGGGAAAAGCGATCTCGGACTCAAGATTACGCACCCATGGGGACTTTGTCCTTTGATGATGATGATGTAGAAGGGGTCATCCAACCTCACAACGATGCACTGGTAATATCCGTACTCATGAATAAAACTAAAATTAAGCGTGTGTTAATCGATCCAGGTAGCTCGGCCAACATCATCCGATTGAAGGTAGTAGAGCAGTTCGGCCTACAGGATCAGATCGTACCCGCAACTCTGGTTCTAAACGGGTTCAATATGGCATGTGAAGCCACCAAATGTGAGATAATCCTACCAATAAACGTGGCCGGAACCATCCAAGAAACAAAGTTTCACGTGATCGAAGGCGATATGAGATACAACGCCCTTTTCGGAAGGCCATGGATCCACAACGTGAGAGTTGTACCTTCTACCCTACACTAGGCCCTCAAATTCCCGACATCGAGAGGTGTCAAAACGGTGTACGGAGAACAACCAGCCGCAAAGGAAATGTTCGCCGTCGACGAAACTAAACCAATGTCCTCACTTTCGCCGATAAAAGGATCGGGCCCGGAAGGAGAACAGGACACCAAATAGCAATCACAGACATCGGCTTCAACCCAGCCAGACAACCAGAAAATTGAAGAGGATGATGATCAAATGGTCCCTCGATCTTTCATGATTCCCGATGACTCCGATGCCACCAAATCAACAATCGAGGAGCTAGAGCAAGTCACATTAATTGAGCAATGGCTCGAGCAAAAGGTATACTTGGGAACGGGATTGAGCCCCGAACTCAGGAAGAAACTCGTTCAATTTCTTATCGATAACATCGATTGTTTTTCTTGGTCCCATTTAGATATAACAGGTATCCCGCCGGACATAACGACACATCGGCTAAGTTTGGACCCCAGGTTCAGACCAGTGAAGCAAAAGAGAAGACCCCAGTCCGAGAGAAAGCATGCATTCATAAAGGACGAGGTAACCAAGCTTCTCAAAGTAGGGTCCATTCGGGAGGTGAAATATCCCGAATGGCTAGCCAACGTAGTTGTAGTCCCTAAAAAAGGGAAAAAACTTAGAATGTGTGTGGACTAAAAGGATTTGAACAAAGCATGCCCCAAAGATTCCTTTCCACTGCCCAACATCGATCGCATGATCGATGCCACGGCCGGCCACGAGATCCTCACTTTTCTCGATGCCTATTTCGGGTATAATCAAATCCAGATGAACCCGGAGGACCAGGAAAAGACTTTATTTGTCACCAAATATAGAACGTATTGTTATAATGTGATGCACTTCGGGCTAAAAAGTGCAGGGGCTACTTACCAACGCCTAGTAAATAAAATGTTCGAAAAACAAATGGGAAAATCAATGGAGGTTTATATTGATGAAATGCTAGTTAAATCTCTGTGCGCAGAGGACCATTTGACCTATTTGTAGGAAACGTTCGAAATTTTGAGGAGATACAACATGAAGCTCAATCCCGAAAAATGTGCTTTCGGGGTCGGTTCGGGCAAGTTCCTCGGCTTCATGGTGGTACATCGGGGAATAGAGATTAACCCCGATAAAATCAAGGCCATCGAATACATCGTCGTCGTGGACATCGTGAAGGCCGCACAAAGGCTAACGGGTCGGATTGCAGCCTTAGGCCGGTTCATTTCAAGATCATCTGACCGAAGTCACAAATTTTTCTCTCTACTCAAAAAGAAGAACGATTTTGCTTGGACCCCGGAGTGCCAAAAAGCATTAGAGGAACTAAAGCGATATCTATCAAGCCCACCACTACTCCACACTCCAAAAATAGACAAAAAACTTTGTTTGTACTTGGCAGTATCGGAAGTCGCCATAAGCGGTGTCCTAGTTCGAGAAGAGCAAGGTACGCAATTCCCCGTTTATTATACGAGACGAACCTTAGGAGAAGCGGAAACTAGATATCCGCTCCTAGAAAAATTGGCACTTACACTAATAAGCGCCTCAAGAAAGTTAAGGTCGTACTTTCAATGTCATCCCATATGTGTGTTAACTACTTACCCGCTTCGTAATATTTTGCACAAACCCGAGTTATCAGGCCGACTGGCCAAATGGGCCGTCAAACTCAGTGGGTACGATATCGAATATCAACCCCCTATGGCCATCAAGTCTCAAATTGCAGCAGACTTCGTGGCCGATTTCACGCCAACCCTCGTACCCGAAGTCGAAAAAGAACTCTTGTTGAAATCAGGTACATCATCGGGGGTATGGACCCTTTTTACGGACGGGGCTTCGAACGTGAAAGGGTCCTGGCTGGGCATAGTTTTGAAACCACCCACGAGTAACACTATTGGGAAATCTATTAAAACTATCAGGTTGACTAATAACGAGGCCGAGTATGAAGCCATGATTGCCGGTCTCGAGCTAGCTAGAAACTTGGGAGCAGAAGTCATTGAAGCCAATTGCGACTCCTTGCTGGTGGTGAGTCAAGTAAACAAAATCTTCGAAGTTCGAGAAGGTAGAATGCAAAGGTATTTAGATAAACTGCTTGTCACTTTGCACCATTTCAAACAATGGACTTTACGGCATGTACCACGGGAACAGAATAATGAGGCCGATGCACTTGCGAATTTGGGGTCGTTGGTCGAGGTGGATGACTCGGGCTCCGGGAATGTTGTTCAACTTTCGAGATCGGTAATCGAAGAAGGTCATGCCGAAATAAATTCTACAAGCTTAACCTGGGATTGGAGAAACAAGTATATTGAATACTTGAAGAGCAGAAAACTCCCATCGGACCCTAAAGATTCCAGAACCCTGCGGACTAAAGCTGCTCGATTCATGTTGGCTTCGGACGGAACGCTGTACCGAAGAACATTCGATGGACCGTTGGTAGTATGCTTGGGTCCGGGAGATACGGATTACATCCTACGGGAAGTGCACGAGGGTACTTGCGGGAATCACTCTGGAGCCGATACATTAGTTCGAAAAATAATCAGGGCGATGTATTATTGGATCGATATGGGCAAAGATGCGAAGGATTTGTTCGTAAATGTGACAAATGTCAAAGGTTTGCGTCGATGATCTACCAACCCGGAGAGCAAGTCCACTCAGTCATATCCCCATGGCCGTTCATGAAGTGGGGAATGGATATTGTCGGCCCTCTGCCATCGACCCCAGGCAAAGCCAAATTCATTTTATTTATGACTGACTATTTTTCTAAATGGGTTGAAGCGCAGGCGTTCGAGAAAATAAGAGAGAAAGAAGTTATAGACTTTATTTGGGACCATATCATATGCCGATTCGGGATACCCGCCGAAATAGTGTGTGACAATAGAAAATAATTCATTGGCAGCAAAGTAACATGATTCCTCGAAGACCACAAGATAAGAAGGACACTATCAACGCCATACCACCCCAGTGGGAATGGACAGGCCGAATCAACGAACAAAACTGTCATTCAAAACTTAAAGAAGAGGTTGGACGACGCTAAAGGGAAATGGAGAGAAATCCTACCCGAAGTCCTTTGGGCATATAGGACGACGTCAAAATCCAGTACGGGGGCGACCCCATTCTCCTTAGTATATGGGTCCGAAGCATTGATACCAGTCGAAGTTGGTGAACCCAGTGCCAGATTTCGATTTGCAATGGAAAAATCAAATAACGAAGCTATGAATACCAGCCTCGAACTATCGGACGAAAGACGAGAAGTTGCTCTCGTCCAATTGGCCGCCCAAAAGTAGCGAATCGAAAGATATTATAATCGAAGAACCAAGCTCCGCCATTTCAAGCCTGGGGACTTAGTGTTAAGAAAAATTACCATCAATACCCGAAATCCGAATGAAGGAAAACTAGGACCGAATTGGGAAGGACCATATCAGGTGCTCGAGAATATCGGAAAGGGATCGTACAGGCTCGGCATTATAAACGGCAAGCAGTTATCAAGCAGCTGGAATGTATCACATCTAAAACGGTATTACTGCTAAGGTACGACATTTCCATATTCGTTTATACTTCAAAACTGACCCCTGCAGAAGTCCGAACAAGGGCTAAGATGGATCTCTAGCTTGAAAGCACGCGTTGCACTCTTTTTCCCTTAGACCGGTTTTATCCCAAATGGGTTTTTCGGCAAGGTTTTTAATGAGGAAACCATTGATTGTGTAGCATTTACAACAATATCCGAGGCCTCGCAAGAGAGTTATTTCACAATAACACGGTTCCAATAGGAAAAATTGTAAGAGCCAAATGGTCGAAGCGAACCATGCTCATATAGATTGGCCCGAACCCGGGCGTGTAATAACGTGCAAAGAAAGTCCTCCTCTTTACCGATATATTATATCCAAGAAAAATTCCTCTATTTCGAGATTCATTATGCAATCAAAATTAAGATAAACTCGACCACTAAGCCTACGAGCTACTTTTATTTCGAGTTTTAGCAAACACTCACTCGACCATTATGCCTACGGGCCACATTACTTCGAGTTCGAATCATTCACTCGACTAAGCCTACGGGCTACTTTTATTTTGAGTTCGAGCAAACACTCACTCGACCATTACGCCTACGGGCTACATTACTTCGAGTTCGAATCATTCACTCGACTAAGCCTACGGGCTACTTTTATTTCGAGTTCGAGCAAACACTCACTCGAACATTATGCCTACGGGCTACATTGCTTCGAGTTCGAATCATTCACTTGACTAAGCCTACAGGCTACTTTTATCTCGAGTTCGAGCAAGCACTCGCTCGATCATTACGCCTACGGGCTACATTGCTTCGAGTTCGAATTATTCACTCGACTACTAAGCCTACAGGCTACTTTTATTTCGAGTTCGAGCAAGCACTCACTCAACCATTATGCCTACGGGCTATATTTCTTCAAGATCAAATCATCGACTCAACTAATAAGCCTAACGGCTATATCGCTCCGAGTTTAAGTAATCGCTCGCTCAGTTACAGAGCCTATGAAGTCCAAATTTGATCAAGTTATTTAAATCATTGTGAAAACATTCATAAGGCGTGAATAAAATCCTCACAAGACAGGAAACAAAAATAGAAGCAAGTCGGCAAAAAAGAAGATATATCTATATACAAATTTATCTGCATGGGTGATTACAACGTAAAAACTAAGAAATATACTTCTCGGTCAGGAGCGGTCTCTTCTATATCAGGCTCCCCCCTATTTTCAGATCCGCTCTTGCTCCCATCTTCATCGTCATCATCATCGCCATCAGAAACCAGAGCTTCAGCATCGACTTCAAGTTCTTTGGCCCTTTTTATCTCTTCAGCGAGATCGAAACCACGAGCATGGATCTCCTCGAGAGTTTCCCTTCGAGATCGGCACTTATCAAGTTTGGCGACCCAATATTCTCGAGTATCGGCGGACTCGGCTGCCTCTCTTTCCTGGACTTGGGCAACTTCAGCATCGGCCCGATAGACGGCCACGAACGCATCTGCATTGGCCTTTACCTTTTCGGCATCAGATTCGGCCTTGGCAAGTACAGAGGCCAACCGAGCCTCAAGCTCCTCAATTCTTCTTACTTTAACCAGGCTTTTGTCCTTCATTTTCTGAAGTTGGGTTTCGGACGATGATAACTGGGCTCGAGCAGTCTCTTTTTAGGCAGCAAAGCGGTTCATACCTTCTTTCCACCACAAAGACTCCGTTCTTATCACGTCGACCTCCTCACGAAGCTTCCCGATCATCTCGATGTTTTGCTGCAGCTGTGAGATCGAAATGTTAGCTATCGTTCCGGTATCAAGCCTATAGGCTTTCAAAAGCATCATTACCTGCTCAGACAAATCAGTCTGATCTCGATAAGCCTTGGCCAGCTCAGTTCGGAGGTCTTTTATTTCCTCTTCTCTCTGCCCTAAGGAAAGTCTAAGGGAGTTCCTCTCGTCAGTAGCCCGTTGTAGGTCGGCCTCGAATCGATGCAACTCATTTTGGGATCGAGAACATTATTCTCGATGAACTGCCGCTGCCTACAAAGAATCAAGAAGTGAAGTTAACGAAAAATGAACATAAATATAGTACCGACAAAATAATTTTAAAAGCTCACCTGATTCAAAACCTGCCGCAATCCGTGAAAAAGATCCGATTCATCACCAACACCGGCAACGTCTTTAATGCCGGTAAATAGGTCACGAAAGGGATCTTCTTCATCGTGAGGCCTGTCTAGATCGAGGGCTCACAGAGCTTGAGCTTCCCGAATCACCCGTGCGAAAAAAGTGGGAAAGGTAGGCGAATCGTCGATTGTTGCTGCCCCAAATGAATCGCCTGGAGCATTCTCCTCGGTTCGAAGGGGTTCGAGGGCCTCCTCGGTCGTATCCCCTGCCCGTTCACTCCAATGAATGTGTCTTCGATATCCGATAGTTTGGGGACTCTACCCGAATCTTTCTCCGGTATATCCTCAGTTCGAGGCGGAGCCTCATAGAGCATCATCGATCCAGCCGCCGATGAGGCATCGGTGGTTCTCTTTGGTCAGACCACCAGCGCGGACTCATCGTTTTCTTCTTCTTCTTCTTCTTCTTCATCCCTTAGGCGCAGAACGGATTCCACGGTCAAAGGAATGATATTTTTGTTCGGCTTACGAGCCATCCTCTTCTTCGGTTTTGGATCTTCCGGAATGGAGGCTCTTTTCCTTTTATTTTCCTTCACCGGCTTTGGGACAGAGGCCGAAATTTCCTTCTTATTGGGCAAGGGCCTCAAAACCGCGTCTTTACCCAAACCTGTATACGGAAAACCTTAATAAAATATTTTGAAAACCACCTCGTTTGGATCAACAAAGAGTACGAGAAATGAGTTTACCGTGATTTTTGGCCTCCCACCGACCCTTTGACAAATCACGTCATGAGCGCTCGACGTATGTGGAGGTCGAAACAAGGGCTCGTACCCAGTTCTTGAGATCGGGAACTGCTCCGGACATCCAGGGAACCGCTACATCACAAAACCAGGAGTGTCGATGAGAGAATAAATGAAAGAACAAAGTAGAAGTAACAGCAAGATCACACTTACGTTTCATATTCTACTCCTCGGAAAAGGGCATCTTTTCAGTCGGAATCAGGTCTGAAGTCCTTACTCGAACGAACCTGCCCATCCAACCCCGGTCCCTGTCCTCGTAAATACTCGAGAACAGAGCCTTGGTAGCCCGACACTGAAGTTTTATTAACCCTCCTTGAAAAAGTCAAGGACGGTACAATCGGATAAGATGGTCGAGGGTGAACGACATCCCCTCGATTTTGCTCACAAAATATCGGATCAGGATAACGATCCGCCACAAAGAAGGATGGACCTGACCTAGGGTTACCTGGTATTGACGACAGAAGTCAATAATAATGGAATCTAGGGGACCTAAAGTGAAAGGGTAAGTATACACATTCAAAAACCCTTTCACGTAAGAAGTGATATCTTCGTGAGGGGTGGGAATTATTACTTCTTTTTCACCTCAATTGCAATCCTTCTTTAGCTGTTTGAGGTGCTTCTCGATTATCGAACACATGTACCTCAATACCGGCTATGGACCGATGAACCTTTATCGACTTTAAAATCTGAAGTAAGAACACACACCCCGGGAACACACTCCTCAGGTCGTGGTTCTGCCGGTGTCTCATCGGTGGCACACAGTGAAGATGAAGCCTTCTCTTTCTGAGGAATGGTTTGTGATGTTTTCGCCATTTTCGAATTCAATGGTTTGTGATAATATCATTATCAAGCTCGAATCGAAATCGAACCATGATGCAGAGTAGATCTATCATGCTGATAATCTAGAGACCAACCAACATTGACCTCGAATCAATTCGAGGGCTCGAGCCAGGATCGGGCTCGAACCAAGATCACGAGCTCGAGTCGAAATCAAGCTCAAACCAAAATCGAGGGTTCTAAGCAAGATCGAGCTCGCAGACAAAAGCCGTTGCAATCCCACTAGAGAGAATCTTGGCAGAAGTTGTGGAAAAGCTGACTTATCATGGGTCTCCCACTGAATGTTTATTTTATTATGCTTAGAGCCAAATCCCTCCACTATAAAAGGGCTTGTTTACCATTTCTGCAAGACAAGTTTTTCTCAGGCTTACACTGTAATAAAAGCACTATATTCTTCTATAGTAAATAATTGTTCTTTCAGATTTCTTAGATTGATTCTATTTGTTGAATCCTAAGATTCATTGTTCCTGACAACCTTAATTATTTTGCATTCTCTACAATCTATACTTACATTTCTATTTATCATTACATTTTGTGTTAAGTTACGCCACATATCCTCGAAACTGCGTATAAATTCTAACTCTATCCATTTTTCTGGTAAACATATATATAATAGTTGGCATGCTAGCTGAGAAGTGGAAATCAAAGGTTAAAAAGTGAAAGTCTCCTTTCAATCAGCTCTAGGGAAAAAGAAAAAGAAAATCACGAAGTGGGGTAAAAATGATAAGTAAGAGTTTAACTTGAATATATACCCATAATTAAAGTTCTAATTATGACAACCTTCTCAATCAAGAAGATGTTTCTAATGATGAGAGGTGACTTTCCAAAAGTTCAGTGGAGTAAAATGGTTTGCAACAACTATGGATCTCCCAAATGGATCTTTATCTTCAGACTAGCAGCACATGGGAGATTGCCCACAAAAGATAGATTGATGAACTGGGGAATTGTTGACAATCAAATGTCCATTATGTGCTTCTCAGACAGAAAATATATCCCACCTGTTTTTCCTATGTGAAGTTTCTGCACAGGTATGGAATAGTTTGCTGCAATGGCAACAAATTGCGAGAAAAAATATGAGTTGGCCAGAAGAACTGAAGTGGGCAGAAATCCACACCAATGGAAGAAGTCCGGGTGCTGAACTCTATAGAATAAGGGTGAAAAGTGGGCCGGTCCAGGCCCGGGACCGGACCGGGACCGCGGGCCAAACGGGCTAAATGGGCCAGGACCGTTTGGCCCGGTTTTAGCGAGCCTGGGCCGGTCTCGTGGGCCGGTCCTATGTTTTGGGCCCGAGACCGTTTAGCCCGCCAGGGCCCGGGACCGGCCCAGTCCCTTAGCGGGCAAAACGGTCCCAATAGCTATTTTTAAAATAATTTTTTTTTTTTAAATATAGTCGTTGGCTATTTATAAAATAATCATTTAATCCCCCAACTTTGTTTTAATCCCAAATTTTTTATAATTACACATTTTCCCTATTTTCAACTATAAATACCCCATCATTCTTTCTTACAAAATCATCAATCTATCACAATCTCTCTCTAATATATATATATATATATATTATACATTTAATATATATAATATACTATATATATATATATATATATATAGTATTGGATTGTGATTACCTTACTGTTACGAGTCATTGGATTGATGTGGATTGGATAATACAAAAGCGCATTATTTCTTATAGAATAATTAATTCACGTCACACAGGGCAGTTTATTGCTAGCACAGTTACAGATATTTATAGATATTTTTGCATTAGTGATAAAATAATGTCAATTTCAATGGATAATGCTACTAGTAACACAAATGCTATAACCTTGCTTACCACTATGTTAAATCCTACATTTAGTAATATTTTTCATGTTAGATGTATTTATCATATTTACCATTTAATTGTGGGTGATGGTATGAGAATTTTAAATATTGAAATTGAAAAGGTTAAAATGGCTCTTAACTGGCTTTTTTATTCAAACCGTAGAAGTAGACTTAGAGAATATTTTAAAAGATGCGATGAATTTGGCCTAAGAGAAAGAAAGGTTCCTAAACCTTGTCCAACTAGATGGAATTACATGTATGAAAGTTTGGTTGTTGCATATGAATATAGAAACCCCATAAACTCAACATTTAATGCACATGTAAGTGATGATGATGAGCACCTTACAAATGGGGATTGGGCTAATGTTAAAATACTTGTAGATTTTTTAGAAAAATTTCATATTGCTACAAATGAATTTTCTGGGTAATACTATCCTACTATTTCTATATATATACATCTTATATATAGTATATAAGATGTATATATAGCTTATCGAATATAGCTTATATATATATATATACTATATATATATATTTAATATATATATATATTATACTATATATACATTTAATATATATACTATACTATATATATATCTTATATATAGTATATAAGATGTATATATAGCTTATTGAATATATTTACTATATATATATTTAATATATATACTATACTATATATACATCTTATATATAGTATATAAGATGTATATATATAGCTTATCGAATATATATACTTCTTATATCGATATACTATATATACATCTTATATACTATATATATTTGAATATCTATACATCTTAGATATTTATTTTAACATCCTGTTGTCTCTAATATCTATTTTTTTTTTAAAATAAAAAAATATTGGACCTACTTAGCCCGTTTAGCCCGCGGCCCGGGACCGTTTAGATCGGGACCAAACGGTCCCGATCCCGGACCGGCCCTTAGAAAAAGCCCGTTTAGGCCCGTTTTAATTTGGGCCCCGGCCCGGGACCGGACCCAGGACCGTTTGGACCGGCCCACTTAACCTGTTTAGGCCCGGGACCGACCCACTTGCCAGCCCTACTATAGAATGACCTTGGCAGCATGTGTATACCATCTATGGATTTAAAGAAATCAAAGGGTCTTTCAGGCTAAGCATACTGGCCATAGGAGCATTGTTAGAAGAATCATTCAAGAAGTATTCTACCGAGGATTGCAAAGGAGCAGACTAATTAAGGAACTCGATAAGCTGAAATTTTATCCTTAATAGCTTAGTCTGTGGAGAGTAATTAGGGAAGATTGGTTGTTATAGTTGATAGGAGTGGCCTGTATTCTTTTTTTTGTTGTTGGAGAGAACTCATCCATAGACTTTCCTTGTTATTTGTACTTACTGCCTTTGGTAATAAAATCTTTTATTTACCAAAAAAACAATATACCCATAATGTTAATAATTTTATACTCTAAATCACTTAAATGAAAACACAGGAGCCCTAAAAAAAAAAAATTATTTTAGTAAACTGAAAAATAAGACATAATATTTTATAACAACAGGTTAAAATATCCATAATATTTAGAAGACAATATGACTGAGAATCCTCTATGTTCTCCTTGGATGATGTGATGTTCGTTTTTGTGCAAAATTTGGTCTTCTACTCACTCGAATGTGATCAATAGGCCTAAAGTCATTACTGTTCCCAAATTTGAGCCTTTTCTTTGGGTGGATAGAATCATTAACAATCTCCACTTGCATTCGATGACTCTTTGGCCTCAAAGATTTTCTCATATGCTCTTTCCTATGCTCCCTAATCGATCTTCTTCTCCCATCAATTTTTCTAGATGAAAAGCTCCCTTCACCTTCAATGTCTTTTTGATGTCTTCTACGTGTAAGAAGAAGTTGCTGAAGCTTGAAACAGAGGAAAGTGCAACAGTAATCTAAGACGGAGAAGCAAGTGGAGAAGCAAGCCCAAGTAGATCTACAGAGTATGTGACAAATGCATTGACAAATTCCCAACTTGTAAAGTAAGTAGAGGAATAACACAACTGCACATAACCAAAGGAAACTTGATTATGTAATCTTTACTATTATGTGTTACTGCTTTAGAATATGTACCAATTCATTCAATATGTGAAATATTTTAAATTTCATTATCCGGTTAGCTTTGAGTCCATCGTATCCTTGTTGTCAGCAAATGATCTAGTATTTGTCCTTGATCCAAATGTTTAAATATAATTTGCCCTGTCTATTTTTGATTGTGATCTAAAATTACTCTCTATCATTTTTTACTTTGGAACTACATTAGGGTCAAGGGAAGATAAGGGGTCATTTGTTAACAACAAAGATATAAATGGTCCTTAGGATAAAATTAAGATATTTTGCACATTAGAAAAGTATTTGAATAATTTTCCCTGTAACAATTCAATCCAGATAATCAAAAAATAGTTAATCTATGGGAACCCTTGCTTTATATATGTGATGCCAGCCATAACGTATCTAGGTTAAGGGATATGGGTTCACGTGAACCTATACTCTTTTCTTTAAATCATGTATAACAATGTTATTCTTCTTTAAAATTACTTAAATATATGTGTGTGCACCCATGCTTAAAGACTCCTCTGGTGCAATAATTATTGGGTGCACCTCTACAAGTGAAATTGACGGTTCTAAGCCCACTTGGGACGGTCTTGTTTTCGGCACAAAGTGTGTGTATAAAAATATATAAATCACTAAAAATTCAAAAAATATATAGTTTTGAACCTATAATTTTAACTGCGTAGTGAATTTGTGGTAAGAGACTAAAGTTAAACTCGTCAAATATAAATTCTAAATCCACCTGTTCACAAAAGTGTAATTATCATCTTGAAACCCTGAATCCGCTTCTAGATGCTATGTATATTTTCGAGAAGCTTTGTGACATTGTTTTAGTAACTTTGCAAACCTTCTAAACAGGTTATTGGGTCCAATGTGCACATGAGTAGCTTTTCGTTTTTTATACTACATTAAAAGTACATTCAATCAATATTGCAAAATTGGGTCCAATGTGCACATGAGTTATCCTGTGCAATCTATGTTTGTGATGTGTGTATTGCTTTGAATAGATTGTAAGCCATGAGAACCAAGTATTGTAATGTAGAAACTCACCGAAATATAATAGGATTGACACCATGGCCGATTTCAGCAGTTGAGAAATGCAAAAGTTCTCTATGTAACATAGAAAATCCCATGTTGGGGCACATACAGAGCTGAAAAATTAATATAAAAAATATAAAATTGTGACAACACTTAAAAAAGGAAATTAAAGAGAGCCAAAAAAAAAAATTTAATTCAAAATAGTCGTTGAAATACTTGATTTGTCAAAATAGAGTAGAAACTGTTGAAGCAAATGAATTACTACTAACATTTACCTGCAAGCCTTTCCAGCCAAAAAATCAAGTGGATGACCAAGCAATTTGCCCAGAATTTCCCCAAAACCTGATAACACTGTACCAATGACATTCCCCATTCTCTATTAAACCTGTTTACTCTCTATCTATCATTTCCTACTGCAAAATCAAATAAACTTGAAAAGTGAATCCGGAATCAAATGAAGGAAAGAATAATCTGACTATACTACTTTAAAAGCGAAAGCATTCCTTCATATATTGAAGCAAATTAAACATTGAATTTGGACTTCCATTAGAAGCAATCAATAACTGTGGATCGGAGAAGAAGCGAAAAAGATAGTTGATAAAATGGCTCTTAATGGAGGGATGGTCAAGGTTAAATATAAGTTTGAAGATCCATCGAATAACTGCTTTCTTTCACGTTTCATATTTGATACTAATTGTTTGGAAACTGCTTTCAATTAAAAACTGTCTGCTAATATAATTATTATTATATTATTATCAGGGGTGGTTGGTTCAAAGGGAAGACCAGTAAAACCTTTGCTTTAGGCCCCCAAAAATATTTTTTATTGTGATTTTTTATTTTTTTTGCTTAGACAATATTGAAGTTTATACAAACTCCTAGTAAAAGTAGAAACAAATACTGTCTATTTCTTAACAATAGAAATATTTTAGAACTATGAATTAACCTACTCAAATCTTCATAAGATCCATGATAACACATTATAAATATGTGGTTAATATCTTAGTAACTTGATTTTTTTTACCAATGTAAATATTAGTACTGCGTATTATATTTTGTAAAATAACTAAATTACAGACAAAAATAAGAAAAAAAAATATAAATATTAATATTATATTTTATAAGATAACTACAGAATAAATAAAAAAAAAGAAAAAGAAGTCTCTTATTAAGATTTAGCTTTAGCCACGAATTTTATTGAAACGTCCTTGATTATTATAAGACTAGATAGGTGGTGTGCACGGGCGTATGCCTGACATACAGCGTATTATCCTTGAACAGCATTGCCAAACAAAGCTACATGATCACAACAAAGGTTCAACACTAAGAAACATATCCTTGTCAAACCAAGGAAGCTGGAAACAAGAAAATAAATTAACTTTTCCAAAAATTTAAAGTCAACGCCGGCTGCCGGCTATCGGCTGTCGCTCGCAAACTTTATGATTAAATACCTGCATAACAATCCCAACAGAATCAAATTCCAAGGGAAATCTTGGTTAAGTAGCAAGCAAAAACATCGTAATGAATGGAAAAAATTATTTTTACCTTGATACTACACCTCCGGAAAAGTATATGCAATATTCTCAAATTATGCTCACATTGAAATAGTTAGCAACTACCCGAGATCAACTATTTCAAGCATCATCAAGCAATTTTCAAGCATCACAAAATAATCTTCCATCAAAATATTCTGAATCTTCATTATCACGAGCTATGTCAATCAAGGAGGAAGGATAAAAAGCCATGTGTTTTGAAATATTATCTGAGCCTCTTGATTTCTTGCATCAATTCTTGATATCAAGGTTAGCCTCTTCAAACAAAAAATTTCTTCAGTCGGCCACTGAATAAGTTTCTCACTTCTCTCTTTTAAATCCTAATGGCATAATTGCACTTTGAAAAAAAAAATGAATGGCGGGAATTGATACATTAGTATCAAGGTAAATTCTTGAAAAGAGTTTATAGAATCTGCGTCAAAATAAAAGGCAAGAACTAATGCACTCAACCGAGGCACACTCCTAGGTATATCCTGAAATTTTTTGCACAGAACATTATCAAACAATAAAAATTGATTCCGATACTTTCACAGGAAAGAAGCACTTTACATGTGCCAGAGACCATGTTTCTATTATGCTTATTGAAGATACAATATCTACTAAGGTCAGATAAATGCAGTCACAATTCTCATTCTACTATTCGACTCTTAATTAGCGTTTGAAGTGATGCCGTTAGTAGATTCTTAGGTTGGACTTTCACTCATCTTTCTGAGTGATGGTAAGTATCGTCTAGTGATGCTTCCCTCATCTGGATACTTTTCTAATATTACATTTAGCATTTAGATAATTCTAAGAGTAAGCTTTACCTTTCTTTGATTAGTCAGTACATAGCATTCAGCTGTATAAGTCCGAAGCTTCAACTTTTTTGCAATAAAATTAATGCTACAACGAAAGATTGTGGAATCGCGACCTGCACAAAACAATATAAGCAACAAAAAGAAGGGAGGCTTAGAAGAGAAAGAATTGAACTCCGAGCAAATGATGCAACATTAGAGACGTTACTTGCCGTGTCTTTTTTCATTTTCTTCCTTTCCCCACAAGAAAATTTATATATCTTTTAAAACATAAATTGCTACACATTAAGAGCTGCATTTTTTATGTAGAGCATTCTCTGCATGATGTTATAATGTGATGTTCCTCATCGAGTCCTTGTATTGACACCAGAATAGAAAAAGTATTTCTTTGACCACATGATGTGATCTCAAACTCATAATGCACCAGTTATATTCTCTTGTTATTCTTCTTTTTTTAATCTAGCTAAGAAAGAGTTAATTTTTCACCCAAATATAGAATGTCGCATTGAGCTTCTCTTTCCTTCATTGTTTTGCCTCAAATTATATAATTAAAACTATCGGCTCAAGACCAGAGAAAGATAAAATGATAAAATCACTTAATATTCACTTTGAATGAAGTTCAATTTACGTTCACGTCAAAGAAATAAAGAAAACCAAAGTAGTATTACTTTGTATTGCTGCAAGGACACCACAAGGGCCACCTTCAGGTTGTACCACACCAATAGATGTATCAAGATCAACTAAACTTATAACAAGTTTTTTTGAATCATTATGGTAGTTCAACATAGAAACTTGTAATTTGTCAAGTTCTCCTAATGTTCAAAAGATTTTTCCGGTGATGATTTACATTCTACATTCTTCTTCGTATCCTTTTTGGAAATCACATTTTTCCTAGAATCATACCTTCATTTTCAACATCCTTTTCATTAAATAACTTAAGAGCAAGACATTCTTTCCTGTTTATCATATCCCGTCATGTACTGCCTCTACCAGTCAAAACCAATCGTTTCGCTCACATGAGGCTCCATTTCCTTGAACTCAAACAGAAAAAATCCTACCTGAACCTATGTGGAATGCTGTATCCATTTGATAAATGTTAAGTAATGACATAACTCACTATATTACCTGGAAAGGATATACTGACAACATTTCTATTTTTAGATACAACCAAAAAATTCTCAGCAAGTGGCTTTGATTAAAGATAGAGAATCCAGCAAAAGTGAGAGATAATTCAACCAAGTTTTACCAAAAGAGCAGCTGTCTCTGCCAGCCCTTAAAACTTTATATTAATATCCTTGATTCTGTGCTTAAATAGTTTTTATACCTTAATGGATTGTTAGTAAAAAATTCTTTTATACTCCAATCTTCTTCGTTCGGCAACTACCAATGGCAAATTTACCAAATAATGAACGAAAGGCTGCCGGAATTACTGTGTTCTTTTCTCTTTTTGGCTTCTATAATATTGATGTATTTTTCATTTTCAACAGTTAAAGACAACCCATATCTCATATCTGATCTGTTCCAAGCCTGCACTACTATTGAGTAGCGAGGATGGTCGATGCAGTTTTACTCAACAAGATCGGGATCGAATCCACAGGGAGTTAATTGATTTGGAATTAGGTTTATATCTAAGTCCAGATGCGTGTTTTGTTCCTAATTACGCTTCCACACATTTTGGTTTTGATTCTACTTCTAATTCTATTATATTGTATGTAATGATTAAAGCTAAGTACAATATTTTTTTGATGTTGGTTTTCAAGTGTTTAAAAGGACTAGGGTAGTGACTTCCGCCTAGGTGGATATCTAACGGGTAGCAAGAATCTAGGGCAAGCTTGATTAATTTGGGGTCGTAATATAGCTATCACACCCAAGTACTCACTCTATACCTCTCGATAGTTTGAGTGATTTTGCCCAATTTGACTTTCTCAAGTCCAAATGGGTATTCATGCAAGTCACGTGATATTAGCTCAAGTCGGGTATTACTATCTCTAGGTTTAACCCTTTAATTGGGGCTATCAATTTCTTGAGTTCACTCCAATTTCTTGTTCGCCTAATTTTTCTAGACTTAGTCCCTCTTTCTCAAGAAGAGACTAAGTCATAAAGGTATGAATCAGTATTTGCAACCACTAATTCTACAATTCTAGCAGGAACTAGGCTAAATATCACTAACCCATAAACATTCAAGCCCTAAAATTCAGTACCCATTAAATACCCACACTAGGGTTGGGTTACAACCCTAGTTATGGGTCTAGCTACTCATAGAAATAGCAGAAATCAAAGATGAAAAGAAGATAAAATTCATAATACTAGATTAAAAGATGAAAATCTAATGTTATAAGGTGAATCTAATATAAAATTGTCCGAAAAGGGAAGTTCCAGCCGTCTCACGTGCTCAACAAAAACGCAACCCTCTAAAAATGACAAAAAGTTCTATTTACACTAAGCTGAAATTTTCGAACAAAAATACTCTTGCGGAGGTTACGCGGCCGCATAATTCTGATCGCGGTCCGCGTTCTTCACTTCTGGATCTGGGTTGAGCATGGTTTCGCGGACCGCGTAATTTCCATCGCGTAATCTTGACGTGGACCACACTTCTTGTTTTTGCTTAAAATGTAAGCTCTCTGAACCTTAGCAATCGCGGTCCGCGTAATTCCAATCGTGGCCGCACAGGTACTTTCGCGGTCGCACCTTTGTGACGCGGTCCGCGTTCATGTTTTAGCCCAAAAATCCATCTCTCTGAATTTTCTTTTCGCGGACCTCGAAATAGTGCTCGCGACCGCGTTGTAGCTTTCGCGACCGCACAATATTTGTGCGGTCCGCGTTTCACATCTTTTGGTCCGGTCTTGGTTTTTGTTCAAGTTTTGACTCCTTTATGAGTTGATTTTAACTCCTTTGAATCATTTTGAACAATCCCCGCAAATAAGTATATTACATTAATTTTCGGGAATACCTTCACATATTTTTAGCCCTAAACACAAGTAAAAGAGAGCAAATAAAGGTTAAAATCCCTATTTATCAATATCATCGGAAAACATTCTGTATATGTGTAACCTTAGTAATTTAACTGCAGAGCCACAAGATGAACATATTTCGGTAAGCAAGTGAACTTTGTAATATTACTTTCTAAGATTAAAATTAATAAAGTTTCATAGATAACACTACAAAAGTAGTTAAGCATTTCCAGTCGCAAAAGCACAATCATTATAAAAGAAAATTTAACAAAGCAATACTGAGAACAGAGGGAGACAACACCAGAGGGAGACAACAACTTATATTCGTAAACTTGCATAAGAAACTTCATTAACGATCAAAAACATGAATCTATTGTTAATTTCATCATTAAATTAGTGTTTTGGAGTTGGAATTTGAAAAAAATGGTAGAATATTTTTAGACTAAATTTTTGAGTTTTGAAAGGTAAATTGAGGTCGGATTTGAGTAATTCTTGTATGGTTGGACTCGATATCGAATGAATGTTTGGATTTTTATAATTTTTTCGGGTTCCGAGACGCGGGTCTGAGTTGACTTTTTAAGTCTTTGCAAGGACCGTAATTTCATTGTTTGAACTAGTTTCTTATAGTTATATTTATAGTATGGAATTCTTTTGGTTAGATTCGAGCCGTTCGGAGATGAATAATCGAGGGAAAGACCTTCTAGTTGATTGATTTAATGTGGTTTGAGGTAAGTAACTTGCCTAACCTTGTATGGAAAAATTACCCCTTAGGATTGGTGTTGTTTGTGATAATTGTGATATGTGAAAGCCATGTAAGCAAGGTGACGAGTGTGTACACGGGCTAAATGTGAAAATTTCCGATTTTAGCTATATAATCCCTTCCATGCCTTAATTGAGTTGCCTTAACATGTTATAGTCATCATTTTTAGTCTAATTTCACATGTCTACTTGTCTTATCTCTTACTTGCTAATTGCTCTACATGTTTAGTTGAAGTTCTTGTTTCCCTTCTTCCGTATTCATTATTTAATTGTTGAATTCTTTACTTGAAACTACTATTCTTGGAATATCTTGTTGTTAAAATTGGTATTGAGTTGCAAAGGTCGTGATTCCTATTGAGTCAAAGTGTTAAGTTGTGAAATATTATTCAATTGAGTTATTCTTCCGATTATTATTGTTGAGGCTTTGTGTACATTATGGTTGAACCGAGGGCTCCTTACTGTGAAATTCTGTTATTGTTTGGTTTCTCTCGCAAGTTGTGATATTGGGCACTTGAGGTGCGATTTGTGATACGTTGTGATATTGATACGCATGCGGTGGTATAAGGTATGTGGGTTGAAACGCATGCGGTAAGATAAGGTGGGCTTGATATGCGTGGCTAATAAGGGAACTACTAGAAGTCATGCGGTGTGATAAGGTGGGCTAAAACGTGGGATGTTATTTCGGGAAAAATAATTTTCAAAACTAAATATAAAGGCTCCCGCGATGATATAAGGAAAGACTGCGAGTTACCTTTGTGATTTGGGACTACGAGGCAGTACCTCAGTAGTGGCTCTTGTTGATCTTTCTCTATTTATTGTACTTGTCTTGGTTGTTTGTTTCCTTAACATATCAATCCTTGTTTCCTTCCGTGTTGTATTATCTGCCCTGATTCTGTGTAGTTAACTTTTGGTAAATTCCTTATTTGTTTCATTTCCATTGTCATTACCATTGTATTGTTATATCTTTCTTCCTGTTTCTTATTATTTTTAGTAGGGCCTTGACCTGACATCGTCACCACTCTACCGAGGTTAGGCTTGGTACTTACTCGGTACTGTTGTGGTGTACTCATGCTACGCTTTTGTACATCATTTTGTGCAGATCCAGGTACTTCCTATCAGTCCCGGCACTAGTGAGCTAAGTTTGCATTTGGAGACTTCAAGGTACACCTGCCCGCGTCCGTAGGCCTCTGAGTCCTCTTCTCTTCCTTTTTATATTTCTCCTTCTTTAGTAGACAGAGTTGTATAGGAATGATTTTGGTATTGTCATAGAACTTGTGACTTGTATTACGCCGAGTTTTGGCTATTGTATACCCATTGAGCTGTAGAGATTTCCTTTTTATATATGTTGTTGAGTTTTGAGATTTTAAATTATTGTTTCATTCACTTCCGCATGTTTGTTAGGCTTACCTAGTCTTAGAGACTAGGTACCGTTATGATATCCTACGGAGGAAAATTGGGGTCGTGACAACTTAGTATCAGAGCTCTAGGTTCATAGGTGTTATAAGTCATAAGAAGATTTAGTTGAGTCTCGCGGCTCGGTACAGAGACATATGTACTAATCTTTAGGAGGCTATGGAACTGTTAGGAAAAGTTTCACTTCTTTGATTCCTTATCGTGCGAATTTGCTCTAAATTTCTGTCTTTCTACTCTCTCATAGATGGTTAGGACACGTGTTGCTGAATCGGATGACCAGACACCCGCGCCCTGTATAAGCGGATTTGATGACCAAGCACCCGCACCCCCTGCTAGAGCCGCGAGAGGCCGGGGCCGGGGTAGAGGCCGAGGACGTTCACGTGGTGCAGCCAGAGCACCTGCACGAGATGCTACAGAGGAGCCACAAGTAGCTCTAGTTGGAGAGCAGGCACATGAGATGCCTGTTACTGCCCCAGAACTGCAGGAGACCCTCGCCCAGTTTCTAAGCATGTTTGGCACTCTGGCTCAGGCAGGGTTGATCCCACTTGCTCCCGCCACATCTCAGGTCAGGGGAGGAGCACAGACTCCCGTCGCCCGTACCCAAAGTAACAGCCCCATGTTGACTAGGTCCCAGAGGTCATACCAATACAATTGGTCGCCCCAGTTCAGCCCGAGGTTAGGGCAACAGCTTCTGAGGGGGAGCAACTCAAGCTCGAGAAGTACATGAACTACCACCCTCCTACTTTCATCGGTTTGGCGTCAGAGGATGCTCAGGGTTTTCTTGAGGAGTGCCACCGTATCCTCCGTACTATGGGTATTGTGGAGTCTAGTGGGGTTACTTTCACTACATTACAGCTTAAGGGAGCGGCTTATCAGTGGTGGCGAGCGTATGATTTGGGTATTCCGAGTGAAGCAGCTTTACTCACCTAGGCTTAGTTCTCAGATATGTTCTTAAGGGAGTTTGTCCCCCAGAGTCTGAGGTATACATGGCGCGAAGAGTTTCAGCAGTTGCACCAGGGTTCTATGACTGTATCGAAGTATGCAGTCCGATTTAGTAATTTGTTCAGGCATGCACCGACCTTGGTTACTACCGTTAGAGAGCGAGTTCGTCCATTTATCGAGGGGCAAAACCCTGGTATCAAATTCAGCATGGCCAGAGAGATAGAGATGGACATCGCATACCAGCAGGTAGTGGAGATCACTAGGAGATTGGAGGGTATATGGAACCGGGAGAGAGAGAGGAGATGGAGGCCAAAAGGCCTCGAGATTCTAGCACATACAGTGGTGCCCATACCCTAGCTGTAGCCCGTCATGGTAGGGGCTATGTGAGCCACCCTGTTCATTCAGCAATCCCAGTTTCCAGCGGTATTCCGGCCACTTTTAGGCCCTAGGTTCCCCATTATGCGCCCCCATTATCTAGTGCACTCCTGTACAGGGTGCTTTCAACAGTCAGTCCAGCCGATCAGGCCCGAACTAGTCACAACAGCCATGTCCTCCGAGGGCTTGTTTTGAGTATGGTGACACTCGTCATATGTTGAGGGACTACCCCAGACTTAGGTGGGGTGCACCTCCATTGACTACTCAGGCTCCGCGTATTCCACCAGGTCCTCAGGCCATGGTTACCGCACCATTTGTCACTCCACCTACACAGCCAGCTAGGGGTGGAGGTCGAGCAGGTAGAGGTCGCCCTAGAGGGGAAGGCCAGGCTAGATACTATGCTCTTCCTGCTAGGACCAGTTGTATCTGACTCATTTATCACAGATATTATTCCGATTTATCGTAGAGATGCATCAGTATTATTTGATACAGGATGCATTTATTCCTATTTATCATCGTACTTTGCTCCATATTTGGGTGTATCCCATGATTCGTTGAGTTCTCCTGTCTATGTGTCCCACACATGTGGGAGATTCCCTTGTTGTTGACCATGTATATCGGTCTTGTTTAGTTGATCTTGGTGGTTCCGAGAACAGAGCCGATCTATTGTTGCTCGGTATGGTAGATTTTGATGTTATTTTGGGCATATACTGGTTGTCGCCCTATCATGCTATCCTTGATTGTCACGCCAAGATGGTGACGTTGGCTATGCCAGGTTTGCCGTGGTTAGAGTGGAGAGGTACTCTAGATTATGATCCTAGCAGGGTGATGTCTTTCCTTAAGGCATAGCGGATGGTTGGGAAGGGATGTGATGCGTATATAGCATATGTGAGAGATGTCAGTGTTGATACCCCTACCATTGAGTTAGTTCCGGTAGTGAGGGATTATCCAGATTTTTCCCAGCGGATCTTTCGGGCATGCCGACCGACAAAAATATCGATTTTGGTATTGATTTGTTTCCGGGCACTCAGCCCGTTTCTATTCCACCATATTGTATGGCCCCACTAAAGTTGAAAGAGGTAAAAGAGCAGTTGCAGGAGTTGATTGATAAGGGTTTCATTAGGCCCAGTGTATCACCTTGGGGTGCTCTGGTCTTGTTTGTAAAGAAGAAGGATAGTTCTATGCGCATGTGTATTGATTATCGCCAGTTGAACAAGGTTACAGTGAAGAATAGGTATCCATTGCCACGCATTGATGACCTATTTGATCAGCTACAGGGTGCAGAGTGTTCTCCAAGATTGACTTGCGTTCAGGCTATCATCAGTTAAAGATTCGGGAGCCAAATATCCCGAAGATTGCCTTCAGGACTCGGTATGGTCATTACCAGTTCCTTGTAATGTCATTTTGGCTGACCAACGCCCCAGCAACATTCATGCACTTCATGAATAGTGTATTTCAGCCCTATATTGACTCATTCGTCATTGTGTTTATTGATGACATCTTGGTGTACTCCCGGAGCAGGGAGGATTATGAGCAACACTTGAGGACCGTTCTCCATACCTTGAGAGAAAAGAAGTTATATGCAAAATTTTCAGTGTGAATTCTGGCTTGATTCGGTAGCATTTTTAGGTCATATGGTGTCGAGTGAGAGTATCAAGGTAGATCTGAAAAAGATTGAAGCAGTGTAGAGTTGGCTCAGACCGTCTTCAGCTACGGAGATCAAAGTTTTTTTAGCTTGGCAATGTATTATCGGTAATTCGTAGAGGGTTTCTCATCTATTGCTGCACCTATGACCAGATTGACCCAGAAGGGTGCTCCGTTCAGGTGGACTGAGGAGTGTGAGGAGAGCTTTCAGAAGCTCAAGACAGTTTTGACTACAGCCCCAGTGTTGGTGTTACCTACGGGTTCGGGTTCTTACACTGTGTACTGTGATGCGTCGCGTATGGGTCTCGGTGCGGTATTGATGCATGACGGTAGGGTGATTGACTACACATCTAGACAACTGAAGTTACATGAGAAGAACTAACCTATCCACGACCTTGAGTTAGCAGCTATTGTTCATGCCTTGAAGATTTGGCGACACTATTTGTATGGTGTCCCTTGTGAGGTATATACCGACCACCTGAGTGTACAACATCTGTTCAAACAGAAGGATCTTAACTTGCGACAACGGAGGTAGTTAGAGTTGCTTAAGGACTATGATATCACCATTCTATATCATTCCGCGAAGGCCAATGTGGTGGTCGGTGCCTTGAGTCGTAAGGTAGAGAGCTTGGACAGTTTAGCATATTTACCGGCGGCAAAGAGGCCATTAGCCTTGAATGTTCAGGTCTTGGCCAATCAGTTTGTTAGATTGGATATTTCGGAGCCGAGTCGAGTTTTGGCTTGTGTGGTTTCTTGATCTTTCCTATATGATCGTATCAAAGAGCATCAGTATGATGACCCCCATCTACTTGTCCTCAAGGACACGGTTCATCATGGCGATGCCAAAGAGGTCACTATTGGGGAGGACGGTGTATTACAGATGGAAGGCAGGCTATGTGTGCCCAATGTAGATGGTTTACGTGAGCTGATTCTCCGGGAGGCTCACAGTTCGCAGTACTCCATTCATCCGGGTGCCGCCAAGATGTATCAGGACTTGAGGTAACACTATTGGTAGAGCATAATAAAGGACATAGTGGAGTATGTAGTTGGGTGCCTAAATTACCAGCATATGAAGTATGAACATCAATGGCCGGGCAGATTGCTTCAGAAGCTAGAGATTCCAGAGTGAAAATGGGAGCGGGTTACTTTAGATTTTGTTGTTGGGCTCCCACAGACTCGGAGGAAGTTTGATGCAGTATGGATAATTGTGAATAGATTGATCAAGTCAGCTCATTTCATTCCAGTGGTGACTGCTTATTCTCTAGAGCAGCTGGCTCAAGTCTATATTCGCGAGATTTTCAGTCTTCACGGCGTGCCGGTATCTATCATCTCTGATCGGGGTACATAGTTTACATCGCAGTTCTGGAGGGCTGTACAACACGAGTTAGGTACGTGGGTGGAGTTGAGTACAATATTTCACCCTCAGACGGACGGACAGTCCGAGCGCACCATTCAGATATTGGCGAATATGCTTCATGCGTGTGTGATGGAGTTTGGGGGGTTCTTGGAATCAGTTCTTGCTGCTTGCAGAGTTTGCCTATAACAATAGCTACCAGTCGAGCATTCAGATGGCTCCGTATGAGGTTTGTATTGTAGGCGGTGTCGGTCTCCAATGGGTTGGTTTGAGCCGAGAGAGGCTAGGCTATTGGGCACCGACTTGGTTCATTATGCTTTGGAGAAGGTTAAATTGATTCAGGATCGACTTCGTACAACCCAATCTAGATAGAAGAGTTATGCAGATCGGAAGGTTTGCGACATTGCATTCATGGTTGGGGAGAAGGTCTTGCTCTGGGTTTCGTCCATGAAGGGTGTTATGAGGTTCGGGAAGAAGGGAAAGCTGAGCCCTAGGTACATCGGACCATTTGAAATACTTGAGAGGATTGGAGAGGTGGCCTACAATCTTGCACTACCACCCAATCTAGTTGTGGTTCATCCGGTATTCCATATTTTTATGCTCCGGCAGTATCACGACAATCCGTCTCATGTGTTGGATTTCAACTCAGTCCAGTTGGACAAGGATTTGTCTTATGTTGAGGAGTCAGTGGCCATTTTGGATAGGCAAGTTCGAAAGTTGAGGCCGAAGAATATTGCTTCAGTCAATGTTCAAAGGAGAGGTCAACCAGTTGAGGAGGCGATTTATGAGACCGAGCATGATATGTGTAGCCGTTATCCTCATATTTTCAACACTTCAGGTCTATATAATCATTCGAGAAAGAACGTTTGTTTTAAGAGGGGGAGAATGTAACGACCCGGTCGGTCGTTTTGAGTATTTTAGCTCTAATCTCCTATTTATTGATTCCTCTATGTTATATTGTAGTTACGTGACTTGTCGGGATATTTGGTTTCAGTTTCGGGTGAGTTCTGGAGTGAAATGGGACACATAGTCCCTAAGTTGGAGGTTTAAGTTGTAGAAGTTTACCGTAGTTTGACTTGTGCAAAGATAATTCTGAAATGGAGTTTTGATGATTCCAATAACTCTGTATGGTAATTTTGGTCTTAGGAGCGTATCCAGATGTTGATTTGGAGGTCCATAGGTCGTTTCGATATGAATTGGCGAAAGTTGAAAAATGAAAGATTTTGAAAAGTTTGACCGGAAGTTTAATTTATTGATATCGGGGTCGTATACCAATTTCGAAAGTTGTAATAGGCATTGGTTTGGTATGAATCGGCATTGATTTCGGAATTCAGAATTTCATAGTTGCATAGGCTTGAATTTGAGTAGCGATTCGTAGATTCGTTGTTGTTTGATGTGATTTTTAGCCTCGAGTAGCTCCGTTATGCATTTTGGAACTTGTTGGTATATTCGGACGGGGCCCAGGGTGTTGTTCGGATCGAATTCAGACCAATTTTGGACTTAGCTTCATTGCTGAAGTCCTAGGCCTGCTAGTATCATCGCACATGCGAAGGGATTGACCGCAGGTGCAGAGGTTTAAGCGCTGATGCGAAAAGGAGAGCCCAGGGCTGGGCTCGCAGGTGCGGCTACCTGGGCACTGGTGCACCTCCACAAGTGCGACCATTTCCTCCGCATAAGCAGAATTGGAGGAGGGGTTTTGGGCAGGACCGCATGTGCGGTCTTCTTCTCTGTAGAAGCGGGCTCGCAGGTACTAGCCATGGTCCGCAGAAGCGGAACTCCTGGAATTAAGTGGAATCCGTACCTGCGATGGTTATTCCGCAGGTGCGGCATCACAGAAGCGACACAAAGGCTGCAGAAGCGAGGATCGCTGGGCAAAAAGGCCTTGTTTGAGGGTCAATCTTCATAATCTATTTTTGGACTTAGAGAGCTCGGTGGGAGGCGATATTTCGAGGGTTTTTTAGAGAGATAGTTGGGGTAAGGAATCCTAACTCGGTTTTGGTTAATTCACATGAATCTATTGTTAATTTCATCATTAAATTTGTGTTTTGAAGTTGGAATTTGGGAAAAAATGGTAGAAATGTTTTAGAACAAACTTTTGAGTTTTGAAAGGCGAATTGAGGTCGAATTTGAGTAATTCTTGTATGGTTGGACTCGTTATCAAATGGGTGTTCAGATATTTATAATTTTGATTGGGTTCTGAGATGCGGACCAGATTGACTTTTTGGGTTGACTTTTTAATTCTTTGCATGGATCATAATTTCATTGTTTGAATTAGTTTCCTATAGTTATAATTTTAGTATGAAATTCTTTTGGCTAGCTTCGAGCCGTTTGGAGTTGGATAATCGAGGAAATAGCCTTCTAGTTGATTGATTTAACGTGGTTTGAGGTAAGTGACTTGCCTAACCTTGGGGAAAGAGGGAATTACCCCTTTAGATTGGTGTTGTTTGTGATATGTGAAAACCGTGTACGCAAGGTGACGAGTTTGTACACGGGCTAAATGTGGAAATTTTCGGTTTTACCTTTGAATATTCCTTCCATGCCTTAATTGAGTTGCCTTAACATGTTATAGTTATTATTTTTAGTCTAATTTCACATGTGTACTTGTCTTATCTCTTACTTGCTAATTACTCTACATGTTTAGTTGAAGTTCTTGTTACCCTTATTCCATATTCATTATTTAACTGTTGAGTTCTTTACTTGAAATTGCTATTCTTGGAATATCTTGTTGTTGAAATTGGTATTGAGTTGCAAATGTCGTGATTCCTATTGAGGCAAAGTGTTAAGTTGTGAAATATTATTCAGTTGAGTTATTCTTCCGGTTGTTATTGTTGAGACTTTGTGTACATTGTGGTTGAGCCGAGAGCTCCTTACTGTGAAATTCTGTTATTGTTTGGTTTCTCTCGCAAGTTGTGATATTGGGCACTTGAAGTGCGATTTGTGATACATTGTGATATGGATACGTATGCGGTGGTATAAAGTCCGGGGGTTGAAACGCATGCGGTGAGATAAGGTTGGCTTGATACGCGTGGCTAGTAGGGGAACTACTAGAAGCCATGCAGTGTGATAAGGTGGGCTAAAACACGGGATATTTTTTCGGGAAAAATAATTTTCAAAACTAAATGTAAATGTTCCCGCGGTGATATAATGAAAGAATGTGAGTTACTTTTTGTGATTTGGGACTACGAGGCGGTACCTCGGTAGTGGCCCTTGTTGATCTTTCTCTATTTGTTGTACTTGTCTTGGTTGTTTGTTTCCTTAATATGTCAATCCTTGTTTCCTTCCGTGTTGTATTATCTACCTTGATTCTGTGTAGTTAACTTTTGATAAATTCCTTATTTGTTTCATTTTCATTGTCATTACCATTGTATTGTTATATCTTTCTTCTCGTTTCTTATTATTTCCAGTAGGGCCTTGATCTGACCTCGTCATTACTCTATCGCGGTTAGGCTTGACACTTACTGGGTACCTTTGTGGTGTACTCATGCTACGTTTCTGCACATCGTTTTGTGCAGATCCAGGTACTTCCTATCAGTCCCGACACTAGTGAGCTGTGTTTGTATTTGGAGACTTCAAGGTACACCTACCCGCGTCTGTAAGCCTCGGAGTCCCCTTCTATCCCTTTTTAAATTTCTCCTTCTTTACTAGACACAATTGTATAGGAATGATTTTGGTATTGGCCTAGAGCTTGTGACTTGTATTACGCTGGGTTTTGGGCTATTGTATACACATTGAGCCGTAGAGATTTCCTTTTTATATATGTTGTTGAGTTTTGAGATTTTAAATTATTGTTTCATTCACTTTCGCATGTTTATTAGGCTTATCTAGTCTTAGAGATTAGATGCCATCACGACATCCTACGGAGAAAAATTGGGGTCGTTACAAACTCACGTCCATCAAAATTTCTAACGATCCGTTAAGTGAACAATTTGTTCCAAAGTTACAACACGATCTGTACTAAAGTTCGGATAACTTGTGGCAAGATTAATCTTCGCCCGTCCGTCAGAACTTCTAACTATCTGCCAACTTGAAGTTAAGTTTTTTTTGCAAGCTCAACTTTTATCTCGCTAGCTATTTTTGTAAAACTTATTTAAACGGTCAAAACTTAAGTAAAGACAAACGATACCTTTCATCATATATACTCATTCATCATTTGAAATGAAACTTTCCATTTGATCAATAAAGGGTATGGTCGGATGGATGAGATTAAAAAGAACCTAGTAAAAAGCGACTACTTTTAGTTGGGCCCTGCGTGAACGAATTTGAATAAACTGGAAAAGTGTCTTACGAATAACATATGGTTAATTGAAAAAAAGAACCTCTGCCCCATAAATCACTAAGTCTGTTGAGGCTGTCGCATATCATAGTCTTTGAAGTTTGACTAGGGGAGTACATGGAGCGGGTTTGTTCGATTTTTATCAAGACCAAAGCAAACTAACTATATCGGTTTGGATTAGTTCGATTTTGTCAGGTATTTCAAATTTTTTTTTATTACATGAATATTATTTCAATCTTACTTTGTTAAAGTTATAGATAAAGTTTTGATAAATGAATATATGTTTAGTAATAATTGAAAAAAACGACAAATATATGATCTATTAAAATATTCTCATGGGAATTATTTTTTAGTAACACATGATAGTTATTTTCTTAGTCGTCTAATAATAATTTTTCATTGATGTATGCTTTCAAAGTTAACCGAATTTAATAATTAAACATAAAAGTCAATACAATACCTAAATAATTATATGTTCTATTTAATTTTAAATTATCGAAATACCATTCCAAATTCGAAAAGATATAAGAAATCTTGACATATGAATATGGAAGAACAAAGAGATGATTGACACATTTCAATAACACTTGACAAGAAAGTGATACAACTCATTATTTTAGGTAAATAAAAATGAATGAACTTCATAGTTCTATTAAATATTACATCCCATGAGAGGATCCCAAATATTTTTAGACATTTTCTAAAGAAAATTCTATATAAAGTCTTAAAAGTATATATAATTATATATTTATATGTCGGTTTGGTTGAAATCTTTTTACTCAATACCAAATCAAACATAACTGAGTTTTTAAATCGATTTGGTTTGACTTTTCGATTTGGTTCGATTTGAATACCCGTAGATTTGACTAAGACTTCGACATAATTAGCTTAGTTAGTTGATGTTGCAAGTCGTATAGTACTAGTATGCTGTATCTACTGATGTGCTGGTTACACCAAAATAGAACATCGATTTGTGCCATCCAATTAGACTTACCTAGTCGATATATTAGTAGAGAAATAGACTCACCACGTGGGCTAATGATATGTTGACAGGTGAAATAAAAATCAAAATAATAAAGAAGAATGAATATTAGAGAAGGCATGAGTAAAACACCCACGGGATCGTCTATAAAGATACCGTATCTGACAACTGAAAAAGAAGAAATAGGTGTGAAATGGATAATTAAAGGCCATAAAAATGAAATGTTCATTAATAGCCACGAATATGGGAAGAAATCAGCATAATCCCTGGTTATGCGCGATTGGCTATTATTACTATAACCGTTATGAATCCCCCATGTAACGGATAAGCAATGTAATAATATTAGCAATGGGCAGGAATTAAATAGGGTGAAACAATTACAAATTGTACCCTTATATAAATCCCTTACCATATCTTATACTCCCATCAAGAAATTCACGAAGTTATACTATCAATTGCATATAAATTTACTATTCTCTTTTGTTAGAAGATCATATTCTTTCCTTTAGAAAGGAAGGTGCAATAATCTTTTGTATACGAAAAAGTGAAGTAAAATTGGTTATTAGATATCTGAATTATTCTTTTATTTGCTTTGACCACAAAAACTATTGTTTGGTTAAACAAATTGATTCCACTATCGAGAAATATAGTAATCTTTTGACTTTCCATTACATAGTTTTAGCAACAAATTATGTCTGGAATTGATCAAATTATTCGGGTTGAGGATCGACAACAAGGAGGGACTCCTCCACACAACACACCCACACATTCTCCACAACGCTCACGAGAAAATTCACCTGTCAGATCTGCTAATCGTAACGCTGGACAACAATATGATGAACAATCAAATGTGCGAGATGACTTGAAATAATTTATTGCACAGCAGATCGGTGAGGCTTTGCGTGCTTTCACAAATAGGTTACCAAGTGTTGTTCAGGCTACACCACCAGTTAATACAACTGTGGAAAGTTCTCATTCAGGGCTTGAACGCTTTGGTAGTGGAGAAATACCAAATAACTCCGGAGTCGGAGGGTCATGTATGCCAAATAATTCTAATTTATAAAATCTAGTTTTAACTTTACAGAAATAGATCAAGAAAATAATGAGTGGATAGAACAGATACCGTGAGTATCACCTGTAATTAAAGGAGTAGATATAGACAAATATTCACAACAGCCATGGAAGCCAAGTGCAACACCATTATCAATACCGAAAAAATTTAAAATGCCCGATATTCCTAAGTATGATGGGACTACCGACCCACGAGATCATGTTACTACGTTTGCTATATGAGTCAAAGGCAACAATTTAACCAAGAAAGAAATTGAATTAGTATTGGTAAACATTTTTGGTGAAACCCTTACGAAGGGTGTACTAACGGTATTCTCTCTTACCAAAAAATTCAATTGACTCTTTTGCTAAGTTTGCAAATTCATTTATAAAAGCACATTCGAGAGCTCAAAAAGTAGAAAAAAAGAATGGAAGATATCTTCAAGGTAAAACAAGGCAGTACGAAATTGCTTAGAGAGTTCGTGGATCGCTTTTAGCGAGAAAGGATGATATTACCCTGCGTACCTGATAATTGGGCAACAATGACATTTGCTAGCAACTTGAATGAGAGAAGCTCGGAAGCTACGAGAAGATTAAAAGAGATTTTACGTGAATTTCCTGTAATTACTTGGAGTGATATTTGTTGAAGACCAATTTTGACCCTCCCCTTTTTAAAATTAAATTTTTACACTTAATATAATAGGCTATTTTAAAATTATTAGTATCTATTTTTCTAAATAAATAAATAATATAATAAAATATAGTATAACTAATAGTTATTGATATGATTATATAATAATAATAATAATAATAATAATTTGGTATTCACAATTAAACCGCATCTCTTACTTTAAAAATAATCAAACAACTGGCTTTCATAATTTAATATATGCGTATTTAATTATTTTAATTTTCTAATTATAAGATTAGCTTATAATAATTAATTAATAATACATCCGTTAATTATACTTTGTTATATTTTATTGAAATTAATTAAGTTTAATTAATTTAATTATAAAAGGGGATTAAGATTTAAAATAGGCTACAATTGCAATTGATGGGTTTTAACTAAAGTGGTCATGAGGTTAATTCCAATTTCAGCTCAATACCCAACCAATTTTGCCCAAACACTAGCCCAAAACGCCCATGACCCGGCCAAGCCCACATTACACTATCCCCTTTGGCAATCCGCGTCATCTTGCCTCCACCAATCACACCACATCACATCAACAGACTCAAATACACTCTAAGAAGAAACACACTCACTAGAGGCCATCCAATTAAGATCATCAATGGTCTACATTAATCCCCCATTTTCTTTAAATTTAACTCCTCTAGGTTTAATTCCAACCATCGGATCAACATGATCCAACGACCCTTATTAAATCTCCCATACCCTAATTTTCTTTTATTTTGCCCGAAATTCCCTGAGTTATTGATCAAACTCATCCAACGACTCAGATTAATCCCTCCCCTTTAACTCACCAAACACCCTCTAACCCTAATTTATTCCACACTCACCAACTGCCCTTCTTTTCCCTTTCCTTTCACTCTCTCTTCGTCATTCCCTCTCTACGACCTATAAAACCTTGCACAAATATGTGCAAGGTCTTTAGAGACAACTGAAACTTCCTGATTCTTCCCTAATAAGCTGAGAATCCAACCGAATATTTTCCTTTCCATCACCTATTTTTCAAATCTCAAACCTCGAATCCTACACCCAAACGTGAAAGCCCGAATCTCATCATTATATCTCCATTTTGTTCAAATCAACATCAATACATGGCATGCATTCCAGATTTTGGTGAATTCGCCTACCTCACTGTGACACACGATGATCCAGAGGTCAAACGAAGGGACCTCTAGATATTAGCTTTTTCCAGTGGTCCGTTGGCCTCAAACGGGTAGTCCGATAATTATTTATTGATGGGTAAAATCTTTACCCTCATTTACCCCTCTTGATTACGCCATACGACCTCATTAGCGACCATCATCATCTCATGTCTTATATTGATTTTTAAATATTCAAATGAAACCCTAAGTCTCCAATCGTAGTGATCGCGCCCAATTGCACACCTCAAAAGAAGTATGAAAAGGTCCTTTGCAATTATAGAAACCCAACTAAGAGTCGGGGTCAAATCCACGGGGAGCTAAGATGGGAGTTAGGGGTATATATTTCAATGTGCGTGATTGAATTATCGAGATTTCACTTCTACAAAATTTATTGGTTTTCTATTTCTAATTTTTACGCTATTGATTGCCAAATAAAGAAAGAAAACTCGAGATAACTGTTTTTGAGGTTTTTCCAAATCTATAAAAAGACTAGGGATGTGACCATTTCCTAGGTGTTTGCCAAATGGGATAAAGACCTTAATACTTATTTTGTTGATTGGGGTGTATTATAGCTATCAACTCTATAATACTCACTCAATACCTCTCGGTCAGAGAGTGATTTTGCTTAATTTGATTTTCTCAAGACCAAATGGGTATCACACAAAATAGTTGATAAAAGCTCAAGTCAGGTTATTACTATCTCTAGGTTGAACCCTTTAATTGGGTGAATCAATCTTTCAATTGACCCAATTCCTTGTTAGCTTAGTTGTCCTGGACTAGGTCTCTCTTTCTCAAGAAGAGACTAAGTCAAATAGGCATGAA
The DNA here is from genome assembly GCF_000390325.3 of Nicotiana tomentosiformis. Lineage (NCBI taxonomy): Eukaryota > Viridiplantae > Streptophyta > Magnoliopsida > Solanales > Solanaceae > Nicotiana > Nicotiana tomentosiformis. The sequence goes on from NC_090815.1 coordinate 82,147,315, forward strand.
CTAATATTTGTAATCATTAATTTCTCAAATTAAAGCATGAACTAAGCTAAATAATAAATACCCAACCATAAACAAGCACTAATTTAAGTACCCATAAGGTTTACCTACTAGGGTTGGGTCATAACCCTAGTAAAACATCTAGCTACTAATACATGGGTTTGAAGAAAAAGAATAAGAAGAAGGACTAATTAAACTCATAAAGTAAGCTAAAAATTGTAAAATTTATTGTAAAATACACCAAATTAAAGTAAACTTCCAAAAGTAGCAAAAACAAACGGCTACAGTAATTGCTGATGTCAAAACTTGACCTAATTTTGTGAAATTATTCTATTTATACAAGTATGAAAATTTCGGACATAGAAGACCCATCGGGAGGTTCTGCGGACGCACAATTCCATGTGCGGTCCGCAGATTTCTTCATCTTGGCAGGAAGTGGAGTTTTGCGGCTGCATATTTCTGAACTGCGGCCACGAGGTAGTCTTCTACGGTCCACACAATTAGGTCTGCGGTCACAAGCCAATCTACTACGATCCGCATAATTAGGTCTGCGATCGCAATGCACTTCTTTTGCGGCCACACAATTCTTGTGCGGTCCGCAATTCATAGAGACTCGGGACTTGAAAATTTGCATACTTTTTGATCTTGAATCCTAGCCTAGATTTTGCGAACGCACAATTCATATGCGGTCCGCAATTTGCACAAATGTCTGCTGAGTTTTCCTTCTTTGTTTTGCGTCCGCAGGTGGAATTCTACGGTTCGCAAATTCTTCTGTGGCCGCAAAATTCCTTCTGCGGACCGCACATTGTGTGCCTTTGTGCTCTTTGTTGCCTTGTGCTTGGACTACTCCTCATTGAGTCAGATTTCATCTCCAGAGCCCAGCTTCCAGCATTCCTGCAATTTTGTAAAATTTTATTAGTTCCGGGGCATAATTCAATACTTTTAGACTAAAACAAAAGTTAAAAGGTGCTAATAAGTGGTCAAAATACCCACTTATCAACTTCTCCAAACTTAAGTCTTTGCTTGTCCTCAAGCAAATAATTTTGTTCCCATATCCAAAAGTTAAGGGTCATTTCAGCGAGTCGAAGGTGAGCCATCTACACCTCAGTTGGGACCAACAATTACCCATACTACTTATGTATTATCAATAAGGTGACAAGTTAAATATTTATGCACATATAGTTGTAAAGTGACATTTGAGCATCAAAAGTTGACTTTACTCATCAAGGACTCTTTCTCTATCATGTAGGTCATTGTGGATTCTAAACTCTTCCTCCTCTACTCTCCGGTTGCCTGGCTTACTTAAAAAATTTAGCACTCAATCCAAGATTTATGAAAGGTTCACTCATCTCTCTCAAGAGAATGTCGCAAGTACGGCTTCAAGTACCATAGGCTTGCCCCTCATGTAGATCGCCACTGATGTAAGCTCACTCGACTCAAGATCAAATAGGACTTCTTTCGGGATGTAATGAAGGCTTTTAGATTAGGGTTGGATACAATATGGTTGAGTGGTTACACCTTCCTTACGCACTCCATCATTCATTTATCGGCTCACACTTTGCCAATTCCTTGAGGCACTTTATTTTCCTTGGGGGACTAGAGAGACTTAACATCACTCTTTCTTGATCATTACATTCATATTTCTCCATTTTTGGGATCATTATCTTTCTTTGAATCCCTTCAACTCTTCTACTTATTCATTTTGTTGTATTTTTCTTTTTGTTCTTTTCTTTTTTTTTTTGCCTTTTCTTCTCATCATTTCTTTTTCTCTTTTTGTGCCTTGATACCCCTTTTCAATTTCCTCGTCTCTCCCCCAACTTACTTTTTTAGCCATTTATTTAACATGAGTGTTAAGGAAAGCTCAGGTGCCAAGAGAGGGTCACAATAGAACGGGTAAAAGCTTGTAACATAGTTTTCAAATGAGAAAGGCTAAAGGCTCGAAGAGGTTGATTAGGGATGACATCATTGGTAGGCAATAGAAAACTCAAACGGGCCAAGAAAATCCTACAATCACTTCTCAAGCCAAGTAAAACTTAGGATTTCGCCTTGAAACACATTCGGGGCAAGTTCTAGACCTTTCGCACGGGTAATTTGACTAACAACAAAGCAATTCACCTCTCACGCAACTGGATTGTTAAATAGGATAGAGTTGAGGGCCCACAATGACCACATTCAAGTTTGAAAATCACTATGGTTCAATTAAATCACTCGATGGTTGCCAAAGTCAATACAAGAGTCACAAAGTCACTAACTAGAGCTATTTCTTTCAAAAACCTTGTTTTTAACCATAAGCACGTAGTTAAGTGTATTGGTACCAAATGAAGTACGATTGACTCTTCGAGTATGACTCAATTAGGTCTTTTTATTCATTACCACTACTATTATTACCTAAACACAAAACAGACTCATTCCCTTAAGAAGCTTGTCACGCTATCTATCATTGGGACGAGCCACCACACAATAACTACCTTTGAAAAGAACCGTGGCATTAAGAAAACCAAAGGCTTATTATCTACTGAAACATAAAAAGAAGCTACTAAATTAAAAAGAAGTTATAATTCAAAAAGAAGCTACTAAATTAAACACTAGCTAATAAGAAAACAAACATAAAGAAGCTATAAAGCAAAAACTATCGAAAGCATAGCGAATATACATACTGAGGGAGAAATAGAAGATATATACATAATGAGAGAAGAAGAAGAAAATAGTATCAAGTTATTACAAGCCAAATGTCTCAGAATCATAAAATAAGATCAAATACACTCCCCCCCCCCCCAAATAAAAATAAGCATTGTCCCCAATGCTTAACAAAATAAGAGTAAAGGAAGGGAAAGAGTGAAGAAGACTCCCTATGGCTCCTTGGACATCTCTGTGTCACCAGCAATGTCACCACCCCAGTCTCTTCCAGCTGGATCTCATCATTCTCAACTTTGGGAGTGACTGGGTTAGTGAACATCTGATGCACTGCCTCGGCAGTGTCGGCAGCTGAGTTAACTCTTCAAACTGGCCAGCTGGTGCTACCGGTGCTGATGGTGCTGCAAGATCTGGGCATGAAGAGTGTGGGTCAATCAGCATGTCAAACAGAATATCTCCGGCTGCATCAAGCTTGGTCACCTGCCTTCGGAGCTTGTCCACTGACTTCTTACTGGCTTGGGACTTTCTCATCTTCTTTACTTCTTTGCCCACCTCTTCGATGACTGACCCATGTTGTAACAAGGTAGCCATGATGATGTTCTGTTTCTCCAGGAGCTTCTTCAATGTTTCTTCCACAGTAGGGGGAACCTGAGGTGCCCGAATAGAAGATTGTGCTGCAACAGTACTGGATAAGTCATACAACTTTGCAGTGTCTGTCTGCATCCAGTTGTTGACCCTTGCCAATGTCTGGGAGACTCGTAACGCAGAAAGTAGAGAAGTAGGCATGGGCACCGGCTTCAATGCCGAGGTGGAACCTGTGGCAAGAACTACAGTTGGAACTGAAGATGGTGGTGGAGGCATAGCTGCGGCACTATATGAAGGATCGACCTAAGTGGATGGAACATCAACTACCAACGATGGCTCATCAGACTGGCCTGTGATGGTAGACGGTTGACCCTTTCTCTTAGGGTTGTGTACATCCATCAGTGAGTACCATGAGAAAGGCTTATTCGACCGCACCTTTGTATCAAAGTCCCTTGGCTCTACCCTCACATCCGTGATATACTCTGTAATAGTGTTGGGATACGGGTAGGACGTGTCAGCTTGCCGAGCGATCACAAAGATTTTGGCCGACATCACGACGCCCATATTGATAGGGTACCCGACCATGATAGAAGCAACTAGAACTGCCCGAGGGATCAGAAGATAGGTCTCATTTTGGCACGGGTCTAGTCTGTTGCAGACAAAGGTTTGCCACCCTTTTGCCTTAAACCTCAAAGTGTTCCTGTGAATAGAAACCCTGCTGTGATCCATGGTGGTGGTGGCCCAGGAGCTGCTAGAATCTCTGCTAGCCAAGGACGAGTTGCATCCCCAAGTGCACACTTCTCTAAGTACTCTGTGGGCTCGACATCATCAAATCCCAAGTATGTGTTCAATGTGTGCTGATCAAATCGCACTATATGGTTTGTCACTTTCATCACCTTTGTCCCTTTCGTGATATGCGCCACATTGGCATAGAATTCCCGAACAAGGTACTACTTAGCATCCACCACGCTTTGGGTTAATCACATCTACCCTTTGCGTTCTCTAAACTATAACAATACTGCAGGGTTATACTTCTCCATATCTTTCAACTGAAACTGTTATTCAAGAGCGAGTGACCTCACTGGCCACCATTCACGGAAGCTGGAGAAGGCGGCCAAGCTGACAAACCGGTCCTCCCATACCTCTTTCTTCTTCAACCTTTCAAAGCCGGAAACTGTAGCATCTCCCCCTCTGCCATCATCGAGGATGTCCTAAACTGATGTCTCTAGTGCCTCCGGGACAGGTGTAGTGAAAGGCTCAGAAGCCTGACTAGCACTTTCCGAACCCTCGAAAGTGCTGTGTGATGATGACGTCTCGTCCCTCAGTTGAAACCTCCCAGACTGTACTGCCGGTTGTTCCTGAACAGATGCTGAGTTTCCCTATGATACGTCCCTAGATGGGACATAAGAACTGGTCTCGGAAAGGTCTGCACCTCTCCCTCTCCCGGCTGCTGTTTTCTTTTTGATTTCATGATGTTGGGCACTAGGTAAGGGTCTCTTCCTTTTGAAGTGTCGCCTCTGCCTCTAGATCGAACCATTTTCTATACCAAGCAAAGGTGATTGTTAGTTACAATTCAAGTTCAGCCATACAATAAATGTAAGGACACACAAGAAGACACATTGAGGAACACAATTAAAACATGCTTGCAGGATAGGGATCTGCGGTTCACACATTTTTCATTGCGGCCACAGAATGGGCCTTGCGGACCGCATAGTTTTCTCTTGCGGCCGCAAATGTGATGTGCGGTCTGCACATTTTTCATTGCGGCCGCAACTCATAAACCACAAATATGCCAAATATCTTATGACAGAGAATTGGCTGATGTGCGGCCACAACATATTTTCTGCGGAGCGCACATTTTGTCTTGCGGCCGCACAATGAATCACAAATATTACACTTCTCTGAAGACTGTAAAATAGCCGTGTTTCCGCTGCAATAGAAATTCTGCGGTCCGTAAAATTTTCCTGCAGCCGCAGACACATTCATTCCTAGAGTTACCCTAGACTCAACTTTTGTGGACCACACAATTTCTTGTGCTGTCCCAGATTTCAAACAATTACGAATGGTCAGTACTTTTATCTAGGGCTTGCAATTTCTGCATAAAGTTTGACATGGAAACAATGTACAAGCATGAAAATCTATTGACCCATTCCCTATAGAGAATGTACTAGATAACCCACTACATATTTACCCCTACATGGTCGTACAGTTGAATTCTACTGACAAATGGTCTAAAATTTGTCTAAAAATCTAAAAATTAAAAGAAAAAGATTAACAAGATTGTGAAGCATACCAAATGAGTGAGTGTGATGAGTGATTGATCAAAGATGTTGTATGAATGCACGGGTAGAATTAGCAAGAAACTTCAAAAGAGTATGTGATTTTTGCTCAGATAGGGAAAAGGGTAACAGCAACCCTAGCCCTCTATTTATATGTATCGATACTCTAAGGGAAAGAAGAGTGAGTGCGGCCGCAGAATTTCAATTGCGGACCGCACTCTGTTACCTGGTAAGCTAAAATATCATTTTTTCTGCATGGACCACAGATTTTTTGTTGCAGCCGCAGATTGGCCATTTTTTTGACAGGCCAACTTCAGAGAGGAGTTATTTTCCACCTTCAATTAGTGCGGTCCGCAAGTTAATTGTGCAGCCTCAGAGCACCTTTTGCTGCAACACCCATAATTGTGCGGTCCGCACAATGCAATTGCGGTCCACAATTCTTTCAACACTTAACTAGATTTCTGGGCACAATTCCTGTAAAGCCCAATCATCCCTGGAACAAACTTCAAATCAAGTTAGCACACAAATGAAACCTAACTACAAAAGAAATAAAGAATAAAAAAAAATACATGGGTTGCCTCCCAAGAAGCGCCTGATTTAACGTCGCGGCACGACACAGAATACCATCAGTTAAATGAATCACCGCCACGACGTGGCCATCTCCAACTTTTCCCAAATAGTGCTTCACCCGGTGACCATTGACTCAGAATACCTCATTATTTTTGTTCTTCAAGTCCAATACACTAAAAGGTGTCGCACCCACAATTTCAAAAGGACCACTCCATTTAGACTTTAGCTTTCCGGGAAACATCCTCAATCTCGAGTTGAACAACAATACGAGATCGCCCACTTTGAACTCTGTGTTCCAAATGTATTTGTCATGAAGATATTTCATCTTTTCTTTATACAGGGAAGAACCTGCATAAGCATGATACCGGAACTCATCCAATTCATTTAAATGTGCAACCCTCATGTTAGCGGCTACATCCCAATCAAGATTCAACTTTTTTGAGCCCACATGGCTTTGTGCTCAAGTTTCACCAAAAGATGACAAGCTTTTTCGAACACCAACCGGTATGGCGACATTCTGATAGGTGTTTTGCAAGTCGTCTGATAAACCCATAATGCATCATCAAGCTTCTTAGACCAATTCGTCCGGTTAGCATGCACTGTTTTGGACAAAATACTCTTTATCTCCCGGTAGGAGACTTCCACTTGACCACTAACTTGTGGATGATAAGGAGTTGTGACTTTATGAGTAACACCATACTTGCTAAGTAAAGTGTCGAAAGCTTTGTTACAAAAATACGACCCCCCATCGCTTATGATATCCCTTGGAGTACCAAATCTTGTGAAAATATTCTTCTTTAAGAATGCTACCACACTTCTCGCCTCATTGTTGGGTAGAGCAATGGCCTCAACCCATTTAGAAACATAATCAACCGCGACCAAGATGCAGGTGTTTCCACAAGAACTCACAATAGGACCCATGAAGTCAATACCCCACACATCAAATATATCAATCTCCAAAATAGTAGTGAGAGGCATTTCATTTATTTTTCGAGATTCCACCATCCTGTTGACATTCATCACATCTTTTCACTACATTTCTTGCATCCATGTAAAGAGTGAGCTTAATAAAAACCGCAACTTAGCACTTTGGTTGCCGTTCTTGCTCCACCATGGTGACCACCATATGGTGAAGAGTGACAAGACCCAAGAATTTCATCTTGCTCTTCTTCCGGTACACATCTTCTAATCACCCTATCCGTGCAAATTCAGAAAAGGTACGGTTCATCCCAATAATAATCTTGACAATCTTGTTTGAGCTTCTTCCTTTGGTTTGAAGAGAACTCATCCAGGATGATTCCACCCACAAGTAAATTTGCTAGATCCGTGAACCATGGAACCTTCTTCATTGAAATATCCAAGAGTTGCTCAGTGGAGAAGGAGTCATTGATTTCAAAGCCATCATGCGGCCTCACCTCCTCCTCCAAACGAGACAAGTGGTCCGCCACTTGATTTTCACTCCCTTTTCTATCTTAGATGTCAATATCAAACTCTTGCAACAAAAGTACCCATCTCATCAACCGATCTTTGGAATCTTTCTTGCTCATAAGATAACGAAGTACCGCATGATCCATGTGGACAATAACTTTTTCACCCATCAAGTACGGGAGAAACTTCTCAATTGCTCACACAATGGCAATGAGCTGTTTCTCTGTAACAGTATAGTTGACTTAGGCACCATTCATGGTCTTACTAGCATAGTAGACCAGATGAAAGATCTTGTTGATGCGTTGCCCCAAAACAACTCCAACCGCTACGTCACTAGCATCGCACATGAGTTCAAAGGGGATACTCCAATTTGGAGCGGTGATGATGGGAGTGGTTGTCAACTTGAACTTTAACAATTCAACGGCTCTAATGAAATCATCATTGAAGTTAAACTTATCATCTTTATCAAGAAGTTTGCACAACGGGTTCACCACCTTAGAGAAATCTTTGATGAAACACCGGTAAAACCCCGCGTGGCCTAAGAAACTCCGCACACCTTTCACCGAAGTTGGAGGTGAAAGTTTAGAAATCACCTCAATATTTGCCTTGTCAACTTCAATTCCATTCTTTGAGATCTTGTGGCCAAGGACAATGCCTTCCTTGACCATGAAATGACACTTCCCCCAATTGAGCACCAAATTCGTTTCCTCGCATCTTGCCAACACTTTATCTAAATTTGCAAGAAAATCATCAAAGGAATCCCCAACCACCGAGAATTCATCCATGAAAACTTCAAGGTAATCCTCCACCATGTCCGTGAAGATAGCCATCATACACCTTTGAAAAGTCGCTGGTGCATTACAAAAACCAAATGGCATCCGCTTGAAGGCAAAAGTACCATAGGGACATGTAAAGGTTGTTTTCTCTTTATCCTCCGAAGCAATAAGGATTTGGTTGTAGCCCGAATACCCGTCAAGAAAGCAATAGAAAGAACGGCTGACCAATCTATCAAGCATTTGGTCTAGGAAGGGAAGTGGAAAGTGATCCTTCCTTGTGACTTTGTTGAGCTTGCGATAGTCCATACACACTCTCTAACCGGTCACCGTTCTTGTAGGAATCAACTCATTCTTGTCATTGGTGACCACTGGCATGCCCCCCTTTGGGACAATTGAACCGGAGAAGTTCACGAACTATCGGAAATGGGGTAGGCAACCCCGGCATCCAACCACTTGATAATCTCCTTTTTGACAACTTCTTGCATAGCCTCATTGAGTCTCCTTTGATGTTCAATAGATGGTTTGGCACCTTCCTCCAAGTTGATCTTATACATGCAAAATGCGGGGCTTATCCTCCGAATATTCGCCAATGTCCATCCAATAGCCTTCTTCCTCTTATGTAGCACTGTCAATGTAGAATCTACCTGCACATTAGTCAAACAAGAGGAAAGAATAACCGGTAAAGTAGAACAAGGGCCAAGAAATTCATACCGAAGATGTGAAGGCAATGGCTTCAACTCCAAAGTATGAGGCTCTTCAATGGAAGGCTTTGTAGGAGGAGTTTTTCTATTTTCAAGATCCAAGGATAGTTTCTGGGGTGCATAATTGTACGACCCCATTCCTTGCAAAGAGTTTACATATTCCATGAAGCCATCCATCTCGTCATCATCAAAGTTAAGCAAGACAACCTCCAACATATCACCAACATTGATTGTGGTACTTGTATCATCAACAATAACATCGGTCACCAAGTCCACAAAAGAACACACCTCGTTGCTATTTGGTTGCCGCATGGACTTGCACGCATGAAATACAACTTTTTCATCACCCACACGGAAAGTGAGTTCTCCGACTTTCACATCACAAAGAGCCTTCCCCGTAGCAAGGAAAGGTCTTCCAAGAATAATAGGCACCTCATAATCCACTTCACAGTCAAGAATGACAAAATCCGCCGGAAGAATGAATTTATCAACACGAACCAAGACATCTTCAATCACTCCCAAAGGTCTATTCATTGTATGATCGATCATTTGCAATCTCATAGATGTGGGTCTTAGTTTCCCAATTCACAAGGTCTTGAAAACCTAATAGGGAATCAAATTGATACTTGCCCCAAGATCACAAAGAGCTTTAGCAAACTCGGCACTCCCAATTGTACAAATAATTGTGAAAGCGTCGGGATCTTCCAACTTAGGAGCCATTTAATGCACTATTGCACTCACTTGATGAGTGACTTTGATAGTTTCAAAATTCATTGACCGCTTCTTTGTCACAAGATCCTTCATAAACTTTGTATAACCAGGCATTTGTTCCAAAGCTTCAACTATTGGCACATTGATTGAGAGACTCTTCATCATGTGAATAAACTTCTTGAATTGGTTTTCACCATTTTGCTTGGCAAGCCTTTGAGGGTATGGATGTGGAGGCTTAGGTAATGGTGCCTTAGCCTTTTGCACTACCGGATCCGGTATGTCAATAACGCGATCCTTAGACGGGTTCACCTCCTCTTAAGTCACTTCCACACTATCATCAATATCAATCTAAACTTCATCATTTGTTTGTACCACACCGTTCGAGACCTCTTCTTCTTGTACACTTGCTCATCATCCACAAGTTGCCTTTGACTTGAGGTGGGTTCACTCCCACCTCTTCCACTTCTTATAGTAACGTCCATGGCATGCCCCATGGTGTTCCCACCCTTTGGGTTCACCACCGTGTCACTTGGTAGTTCCCCCTTAGGACGAGAACTGAGAGCTTGAGAGATTTGCCCTATTTGCACTTCTAAATTGCGGATCGATGTTGTAATATGAGGCAAGTTGGGCATCCGAATCGGCATTCTTTTTCATCATTTGCTTGAACATATTCTCAATATGCCCCATCTCATTGGTTGAAGAACTAGGACCATGGGAAGGATAGGGAGGCGGTTGTTCGGTTGTTAATACATCGGGGGCCTTTGAAAACCTGACCCTCCGATTGCCTTGATTATTTTTCCATCCGCCTTGATTGTTACCTCCCCAATTTCTCTTGATTGTTTCCACTTCCACCATTCCAATTTCCTTGGTTGCTTCCACCAATCCAATTTCCTTGATTGTGAGAATTCCAATTGCCTTGATTGTTTTTAGGCCGCCATTGTTGTTGGCTTAGGCCTTGGAAAATGTTTCGTTATCCTTGAAAGTTGTTCACATATTGAACCTCCTCTTCTTGATCGTTGTAAGAATCATCTTGATCAAAACCACTATTCTCTTGCACAAAATTGTCCACTCGATGTTGCACTTGTGGACTCTTGGTTCTCCTTTTGTTCACCATCTTGTTCACTTTCTCCATGGCATTGGCTTGCTTAGGATTTTGCACTTGTTGAAGTTGAGCCTTTTCTAGTTGATTCTTGGTGGTAGTCAATTCGGCTATGGCTTGCCCATGGTCATGTAACTCTTTGTGAAGGTGGATCACGTTGGGATCACCTTGTGGAACATTAGCCCAGGATTGCCAAAGATGATGTTTATGCCATTTCATCTAAAATCTCACGCGCCTCCGCATAAGGTGTAGTCATAAAATTTCCATCGGCAAGTTGATTCATCACACATTTGTTGGTCATGTTAATCCCATGATAAAAGGTTTATTAAATCATGTTTTCCGTCATATCGTTGTTGGGACATTCCTTGACCATTGTTCTATACCACTCCCATATCTCGTATAGTGGTTCATTGGGATCTTGCTTGAATGCTATAATCTCATCCCGAAGTGTAGCCATATGCTCCGGAGAGAAGAACTTAGAAATAAACGTTTCCGCCAATTCATCCCAAGTGTGAATGCAATGGTTCGGTAAACGTTCCAACCAATTTAAAACTTTCCCCCGTAGAGAGAAGGGAATAATCCTTAGCCTCAATGCATCCTCGGAGATATTTGTTTGCTTGCTCCCCCAACAAGTGTCCACAAACCCCTTCAAATATTTTTATGCATTTTGACTTGTAGCACCGGTGAAGAAACCTCGTTGCTCTAGCAAAGTGAGCATCACGTTGGTGATTTGAAAGTTGTCCGCTCGAATACGGGGAGGGACTATTACACTTGCATATCCTTCATTGGGAAACACCTGGTGTGGAGCCGCTCGTGGTGGAGGTGGGGGTGGGACGGTCACATTGTCATGAGGAACTCGACCTCTTCTATTGGCTTGAGGTTCAAGAGGAACCTCATCCACTTGGTCATCTTCAACGTCCACATCCCCCAAAGCAATATTTCTGAGCTCATTGTTTGCCATGGTTGTATTATAATTTCTCAAACAAGTTAGTAACACGGAAGGAAAAATGGATACTCCAAAAACACACCCAAATATATAGTTAACACCATTTTTAACTCCCCGACAACGGCCCCAAAAATTGATCGCATCCAATTGCACACCTCAAAGGAAGTATGAAACGGTCATTTGCAATTATAGAAACCCAACTAAAAGTCGGGGTCGAATCCACATGGAGCTAAGATTGGAGTTAGGGGTATATATTTTAATGTGCGTGATTAAATTATCGATATTTCACTTCCATAAAATTGATTGGTTTTTTATTTCTAATTTTTACGCTATTGATTGCCAAATAAAGAAAGAAAACTAGAGATAACTATTTTTGAGGGTTTTCCAATTTTATAAAAAGCTTAGGGATGTGACCATTACTTAAGTGTTTGCCAAATGAGATAAAGACCTTAATGCTTGTTTTGTTGATTGGGGTGTATTATAGCTATCAACTCTACAATACCCACTCAATACCTCTCGGTCAGAGAGTGATTTTGCCCAATTTGGCTTTCTCAAGACCAAATGGGTATCACACAAAATAGTTGAAAAAAGCACAAATCGGGTTATTACTATCTCTAGGTTGAACCCTTTAATTGGGTGAATCAATCTCTCAATTGACCCAATTTCTTGTTAGCTAAGTTGTCCTAGACTAGGTCTCTCTTTCTCAAGAAGAGACTAAGTCAAATAGGCATGAACTAATGTTTGTAACCATTAATTTCTCAAATTAAAGCATGGACTAAGCTAAATAATAAACACCCAACCCTAAACAAGCACTAATTTAAATACCCATAAGGTTTACACACTATAATTGGGTCACAACCCTAGTAAAATATCTAGCTACTCAGACTTGGATTTGAAGAAAAAGAAGAAGAGAGACTAATTAAACTCATAATGTAAGCCAAAAATTGTAAAATACACCAAATTAAAGTAAACTTCCAAAAGTGGCAAAGAAAAACGACTACAGTAATTGCTGATATCAAAACTTGACCCAATTTCGTAAAACTCTTTTATTTATACAAGTCTGAAAATCTCGAACATAGAAGGCCCATCGGGAGGTTTTGCGGACGCACAATTCCATGTGCGGTCTGCAGATTTCTTCATCTTGGCAGGAAGTAGAGTTTTGCGGCCGCACATTGCTGAACTAAGGCAAGGCAGTCTTCTGCGGTCTGCACAATTAGGTCTACGGTCACAAGCCAATCTTCTGCGGTCCGTATAATTAGGTCTGCGACCGCAAGGCACTTATTCTGTGGCCGCACAATTCTTGTGCGGTCCGTAATTCACAGAGACTCCGGACTTGGAAATTTGCATACTCTCTTATCTTGAATCCTAGCCCAACTTTGCGGCCGCACAATTCATATACAGTCTGCAATTTGCATAAATGTTTGCAGAGTATTTCTTCTTTGTTTTGCGGCCGCAGGTGGAATTCTGCGGTCCACAATTTCTTTTGCGGCCGCAGAATTCCTTCTGCGGACCGCGCATTGTGTGCCTCTATGCTCTTTATTGCCTTGTGCTTAGACTATTCCTCTTTGAGTCAGATTTCATCTCAGGAGCCCAGGTTCCAGCGTTCCTGCAATTTTGTACAATTTTATTAGTTTCGGGAGCATAATTCAATGCTTTTAGTCTAAAACAAAAGTTAAAAGGCGCTAATAAGTGGTCAAAATCCCCACTTATTACGTAGCAATAAATATCGGACTTTAATGCCCTCACCAACATACACAACTGCCATAAAACCCTATTAAATGCTCTGCACTTAATTTTCTTTTAGTATTCAGTGGATTTTCCTAAACTTCTTTTCTTTCGTTTCTGTTCGAGTTTAATTGCTGAGAGTTGGTTGTGAGTACTGGTTCTTAAATGTCTAAAGGTAACCACTTGGTTTGCTTCTCTAAGTAAGGTCAGTAGACCTCTCATCTTACTTCAAGAAGTCCGGTTTATTTTGTATTTGTTTTTCTTTCTCATGTTGTTCTATTTAATTATCTGATATTTCTCTGTTAATCGTCAGTCTACTCTCTCTCATGTTAGTCAGCATGTGTCTCTCAGTTATGTTTTGTCACTTGTGTTGATCTACATTTAACTAATTTATAGTCCATGTTAACAGTTATGTTTTTCTCCTATGTTATTGTTTTAGCTAGCAAATGCCTCTTGGTGACCACTGAATCCTGTTTCTTATGTTCATCTCTACTATACAATGATTCTTTGTTGTTATTTGTTCAGAATCTTACATTATCTTGTTTAGCTAATTGGTGGTTTTCATTAATAGTTTGTGAGCTCTATCATGTCATCGTACTTAAAAGATTAAAGTCTTGTTAGTAGTAGTTTGTTTATCATATTAACATGAATATAGGTCCTGTACTGAAAACTTGAATATATACCCTAATATATTTAGTAACTCTATTTTTTTTAGTGCAACCATGCATGTTGTTTCTATTGATTGTTTATTTTTGTAATACCTTAATGACATATGACAATCCTGACTGACCCATATTGAGTATTGTTGATCTAGGTTATTTTATAGTTGAGTTAAAAATGATATATCTCTTGCTATACACTATCATATTGTAGATATCATACCTATAAAATCTTTGTTTTAAAAACCAAGTGACTAGATTACCTTACTAAGGGCTTCTATTATTCACTGATAGCATGACCCCTTTATGGGATTACTTTCAAATCTGAACTTGCTTAACCTAGATTGATTAACACTCAGTGAAAGAGTGATCTTAAACTAAGTGTTAGCCTGTTCTTAAATGACTATCCTGAGTTTGTTTGGGCTTTCTGTAAATCCCGATTCATGATGGTTTAGACTTAAGGTCTGGAAGATCATGTTTGTTGTTGTTATGTTCTTGTCTAATCTTTGTGAAGAGTTATATCTTGCAGGAACCTAATAAGTGAGTGCATACTTAAACTATTCACTTATCGTAAAACATAGTTAATATCTTAAACTAGAAAGCATCTTTAACATGGCAAACAGGCTCATAGGAATATATGATTGTAAACATTTCCTATGTGAATCTCTTTTATCATATTGTTTGAAGCAGTGTTCCCTTAAAAGAATTATGTAGATGAATTTCTTGATCCTGGATTGATTTTTGAGCCCTATTAAAGTTTTCTTTAAAATTTTGGGGCTATGATAATTCCTTGATAATATAGCTCTACACCATGTACTTTAAGCTACTAAAGATACTAGGACTTGGATTGTTCATGGTATTTTACCTAAGTGTGTGATTCAATTCTTAATAACTATATGTGGACTTGTCTGCGTTATCATGGAAGTGTTTGTACTTGCACTAGATTGAATTCTGAAAGTGTGTCATGTGAATATAAGTTGGGACATCATATTGGGCCTCCTATGTTGCTGGAAATGTGTCTGATGTTGTGTTTGAGCCACTTCAACCAGTCTGTTTGGTATAAAAACTCTAAGGCAAGAATATGTGTATTAAACCTTTATGGAAGAGTAAGGTTCAGTGTTGATGGTTTCTGGTATGAGCTTCACTTCACTATCAAGGGATCCCTCCTTGGCACAAGTACTGCCCGGGGTCCTAGAGACCCTCGTGAACTCTGAAGTGCCAGGGGTTCATAGGGAGACCTTGTAGGTGAATATGACTCACTCTAATCGACCATTGGCCTTGAATAATCCATAAAGGGATGTCACAAATAAATTTTCCACTTAGTGTTATTCTATAGACTATGTTTATATTTTCTTTTCATGGTTTTGTATATTATATATCTCATATGCAAGTGCTAATGAAATTATATTCTCTTTCTTTGCATGAATCAATGGGCTTGTGGAGTTCATGGTAAACTCTGGCCCAAGACGAAACCACTAAGTTGGGCTGCCTCCTTCGTTTGCATCTGTTGTCCGCTGGAGTTTTTGCTGCTGTCTGAATTGGTACTGACTAATTGGCAGCCCAATATCAGAGTCCATTCCCTCCCTTACTTTATATCTCATTGGTCTTTTCTACATACACATTATATTTGAAAGACTAATATTTTATTATATGTCCTTTCATTTTTTCTATGATTATTTAGACGCGATCTTAAGATTATTAACCTTATAGGACAAGAGGTAACGTGGTCTGCCATCTTATAAGATTAATAATCCATTTAATCTAAACACATATTTCAATTGCTAGGCCCATCACCCAACTGTTTTCTCTAACGAATTTCACGTGCAGAATTCGAACGAAAAGAATGATTTTCTTGGGGGGAAAGTCTTCAAGTGAACTACTTAGGCAAAACTCGATGGCCCAAATGTTTTCGGAAAGAGTAGCAACTCTACAACACAAATCGAGCCTGGATTTCATAAAGTAAAAAAAATATTTTTGAAAGATTAAAATTATTCATGCCAAATGAGTCTTCAAAACATGTAAGGCACAATTCGTTCTGGATACACAAAAGGTTCGAGTATCAACACACACATGCATCTTTAAAATAAATCTTTGTTTTTCAACTAAGTCATGCAACATTGTTTTAGACCAAACACTTCTTTTGTAGATCCAGTTTTTGGAAAAATATTTCATCATTCATATATGTTTTCGTATAAAATTCACTTAGTAACGTCAAAATTAACTAGGAGATAAACAATTACTTTCCCCACATTTAAGCTAAGTTTAAGGAACTACTTTATGTATATTTTAAGGGATGCCTAACATCTTTGCCTCATAATAACTAGAACCCTTACCTAGATTCTCATTGGTTTAGTAGACTATTAAGAAGTTGATCTATATAGACTTATAAGTACCCTAGTATACCTTTAAATATTAAGTGGCGACTCTTCTTTATCAACTTCAGGGAAATCACAAGTTGTATTTTGTGTGCAAAATAGGATATAATAATGTTTATAACAGGTATAGAACAAAGCTACGAATAAAAGAAGATACGGTATCCCAACCAAAGGTGGAGGAGAGGTTCAGATCTAGATGGTCAAAACCAAAAATGAGGTCCGGAAAGAACAGGTACGAACCTTACATGGGACTTGTGATGTGAGATCTTAAGACAAAATCAGAACATGCACGGTGTAATGAGAGATCACGACAAAAGGAGGCATGATCTTCTTCTCGATTTGGAAAAGAACGGGATATGACAAGAAATAACAATCAAAATTCCCCATCAAAAATAGGAGATTACAACTTCAACATCAGTACTTCTGAGCTAATAAATGTGTTAAGAGGCACGAGCGATAAGGTACGGTGGCCTAAAGAGAATGAGATCAGATTCTAGTAAGAGAAGCCAAAAATTTGTTGTGATTTCCATAATAATCACGATCATAGAACAATAGATTGCAGGCTACTATAAGCAGAGGTTGATTATTTATTGAAAAGGGGCTATCTCACTGACCTATGTAGTGAGAAAGAAAAGTAGTCTTATATGAAAAACAAGTAAGAACTACTGAAGCCCTCATCACCAAAGAGGACGATGAATGTAATAATTGGGGCGAGGAGTTTAATTGAGTTATATACATGGCAGCAAAAAGAATAGCCAAAATCTCAGTAACCCATAGGAAGAGGATTCGACAAGTCTGGGAGGAAGATAGCATAACATTTCACGATGAGGACGCAGATGGTTTGTTCATCCTTCACAATGACGCGTTGGTAATATATTTACTTGTTCAAGATATTAATATCAAACGAGTTTTGGTTGATCCAGGTAGCTCTATAAATATTATATTACTATGAGTGGTCAACGAGATGCAAGCCACTGATCGTATGATACCCAAGGCTCGATCTTTATCTGGGTTCGATAATTCAAGTGTCATAACAAAGGGAGAAATTACGCTATCTATATTTGTCGAGGGTGTCGTGAAAGATACAAAATTCCATGCGGTAGATGTAGACATGGCTTATAATATGATTTTTAGAAGGCCATGGATCCATGACATGGATGCAGTACCATCAACTCTGCATCAGATTATCAAATTCCCATCACGGTAGAAAATTCGACAGATCAGGGGAGATCAACAAGCGGCACATGTAACCAAAATAGTTGCTGTGGCGAGTGAAACGTCCAAAGACAAGGATGAAAAATAGTAAAGATAGTGTTCAGCTAAGGAGAATTTATTTTCTACCTCAACTGAAAGTGCGAGGAACCAAGCAGATATAAATGCGAGACCTTACGTGATCCAAGACCCAGAAGAGAATGAGACTATTAAAACAACTACACAAGAACTCGAAGTTTCTATATTTTTCGTCCACTGGCCTGACATAAAAGTCTATGTTGGGACAAACTTAAGCCTTAAGCTGAAAAGTAAGTTAATTAAATTTTTACTCGCTAACACTGATTATTTTTTCTGGTCGCACTTGGATAAGACAGGTATTCTACCGAAGGTAATAGCTCATAAGTCAATAAGGATCCATTATCCCCCCCCTCCCGGTGAGGCAAAAGAAGAGAAATCAGGAAGCATTCAAAAACCTGGTAATTCAAAAAGAGGTAAGTAAACTTTTGAAAATTAGTTCGATTCGTGAGGTAAAATACCCTGACTGGTTAGCCAATATTGTCGTAGTACCTAAGAAAATGGTAAATGGTAAATGGCGAGTATATGTAGATTATACTGCTCTAAATAAAACATATCCTAAAGATTTATTTCCTTTACCGCATATAGATCAATTAGTCGATTCTATTGTTGGTCATAAACTTTTAAGTTTTTTAGATACTTATTTTGGATATAATCAAATAAAAATGGATACCCGTGACGAGAAAAAAACTTCTTTATTATAGACAAGGAGACTTATTACTACAAAGTCATGCCTTTTGAGTTGAAGAATATTGGGGCTACGTGCCAGAGGCTAGTGACCAAATTGTTCTAAGAATATTTGGGGAAAACTATGGAAGTATACATTGATAACATGCTAGTAAAATCAGTGCAAACAAAAAAATGAAGGGGAACAAATTTAATAAGGATGGCAGCACAAAAGCAAAGGATAGAGAGATATTATAATAGAAGAGTGAACCTTCAATACTTCAAGATTAGGGACTTTGTCCTCAAAAAGGTGTTTCAGTCAACACGGGCAGTAAATGCAGGGCAATTAGGTCTGAATTGGAAAGGACCATATCGAATTCGAGGCATTGCTGGGAAAGGAGCATACGAGTTGGAGATCATGGACCGAAAAGTACTACCTTCCAATTAGAATGCAGTACACTTGAAGAAATATTACTTTTGAGCAAGTATTCATGGTGATTTATTCTAAAGTTTATTATTTATTTGTTCATATAATTTTTACTAACCTTTTTAGATGATAGTAAAAAAGCTAACCCAAACTAGATGATGATATTAGACCCAAAAGATGCGTAAAATAGTTAATTATTCTCGGTTAAGGTTACAACAATTCTGATGGGGAAGGGTTCAACAGTCATCATCTAAAAAGTTACTCCCGAGTCCCATGTGTACTTCCTTTTCAGAAAGGACCGTGGAGGGAAGTTAATCTAGTGTTCAAGTTTTCATACTTCAAAGTTCAAACATTAGGGGAACTATACATATGGGAACGAATGGAAGAAGCATATCTGAAGAAATTTTCAAAGAAAATTCTCAAAGAAAACTTTGAAGAAAATTTCAAATTTTCAAGCTCAAATATTGAACGTGAAGTGAAGAATTGAAGATTCAACAGAAAACTTCCAAGAGCTATTAGATTAAGACTACAAAAATAGTCACGGGATAAATATGCTCATACTTGTAAAACTACTATAAGAAAGCAGTTATGAAAATGTTGTATATGAATATTTTCTTTGAAAGTTAAAATAAAACTTCTTCAAATTACTTCATATTTTATATTTTTACACCAACATTAAGATGAGACGCCAACTTCATTAGTGTCGATTACATAAAAAGGCCCTCTTTTACAAGAAAGACTGTGTGTATTTAGTCACGACATATTAAAACATTTATTCTACTTAGATAATGCGAAAAAAGACTTGAAAATTAAATAGTGAAAGCATATATAAAACATGATAAAAGTTATCATTGATGTTGATAAAAGTTTCCAAAAACAAATAAAAAAATCCAAAAGGATCAACTAGGGAACTTGAATACGAAGGCTGAGGATCAGCAAGGTCAGCCTCCAAACAGTCTTTGCTTAAATTACTATTGGAGCTTTCATCCTCGAGTGTAGAAAAACTTTGACGTTGTTGGGTAGTCTCAATTGGTTCTTTAGCCCTGGCAATCTCAACTTCGGGATCAAAGCCTTCTTGGCTAGCCTCAGTCAAAGTTTCAAGACAAGTGTTCAGGAAGGCCCAACTCATGTCTAGAGTTAGTTTATCCTCAAGAGCCTCGTAGTTTTTCTCTAGTTGTTCAACTTCAGCTCTCAACTCTTCTTTTTTCAGCTTTAGTAGCATCATATGAAACCTTCAAAGGTTCCAATATAGTTTTAAGGAATTTAACTTTATTGGATGAGGTGCGGAGATCTTCTTAAGCTTGGGTCAATGCTTGGACCAGATTACCCGCATACATTTCTTTTTAATTCAGAAGTTCTTTCAAACTTCGAATCTCCTCAGTAGCCCTTGAATGCTGCTCAGCAAAAGTAGCCTTCATCTTTGCCTTTTCTTTTTTTGCTTGATTAGCTAATGTATTTGCCACTGCTAACTCAACAATAATGAGCCTAAGTTATTTCTCTAAAGTCTCTTTGTCTCCGGCCAAAATATCTTTCTCTAGTTGGAGGCTCTCAAATTGCTCTTTCTATTTGTCAGCTTCCGTGCCCAACTCCGCAACTTGTTGCCTAGTCAAAGTAAATCTCCTCATTGCTCCGTACTTGTTAAGTTGATCTACAAAAAGGAGAGGGGAAAGATATTATAAAACTAAAGAAGGAAGAAATGAAAGAAGTAAGAGAGAAAAGACATACCTTGAGAGCAGAATGAATCACATCATTCATCAAAGTAATAGAGGAGTGAGAGTCAAGTTTTTTCCTCTCAAGGGGGGCAATCAGAGGGTTCAACAAAACCGCAGCTCAGTGGGATTTCTTCAGCAAGTTGATACCCTCGGTGGGATTTCTTCAGCAAGTTGATACCCTTGGGGACTTCAATCATAACTTATTTCATACCGTCCCCGGTAGAAGGACCAGCTTCATATTAAGGGACACCAATGGGAGTAGCAACAGGAGCAACGAGACTCAGAGGAAGAGTAGCAAGAGGTGACTCTTCAGAAACGAAGTCAAATTCTTCCTCTTTACCCTCAAATCCTTGAGAAAAGAGTCTTTCAACAGGGTTTGAAGGAGGGTTCAAAGCAGGCTCAACGTCGTTTTCTTACGAAATTTCTATAGGGACATCTTCAGGCTCATCAACTAAGTGAAAAGGCACGGAGTCTGAAGGCTGGTTTTGAGGGATGTTGGATTCATCATCCAAAATGACTTGCCTCCTAACTCAAGGCCTCTTCACTAAGGAACCTTCTTCTTACTATTCATCGAAGGCAAGACATTCTTTATTCTTCCTCTTCGAAGAGGACACATTCAAAATTTGCTCCTGAGTAGTATTAACATCGAGTCTAACTGCGTGAGCGGGAGAGGGACGAACTTGTAAGGACCCGATCGGTCATTTTAAGAATTAGCATCTCGTTCGGCTACTTAAGATCTCAAACAGCTTCACATTATGTGTTATGACTTGCGTGTGTGGTCAAGTTCGATTTTCAGATGATTCGGGGTCAATTTGGAAGAAGGATTCTTGTTCTAGAAGTTTAAGCGATAAGAGTTGACCGAAGTTTTAACTTTTGTGTAGACAATCCCGAAATGGCATTTTGATGATTCCAATAGATTCATTTGGCGATTTTGGACTTAGGCGTGCGTCCAGATTTGGATTTGGAGGTCCGTAGGATAATTTGAAGCATTTTGGCAAAAATTGGAAAGTTAAAGTTTTGAAAGGTTGAGAGGTTTGACCGGAAGTTGACTTGGTTGATATCGGGATTGGACTGCAATTCTGAGAGCTGGATTAGCTCCATTATGTGACTTGGGACTTGATTGCATAATTCGACATTATTCCGGGTTGATTTGATATGTTTCCGCACGAGTTTTGGAAGTTGGAAGATTCGAAAGTTCATAAGTTCGATTCGAAGTGCGATTCATAGTTTCGACGTTGTTTGATATGATTTGAGGCCTAGAGTAGGTTTGCGTTATGTTATGGAACTAGTTGGTATGTTTGGAAGGGGGGCCCAGGCGTGTTTCGGATGGGCTGTGGGCCATTTTATTATGTTTTGGAATGTTGAATTTCTGGTGTCTGGTGTCCTTCTCTGCGATCGTGTAGGTGTATCCTTGATCGCAAAGAAGGACACCAGACACCAGAAATTGTGAAGGCTGTTTGGTGGGATGGTCCTTTTTCCTCTTCACGTTCGCAAGGATCAGTCCGCGATCTCGTGCGTATGAGTGATTGCTTCTTTGCATTCGCATTGGTCCTTCCACGTTCGCGTAGTGTTGACCCTACTGGGGAGGCTGGCACTTTGTTCTTCGCATTCTCATACTATGTACTTTATTGTGTGCCTTGAGGCAGTGATGAACCGCATTCACCTTTCTTCTTCAGCGTTCGCGTAGTACCTTTTTCGTGGGGCAGTGTCATTTCTTCTTCGCGATCACATGGAATCATTCGCGATCACGTAGTGTATTTTTGGGGCAGTCATTGTTTCTTCTTCGCGATCGCATGTGTATTTTCACGATCGTGATTTGCAAATACCTGGGCCGCACAATATATTTTCCAAATCGAGGGTTTGGCTGGTTTTTATTACATCTTGAGTTCTAGACCACGGATTTGAGTGGATTTTCGTAGGTTTTCCAAGCAAATCATTGAGGTAAGTGTTCTTCACCCATAATTTATTATATTTCATGATTCCATATTTATTTTTATCTTTTAATTAGTGGTTTGAGTTAGGGAAAATGTGGATTTTGAGAAAAGCTTCCAGAAATGTAAAATGACAATTTGAAGGACGAATTGATATCGGAATTTGGTAATTTTGGTATGGTTGAACTCGTATCGGAATGGGTGTTCAGGTTTTGTGAATTTTATCGGGTTCCGAGGCGCGGGCTCGAGAATTGACTTTTGGGTTGACTTTTTATATTAATTAAAGATCAAAGCTTTATTATCCGAAATTATTTTCTATGAGTTTTATTTATGATTTGAAGTTATTTTGGCTAGATTTGAGCAATCCTGAGGTTGTTTCACTCGAGAAGGTCATTTTAGAGTATCAGTCTAACTTCTTTGAGGTAAGTATCTTGCCTAACTTTATGTGGGGGGGGGGGGGGAGGACCTACCCCTTTGGACTTGAGTCGTTTGTGCTATTTGCGTCATGTGAAAGCCGTGTACGCGAGGTGACGAGTGACTTGAGTCGTTTGTGCTATTTGTGTCATGTGAAAGCCGTGTACGCGAGGTGACGAGTACGTACTCGGGCTTATTGGTGGAAATTTGACCGTTTAGGGCTCTTAGGTTCTTATGCTCATTAGATGTGAAGTTGGTTTAGCATGTTAAATCCTCCATTTACTAAATTCACCCTTACGTGTCTTATTTGGAATTGATTGATTCATATTCTATCCTTGTTGCCAATTGAACTTTTGTGTGCCTTAATTGAAGTTGTTGCCTCTTTATTGCGTTGTTGTCTTTCCCGTAGTTGCTTAACCTTAATTGAAGTTATTATTATTTATTGCTTAACCTTAATTGATGTTATCGAGAGTCATTAATCTATTCTAATCGAAGTTGTGTTTAAGAAGGGGTGTTGTTCCTTGTTGAATTACTTTTCCGTTCATTATGTTGTTATTAAGATTCTATATATATGTTGCATGAGACGTGGGCTATTTGTTATGAAAATATTGATATCGTTGAATCTTTCAAAAGGTTGTGGCCTACGGGCACTTGTGATACGAGTTGATATATTGTGTTGTTGTGATGATAGCACATGTGATTTGTTGTGTGGTTTGGTTGTTGTTATGTGGAGTATAAGATGGCATTTCACCGTTGTTGTTATGCAGGGCATAAGGGTGGCATCTCACTATTCTTAAATGTACGGAGTGATACGGTAGCTATTGTGTTATTGTCCGGGCGGAGCGATATGGCTATATACAGAGTGATACAGGTGGATATAGGAGAGATAATGGGGGCTAATAATAATGTTAGGACGGAGTGATACAGTTGTCTATATGAGAGATAAGGGTGGTTAATGAGAATGTCAGAGTGGAGTGATACGGGTGCCTATCAGAGAGATAAGGGTGGCAAATGTCAGGGATGATGTGTGATGGTTGGAGACATTATGTTAGTGTTTTTCGTGTGATGGTGTGCTTTTCCTTGTGTTTATCATACACCTTGCGTGACTTGCCTTGTTATTTCGATGAGCTATTCGATGTCCTTGATATCACTTGTTGACTTGGGCTGCAGTAGTACACTCGCACAAGAATACACCGTAGCATGCCACTTATATTAGCTCAGGAGTATGGAACTTGACATTTATTGATCATGCCCATGTGTTCTTGTATTATCTGTTTCCATGTTAATATTGAGCATGTGACCATGCCGGGCGGATTATGATTGGGAGCCTGTGATCATACTGGGCGGATTGTGATTGTGAGCATGTGACTATGCCGGGTGGATTGCGAATGTGAGCCTGTGATCATGCCGGGCGGATTGAGATTTTGGCGCGTGAATTGTCCGTGCGTTTGCGAAGCGATATGTGAGCACGAGGTGCCGTGAGTATATGATGGTGGGTTGAGACCCGTGACTTATGGCTATGAGATGAAGTACCATAGAGTGTTTTCGTTGTGAAACTTGTGTTAGAACAACTTGATTAATAGATTGTCCTTTGTGTTTCCTTATTTGGCTCTAATGATACTTCACGGTGTTCTTATTGCTTTACTATTTATATCAATTGTTGGATCTTGTTGCCATTGTTGATTTCCACTTTCCGTTATTAGTTTTATACTCTTATACTGCACATGTTATTTTGTCTAGTGAGTGTCTTGACTTGTACCTCGTCACTACTACACCGAGATTAGTCTTGATACTACTAGGTACCGAACGTGGTATACTCATACTATACTTCTGTATATTTTTGTACAGATTCAGGTACTTTGAAGTCTGTTGATTATTAGATAGCGGATAAGATATTGCTGTGGAGACTCAAGGTATACCTGTTGTCGCGTTTGTAGGCCTCGGAGTCACCTTCGGAAGTTATTTTTGTACAGTTTATTTCTATTCCGGAACAGTTGTACTTAGAGATTTTCTAGTGAACTCAGTAGAGCTTATGACTTGTACTACCAGTTTTGGGATGTTATTTCATATTGTAATTGTTGAATTCATTTAGAAATATCTGGTTTCTGCTTAATAGTTCTGTTGGTTAATTTCTATCAATTTATTCAGTAAGTGTTAGACTTACCTAGTCGTAGAGACTAGGTGTCATCACGACATCCTATGGAGGAAAATTGGGGTCATGACAAAACTCCGCGGATTGAAGATCCTGAAAATCAAAAAAAGATGTCAAAATAAGCATAATAAATTATTCACTGTAAAATAAAGTAACATACCGTGGGTTTGGACTTTCCACCAAAATATTTGGGATAGGAATTTCCAACTTCTTTGACCATAGGAGCACAAATAACATCTTTTTTACCCAATCACAGAAGTCAGGAAGCCCAACAAAGATCCCATGATTGCTAGAAAAGAAGAAAACACGAGCGAGAAGGTTAGTATTCTAAGAAAGAAAATGGTAGAATGCAAAAATAAAGGAAAATACGTACGTGCAAAATTTTACTTTTCGGAAAAAAGTCATATTCTCTTCTCCCACCAAAGTACGGGTTGGGATAGCAACGAACCGAGCATACCAAATCATCCCCGTCCAATCGGCATTCAATAGTGAGTGAAAACGGTCGTTGGAAGACTAGTACCCAACAAGAGTCGGAGTCGATTTACACAGGGAGTTTAATATGGGTATTAGGGTAAACAATTGATGAGAGCAAATGAAATAACTAAATTGCACTTCCAAACAAGGGATTTTATTTTCTAATTCTAAATTAACACTAATAATTATAAACTGAGGAGAAGAAAGTAGAAAGTGAGTGATTATTTTTGTTGTTTTTACCAAATAGTTAAAAAGCCTAGGGGTGTGACCTTCACCTAGGTGCTCGCCTAATGGGTTAAGTACGTTAACAATTATTTTATTGATCAGGGTGTATTATAGCTCTCAACTCTAAGTTACGCACTCTATACATCTCGGTCATAGAGTGATTTTACCCAATTTAGCTTTCTCAAGCCCAAATAGGTATCATGCTAAATAGTTGATGTGAGCTCAAGCCGGGTTTTCCCTATCTCTAGTTCAAACCTTTTAATTAGGCTAATAAAATACTTAATTATTCCAATTTCTTGTTAGCCAAGTTTTTCTAGGCTAGATCCCTCTTTCTCAAGTAAAGACCAAGTCAAAAAGGCATGAATCAATGTTTGCAACTATTAATTCTAAAATTAAATCATAAACAAGGCTAAATAATCAACACCCAATCCTAAACAAGCATTAAATTAAATACCCATAAGGTTTACATACTAGGGTTAGGTTACAACCGTAGTAAAAGTCTAGCTATTCATAGTAGAAAATGAAGAAAACAAAGAACAAATACTAATTAAACACAAAATATAAAATTAGAATGATAACTATGATATTTTTATCCCAAAATGATCACAAATTTCCAAAAATAGAAAACTATAACTGCTACAGTTGCTAGAACTTCAAAACTTGACCTAAAAATGTGGTGCTCGTCTATTTATAGTGGCCCAAAATTCGTTGATAAAAATGCCCCTCGGGAGATTCGGTGGCCGCACAATTTCATGTTTGGTCCGCACATTGATTGGTCTTGCAAGGAATTGGATTCTGCAGCCGCACAATTTGGTTTGCGGCTACAATGCAACTTCTGCGGCCGCACAATTTTTTATGCGGTCCGTACTTCAGGCAAGGATTCAGTCTTGGTCATTTGCACACTCTCTAAACTTTTTGAATTCTTGTCAGTACGGACCATGTTTTGAGGCCGCACAATTCATGTCCGCACTTTTTCTTAAAGAACTGATGGGCTTCTTTACCACTTCTGCGGCCGCAGAGGGATTCTGTGGTCCGCACTTGCTTCTGCGGCTGCAGAAATACCTCTGCGGACCGCACTTCTTGTGTGTTGCGCCCCTTCTTGCCTTGTGAGTCAGAACACTCCTTTTTTAGTCGGATTTCTTATTAAGGGCCCAAATTTCCAATATTTCTGTAATTTGCATACTTTCATTAGTTTTGGGAACATAAATCAATACTTTCGGACTAAACAAAAGTAAAAAAGGTACAAATAAGTGGTCAAAATCCATACTTATCACCGACCTCGATCACGATCATCTTCAGGACCAACTAAGACGCGCTTACTCCTAGCTGCGAGTGTGAAAACACTCATGCGAAAGAGTTTTGGGGAATATAGATGGAGGAGATATTGAAAAGTGGAAGGGGCGGAAACTAAGACCGACAAGTAACGAAAGCATGTTACCGCCCGCCATATTATCGGGCTTACTTGCCCGAGGAAAACATTGAAATAGATGCAAAACTCCAGAATCTATAGGTCAATTGGAGGTTTAACTACTAAGGTAAAAGGATAAGTATAGATAAACGAATAACCTTCACGGTTTGTGGTTATTCAGTCTTCAACGCTAGGGGTTGTGATCGGGATATCAGGTTTTCAATGGAATTCTCTACATACGAGAGGAAGAAGACTAGAATTAATGAGGGAAGGATAGCGGTCAACAGGGTTAAGTGCTGCTATGAAGGAAACTTCTTTATTCTACACCTTAAAATCAAAAATAAAAGAAAATTCTGGGGGAACAATCTCCAAAACTAAAGGTTTAGATTCGTTTTGATCCCTAGCTTTGGAAGAAGATCTAGGAATGGTTGTGGATTTAGCTTCAGAGGAAGAAGAAGGTTCCGAAGAATTCTTCTTAGAAGAAGAAGTGCTCCGACTCGATATGGAACCTAGGCTACGAAGCCTACCACCTCTGTTCCTACTTCTAATCAAAGCCATAGTATAAGGGAGTTCATCCATTATAATAGTGTGACGGGGATCAGTTTTGGAAGAAGAAGTTTTGGAAGACGCATGATATGGTATTTATGAGGAAACAATATCATTATGGACCGTCATCATGGAACCGTCACATCGAACTGACACAGCCACAGAAGCCCTAAAATGCCGCTGCAAACTGCAAAGCCAATCATGATAAGACACTTGTTTCGAGCATTAAATGGAAGAGACATACGTCGCTTCGCTTCTGAAGTAAATCATAATGATATCAGAAAGAGGCGGCAAGATATTCTAGCCAAAAATACTCTCCACTTCTCAAATATTCAGAAAGTGGGGGGCCTATCTGTATTGGTAAAAATATAGACTAGCCACGTGGCTTAATGATATGTTGACAGGTGGCATAAGAGTCAAAACAATAAAGAAGAATGAAGATTAGAGAAGGCATGAGTAAAAAACCCACGGGATGGTCTACAAAGATACCGTACCTGACAACAGAAAAAGAGAAAATAGGTGCGGAATGGATAATTAAAGGCCATGAAGATGGAATGTTCATTAGTAGCCACGAATATGGAAAACAATTAGCATAATCCCTGATTATGCGCGATTGGCTGTTATTACTATAACTGTTATGAATCACCCATGTAACAGGTAATCAATGTAATAAATATTGAACGGTTATAAATTGTACACTTATACAAATTCCCTTACAATATCTTGTACTCCCATCAAGAAATTCACGAAGCTATATTATCAATTGCATATAATTTTAGTATTCTATGTTGTTGGAAGATCATATTCTTTCCTTTTGGAAGGAAACTGCAATAATCAATAAGATTTTTTTTTACCTTATTTTTTCAATATTGTTTTCCATTATTTTCAATTCTTTTGTATACGGAAAAGTGGAGTAAAATTAGTTAGTAGAAACCCGAATTGTTCTTTATTTGCTTTGACCACAAAAAGTATTTTTTGATTAAACAGTCGAGAGCTAGTAGAGGGAGAGTTGATGGACCCACAAACAGAATTTGGCCACGACAATATTGATCACATGAAGACAATTTAAGTAATAAAATTGATGACATAAAATTCTAAAACAGTTTTAAAAAGAAAACAATCCCTGCCCATCATTCCACTTCAAAAGAGCTATATATATATATAGACCTTTTAGTAACAATTAAACTCGTTTAGTAGTTTTAAGGATACGTGATTTAATCCAATACCAATTGACAAATAAGGAATTAAAACAGATAATCTGAATAGTAAAACAAATCAAACCAGTGTTCTAGTAGTGCTTTCGACCTCGATTCGAGATGGTCTCGAGGTTGGGTAAGAAGAACAGCAAAGAACATTAATGAAAAATAATGTATAGTAAGTAAAATAGAGAGCAACATTTTTGTATATTTTTTATCAGTGAATCCATGCCTCACAAATGAATAGGGTCCCTCTTTATATAGTAGATGAATCCTAAATAAGATACAATTCTAATAACCAAAACAATTCCCATGATTGACGTCAATAAGCGCTTGATTTGATCTGTTCTGAGATTTACGCCGAGATTTTCGGTCGGTTGCTAATATCTCATCATTCCGTAATTATGATTTACTCGAAGTCGATCATACTCGGTCTCGATCTTCAGCGAGCACTCCGATCTTCGTGCTTCGTACTTTGCCATTTAGTTCGAGCCTGGTTTATTACGAGCTTACTCTCGAGGCAGCTCCTCGTGCCTATGAAATCTGACATGCCCGATATCAACCATATACAGATAGTCCCCGCGTTTCTTGGAATAAAATGATATGAAACGGTTTGAGCCCTTATTATCCGAAACCTCGATCATGACATCGTCCGTATGACACAAGTGACGTGTGTGATTGAAACGTCCCGTCAGTTCAGTTCCCCAAATTATTAATGTTTGTCAGTTAGCGGTTGGCCACTAACGCCACCGAACCGTCGCCATGAACCTATAAATACTCGCTCCTTCATTGAATCAAACTTTAATTTTTTTCTAATCAAACCTCTAAGTATTCTCACTCTTTTCATCTCCTCCTTTTCGCCGTCTCTAGGACCACCGTCGTTAGCACCGAAACCACCCCTTTTTCATCTTGCTTCGCACTTTTAAACTTATACAAATGGTGAAAACCTCAAAGACTGTACCGTAAAAGGAGAAAGCTTCTTGCTCCTCTTCCCGTCCATCCGACGGCAAGGCGCCGGGGGAGCCGCTTCCTTATGAATATGTTCCCGGCCCGTGTACTCTAAAATCTGACTTTAAGGTTGAAAACCCTGTATCGATCCCGGGCCGATATGAACATGTGTTGATGTACATCTTCTCAATATCTCAGAGCTACCAAGAGGGGTTCTTAAGTGTTTACACTTACCCCTTCACATTGGGTCCCCTTGACCCAGTGATTATTGATCTCTGTAAAAGATATCAGGTCACCCTCGGCCAAATCCACCCCTCTCTATGGCGTATAAATGTTGCACTTCTTCTCTAGCAAGGCCGAGGGGGTAAAGTTTACTCTAAATCACCTCATGCAGTTGTACCGGCCTCGAATCTACCGAGGACTAATCAGGCTCCAACGCCGGGCAACGAAGGCCTTGATATCGAGCATCGATGAGGACAAGGATCGGGGTTGGAAGAGCCATTTTGTACGGGTGAGGACTTGCGACATTATCCTGGAAGAGAAGATGTCGTTCCCTGAGGATTGGAACTTCGATCGTAAGTGATCTTTTAAAGTTTGTTCTTCGTGTCTTCTTCGACTTCGCCTGATATCCCCTTTCGATATGCAACCATTCCTTGGATTCCTCAAGCGGTACCTGACCTCGAAGATTAGGTCCGAAAGTTAGCCTAAACTTCCACATATGCCGAACGAGCATGGCGTGATTTGGCAAAGGGCAGATGGGAGGCGAAGAACCACGGTAAGGATCTCCTTTTTCGTGTTTTGAAACACTTTTTATACTCCATTCATTACTAATTTTCTTTCATGCAGGCCTGACCAAGGATGCCATTTTGAGGCCTTCAAGTGTTGAGGAAGAAACTAAGTCCCCGGTTCTGAAGTCGGGGGAAGACAAGAAGAGGAAAACTGCCTTGCAGTCCAAGGACCCCAATCCCAAACCTCGAAGGGTGAGGAGGAAAGTAATCACTCTCACGATGGACTCGGTCCAAAAACTGAGAGAAGAAGAAGAAGAAGAAGAAGAAGAAGAAGAAGAAACTACCTCGGTACTGACGGTCCGACCTAGGAAAGCCGCCAAGGTTAACAAACCTTCTGAGCCGACGACGGCTGCTAAAATCAAGCCTCATATCAAAGAGGCTTACAAAAACACATTAGGTGAGGATCCCGAATTACCAGAGGTCGAGACCGTTTCTCGGCCATCTGCAACTTTACCGAACGGGGCCGATTTTGAGACCCCGAAGATCGATCAGAGCGTCCCGAGCGACTTGCTCGGGATAATGACAGCAGGTCACTTGCCTTCTCTCCCGACCATTTCTAAGGAGGCACTAAGGGAAGCTCGAGAGTTGAAGACTCCTGATATAGGCGGAGGCTCTAGTGTAGAGGATCCCTTTCGGGATCGCTTTACTGGAGTCGATGATGCCTCTGATATCGGTGATGCTTCTATTATTTTAGAAGAGGCCCAACGTCTCTTATCTCGGGTAAGAATCAGTTTACTGCACTTCTTTTTTTTACTCTTCTTTTTCTTTTTCTCTAAATCTAACTTGTGTTTTTCTTTTTTTGTATAGGCCTTCGCCAAGTTTCGAGCTAACCTTAGCCAGTATGAAACCGAGCTCCAAAGGGTCTCGAAAGAGAGGAGTGCTTTAAAGCTTCTTTACGGCCAAAAAGATGAAACTATAAAGGACCTTCAAGCGGATTTGGCCAAGGCTCATGATGAAGAGGCCGAGCTAGATAAGCAGGTGAGCATCCTTTTGACAAAGTACGGACTCGACCCACCTGTGGAGGCTAATACTTCATTATCTCAGCTGCAACAAAAGGTTGAAAAGATTGAGTTGCTTCGGGTAGAAGTCGATCAAGTAAAGGCCGATTGTGATAAGTGGAAGGAGAATATGGACCGTCAGGCTGCGGAAAAAGAAACCGCCTCAGCCAAACTGTCATCGGCTGAGATACAACTTCGGGGCGTCAAAGAGAAAAGTTCGGCCCAAGCTAAGAGGATCGAGGAGCTTGAAACTAGGATTACTAAGGCCAAGGCAGAGATCGAGAAGGCAAAAGTCATGGCGGACAAGTCCATTGCCATGTACCGGGCCGATGCTGAGGCTGCTCAAATGCAGGTAAGGGAGGCTTCTGACCGAGAGCAATGGATCATTGACTCGGCAAAGTGTCAATCCCGGAGGGAAACCCTCGAGGAAATCCATACTCGAGGATTTGACCTCTCCGAGGAGATAGCCGAGCCAAGGTGCTTGAGGATGAAGCCAGGCAGCTTGCCTCCTTTGACGACGAAGACGATGATGAAGAAGGCAGTCGAGGTGGATTCGATGAGGGGCCTGAAGGAGAAGTTGCTCCTGAAGAAGAGGTAGAAACCAGCCGTAGTTAGGACTTAGTTTCTCTTTTTGTAAGACCTTGATCGGTCTCTTGTATATAACCTTTTCTATCAATATATAATAGAAAAACTTCTTTTGAATGTCTTCTCAATTTTATGTTCAAACGTGTTTTGTGCTTTTGCCTTGTGAAAGTTTTGTTGTTGCGGCCTCCGTAATCAAGTGAACACTAGTTCGAACTTAGAACAAAACCCTTAGGTTTTTTAAACACGCAAGGGCGAGTCCCCGAGCTCAATAATATATTTGAGATTTCGGATGGCTTGATCGATGCCATGACTGCACTATTTTTATAACTGAGTTTGAGTATGTTTCGAACTTAGAATAGAATAAACCCTTAGGTGTTTTATCAAATAAAGGGTAATTTTCGAACTTACATACCCCTTAAGGTTTTATGGCGGATCTTTGAGCTAAGTTCAAATCAACTTTATTTGAATACGGAATAGTGGAACCCTTAGGTCCGAGTTGAGTGAGAACAAAATCTCAAACTCTAAATGTATTGTCCCTTAGGCTTTTTTATGTTGGGCCCATATGGCCTCTAAAAGACGGCTATTATTTTCCCCTTTCGGCTTATTACCCATTGGGTTTTTTGAGGGTCCGATGTTGGTTGAAACCCTTTTGCCTTTTGTGCCTTAGCACGTTTGTGTTAAAGATAATTTGATACCTCTTAAGGTTTTTCGAGGGCTAAGATTATCGAAGCCCTTTTGATTATTTGCTGAGGGTAGCCTTTTTTAACCGGTTTTTCAGATAATTTGAAGGCCTATCGTTATTGCGGAATTCGGACGTCTCTGAACCGCGTTATTTAGGCCGTAGCCTTTAGCTTGGCAGTAGCCTTCGGGTATGCCTCTTGGGCTTATTTCTCAATGACATTTCTAACTTGTTTGAAATGTCAATCCCCGAGAATGGTGGCCTTGGCCTATAGATCGAGGGGTGCCTCTTTGAGGTCTTATGCATTTGTGTTTATATGCCTATCATTGATGGTAGTCCCCTAGTGTATATTTGCACTTTGGCTCTTGAGTCATTTCTCGCAATATCATAAGCATGAGGTTTATATAGTAGATAATTTTCTTCGAGACACAAAATGTTTAAATGAAGAGAGAATGCTTCTTTGAATAGTTTATACATGCGCACATGTTTTGCCATCGAGGCTCGACTAATTTATATGGACACAGTTCACTTGACCGTTTGGTCCATTACAAAGCTTCTCTATCGAGGCCCTTTGACATGAAGTACTATTCTCGAGAATACAACATCCGAGGGTGATGCCCTCCAGTATTCGAGGTTGATTGCAAAGAAGCCTTGGATGCTATTGAATTTCCCTCAGGTAATACATAATTGTTGCCTTGTTAAAAACCTCTCCGGGAAAACCCAGTTGGGATAAAAATCGATCAAAGGAAAAAAGAGTGCAACGCATACTTTAAAACCTGAGGTCTCGATGTCTTTGGTCGAACTCCTGCAATGAGTTAGCGCCGAATATATATAAACGAAAGAAGGGGAAAAGTCATACGTTAACAATAATATCGTTTAAGAAGTGATATGTTCTAGTTGTTTGGTAATGGTTCGCCGTCCATCGTTCCAAGTTTATAAGACCCTTTTCCGACTATATCGAGGACTTGATAGGATCCTTCCCAATTCGGGCCGAGCTTCCCTTCATTAGGATCTCAAGTGTTGATGGTGACCTTCCTTAGGACTAAGTTCCCGACCCTGAAGTGGCGAAGGTTGGTTCTTCTATTGTAGTACCTTTCGATTTGTTGCTTTTGTGCAGTCATTCGAACAAGTACCGCTTCTCGTTTTTCATCTAATAATTTGAGGCTAGCATTCATAGCCTTACGGTTCGATTCCTCCGATACATGTTGAAACCTTCCGCTGGGTTCCCCGACTTCGACTGGAATTAAGGCTTTGGAGCCATACACTAAGGAGAACGGAGTTGCCCCTGTACTGGACTTTGATGTTGTTCGATATGCCCAAAGGACTTCGGACAGAACTTCTCTCCATTTCCCTTTAGCTTCATTCAACCTTTTCTTCAGGTTTTGGATGATAGTCTTGTTCGTCGATTTGGCCTGTCCGTTCCCACTAGGGTGATACGGTGTTGACAATATCCTTTTTATTTTATGGCCTTTGAGAAATTTTGTCACTTTACTGCCGATAAATTGCTTTCCATTGTCGCATATTATTTCCGCGTGTCCCAAATCGGCACACGATGTGATCCCAGATGAAGTCTATAACCTCTTTTTCTCTCACTTTCTCGAACACTTATGCTTCAACCCATTTAGAGAAATAGTTAGTCATAAATAAAATGAAATTAGCTTTACCTGGCACCGCTGGAAGGGGGGCGACGATATCCATCCCCCATTTCATGAATGGCCATGAAGATAGGACTGAATGAAGTTGTTCTCCGGGCTGATACATCATCGGTGCAAACCTTTGACATTTATCACATTTTCGAACAAACTCCTTAGTATCTTTTTCCATGCTATCCCAGTAGTATCCTGCTCTAATGATTTTGTAAATCAGTGATTCGGCGTTGGAGTGGTTCCCACAAGTGCCTTTATGGACCTCACATAATACATAATCGGTGCCTCCTAGCCCTAAGCACACTGCCAATGGTCCATCGAATGGTCTTTTGTATAATGTTCCATCTTCAGCCAATGTGAATTGAGCAGCTTTGGTTCGTAAGGTCCTCGACTCTTTAGGGTCCGTGGGAGCTTTCCATTCTTCAAGTATTCAATATATTTATTCCTCCAATCCCAGGTTAAGCTTGTGGAGTTTACCTCGGCATGGCCTTTCTCGATCACGGATCTCGAGAGTTGAACGACAGTCCCCAAGCTGATCTCATCTTCCTCAACCGACGACCCCAAGTTTGCAAGTGCATCGGCCTCACTATTTTGTTCTCGAGGTACATGCTGTAAAGTTCATTCCTTGAAATAGTGCAAAGTTACCTGCAGCTTGTCCAAGCACCTTTGCATTCTATCCTCTCAAACTTCGAAGGTTTTATTTACTTAGTTCACCACTAGTAAAGAGTCACACTTGGCTTCAATGACTTCTGCTCGTAGGCGTTTAGCTAGCTCGAGACATGTAATCATGGCCTCGTACTCGGCCTCATTGTTAGTCAACCTAGAAATTTTGATAGATTGCCTAATAGTGCTACCCGTGGGCGGCTTCAAAACGATGCCTAGCCTGGACCCCTTCACATTTGATGCACCGTCCATGAAAAGGATCCATACCCCCGATGACGTACCCGATTTTAACAAGACTTCCTTTTCAACTTCGGGTACGAGGGTTGGCGTGAAATCGGCCACAAAGTCCGCTAAAATTTAAGACTTGATGGCAGTCCAGGGTTGATATTCGATGTTGTACCCACTGAGTTCGACGGCCCATTTAGCCAATCGGCCCGACAGTTCGGGTTTGTGCAATATATTACGAAGTGGGTAAGTGGTTAATATGCATATGTGGTGATATTGAAAGTATGGTCTTAACTTTCTAGAGATGTTTATCAATACAAGTGCCAATTTTTCTAATTGTGGATATCTAGTTTCTGCTTCTCCTAAGGTTCGACTTACATAATAAACGGGAAATTGCTTACCTTGCTCTTCCCGAACTAGGACACCACTTACCGCGATTTCTGATACTGCCAAGTGCAAGTAAATTTTCTCATCTGCCTTTGGAGTGTGAAGCAGTGGTGGGCTCGACAGGTATCTCTTCAACACTTCCAATGCATGTTGGCATTCCGGGGTCCAGGCGAAATCGCTATTCTTTTTGAGAAAAGAGAAAAATCTGTGGCTTCGATCCGATGACCTCGAAATGAATCGGCCTAAGGCATATATCCGTCCAGTTAGCCTCTGCATGGCTTTTACACTATCCACGACGGCGATGTCTTTGATGGCCTTGATTTTATCGGGGTTGATCTCGATCTCCCGATTTGATACCATGAAGCCAAGGAACTTGCCCGAACCAACCCCAAAAGCACATTTCTCGGGGTTGAGTTTCATGTTGTATTTCCTTAAAATCTCGAACGTTTCCTGCAAATGAAGCAAATGGTCCTCTGCGCGCAAGGACTTAACTAGCATGTCATCAATATAAACCTCTATTAATTTACCTATTTGTTCTTCGAACATTTTATTCACTAGGCGTTGGTAAGTAGCTCCTGCAGTTTTTAGCCCGAAGGGCATTACATTATAACAATATGTTCCATACTTGGTGATAAATGAAGTCTTTTCTTGGTCCTCCGGGTTTATTTGGTTTAATTGTACCCGAAATAGGCATCGAGAAAAGTAAGGATCTTGTGGCCGGTCGTGGCATCGATCATGCGATCGATGTTAGGCAGTGGAAAAGAATCTTTGGGGCACGCCTTATTTAAATCCTTATAATCTACACACATTCTAAGTTTGTCTCCTTTTTTAGGGACTACAACTACATTGGCTAACCATTCGGGATATTTCACCTCCCGAATGGATCCTATTTTGAGAAGTTTAGTTACCCTGTCCTTTATGAATGCGTGCTTTACTTTGGACTGGGGTCTTCTCTTTTGCTTCACCAATTTGAATCTATGGTCCAGGCTTAGCCGATGTGTCGTTACCTCCGGTGGAATCCCTGTCATGTCTAAACGGGACCAAGCAAAATAATCTATGTTATCAACAAGAAATTGGATAAGTTTTTTCCTGAGTTCGGGGGTAAATCCTGTTCCCAGGTATACCTTTCGCTCGGGCAAGTACTCTATCAATATAACCTGTTCCAGCTCTTCGACCGTTGATTTAGTGGCATCAGTATCTTCGAGAACAACAAAAGTTCGAGGGGTCAGAAAATCCTCCCCTTCTTCTATCTCCTGCTTCCCTGATTCGGTCGAGGCTGGTGGCTGTGATTGCTATTTGACTTTCTATTTATCTTTAATGCTTGACCTTTCCGAGGTTGATAGTGTCGATATCGGGGGTCACCTCATCGACCACAAACATTTCCTTTGCAGCATGCTGCTCCCCGTATACTATTTTTACACCGTCCGACGTCGGGAATTTCACCATTTGGTGGAGAGTCGAACGGACTGCCCTCATATTGTGGATCCAAGGCCTTCCGAGCAGCGCATTGTACCGCATGTCGCCCTCGATCACGTGGAACTTGGTATCTTGAATGGTTCCATCCACGTTCACTGGTAGAATAATCTCCCCTTTAGTTGTTTCACTGGCCATATTGAAGTCATTTAAGACTCGAGCTACAGGTATGATTTGACTTTGTAGGCCGAGCTTCTCCACGACACTTGATCGGATGATATTTGTCGAGCTACCTGGATCCACTAAAACACGCTTAACTTGAACTTTATTTAACAAGATAGAAATTACCAGAGCATCATTGTGGGGCTGAAAAATGCCTTTTGTTTCTTCGTTGTTGAATGATAAAGTGCCTTCGGGCACATAATCTCGAGTTCGTTTTTCCCTAGTGATTGATACCTTAGTGCGTTTGAATATGGGATCCTGAGGGATGTCGACCCCACCGACGATTATATGAATGATATGTTGGGGTTCCTCCTTTTCATTTTTCCTGTTGGCGTCCCTTTCTCTAAAATGATTCTTGGCTCGATCGCTGAGGAACTCTCGAAGGTGACCCTCATTGAATAGATGGGCTACCTCCTCCCTTAATTGCCTGCAATCTTCGGTCTTGTAACCATGCGTGCCATGATACTTGCACATCAAATTTGGATTTCTTTGGGAAGGATTGGTTTGTATGGGTTTAGGCCACCTAGTATCTCTAATCCTTTTGATTGCCGAAATAATGCCCGATGCACTGATGCTAAAGTTATATTTTGATAACCGAGGTGCCTCTGTGGGAACGGCATATTAAGCCACTTTTGCTCATAAGTCCCCGAGAATTTTGTCCTCGATCACTTCTTCGATCGTTCCGGGAGGAATTGCATCCTGAACCATTAATCCTTCGATCTGCGGTATATGGTTGAAATCGGTCCCTGTTCGACCTTGGCTCCCTCTCGACGTCCCTCTAGTTTTTAACTGTCAACCTGTTTGGATATACTGAATCGGAAGGGGCTCCTAATTAGTCGTCCTTGATCCTGATCTTCGACTGATATCGATTGTGTACATCTGCCCAAGTTATAGCTGGATACTCGATCAAATTTTGTTTCAACTATCGTGATGCTATCGAACTCCGTTCGTTCAACCCTTGGGTGAAATCTTGAACGGCCCAATCATCTGTGGCCGGTGGCAACTCCATGTGTTCCATTTGAAATCGGGACACAAACTCCCTTAGCATTTTATTATCCCTTTGTCTCACCTCGAAAAGGTCTGATTTCCTCGTTGCGGCCTTTATGGCTCCGGCATGTGCCTTTATAAAGAATCTGCTAACATGGCAAATGAATCGATGAAATTTGGTAGCAGGTTGTGATACCAAATCATTGCTCCCTTCGAAAGGGTCTCTCCAAATTTTTTTAACAACACGGATTCGATTTTATCATCCTCTAAATCGTTACCCTCAATAGCGCATGTATATGAAGTAACATTCTCGTTGGTATCGGTGGTCCCATTGTATTTGGGTATGTCTGGCATACGAAACTTCTTTGGAATAGGCTTCAGAGCCACACTTGGAGGAAACGACTTTTGTACAAACTTCTTCGAATCCATCCCTCTCAAGATTGGCGGTGCCCCTGGTATATGATG
This sequence comes from Nicotiana tomentosiformis, assembly GCF_000390325.3. Taxonomy (NCBI): domain Eukaryota; kingdom Viridiplantae; phylum Streptophyta; class Magnoliopsida; order Solanales; family Solanaceae; genus Nicotiana; species Nicotiana tomentosiformis. The sequence continues at coordinate 82,186,244 of NC_090815.1, forward strand.
AACTCGAGAGCTGTATGTCTCCATTTTTTTATCGTTGGCTTCGATTCTCTTCTCCCTTGATTCAATTCTTTTGGTGAGCTCCTCAAGCATTTTCATTACCGCATGATTAGGCTCTGATTCATTACCATTCGACCTTTCCGGTACTGGCTCGGTACGGCAAGTAATTTCTGGCTCGACCCTATTTGGAGCTCTATGATGATTTTGTAACTGAGCAATAGCGGCTTGTTGAGCCGGAAGCATCTCGAATATCAATTGGAGACTGACTCCTTCATCTCCTCTGCCCTGTATTCTTTGGCCACTAGATCGGCCTTCTCTACGCACACTCCCATCGAGATCTTCTCCTAGGTCCGTTTTTAGAGCAACGTGCAAACTGACATCAACTGGGTTGGCAATCGGTGCTGCCCCGAGATTAGCCTGTGGCACCTCGATTCCTGGAGCGATCACATTTTTGTTTTCATCGTAGAACCCTGAGGCCATTGTTATCGTGTGTGAATGCATTTTGTGAGTTTGACATGTTTTAACCTGAAAGCAAAGGCACTTAACAAGAGCAAGCGTAAAATAGTGTGTTTTACCAGAACCAGTACTGAACAATCACTATTATCCTTAGCCCCACGGTGGGCGCCAAACTGTTTACCCTAAAATTCGAGTAACAATTAAACTTGTTTAGTGGTTTTAAGGATACGTGATTTAATCCAATACTAATTGACAAACAAGGAATTGAAATAGATAATCTAAATAGTAAAACAAATCAAACCAGTATTCTAGTAGCGCTTTCGACCTCGATTCGAGATGGTCTCAAGGTTGGGTAAGAAGAACAGCAAAGAACAATAATGAACAGTAATGTATAGTAAGTAAAATAGAGAGCAGCATTTTTGTATATTTTTCATCAGTGAATCCATGCCTCACAAATGAATAGGGCCCCTCTTTATATAGTAGAGGAATCCTAAATAAGGTACAATTCTAATCACCAAAATAATTCCCATGATTGACGTCAATAAACGCTTGATTTGATCTGTTCCGAGATTTCCGCCGAGATCTTCGGTCGGTTGCTAATATCTCGCCATTCCGTTATTATGCCTTACTCGAAGTCGGTCATGCTCGGTCTCGATCTTCAGCGAGCACTCCGATCTTTGTGCTCCGTACTTTGCCATTGTGCTCAAGCCTAGTTTATTACGAGCTTATTCTCGAGGCAGCTCCTCGTGCCTATGAAATCTGACATGCCCGATTTCGACCGTATATATATATATATATATCGTACGATGTGAATGGACCAAATTGAAAATGTGAAATCACCCCAATTGACACTTGTCATAACAGTTACGCCAAGTAATGAAGGATTGAGCCACCACCAAATTGGTGAAGTAGTAAGTATAACTTATCATTAAAATTCGAGATTTGAAAATGAAATCGCCTTATGATAAGAAGTGTCTTAACTCTTATCCCTTAAAGTGAAATGTTTTGGCGGGTCCCAAAACCGGCACTACACACGGAAGAAGTAACCCAAAAAAAAAAAAAAAAAAAAGAGAGAGAGAGCCGGCCAATGTATTAATCGATCTTCCAACTGCTATCTGCTCCTAAGCATAAAAATATAGAAGGGTATAACTCTTTTCTTCTCGTTGTAAATGATAAAATTAATCGTACAGACGAAACCTTTTGTCCAAATGCAGATTTCCTTGTGTTCTTTATAACATTTCAAACCTCAAAATTCGGCCCATGATACCAACCTATATTTCTGTCTCTTGGAAATCAACCTTAACATTTGTTCGATTATATCGTCAGCACTAACAAAGAAAAGAAGAAAAAAAGAAAATCTGCATTCTTATGATAACTGTAGCTTTTAAAATATTTCAACATCTAAAATATACATTAAATTGTTTTCGGTAGGTGTTAAACTCGTTGCACAAAAGAAGATGAAAGTATTAATGTGTATGGTCAGAACCGATCAAGTCAGTCGTACGGACTGATCGAGACGGCAATACTTCGATCGAAAGGTATCTACGTAAGGTCAGATCGAGGTCCGAAGAAAGGGGCTTCAGGATTCGAACTCCAAGTCTGATCAAGGATCAGTTCGGTATCATTATCGGGCGCATGACCAAATCGAACCACGAGACAAAAGGTTGTCGGAGATGTACAGACCGACCAACACCCACCCCGAATATCAAGACTCCGAGTCAGGATCAAGCTCGATTCAGGGCCAATGGCTCGACCCGATATCGAGTTCGAGTCAGTATCGAAGCTCACCGACAAGGTTTTTACAGCCGCACTAAGGGAGAGAATCCTGGCGGGAAGTAGGAAAAATACAATGGCTCTCCACTACGTATTTTTTATTGTTGTATATAAAGTAGGATCCCTCTATTATAGGGGGAGGGGGGGGAGAAGGGGACAAAAGATTTCTTCTCAGATTGAAAGATATCCCCTTGTGTTTATTTCCCTTTATCTTATTCATTCTTCTTCTCACTATTCTCATTCTCATAGTTAAGAATACACGTATTTCTATTTCTCTATACAATTTATATCAAATTATATCACATATCCTTAGAACCATACACAAATTTAACTCTAACTAATTTTTCGGGTAAACAGTTTGGCACCCACCGTGGGGCTAAGGGTAACGGTGATTGTTTGATACAAATCTGCAATACACAGCAGTTTACAACTTCAAATCAACAATGGCAAACCCTCGATTGATGGCTTTACCTAACGACCACGAAACCGGCCTTCAAGATGAAACCAACAACTTGACACCCAGGGCCGGAAGGCAAATTAATGATGTCACCGAAGCTCGAGTCGAAGTACCGCTAGATGTCAATTCATAAGTGGCTCTTGAGGCGAACCAACGTTCTAAAAAGGAAAAAAGCATTCAGGGCAGTACTCGATCCTAGCTCGAGACACCCATAACGTGGAGGAGATCGGAGTCAACTTACGGAAGATCTACGAGATATTACAAGCCCAGCAAATAGCGATAGCCCAGTTGCAGAGCCAAACTCAGGTACAAAGCAGGCCGGAGCCCAATCTGCTTCGAGAAATCACCCACAGAACGGAACCATCCATAGTGAAGTCAAATGAGAAAGAACCGGGGACTACTCCTGAAATTACTAAATTGCTCGAGGAACTCACAAAACGAGTCGAAGCCAATGATAAAAAAATAGAAACGTATAATTCCAGGGTCGATCAGATCCCGAGAGCTCCACCAATGATAAAGGGGCTAGATTCGAAAAAATTCATTCAAAAGCCTTTTCCCTCGAGTGCAGCCCCAAAACCAATTCCCAAAAAATTCTGTATGCCAGAAATACCCAAATATAACGGAACGACTGACCCTAACGAGCATGCCACTTCTTACACGTGTGCCATCAAGGGCAATGATTTGGAAGATGATGAGATCGAATCTGTATTATAAAAAAAATTCGGTGAAACCCTGTCAAAGAGGGGGCAATGGTATGGTATCATAACTTACCATCTAACTCTATTGATTCTTTAGCTATGCTTGCAGATTGCTTCGTAAAAGCACATGCCGGAGCCATAAAGGTCGAGACCAGAAAGTCAGACCTGTTCAAGGTAATACAAAAGGATAACGAGATGCTAAGGGAGTTCGTATCTCGTTTTTAAATGGAGCGAATGGATCTGCCACCAGTCAAAGACGATTGGGCTGTTCAAGCTTTCACTCAAGGTCTGAACGAGCGAAACTCGATGGTTTCACGGTGGCTAAAGCATAATCTAATCGAGTACCCAGCTATTACTTGGACCGATGTGCACAATCGATATCAATCCAAAATAAGAGTCGAAGATGACCAGTTGATTTCTAGGTCCGTTACGAAAAGAACTACCAAGCAAAAGTCAACCAGAGATCGATACCAGCCATATAGCGGAAACGATACTACTGCTGAGTATCCGAGGCCTCTTTAAAATCAACCTCGTATACTGAGGGGCATATCATTGAACGCATCTGTGATGATTACCAAGTTCGGTGCAAAGGAAGTTACTTCATTATTTCATGACAAACAGTGTCTCAACAGGAAACGTTATAAGAGTCAAATGGTCAAAACGAACCATGCTTATGTAGTTGGCCCGAGCCCTGATGCAAAACATGAACACGTGTATAATGACTTGCAAAGAAAGCCCTCTTCTTTACCAATATTCTATGCTCAAGATTTATTATGCAAACAGGATAGAGTTCGAGCAATCACTCACTTGACCATTAAGCCTACGGGCTACTTTGACCATTACGCCTACGGACTACATTATTTTGAGTTTGAATCATTCACTCAACTACTAAGCCTACGGGCTACTTTTATTTCGAGTTCGAGCAAGCACTCACTCGACTATTACACCCACGGGCTACATTGCATCGAGTTTGAATCATTCACTCGATTGCTAAGCCTACGGGCTACCTTTATTTCGAGTTCGAGCAAGCACTCACTCGACCATTAAGCCTATGGGCTACTTTGACAATTACGCCTACGGGCTACATTATTTCGAGTTCGAATCATTCACTCGACTACTAAGCCTACGGGCTACTTTTATTTCGAGTTTGAGCAAGCATTCACTCGACTATTATGCCTACGGGCTATATTACATCGAGTTCGAATTATTCACTTGACTACTAAGCCTATGGGCTACTTTTATTTCGAGTTTAAGCAAGCACTCACTGGACCATTAAGCCTACGAGCTACATTATTTTGAGTTCGAATCATTCTATCGACTACTAAGCCTACTTCCTACTTTTATTTCGAGTTCGAGCAAGCACTCACTCGACCATTACGCCTACGGGCTACATTATTTCAAGCAAAACTACTCATTTCTTCGAATTCAAATGAACACTTGACTATTTAAGCTGAAGGATATTCGAGCCCGATAAAGCAAAGGGGACTACCCACTAGGCTCGAAGGCAACAAAGATTAAAATTCAAACTATCTATTTAGTTTGAAAGGCTATTTTACTTCAAAAGGAAGAAATATTTATATTTACAATTTTTTTGTACAGCGGCACTAGCCGGCTACTCTGCCAAAAGGAAGTTCTTTATACAAAAACTAAAAGCGGTATCAAAAGAACGCAGCATATGACCTAAGGCCCTAAATGACTCAATCTTCACCGTAGGCCGTATTCTCGGCATCGTCCTCATCTTCAAACTCCCCCGAGTCATCGGAGTCCTCCTCAGGAAAGGCCAACCTCCGAGCTTTGTTCTCCTCTGCCCTGGCGACTTCAATCTCGGCCCCAATATCGAAGCCCTGAGCTTTGACCTCCTCGAGAGCCTCTCTCCGAGCTTGCCATTTTGTATGTTCGACCATGCTCTCAACTTTGTCTTGGTTAACCTCGACATCGATCCTGAACTGAGCCACTTTGGCATTAGCTCTTATATTGGCCTCGATCACCTCAGATCCGGCCACTTCAAGTTCTTTGGCCAAATCTGCTTTATCTGAAGTGGCCAAATCCAACCGATGTTGAAGCTCTTTCATCTTTTCGATCAGCCCCAAAGCATTTTTTTCGCAGATCAAAGTTGGGCATCAGACAGCTCCAACTGAGCTTCGATGGCTTCCTTTTTCGAGGCAAGGATATCCATACACTTTTAAAATTCTTCTGCCTCGGCAAGTAGCGCATCTACCTGTGAGTTAAGCCGTCCAATCTGCTCGATCCTCTGCCGAACCTGCAGAATCGGATCATTAATGGTTATATGCCGAACCTGCAGAATCGGATCATTAATGGTTATCTCTTTTTCATCTTCACTATCACGGAACATTCAAAATACCTGCTCAGCCATCTCCTCATGATCTTCCTGAGCCGCTGTCAAATATGCTAGAAGTTTTTCACTAAGGAGCTTGTACGAGTCACTCTTCTCAGTAAGGCTCCGAACCTCGGCATCATGCTCCTCCAGGATTCGAAGAAAGGCCTCGTGACGCAACACCGAAGCCTGCAAACAAAAGAAGAAACATTAGAATTACCTACAACTCTATGTGTAAAAGAAGCAACGAAAATGCCATCAGAGTTACCCGATTCAAAGCATGTTGGGCCTCGTTGAAGAGACAGGCGGGCCCCACCGCATTCATCACTGATTGATCTTCTTCGGTCACCAAGGACCGTAGGTAGTTGGCAATCTTCACAGGGGAAGAAAAAATTCGGGTATCCGCAGGTACGGAGAGCACTATCTTCCGCCTTCAGTCTGGATCGATGCTTGGGGCCGGAAATCGGTCCACCAGTTTATGAATCGATGAAGGCTCGGTAAAAACTGACCACGATGCTTTTTTGGGTACCGGCATTCCACCAAAATAGGTAACCTTCTCCGAGGCACCTGACTCGAGCCCCTCTAGAAAACCATGGATATCGGCCGACTCCTAAATACCCTCATAGGACCGATCCTCCAACATGACGGCCTCTCAAATCATGGCATCTGAAATCTGAGGGGATCCGCCAATGTCAACTATCCCAAACTCATCCCTTGAAATATCTTCTACTGCCCGAGAAGATCGACCCTCAGTGTCCCTTTCAATCATCTTAGTTCGAGAAGGGATAATCTCGGCTTCTTCTTGCTCTGGGACTATGGCCAAGGTTCCCTGATTTGCTTCCACCAAATTGGAAGACTGTTAAATCACAACATTAGCCCGTACGCAGGCTAAATTCTCCTCTCCTTCTTCGGGCTCGTCCCTTAAATGGCGGGCCACTTCCGAAGTCATAACACCAGATCCCCCCTTCGGCTTTCGAGATCTCTTAGCCAATTTCTTCTTCTCCGAGCTCGGGGAGCCCAATACGTCTTTTCTCTTCCTTTCTTTTACCTGCTTCAGGACAGGAACTTCTTCGCCACCAGATGAGGGCCTCATGACTACATCTTTCCCGAGTCCTACAAAAGGGAAGAGGGAGATTTACCATACAAACCGATGAAGAGACAAATCGACAAAAGATTTACCATGACTGCGGGCCTCCCATCGACCCTTTGATAATTCGACCCAAGCACGCTCGGAGTACAGTCTCTACAACACCAGACTTTTGACCCATTTTCTAAGATCCGGGATCGGTTCCGGCATTCGAGTTACGGCTGTGATAAGGAAAGAAAAATGGATCAACAAAATAAAAGGCAATCACAAAATCAAAACGGGCAAAGAGAAACGTTCACTTACGGCTCATATTCCATTTCTCGAAAAATGGCAAGTCATCGGCAGGGATTAGGTCCGAGGTTTTGATTCGAACAAAACGGCCTATCCAACCCCGATCCCGGGTCTCGTCTATGCTCTAGAATGGCGCTTTGGTTGCTCGGCGAGCAATCTTGATCAACCCTCCTCGATAAAGTCGGGGACTGTAAAGGCACATAAGATGATCGAGGGTGAAGATACGCCCCTCGACCTTGCTCGAGAAAAATCAAAGAAGAATCACTATCCTCCAAAAGGAAGGGTGAATTTGGCCGAGGGTCACATCGTACCTCTTGCAAAAGGCAACGATGACAAGGTCTAAAGGTCCCGACGTGAAAAGATAAGTGTAAACACTTAAGAACCCTTCAACGTGGGTAGTAATTGATTCATCAGGCGATGGGATTACTACGAGTTTATTATCCCAGTTGCATTCTTGTATGACTTTATCGAGAAACTTTTTGGTAACTCGACATCGGCTCACACCGACCCGGTATCGGAGAAGGCTTTTCAATTTTAAAATCGCCTACAGTCAAACACCCTACCGGAATGAATTCCTCAGGGCGGGGCTCTTCCACATCCTCGCCACCAGCATGTCGAGATGATGAAGCGGTCTCTTTTTGCGGAACAGTTTTAGATATTTTTGCCATTTAAAATTTCATGAACAAAGAACGGAAGTATTTGGTATTTTAAGAAAGAGTTTGCAGTAAAACTCACAGATTTACAGGCAGAAAACTCAGAAGAGACGAAAAGGAACTTAGAAAAATTGGAAGATTGAAGACGTAAAGTATGAATGATGGAAGGAATGGCTAGTTATAGATTGAAGCAATAACGGTTCAATATCAGAGGTGGCCGACCACCGTCTGACACATTAAATGCCTTGGTAAAACCAAACTGATGGGACAACTATTACATACGTCATGGTCGAGATCGATGTAAACTTCAGTATATATCTGATCGAGCTGTTGGGAAATCATATCGTTTCTTGCCACATCCTTTTCTGAGAAACGAGGGGACTATCTGTGTACGGTCAGAACCGATCGAGTCAGTCGTACGGACTGATCGAGACGGCAATACTTCGATCGAAAGGTATCTACGTAAGGTCAGGTCGAGGTCCGAAGAAAGGGGCTTCAGGATTCGAGCTCAAAGTCCGATCAAGGATTAGTTCGGTATCATTATCGGGCCCATGACCAAATCGAACCACGAGGCAAAAGGTTGTCGGAGATGCACAGACCGACCAACACCCACCCCGAATATCAAGACTCCGAGTCAGGATCAAGCTCGAGTCAGGGCCAATGGCTCGACCCGATATCGAGTTCGAGTCAGTATCGAAGCTCACAGACAAGGCCGTTACAGCCGCACTAAGGGAGAGAATCCTGGCGGGAAGTAGGGAATAGACAATACATCATGGGCTCTCCACTACGTATTTTTTATTATTGTATATGAAGTAGGATCCCTCTACTATAAAGGGGGAACAAAAGATTTCTTCTCGGATGGAAAGATATCCCCTTGTGTTTATTTTCCTTTATCTTATTCATTTTTCTTCTCACTATTCTCATTCTCATAGTCAAGAATACACGAATTTCTATTTCTCTATACGATTTGTATCAAATTATATCACATATCCTTATAACCATACATAAATTTAACTCTATCTAATTTTTCGGGTAAACAATTAAATTAATAAAAGTATTTTCTCTTTGAATAAGCTAAGCTTCATTTTTTTGGATGGAGAGATTCACATTATGCAACAAAATACAAAAATCTGTGTATGTCTCGATACTATCTATTTGCAAACTTTTCCATGTCTTGACCCAGGAAAAAGTGTATCTGAAAATATATATATTAGACAAAGTGGTTTACGTAATTCAACAGAAAAAATAATTAAAAATTATTTTTCAAAAACGAAAAAAGGAAGATAGAAAAGGTATAAATGTTGTTGCCATGACGTTTGGAGTTGAGTCACGAAGATCTTTTCCTTGTTAACTCATCACACTAAAAAAACCCGTCCAACTTGTTTTTTTTTCACGTAAAATTACATCCTATATTCTTTTGCCGTCCATTTCTCTTTCTTCTTTCTTAGTCATCTCCTTCTTCTCCTCCCCTTAAATTTTTCTCCGCTTAATATCTTTAAAAAAAATTAAGTTCTTATTATAATCACAACATATATACTTACTAGTTCATTTATAATTTACGTTAATTTTAAAAAATAATACATTTTTATATATTATGGCACGATCGAAATGGAAAGAGTATCACTTAGTTTATTTTTTCACAAAAATTACAAATAATTTCCTTTTTAAGAGATATAAACTACTAACAGACAGGTCACCGTTTATAATTATGTCATACTTGAAGACAAGATATCTTGCATCATTTACTTAGTAAGAACATCTTCCTCCTATCTTGCCTTCTCAATAAAATCTACCTCTCCATTTCTTTGTTCAATATCAGTCTTTGCTTCCAAGAATAACTAGTGGAGTAATTTTTTTACACAATAAATTCTTTTTTTCTTTGGGTTAGACTTTAGAGAGAGAGAGAGACTTTAATTTGTGTGTGTGTTTATCATATTGCATGGTGGAAAATAAGCGCGCGATGAGAATGCGGTGGCTATGGCGGAATTGGTTGGCAGCGACGGTGTTGGTGATGGCGGGAGCGGTGGCTGCCGGCGGAGCAAGTGTGAGTTATGACGGAAGATCGTTAATAATAGATGGGCAAAGGAAGATGTTGTTTTCTGGTTCTATTCATTATCCTCGAAGCACCCCCGATGTATGTCCATCTCTCTCTCTCTTTCAATTTTCGTCATATTACGAGCTCATGTGCATTTATCAATATATACCCACATGCATATTAAGCAGGGGTGGAATGGGGGTTGATTATTACGATAAACCGAACCCAATTATTAAAATGATATATGAGTTAATAGCAGAACTCATAAACTTAAATTTGTTGCTATGATATTAAGATGTGCGTATACTTCTGTTTCTGTACATTTAGGGCATATTTATGTGTTTGCAATATAACGGTTGTAGGAATATGGGTGCACTCTGTGAGAGAGAGAGAGAGAGAGAATACTCTCATGTCTGTTTTTCACTTCTCATATTAGTAGTTTTTGTTGAATTTTTTATTTTTGATATATGTATCACATATGATTTCCATACATTGTTGCTGATATTCATGATACTAATCATTATTTTTCAATAAAAGAAGTTAAGTACTCATCTAATTTTGTTGGCTCTTAATGACAAAAAATCGTAACTCCAATCTAAGATAGAGGTTTCAAAGTTCTACATGCATTTAGTTTAAGTTATAGGACTAACAGTGTAAAAGAAATTAGACCATTAGATCAATTTAATTGGCAGGTTATTACTCGAATTTTTAAGTCACCATATCAGGCTTGCTACGAAGATTTACCTATTGCTGTAACTAATTAATTAACTTGACTTGATGGTGTAAAAAATTTATACGCAAACAATACATCATACTATACTATAAATGTGAATACCCTAAGTCAAAATTAAAAGATAAAAATGACCATATAAAGCTAAAGCTATTTTGCCCTTCAATTGAACATTACTTCTAAAATATTGATATACAAAATTGTAAAACTACTTCATAATAAATATAACACTATCAAGAATCATAAAATAATGGAATTAACCTCTTCTACTACCTATCATTATTAGACGTTTAACTCATAACATCAACATGGATTAGAACAACATGTTAAGTGAATCTAAATTATAGTGCAAATAAAAAGACACTGCTATAATTATCTCATTATGTTCTTGGGGTTAATATAAGCCATTGTAGATACATATCAGTACTCACATCAAAACATAGCAAATATCTTATTCAGAACATCATGTATATCATACCCAAGTCGAAAATAAAGATTTGCATGGAATTAAAAAGAAATTGTTGGGGACAAAGAGAGCAGAAGCAAAAGGCCAAAACAAGAATGATGAGAGAGCATACGTAAAAAAAAATTAAAAATAATAATAATAATAATGATAATAATAATAGTGTCCATGTCAGGAGGCCAAAATTAGATCTCCCAACTAAAAGATCATAATCATACTACTGCCTCAAGCAAAAGAATTCAGAAGGCTTAATAAACCATATACCCTGGAAGAAGAGCGTAGTTGTTAATTAAGTGTGTCCCTTTAGCTTGTGGGAGTATGTCCTCAAGATGGATTTCTTATGATAAATATTATCATTCGAGTTTTGAAAATAATAGTGGATTTTATTTGAATACTTTAGTATGCATTTATTTTATTAAATATGCTCTTTTTTGTTCAATAAATATTGGGCATGTTATGATGCTCTACAAAATAGTTCATATTTCATTTTGACCTTTTCTATCAATTAATATAAAAATCACAAGTTAAAATTCAAAAATTTAAAATTTTATGTGTACTTTTAAATTCATTGTTTTGGCATGCAATTTTTCTATTACTTCTTCCGTTGTCAAGTAAGTTAGCCAAACGAGATCATTATTCATCATTTAAAAATTTTGTATGTTATTATTAAGTTTTATTTGATAACTCAAACATATTTTTTTATGTGAATTTTAAATATTATGTACTTATTAATAAAGAGTACACGCGCGACACGCGTGCCCAAAAACTCGTAGAACTTAAACTCATTAACTATGGCATTGGATTGATAATAGAAAAAAGGATAATATGTGTAAAAGCGTAAAAAAAGGGATAAGGTAGAACTCGCTAGCATTTCGTGTGTGTGTAAAGGTCCTTTTATATTTCTTCTAAGAGATCTTTAGATTCTTGGAAGAATTCATTTGTCAATGTGATAGTAAATATCATAGGGATTCTTTGAAAGAGACTCAACCGATTACTATTAAAGAATCTATATTTTTGAAACTTTGGTTGCGACATTTGAATTTCAAAGGCTTTGGAGATATCTCCAAGGAAAACATTAAAGGACATCGTATTCTAGAACTTGTCAAATGGTTTTATTATTTAACATCTTATAAGTAGAGAAAACAATTAAATTAAAAAGGATTTAAAGAAAAATTTGTAAGTTTAAATAGATTTAATTATTACCTAGTCTCTTAAATTAACCAATAACACCATTAATTTAGAATACCAGGATGGAACGAATTAGTAATTTCAATCTAAAATGTAACATCAACTATTTGATCTTTCAGAGTGTAACTTACATTTAGAAACTAATTATTTGAAGTGTACTTCTAAAAATATATAGAAATCAAGATGGCTAAAAGATTAGTAGAGAAAGGTCTGAAGGAAAAGCACGAATATCAAAGAACTTTGTCAATGCAAAAAGCCAAACGTAGGATGATATAATTGTCCCTTTCCCTACTAACAACCATAATTTTTCCTAACAAGATTTTCATGTATATAATAAGTTATAACTATCGCCGTCAATATTGTTATTTCCTTTTCCTCTTTTGTTTGTTTGGTTGCTGGATTTGCCACTTTTATGAAAAGAATCCAAAGAAAAAGAATTGTCCAACAACCATCCACGAGCTAACGATCTTTAATTAGCCCGTTTTTGAAAGTTTATTACAAATGGTTATTAAATTATTGAATATAGGTGAACATCGTCATTTTTTTTCTTTTATATAAAAATTTGAAATAACTGGTTATTACTTTTCGGATTGAGTGACTTTTGAGTGAAACAATAAAAAATAAATAATTTTTATAAAATAAAAGAAAGAAAAGTGACTTTGTTCACCTATTTTCAATAGCTTCGTTTAAGCAATGACCCTCATTTTAAAATCTCCTGCTTGAGTCATTTTTGGATTTAACTTTATATGATGCAATTTTGAAAGAAGGGTAACTAATGTGTATATCATACGATGAAAGTTATTATCTAAATACATATCTTTCATGATTAGAAGGGAAATAATGATTTTCCTCATTATATTGTATGAGGACTATTTTTGCTTTTAACTTCATATTACTTGCTCCCACATGAACTTTCAATTTGTATGGCGTTCATATTACTTGCTCCCGCGTGAACTTGCAAAATGATGACTCTATTTTTGCTTGTTCTTTATGATAGATGTGGCCATCTCTAATATCAAAAGCAAAACAAGGTGGAATAGATGTGATTGAGACCTATGTTTTTTGGAATCTTCATGAGCCTCGTCCTGGACAGGTATTTTATTGAATACACACTCTCTAGTCTCTATCTCCCAAATTTTAGTGCTTTTTTTTTTCCTTCTCAAATGAAGTTTACTTATATTCCTAAACTGAAAATAATATAGCGTACTTATTTCGTCATATACCAAAAATTCCCTTGAATTCAGAGTAGAGTTTTTCTCGTATACTGATTTCTTATTTTCAATGTGATGTCAGTATGATTTTAGTGGAAGACGTGACATAGTAGCATTCATCAAGGAAATTCAAGCACAAGGTCTATACTGTTGCCTTCGTATTGGGCCCTATATTGAGGGTGAATGGACTTATGGGTAAAAATATAAATAGGAGTAATATTTAAATTTGACTATAATTTCTTTTTCACCACAAAGGGTTTTTTAGTTATCCCTTGTTGAATTTTACAGGGGTTTCCCGTTTTGGTTACATGATGTCCCTGGCATTGTTTATCGATCTGACAATGAACCGTTTAAGGTAATAATCCATTTTTCTTCGGATAAAACTTTTGATTTGTATCGAATATATCTTTACACCTCTAAAATGCAGAATAATAATTTTATCCGTTGAATTCTCAATTAGACCACTTTGATATATTGTTTGAATTGGTAGGAACATTAATTTAATTATATTCTCTTTTACATGACAGTTATACATGCAAAACTTTACCACAAAAATAGTGAACTTGATGAAGTCGGAAGGGTTATATGCCTCACAAGGAGGTCCAATCATATTATCACAGGTTGGATACCATATATAATAATTTTAAAATCTTTATACATGGTACACTTCTAATATTTTTAATTTTTGTTGGTACACAATTGATAATTTCTTGCATGCTTCAGTTAAAGTGATTTTTTATCTTTTAAATTTCATCAAATTTGGTATATTTCTTTGTCAATTCCAAATATATCTACGGAACTCCTTTTGTGCCTGTAAACTGGTTTCAACCTTTAAATTTCTTCTAAGTAAGGTGGTCTTAATCTTTCTTTTATTTCAATTTGCTTATTTCTTTTTACAATGATGGAGATGCGCTTAATTAAACTGTGTAGATTGAGAACGAATATCAGAATATAGAAAAAGCATTCAGAGAAGAGGGGCCCCCTTATGTTCGTTGGGCAGTAAAGATGGCTGTGGAACTTCAGACTGGTGTGCCATGGGTCATGTGTAAACAAGATGATGCTCCTGATCCTATTGTAAGTATAAATACTACAAATCATCAATATATTTTAACGCATATAAATTACTTTATTTTTCATAGTACATGTAATTTGCTTTATGTGACCTGATATATAATGAAAATTTCTTATTTAAGTTATATGCATTGTCAGTGTAAAAATAATTATATCCTTTGGGGTAACTTGATAGCGTGAAGAACTCTTGGTGTATATTATACTCTTTAAAAATAAAAAGTACATGGAAGTTAAACTCATATTTTAGTTATATTCTTAGCCGTTACCCTGTCTGTGATCTTTCTGTTAGTCCCGCCAATATTGCTGTATTTGTAAATAATAATTCTGGGAAATATAAGTTATCGTAATGAAACAGTAATTAATTCGAGCCCACTGAATTTACAGTGTTTCCTTAAGGAATTTAATCCACTCCTAGTACTCAAGGTTATGGATTATTTCCTCCAAGGATAGAACGAATCACACACTGGTGTAGCGGTACTTCAAACCCCAGTGTTTCAGCGAACACAAAGTTCGGTAGCAAATCACACTTACAGTTACTTTGTTTGAAGTTAAAACAATGCAGAACAAAGGAGTAGAAACTCAGAAAATCGAATGGAAATACTGAGAGGAAGGAGTGCAATGTATAGCCAAAATTGATCGTTTTCAGTTTGGTGTGTTTTTCTTCAACAGCTGCTGCACATATTTATAGTAGTCAGCTTTGAAGATGAACGACCCTCCACCCTCCATGGTGGAGCATGCACTAGCTTGTTTGTGGAGCAAGTACTTGGCCATGGTGGGAAGAGCATCAGGCAGCTGCTATTGCAGCTGGTGGTCAATACACGAATTGGAACATATCCGTTACAAATGTGGATAATCTTACGTTAATATTTACTATTATCAAATAAATTTGGTCCAAAAAATTAATCAATCAATCGATCATTTGACCAAATTCGAAGCCGAAGCCGAAGCCGAAGCCGAAGCCGAGCCGAGCGAGCGACGACGACGGCGCGAGGCTTGCTTTCTTCTTAACTCTTTAAGAGCTACAAGAAGAGCAATTATATATATACCCACCAAAAAAAAAATTTCTCTTCCAATATGGGACAATGTCTCATTGTCAAGAGGGAGAAACTTAAAATTTTACTCAAAAATTTTATTTTTCCTCCATTTTCCATTCACCCTCATTTTAAGACTATTTCATTTTAAATAATAAAAACCTCAACAATCCCCCACATGAATGGGGAATGGCTATATCACGGAAGTATGCATGGAAAAACTGTGTGGTTTGCAAGCAAGGATTAATCGCATCTGGATAAGTAGGTTTCCCTTTGAACTTTCCGTAGTGAACTTATGTCGGATATACTCGGTCAATCGGTAGATTTGATATCTTTGAACCGTCGAACTTTGGTGTATACCTAGACAACCATAAGTCACACAACCGACCCTTAACCATCTTTGGCTCTCATTGTTGTGTTCGTTTCAGCCATGAACACCGTCTGATTTTATAAGTGCGTAGAGAACTGGCCTTACAAAGTTCTCCTTGAAGCGGCTAACACTTCACACTTACATAGGTGATTCCTAAACGTGTCATCTTGTAGATATACTATTTGATATACCCCGTATCAAATTTAGAAATTATTAAAAAGCCTTAATGCTTTATCCTTGGTACTGAACATTGTCTCATCACGAGAACGGACTAAAATTTTATTTGACAATGTTGAACCGTCATTAATGACTTTGTTTGATCTCCTTGAACCTAGATCTTGGGATCTCCAGTCTTCTAGGTAGAGTTACCGCCACAATGACTTGTTCTCGGCCATAGCCCCATTCCCCTTGATGATTTCTCAACTACCTCTCTAGTTAGGCCTTTTGTAAGTGGATCCGACATATTATTACTTGACTTTACATAGTCAATCGTGATAATTCCTCTAGAGAGTAATTGCCTAACGGTTTTATGTCTTCGTCGTATATGACGAGATTTACCGTTATACATAACGCTCCCAACCCTTCCAATTTTCGCTTGACTATCACAATGTATGCATATTGGTGCCAACGGTTTGGTCCAAAATGGAATGTCTTTCAAGAAATTCTGGAGCCATTCAATTTCTTCACCGGCTTTATCTAAGGCTATGAATTCAGCCTCCATTGTAGAGCGGGCAATACATGTTTGTTTGGACGACTTCCAAGATACCGCTCCTTCACCAATAGTGAATACATATCTACTCGTGGACTTAGAATCAGTTGAACCGGTGATCCAATTTGCATCACAGTATCCCTCAATCACCGCATGAAATTTACTGTAGTGCAAGTCAAAGTTCTGGGTATGTTCTAAATATCCCAAAACTCGTTTCATTGCTATCAATTGAGATTGGCCTGGATTGCTCGTATATCGACTCAGTTTACTTATAGCACAAGCTATATCTGGTCGTGTACAATTCATGATATACATTAAACATCCCAACACACGAGCATAATCCAATTGTGATATGCTTTGGCCTTTATTATTTGCTAATGCAAGATTCACGTCAATTGGAGTCTTTGCAACTTTAAAGCTCAAGTGCTTGAATTTTTCAAGTACTATCTTAATATAATGAGATTGTGACAATGCCAGACCTTGAGGAGTCTTATGGATCTTAATTCCCAGAATTAAATCAGCAACTCCCAAGTCTTTCATATCAAACTTGCTATTGAGCATACGCTTAGTAGCATTTATGTTGGCAATGTCATTACTCATTATCAGCATATCATCCACATATAGGCAAACAATGACTATGTGATTTGGAACATTTTTAATGTACACACATTTATCACATTCATTTATCTTAAAATCATTTGACAACATTGTTTGGTCAAATTTCGCATGCCATTGTTTGGGTGCTTGTTTTAGTCCGTAAAGAGACTTAACAAGTCTACATACCTTCTTTTCTTTACCTGAAACCACAAACCCTTCAGGTTGTTCCATGTAAATTTCTTCCTCCAACTCTCCATTTAAGAAGGCCGTCTTAACATCCATTTGATGAATTTCAAGACCATACACTGCAGCTAATGCTACTAACATCCGTATGGGCGTAATTCTTGTAACTGGAGAGTATGTATCAAAGTAGTCTAGACCTTCTCGTTGTCTATACCCTTTGACTACGAGTCTTGCCTTGAATTTATCAATAGTGCCATCATCTTTAATTTTTCTCTTAAAAATCCATTTAGAACCCAAAGGTTTATTTCCAAGAGGAAGATCAACCAATTCCCATGTATGGTTGTTCAATATGGATTCTATTTCACTATTGACTGCCTCTTTCCAAAATAATGATTCGGAAGAAGTCATAGCTTCTTTAAATGTTTGAGTCTCATTCTCCAATAAAAAAGTCATAAAATCTGGTCCAAATGAAGTAGAAGTTCTTTGACGTTTACTACGTTTTGGATCCTCCTGATTACATGTACTTTCTTTTGTTTCTTCCCGAGGTCGTTTAGATCCTTCACCAAACGACTTACATTCCTTTTTATACGGATATATATTTTCAAAGAACTCAGCATTATCTGATTCTATAACCGTATTATTATGAATGTCGGGATTTTCTGATTTATGAACCAGAAATCGATATGCTTTACTATTTGTCGCATATCATATGAAAACACAATCAACGGTTTTCGGTCCTATCTTTACCCTTTTGGGTTTAGGAACTCGCACTTTTGCCACACACCCCCACACTTTAAAATAATTCAAGTTGGGCTTCCTTCCTTTCCATTTTTCATATGGAATGGATTGTGTTTTGCTATGGGGCACTCGATTTAATATTCGATTAGCCGTAAGAATGGCTTCCCCCACAAGTTCTGTGGCAAACCAGAACTTATCAACAACGCGTTCATCATCTCCTTTAATGTGCGATTCTTTCTTTCCGCAATCTCATTAGATTGGGGCGTGTAAGGGGCTGTTGTTTGATGAATAATTCCATATTCTAAACATATTTCTTCAAAAGGAGATTCATATTCACCATCCCTATCACTTCTTATCATTTTTACTTTCTTGTTAAGTTGCGTTTCAACTTTATTTTTGTATTGCCTGAATGCGTCTATTGCTTCATCTTTACTATTCAGTAAGTAAACATAGCAATATCGAGTACCATCGTCAATAAAAGTTATGAAATACTTCTTTTCACCGCGAGATGGTATTGACTTCATATCACACATATCTGTGTGAATTAAGTCTAAAGGATTTGAATTCCTTTCAACTGACTTATAAGGATGTTTAACATACTTATATTCCACACATGTTTGACATTTTGATTTTTCGCATTCAAACTTGGCAGTACTTCCAAGTTAATTATTTTTCGCAAGGTTTTATAATTGACATGACCCAAACGTACATGCCATAAATCATTTGACTCAAGTAAGTAAGAAGAAGCTGAAATATTATTATTGTTTTCCACAACCATTACATTCAGATTGAAAAGGCCCTCGGTGAGGTAACCTTTTCCTACAAATCTTTCATTCTTACTTATGACAACCTTGTCGGATACAAAAATACACTTAAAACCGTGCTTAACAAGAAGTCCAGTAGAGACTAAATTCTTTCTCATTTTGGGAACATGAAGGGCATTGTTCAAAGTCATAACCTTGCCAGAAGTCATTTTCAGAAATATCTTCCCATATCTTTCAACTTTTGCTGTTGAAGCATTTCCCATATAAACTGTCTCTCCGGGTCCAGCAGGAGCATAAGTAGCAAAAGCTTCTCTAACTGCACAAACATGGCGAGTGGCTCCAGAATCAAACCACTACTGTTTAGGATTTCCCACCAAGTTACATTCAGAAAGTATGGCACACAAGTTATCAACATCATCATGCTTTACTACCATGTTTGCTTGACCCCTTTTCTTGTCTTTCTTCGGAGCACGACACTCCGTAGATTTGTGTCCGATTTTCCCACAGTTGTAGCAGTTTCCACTGAACCGCTTCTTTCTTGGGTTGTATTTTAGAACAGAAGCCTTCTTCCTCTTTTTGTTATCTTCAACAATATTTGCTCCCATTATTGTTGAATTTTCACGGCCTCTCTTTTCAGCAGCTTTATTGTCCTCTTCGATTCTCAACCGAACAATGAGATCTTCAAGGGACATTTCCTTTCGTTTGTGTTTAAAATAATTTTTGAAGTCCTTCCACAACGGAGACAACTTCTCAATCATTGCTGCTACTTAGAATGCTTCATTGATGACAAGACCTTCAACAAGTAGATCATGAATAATCACTTGCAATTCCTGGACTTGGATAATAACAGACTTGCTATCTACCATTTTGTAGTCCAAAAATTTTACGGCAACGAATTTCTTCATCCCTACATCTTCAGTTTTATATTTCTTCTCAAGCGCATTCCACAATTCTTTTGACGTCTCCATGCCACTGTATACATTATACAGATTATCTTCCAGTCCGCTAAGAATATAATTCTTGCATAAAAAATCAGAATGCTTCCACGCTTCAATCACGACAAAGCGTTCATTCTCTGAAGTTTTATCTGGCAGATCAGGAACATCTTCCTTGATGAACTTCTGTAGACATAACGTAGTTAAGTAGAAGAACATCTTCTGCTGCCAGCGCTTGAAATCAATCCCAAAAATTTTTTCGGGTTTTTCTGCCGGTGCCAATGCCGGTGTTTGGCTTGTCGATGCGTTGGCAGTCACCGTCGGAACAGCTTGGTTTTCGCTTTCAGTCGTCATTTTTTCTGTAAAAGAATGACACAAACAAACGTTTAATAAACGTTTTCAAACTGGAGTAAAAATCACGTAAATTTTAATCTCCAACAAAACGCCACGAAGGCTTTACTCTCCAAAACGGGAGTACACAAAATCACAAAGGTTTTAGTTTGCAGAATAATAAGAATAACACAAATACAGAAATAAATATTAAATTCCTTAAGATTGTTAGTCCCGCCAATATTGCTGTATTTGTAAATAATAATTCTGGGAAATATAAGTTATCGTAATGAAACAGTAATTAATTCGAGCCCACTGAATTCACAGTGTTTCCTTAAGGAATTTAATCCCCTCCTAGTACCCAGGGTTATGGATTATTTCCTCCCAGGATAGAACGAATCACACACTGGTGTAGCGGTACTTCAAACCCCAGTGTTTCAGCGAACACAAAGTTTGGTAGCAAATCACACTTACAGTTGCTTTATTTGAAGTTAAAATAATGCAGAACAAAGGAGTAGAAACTCAGAAAATCATATGGAAATGCTAAGAGGAAGGAGTGCAATGTATAGCCAAAGTTGAGCGTTTTCAGTTTGGTGTGTTTTTCTTCAACAGCTGCTGCACATATTTATAGCAGTCAGCTTTGAAGATGAACGACCCTCCACCCTCCATGGTGGAGCATGCACTAGCTTGTTTGTGGGCGGCTGCTATTGCAGCTGGTGGTCAATACACGGATTGGAACATATCCGTTATAAATGCGGATAATCTTACGTTAATATTTACTATTAACAAATAAATTTGGTCCAAAAAATTAATCAATCAATCATTTGACCGAAGCCGAAGCCGAGCGAGCGACGACGACGACGGCGCGAGGCTTGCTTTCTTCTTAACTCTTTAAGAGCTACAAGAAGAGCAATTATATATATACCCGCCAAAAATCTTTTCCTCTTCCAATATGGGACAATGTCTCATTGTCAAGAGGGGGAAACTTAAAATTTTACTCAAAAATTTTATTTTTCCTCCATTTCCCATTCACCCTCATTTTAAGACTATTTCATCTTAAATAACAAAAACCTCAACACTTTCTTCACTCTTTCTTATCAAGCTGTACTACTATACTGTTATTAAATCAGGAAAAGATGTTTTAGATAGTAATGGCATATTTTTGCTACATTAATTTCATTCCTAGAATTGGTTCACGTGTTTGGAGCACTAAAATTAACCATGTTCTCTACAGATTAACACATGCAATGGAATGAAATGTGGAGAAACATTTAAAGGGCCAAATTCACCAAATAAGCCGTCACTCTGGACAGAGAACTGGACAAGCTTGTGAGACTTCATTATCCAACTCTACAAAATAAGGACTCTGCTTTCAGAATTTTTATTCATAAGTCATAACTAACACTTGCTGAAATTAATTAAGTTTCTTATTTTATATTTTTATTTGTAGCTACCAAGTGTATGGTCAGAATGTAACACTTAGATCAGCACAAGACATTGCCTTTCAAGTTGCTCTGTTCATCGCAAGGAAGAATGGAACGTACATAAACTATTACATGGTAAATTCAACAAATTAAGTATTCCATCTTATCTTATTTTATTTATATTTTCGTCTATTTTAGAGGGAAATTAGGTTTTACTACCTTTTTTTTTATAGTGGGAAGATACTCCTGAAATGCCTAGTGACCTATAATTTTAGTAACTAAAAATAGAGCTAATATTTCATTGGACTCTCAAATCTTTATTGGCTTCACTATCAGTATCATGGAGGAACCAATTTTGGCAGGACTGCTGCAGAATTTATGATAACAAGTTATTATGATCAAGCTCCACTTGATGAGTATGGTAAGTTATCCTAACATCCATCTTTTTGGATTCAAGTTATACTAGTAACAACCTTTACACTATAAGTGAATTTTAACATGTGATAACAGGTAAGTAAATCATTTTTATCAGGTTACATATTAATATTAATGTACATCATAGAGATTTACTTTAATTTACACGGTCAATCAGGTTTAATTAGAGAACCAAAATGGGGTCATCTGAAAGAATTACATGCAGCAGTGAAGTTATGCTCGGAAGCCATACTTTCTAGTTTTCCCACCTTGCTATCTTTTGGTCAACTACAGGAGGTATAGGCACAAGAGGCTATTTTACAAGAATTTACAGAGCCATGAATCTAATACTCAATGGCAAACTGTACCAACACTTAATAATTGGCAATGCTCAAACTTGCAGGCATATGTATTCAGTGGAGATTCAGGAGCTTGCGCAGCATTCCTGGTCAACACAGATAGTAGAACAAGTGCAACAGTGCGATTCCAAAATTTGACATATCAATTACCTCCAAAATCTATAAGCATCTTACCTGATTGCAAGGTTGTGGCCTTCAATACAGCCAAGGTATATATGTTCATTTTTCAACATCGGATCCTTTCTACTTGTTTCATTTTAATTATAGTGGTGTTTAACTGAACACTTAAGAAATGTTCTGTTCTGTACTAGTAAATCATGGCATGTACATATTCATGTGTGATATATAGGTGAGTACTCAATTTAACACAAGAACTTCGAGGCCAGTGGTCAAGTTTAATTCAGCTGAGAAATGGGAACAATTCCAAGAGGTTATTCCGCAATTTGATGCAACCGCACTGAGATCACAAACATTACTGGAGCAAACAAATACTACAAAAGATGCCTCCGATTATCTTTGGTATACTGCCAGGTAATTAAACTCCAAACACTCCGTAGTATGTCACATAACTTACAGAAACTGGACTGCTTTTAATACCAAATTAACGAAAAATTGTAATGCATATACATAACGAGAACTGCAACCAAACTCTTCTAATTTGTTACTAGTATTTATCTTCTAACATATGCCAAAATTTATGTGTTAGTTTCGAGCAGGATTCCCAGGAGCATCAGGCTAGACTAAGTGTGAAGTCCTTAGGCCATGTTTTACATGCTTTTGTGAATGGAGCTCTTGTGGGTGAGCTGTTCTGTTAATTTGCAGCATAATAATGAAGTTGGTGTTTACTTATCTAAGATATAACGACCTAAATAGGGTTCACTTTATGGGTATGAAGAGAATCGTCAATCCATTGAATCTTCTAATATCAATAGGTTGATTGTTTCGCTTAGTGCATTCCATTTAAGGATAAATTTATTAACTAGCAAAGTACAATTGGATGAAATCATTCATAATTTTAATTTTTTTGTTGTCTCCTCTTTTTGTAGGGTCTGCTCATGGACAATTTAGAAATACATCATTTACACTAGAAAGCACGGTTGCTCTAAATAAAGGGACAAACCAAATCTCATTACTGAGTGCAACGGTTGGCTTACCGGTTTGTACTTAATCCTGCATTTTTTATTTTTTCTTTAAGTTTTCCTGGATTAAGATTAAGTATAAAGATCACTCTCTATACCTGAATACATTGTCAATTACAGTTTAACTTTCTTACAATTGTGTGTTGTTAATTAGTATTAACTATTGCTTAAGAACTTATTTTTTCTAATTGCAGTTCTTAGATATACTACTATTCTTTTAATATGCAGGATTCAGGAGCATTTCTTGAGCGCAGGTCTCTCGGTGTACGTTCAGTGATTATTCAAAACAGCCGAGGGGTCAAAAATTTCACTGTTTCCCCCTGGGGTTATCAGGTAATATCTACTAGCTCCAGCTAATTTTTCCCATCCAATAATTTTTTAAAACAGAAAATCTTTGGTTTTAACTTTCAAGTTAAGCATAATTATATATTTAGAGAGCAGAATTGTTATATGTTAAGCTTACGTCTTTTCGAAATGGTGTTTTAAGGTTGGACTGTTAGGTGAAAAGTTACAAATTTACACATATGAAGGATCGAAGAATGCTAATTGGAGCAGCTTAGACTCTTCTCAACAGCTCACATGGTACAAGGTAAGAATATGGATCCTTTATATAAATTGTATAGTAGGCTCTTCGGACCTATTGTATGTAACTTTACATATTATTTTTGCGAGGTTGTTTCTGCGCCTTAAACCTGTCACGTCCTGATCATACTTTGTCAACTTTTACCGCTACACAAGGCTCTTTTACTACCTCAAGTTTTAGAAATTTATTGTTTATCAATTACGTTATTGTTAGGATTAATCTTTATAAACTGGAGGTTATAAGTACTCATGTAATGGTTGATTTAGGATATCATTGTCTGTAACCCCTTAGTCAGCATTTGATCTTTTCTCTCTAAATCTATTTCTTTATTTTTTTCAAAAATATTCGTCTTGTCCTGCATCACCTAGTCTAAAATTCTGATATTTATCTGTAGTAAACCTTATATTTGCCTGTTATTTTAGTCGACCAATAATTCAGTCAACTGCAATTGTTCAGTCCACTTTCAGTGCACCCAAGGGGAAAGGTCCAATTGCTCTAAATCTTGGGTCCATGGGGAAAGGTGAAGCTTGGGTTAATGGCCAAAGTATCGGCAGATATTGGGTCTCATTTCACACATCTGCAGGTCTTCCTTCACAAACTTGGTACGTTATTATTACATTAATTTAGTTAAATGTCTTAGTTATATACAAAATTTCAATTTTATGCGTGTGAGCAAGAGGACAGTGCCGTATAAATTAATAATGTTCAAGTGTGTATTTGTACGTAGGTACAATGTTCCAAGGTCATTTCTCAAACCTAGAAATAACCTATTAGTTGTATTTGAGGAAGAAATGGGCAATACTGTTAACATCACTGTCGACGCAATTTCAGTCACAAAGGTATGCGCGCACGTCACGGATTCGAATCCACCACCAGTAATTTCTTGGAGAAAGTCCGACAAACTTAGTGAAAGGCACCCTGGTAGAAGACCTAAAGTGTACCTTAATTGTCCTCCGAGAAGCAATATTTCCAAAATTTTGTTTGCAAGCTTTGGAAATCCTTATGGTAATTGTGAAGATTATGCCGCCGGGTTATGCCACTCCTCCAACTCTAAAGCCATTGTCGAAAAGGTATACTTATAAGTATAGTTTTCGTAATTAATTTTGGTCTAAAATAAGTATCGCTTTAGAAAATCAAGAAAGCATTAGTTACTTATCTACCCTTACTTCAATGAATAATAACACAAGTTTTACTATATGAATTTTTCAGGCTTGTTTAGGGAAGACGAAATGCACTATTGCTCAGTCATATAAGAAATTCGGCGGTGATCCGTGTCCTGGAGTTCATAAGTCTCTGCTGGTTGATGTTCAGTGCGAATGAACATCAACCAGCAGAATTATAGGGATGTATAGGTGCATTCATTTAATTATAAATGTACATCCGTATAACTATAAGGTGAATTTCTATAGACGAAAGGTCACAAATATGTTAGAAATTAGAATATATCAGCTAATCAAATAGGCTTTTGGAAGATCAATTCCTCAACAACCATAGAAATTAAATGCTATGTAGTTCCAAGATTAATGTTGTTTTTATCATATGAACTTTTGTTCATTTCTTTGTATGGGATCTGCAATTAGCAATCTGCAACTTTTGCTTAAATATGTCACGATCCAAATTCCACCGTAAGGGTCGTGATGACACCTAGTCTCGAAAATTAGGTAATTAAGTCGATCACCTATCAACATTTAAATCAAAAAACATGATAGAATATAGCAGAGTTTAACATAAATACGGAAATAAAGGTGATACAAGCAAAAACGACAATAATCACAAACATATCCCTAGATCTAGGTAGTGCAGAGTCACATGCTCTAAATAAATACATAAAAATATCTCAAAACAATGTACTGTTCGGATAGAGAGTTGACAGCATAAATATAAGGAAAGGACTCCAAGGGACTGCGACGATCAAAGCAGCTCTACCTTGAATCCTCACGAGCAAAGAAGCTCTTACTGCCTGGGTACGCTACCTCCAACACATGTATCTGCACAAAAATATGCAGAAGTGTAGAATGAGTACACCACAGTCAGTATCCAGTAAGTATCAAGACTAACCTCGGTGAATTAATGACGAGGTTCAAGTAATGAGATACTCACCAGTCAAAATAACTTGTGCAATAAATCAAAGACTAACAACAAAAGTGTAGCAGAAATACAATAGCAATAACCTCATCAGAATAAGTGATAACAGTTCAATACAAGTAAAGGCTCAGTTTCAACAACAAGTTATCACAAAGAAACTCACCCAAATAGCACATCGTGCCCACATTTTTATCACAACAACAATAGTCACCCGTATCACTCCGCCCTAACAAAGTCACAATAGCCATCCATATCACTCCGCCCTGACAATAATACAATAGTCACCGTATCGCACCACCCTGACAATATCACAATAGCCACCCGTATTACTCTGTCCAGATAATATCACAATAACCACACGTATTACTCTGCCCAAATAATATCATAATAGCCACTCGTATCGCTCTGCCCAAATAATATCACAATAGCCACTTGTATCGCTCTGCCCATACAATATCACAATAGTCATCCGTATCGCTCCATCCATACAATATCACAATAGCCACTCGTATCGCTCCATACAATCAACAACAGCGAAATGTCACCCTTATACACCGCAAAATAATAATCAATCCACATAATATGTTCATATATGCCACAATATCACAAAATAATAATACCAAAGTTTTATCAAGATATAAGCTCACAGCTTTCAACAAGGTACTCAAGGACATGACAATAACATAAAAGTGTAGAGGGATGCTCAACAAATAAAAGCATGACTATGGCTAAGTCAAATATAGCGATCACGATCATGTAGTCACAAAGTGGTTTAAGCATATTTCATATACAATCATATTAATAGCCTAAGAATTATTCTGGTTGCAAACCACACATAGCACCCGTGTAGAAGCTCATCACCTCATGTACACATCGCTTTACACATAACACGAATAAGCAATCAAGGCTAAATCCTAAGGGGTATTCCCCCACACAAGGTTAGAAAAGATACTTACCTCAAACAAACCAAATCATTACTCCTAAAATCCCTTCCCGCGTGAATCAACCTCTAGATGGCTCGAATCTAGCCAAACTAACTTAATAACATCAATAAAAGCCATAGGAAACAACCCTAAACAATAAAGTTTCGATCTTGAACAAAAATCAAAAAGTCAAATTAAAAAATCAACCCAGACCCGCCTCTCGGAACCCTATAAAATTCACAAATTCCAAACACATATTTGAATACGAGTCCATCCATACAAGTTTCATCCAAATCCGACTCTGAATCAGGGTTTAAATCCCCATTTTTTTATTTTGGAAAAGTTTTGCTAAAATCTCCAATTTCTCTCACTTAGATTCATCAATTAAATACTAAAAATAAGGATGGAATCGTGAATAGTAACCAAATCCGAGTCAAGAATACTTACCCAAATCTAAATCGTGAAATTTTCCTCAAACGTTTCCTAAAATCAATCTCCCAATCTCAAAATATGATAAAATAACTAAAACCCTCGAAATGAAATTATATAGGTCTGCCCAGGAGTTCCCTTCGCGATCGTGGGACCTACTTCGCGATTGCGAAGAACAAATCAAACACTGGCCAAAATCCTCCTTCACGAATGCGGTATGGCACCCGCAAACCCACACCTTCACTGGCTTATGCGAACGCGGTCTCCCACACGCGAACATGAAGGTCAACAATTGGGCACCCCCATCCAACTCTCCCTCTACGCAAACGTGACGCACAGGATGCGAACGTGATGACCACATCCTTCCAAGCTCCACAAACACGATAGCCTCATCGCGAACGCGAAGGGAAAATCACCAGCCACCCAAATCACACTCCGCAATCGTGATGCTTCATCTACGATCACGATGAACACCAAAACATCAGAAAATCAACATCTCCGAAACAAACAAAAAATGTGTGAAACCCATCCGAAACACACCTGAGGCCATCGGGACCCCGTCCAATCACATCAACCAGGCCCAAAATATAACACGGACCTATTCAAGGTTCAAATCATACAAAATAACATCAAAACCACGAATCGCACCTTAATTCAAGCTTAATGAACTAATCCAAATTTTTAAAATTGAAAACTTACGTCGAACATGTCTAAACAACACCGAATGACATCAAATTTTACACACAAGTCATACATCATCATACAAACCTATTCCAAGGCTTGGAATCCCAAATAGAAATCAATAACTACAAAGCCAACTATAGGTCAAACTTATTAACTCTCCAAGCCATCAAACTTCTAACTTCTGCCAATTAGAGTCAAATCAACATAGGAACTTTCGAATCCGAACATACGCGTAAGTCCAAAATCATCATTCGAACCCAACGAAATCATGAAAACTCCGATCCGAGGTCAAATACACCAAAATCAAACTTGGTCAGCACTTGTAACGTAAGCTTCCAAATTAGGAACTAAGTGTTCCAAATCATTCTGAAATCTTCCTAGAACCAAACCAACCATGCAAACAAGCCGTAATATATCATATGAAGTTGTTCAAGACCTCAAACTACCGAACAAAATGCCAAAACTCGAAATCATTGGTCAGGTCGTTATATTCTCCCTCGCTTAAACATACGTTCGCACTCAAACATGCCAAGGGTCATTTCAAAGCCATCAAATCACTGTATAAACTTACCGTACACATACTCACGGGTGAACCCACATCACCTCAATCCATATAAGCTCGCCATCACAAACTAATTGAAGATCCTTTCTTCAACCTTAGTCCATAAAGCTTAGAACCTAATCTCCAAGATCCGAAATTCATTATAATACCCGGACCTTGCAGCTATACACAATATAAGTCTAAACAAGCTGCATCAAGCCATAACCATATTCCAAGATACAATTGTCACACCCCATTTCTACCCAAAAAAGATAATGTGTGTTGATTGTGAGTTAAAGAGTTTTTTCAATTAAAGTAACATATTTAAGAAATTCTTTCACTGGTTCTCTCTTCTCTCCCGCACACTCATCACATACTATTTCCCAACTTCATTTCAACTTAACCAAGAAGAAAAGTATTACTATCAGTTATTTTTAGCACTAAGAGAAAAATTAAAATAACAAAACCACAAATACATAAAACCAAGGCAAAGGAAACTAAACTCTACATAATAATTCTAAAAGATATTTCTTTTCCTTAACTAGATACACTTAGCATAATGTTATTTGAGCTACACATGTAAAGAAAAATGGAAGATCAACCAAATATTACAGATGTACATGCTGAAATATGACTATATGAATAACATGCTAAACATTCATTTATTCCAGTAAAGCACATCAAGCGTATCCATAGAGCTGAAAAAGAGCCATATCCTCATTGATTGAATATAAAAATTTGCATTGCAAAGTTTAAGAAAATATCTGGATTGCAGAAAATAAATACAGCAGTGAAGAAATTGAGCTCAGCAGGAAAACAAAAACAGCATCAAACACAGGCAGAAAACAGCAGCAGTTTTATTTTTAAACAGCCCGAAAACCTTAGAAGAAACCCAGAACCAACTCTAAAGAAGACTTATACTTTTCTAAAAGTTTTCACTCTAAAATTTACTCACAAAGCTCACCATTTCAACTTACTAAATGGTGCTTTAGTTGCTGATTTTTTACTCTCCAAGTTGTATTTTTAGGGTGTAAAGACTGTCCAACAAATGTGTGATCAGTGTGTGTTCCTTTTCAGTGAGTAAGGATCTCTATTCTAAGTGTAAGAGAGTCTCTTTTTATAGGAGAAAAACAGCCCTTTCAATAGGCAAATAAAGTCAGATTTTTGGACAGATTTTGTTTCACCAAAAATATGTCCAAAAGACTGACTTTGTGTGCTAAACACTGTTCAAGGTCTGTCCCAAAGGTGAAAGGACAGCCTGAAAATTTGTTGTGTCAGAAGCAAGGAAAAAAAATGTCCTTTCAGCCACCCTTCTAGTAAAAGTAATATACTATTACCTTATTTTGTGATAAAATAAACTAAACTTCAGATTTTAACCATCAACAACAAACTACTTGCTCAACACAAATCAAACTTGGACAACTATGAACTGACAAAGCATAGACGAGACTAAAAACGTAATTGAACTAAGTATTCAAACCAACTTGATGGGAATGAATTCGATTTGTGCAAACTAATTACTAAACAAACAACTAAATTCAAAAACTAATGCTCAAAACAGAACGAGCATCGTTAACAATCGGACAACGACTAGATGCTAGAACGAAATGAGAGATAACTAATACACTAAAGATCGGACAACGACTAACCACTAATCGGACAAAAAAAATGCACGTTTCTTTCGGGTAGATGCTAGAACGAAATGAGTTTCAGCATCTCGCCAAAAGAAACGAGTGTCTTTGGGTCGAAAAATAGCTAAGATGGGGGTTCAGGGCATTTTGGGTGGTGAGGCAGTGGAGCCTCGGCAGCAGTGAGGAGCGGGGCGGCGGCGACGGGGATTTTGGGGGTGAAATGGGTAGGAAAAGATAGGTCTCGTGGAGCTCTATCCAATCATGTATGTGTTGTAGGGTGGTGTTGGCCGGAACTTCAAGAATTTGGACCAAAAAGTAGCGGCTAAAGTTTCCTAGATCTAAAATTCAAGGAGTTTGAGGGGTTTTTGAAGGAATTGGTTTGGAGATATGGGAAGAGAAGGTTGTGGAGATTACATGGTGTTAATTTGGAGGTGTTTGGAGGTAATCCGCCACCGGTGGGTGATTTCTGGCGGCGACGGAGAGAAGAGAGAGAGAGAAGAGAGAAAGAGTTGTGGGGGGAAATGAGGGAATTTTTCAGATTTTTGAGGCTTTAAATACCTCTTGAGAGATCAAATATGGATCATTAGATCAAGGGGTGATCAATGGGTGAGATTTGATCTTGGGTCACTTAATGAAACGACGTAGTTTTGAGGCAAAACTACGTCGTTTCAGACCCTTTCAAGGGTAGCCCCTTATCTTGCACTTTTGGACACTTTCTCTTTCAAATTTGGCTCAATTTCTTTCTTAATCCTACTTATTAAATTAAATTTACACAAATCAATAAATTAATTAAGTAACTTATTCAAATAATCAATTAACTAGATTAATTCACCAATTGAATAGTTAGTTAATTCCTAAAATGCACAAATAAAGAAAGAACTATTTTTTGGTATTTTTATGATAGAAAATATGCAATCAAAGACACAAAAATTGGGGAAAATAATTAAAGCAACAAAACACTAATGACTTTAGGAGGTGTTAAAACAATACAAAAATTAGGTATTCACAACAATCACACGATATACCACATAACCAACGCACTCATAGTAATATCTTCCATCATAATAGCTACCCATTACTAAACCCGGTACTAGTAACAAACTTTATATCAAATAACAACCATGTTCCAAATATTCACAACACCGCTAATGATGTAAGAAACATATGGAAACTCATAACCACTCATCCAATCAACAATTCGCGGAGTTCTCTCGCCCGACCAGGACTATTTCCAAACTCTAAACTAATTAATGACATTATTATCTAAACATACCTTATCCAAGGTCGATCATACTAAGTCTAGGTCCAATGATTTCATCTTACCTAGTATAAGTTATTCAACTGACGAGTCACACCAAATGCCATCTAGTCACATACGACGCAATTCGTGCACCTAACAAGTAACAACTCGAATATAACTAAAGATGAAAGGAGAACCAAATGAGAGAACCACTCTACGAGCCCCACAAATACCACCACAAAGCACAACACTATGAACCCATCTCACAAGGGAGAAGTAAAGCACACGAAGTCAGCACGAAGAATCATGACCTATCACGACCCCGTTGCAACACGTAGCCCGATCCAAACACACCGCAAGTCTCGGCACTATCCAATACAAGCCCCAAGTTCTACCCATACGCAAATCCGAAAATATTTAAACACCACATATACATCTTGAACTCATTATAACCTTCTCAAGAGTCGCTCACCTCTCTCCAATATCCAATGCATAGCCAATACGCACCGAACAACCCGCGCTCCACCAGTACATGAATATAAAAAAGAAGCAACCAAGTGATTTCTTTCCTTGCACACTACATCCACAACGGGTATCAAACCCGAATTATCTCATGACCCTTACATACCCATAAAGTGTAGTACATCATACATCCAACCGATCTCTTGTTCAAAATCATCCTAGAAATCATCATTTTCAAGTCATAGCTAATTCACAAGTGTCCTTTGATAAGTTGGTATTTTCCCAACTTCTCTTATGCCTTTTAATAGAGTTATGCCCCCGTTAATGTGATTAATGGACTAATTATATTTTGAATGATATGATTGCAGGTCGTGGAGTTGGGTGAGAATTAAGATATTGAAAATCATTAAATTCATGTAAGAAAATCATCAAATTCAGGCCAAAACTATAGAAGAAAACAAAAGAAGCAAAAGTCCATCTTGTGTGGGCCACGCATTTGGAGAACTTGGAGGTTGGAAGTTTAAGTTCTGGAAGTGGCCACGCATCCTGCGTTGTCCACACATCTTGGCCACGGATTGAGAGATAAAGGAATAGAGTATTGGGCCATGCATCCTATGTGGACCACACTACTTGACCACACAAGACCCGACGATTATAATTTTATCAGCTTTTTAGAAGAGTATAAATATATTTTTTAGGTCTTTTTTGACAACTTTTGACAGAGAGGAATGTTGTACGAGCAACTGTGAGTTTTCCAAAGGGTTAACAAGTGACATCACGGTTTCTCAATCTTCTTCTTCGCATCAATGACTGGATTAAAAGATAATTTGATTATTTCTTCTATTGTCATGTCTAGCTAAACTCATTAGCTAGGGTTATGAATTTGGAGCAGTGTTATGACTATGTGTTATTAATATCGATTTGTCTTTGAGTAAATATTACGTTACTAATTGCTCCATACTTTATTGTATGATTTGGTGGTTGTAAACACTAGATTCTAACTTGGAAAAGTAGAAACAAGTTTAGTACAAATCTTGTATCATAGAATTTGGTAGATTACCGAATTAATATAATCTCAATTAATGAAATCAAACTAGGAATAGGGAGATTCTTACTTGGGAATTAACAATTTAATTGCATACAGCTCTAAAATAGCTTCGAAAGGCATTTGTGAGTAAAAACTTTTAGTGTTAGAAATTACTAAGTTGGTATTATTGATATTGTTGTCACAACACATGTTTGATTGATTGGAATTGAATACATCCATACCCATATCATAGCATACATAAAGGAGGAGAAACCCTAGTGCTTTCTCTTATTGATTACTACTTTCTATTTATTTTCGCATTCTAAGTGTTTCATTAAATTTCGTAGTCATAATTTTAGAAGTAATTACAGAAAATCAATCTTTTATTTGAATATTACTTTAAGTTCATTGAATTCACATACTCTTTGACATTCTAGAACACATTATACTTCTCGTGGGATCGACCCCAACCTTGTTGGGTTTATTATTGCAATAAACCATACTACTTTCAATTTGAGAGTAGGATTGGACGAGACCAATTTTTAGCGTCATTGCCGGGGAGTACGGTGTTCTTGTGTTACCGTGTTATTGTGTGTTCATTCGAGTTCTTATATTTTCTTCGTTGTTACTTTGATCCGTTTACTTTTGGTGTAGATTGTGAGGGCAGGAGACGATCTTGGCGCTTTGCCTTTAGGTCCAATCGGGGAAGCACCTCGTGCACACCGACCAGCAAATCGAAACCAACAGAACGAACAAGTTTCACCACTTCAACAATAGGTTCCATAGGCACCTTGAGCACAATAAGCTCTACCATAAGCGATGCGAAATTGAGGATATGCTAGTGCGATTGTACCATCAAGGATAAGGGTGGAGTACCTTAACAATCACTAGTGTTATGATTAACATGCTTCAATATAGAGAAAATTTCATAGGAGACCACGATCAAAATGCCAACAAATATCTCAAGCACTTTATCGATGTATGCCAAATGAACAAGCAACCAAATGTCTTGGATGAAGTAGCACAATTGAGGTTATTTCTGTTCTCATTGAGAGAGAAAGCTTTAGATTGGTTGAAGAGATTGCCAAATCATTCAATTCACTCATGGGACGAACATGTGAAGAAGTTCTTGGGCAAATATTTCCCACCGGGGAGAATGGCCATATTTAGAGATGAAATTTTGGGGTTTAGATAACATCCCACAGAGGCATTACATGAAATATGGGAGAGATATCGTGGAATGGTTAAGGAATGTCTAAATAACGACATGACTAACAGCATGCTCCTTCAATCATTCTACCATAGTCTTAATACCACTAATCAGACCTATGTAAACTAATTAGCGGGGGGAAATTTTATGAACAAGACGAATCAATAAGCTGAAGACATATTGGATGAAATGGCCAACACATCAGCCACTTGGAAATCTAGAGCTAATGTGCCCCAATGGGATCCATCTACGGTAAACTTGACTAAGCAAATGGAAGATCAAGGAGAACAAATTGCAGAATTGATGACAACATTGAAGTTGCTAGCGAAGAACCAAATGCCAAGGCAAGTTAATGCTATGAAAAATGTTCAAGGTTCGGGTTTTAATTAAACATCAATGGGTAACCAATTCCAGGGTCAAGAAGGCACTTATTTTTCCCAAGGATCATATCAAGAAGGCGACTTCCAAGAACAGTGTTACCAAATGCAAAATGAGGGAGCTCAACATGTGGGTAACTATCAAGGAGGTCAACAAAGGTCTAACAACCAAGGATAATAGATACATGACAACCAATGGCAATGAGGTAGTTCAAATTGGTCCAACCAAGGCAATCAAGGCTGAAACGACAATAATCATGGAAATCGTAATGGAGGGCCATCTCAAAACTACAACCAACAAAGGTCCCACAACAGTCAAGGGCAATCTTCTGGTGCCCTGAGCTAAGAGTTATGATGGAGAGAATGATTAAAAACTAGGAGCAGTTCGACAAAGAAAGGAGAGTTATCAATCAAATGGTCAGTTCTCATACCACGTTAATCAAGCAAATTGAGAATCAATTAGGAGATATTTCATCTCAACTGAATGTGAGGCCACGCGGAGCATTGTCAGGTGATATTGTTGTAAATCCAAAGGGAAATGATGGTATAGGCCATGTCTTTGCAATTACCACGAGGAGTGGTAAAGTTCTTAAATGAAGAACCATTTTTATTGAAGATGATGAAGAAGAGGAGATTACACCTACTAGAGTTGCTGACCCTCCTAAAGTCGATGTACCGGTAGTAGAGCCAAATGTAGTTGAAAAGATGTAACAAGCACCTAGTTCTCTTCAAGATGTGATTGATATACCTCCCAAAGGAAATGAAGTAATCAAAGAAGCAACTAAGGAGGCTTCTAAATCCTACAAGAAGCTACCTAGACCACCTCCTCCTTATCTACAGAGGTTTTCCAAACAACAAAAAGAGGGACAGTTGCAGAAATTCTATGACATGTTGAACCAGATCATTGTTACTGTGCCTTTTGTAGAGGCACTTGAGAAAATGCCAGGGTATGCCAAGTTCATGAAAGACTTGGTCACCATGAAGAAAAATCGTCAAAGTGACACATCAGTACAGTGCAATCATTTCACAAATCAGAATGAAAATGATGGAGGATCCGGGTTCATTATACCTTGTACGATTGGTGTGACAAGTTGCGCCAGAGCACATAATGGCAGATTGGGTGTGTTTAATCT
The DNA here is from genome assembly GCF_000390325.3 of Nicotiana tomentosiformis. Lineage (NCBI taxonomy): Eukaryota > Viridiplantae > Streptophyta > Magnoliopsida > Solanales > Solanaceae > Nicotiana > Nicotiana tomentosiformis. Next base: position 82,222,007 of record NC_090815.1, read on the forward strand.
AATGCCTTACGCTGTGCTTAAGATATTCGATTTGGGTAATCCAAGGCCTACCTCTATGAAGCTTCTTATGGCGGATCGAACTCTAAAACATCCGTTTGGGGTCATTGATGTCATTCTTGTCAATGTGGGTAATTTATACTTTCCAGACGACTTTGTGATAATGGACTGCGAAGAGGATAGAGAGGTCCCCATCATACTTGGTAGACCATTTTTTGCTACGGGGCGGGTCATTTGAGATGTGGAAGCGGGAGAACTGAAATTCTACTTGAATGATGAAGAAGAAATCTTCCATATCCAGAAGTCAATGAAGCAATCGCATGACTATGGAGTGATCTCTATGATTGATATAGTAGATGAGGACATGGAAGAAACGTGTCATGATGAATCCTTGAGAATGGTTCTCTTAAATTCAAATAATTACCACATGGACAAGTTGCGGTTCCAATCCTATGAGAAGGCATCATTGTACAAGCGGAGGAATAAATACCTCTACTACAAGAAAATCAAAAGGAAAGAGTTTTACCTAGGAGGTATGGTTCTTCTTTACAATTCAATGTTCAAATTGTTGTGGGTAAAGCTTAAATCGAAATGGTAGGGACCATTCAAAGTTGTTAATGTATGCCCATTTAGTTTCATGAATTTAGAATCTAAATATGGTATGAGAATATTCAAGGTGAATGGTCAAAGACTTTGACACTATTTTGGTGAAATTGATAGAGAAAAAGCAGCCTCAGGAGTTGAGTTAGGGGAAACCCCAATGGAATCGTGAAGTTGGTTGTTGTTGCGTTGTGCCCCGATGTTAAATAAGGCACTTCTTGAGAGGCAACCTAAATTCTCTGCTTTAATTCGTTCATCACAAAATACATCATCAATCCGATCGTCTATAGCAAACTCCCCCACTTGGTTCGAAGCCATAGAACATATCATTTGTAACCTATAGTACTCTTCATTCATAGCTGCCCTGATCATGTACCGTTGATCAACTGAATACCTCATAAACTCATGTAATACTAGTCATAAACACTCCAAAGATTTTGCCCAATGCATATTCACCCTTGTGACAGTCGCACGAACTTCCTTAAGCCCTACAAAATAGTAGTATGTGCATTCTGTTGAATATAAGCCATATACAAATCACACAACCTAAAATATTCTCGCATGAGATAACCCACTCGCTTAGCCTCCCACTGATATCTCTCCATGGCCCTACTACAGTCACAACCGCTATGCAATCAATCCTCGTGAGTCTATACTCGTCAATCAGATATAAGAATTCGCTTCGCCCCACAAATGAACAATTGAAAGATCTACCAACACATCCACACCCAAGGCTGGATAACACATCGAAACGATGATCAAGCATCAGTAACCCCTCCCCCTAGAAACCAAACAAGAGCGATAGACACGGTCCACCATAATAGAATTCCCAACTAGTATAGATACATAGACAGGAGTATCCAAACAATCACGAGACATATATAAATATGAAGCAAAGATAGGACAACATATACGAAATAGCAGAACCCCAATCAATAAAACTCATTCAACTCTATGACAAATTAGAATAATACTTGTAGTGACAGCATCTGATGTAACGGCCTCGGTCCTACCAGGGAAATCATAACAACGGGCATGGCCTCCCCCTCTAGGACATCCTTTATCCGCCTGTCCTCCATATCTAGTTGGTTGTGCAGGTGGAGTATCAACTGGAGAGGAACCCATAGCCAGAGTACTCTGCTGAAGTCCACCCATCCGAAGTCTGGGCAATCTCTCATAATGTGCCTAGTATCGCCATACTCAAAATAACCCCTCTACGGGCATGGCTGTTGGTACTGAGTGGGCCGAATGACTGGAATAACCACTGTAGGAGCCTCGTGCAGAAGGTGAACTGAACGATGGTTGTCTGATATGAGTACCCTAAGGGTCCCTAGCTAGCTAGTGCAGTACGGGTAACCTGAAGTGCGGACTGAACTGGAAGACCGACAAAGCCTCTGCCATGATGGGTCAAAGTCGAAGAGTAGAATCCACTAAATCCTCTATAACCTCAAGGCTTTTTAGCCTTCCTATCCCCCCTCTCCTGCCTGTGGATACGCTCTAACTTCTTAGCAATCTTCACAACCTGATGGAATGGAGTCTCAATCTCCAACTCCCATGCCACCCTAGATCTAAGGCTATAACTGAGTCCCTCAATAAATATACAAACTCTCTCTCTCTGACAGTGGAAACCAAATCAGGTGCACGACAAGATAACACTGTAAATCCCATAGCCGACTCTCTCTCGAACTCGGTGCACAACTCATCCCTACGGGTCAATGGAACAAACTCACTCAAGAAAATATCAAAGAACTGGGAGCAAGTAAGTGGTGATATGCCAGTTGGCCTACTCACCTCGTAAGTCTGCCACCATCTATATGCCGATCCCATCAGTTGAAATGTAGTAAGGTCAACCCCGCTTGGAACCACCACACTCATAGTATGCAGAATGCGGTGACATTGATCCAATAAATCTTGTGCATCCTTAGAAGGACCTACGCTGAACTGGGGAGGATGGAACTTCTAAAACCTCTCCAAACTCTTCTGCCCCTCATCCGACACAACTGGCCCCACCTCGGGCTGAACTGCAACCACTGGTTGCACCGGCACAATATTCAGTGTCTAATAAGCATGAGTCGGCTACTCTGGTGTACCGGGGCGGGAGTCTGAGCTCCTCCCCCACCGTGTGAAGTAGCTGGTGCAACTGGAATCAATCCTGCCTGAGCCAATGTCCCAAACATGCTCAGAAAGTATGCCAAGGTCTATTGAAGTCCAGACGTAGCAATAGGATGCTCAGGTGCATTCTAGACATGCTCAGGCTCCTAATCCTCAACTGGAGCTGTTGGAGGCTCCACAGGTGCTGTTCTGGCAGGTGCTCTAGCTGTAGCACGTGCCGCTCCTCTACCCCGGCCTCTCGTTGTTGTAGCAGGGGGAGTAGGTGACTGCTCAACTGATCAGGTAGCACATGTCCTCACCATCTGTGAGAGAATAGAAAGACAAAGGCTCAAACTTTGAAATCGATAATCAGCACGATATGGAACGAAAGAAGTGAAATTTTCCTAATAGTTCCGTAGCCACTCGAAAATAAGTACAGACGTCTCCATACGGATCAGCAAGACTCTACCAAACTTTCTTGTGACTCGTAGAACCTATGAACCAAGATCTCTTATACCAACTTATCACGACCCAAATCCCACCATAGGGGTCGTGATGTCACCTAGTCTCTAAAACTAAATAAGTCGATCACCTATCAATATTTAAATAAGTAAAACATGATAGAATAAATCATAGTTTAATATAAATACGGAAATAAAGGTGATACAAGTCAAAACAACGATAATCACAAATATATCCCCAGATCTCGGTAGTACAGAGTCACAAGATCTAACTGAATACATAAAATATCTCAAAACACCATATTGTTCGGATACAGAGTTGACAGTATAAATATAAGGAAAGGACTCCAAGAGACTACGAGGATCAAAGCAGCTCTACCTTGAATCCTCCTGATCAAAGAAGCTCTCATTGCCTGGGTTTTCTACCTCTAACACCTATTTCTGCACAAAAATGTGTAGAATTATAGTATGAGTATACCATAGTCAGTACCCAGCAAGTATCAAGACTAACCTCGGTAAAGTAGTGACGAGGTTCAAGTCATGGGATACCCACTAGATAAAATAACATGTGCAATAAATCAAAGACTGATAACAAAAGTATAGCAAAAGTACAATAGCAATAACCTCATCAGAATAAGTGATAACAATTCAAAACAAATAAAGGCTCAGTTAAAACAACAAGTTATCACAAAGAAACTCACACAAATAACACAACATGCTCATATTTGTATCACAACAACAATAGCCACGTGTATTCCTCCGTCAAGACAAAGTCACAATAGCCACCCGTACAATCCGCCCTGACAATATCATAATACCTACTCGTATCGCTCTGCCCTGACAATATCTGTATCGCTCCGCCGAGATAATATCACAATAGCCACTTGTATCACTCCACACAATCAACAACAGTGAAATAACAACCTTATACTCCGCACATAACAATCAATCGACACAACATGTCCACATGTGTCACAATATCACAAAATAATAATATCAAAATTTTATCAAGATATAAGCTCACAAATTTTCAACAAGGTGCACAAGGACATGACAATAACATAAAAGTGCGGAGGGGTGCTCAACAAATAAAGCATGATTATGGCTAAGTGAAATGTAGCGAGCACAATCATGTAGTCACAAATTGGTTTAAGTATATTTAATATACAATATACCCCAAAATTAAGGTATATTAATAGCCTAAGATCTATTCCGGTCATAAACCACACATAGAACCTGTGTACACGCTCGTCATATCATGTACACGTCGCTTTGCACATAACACGGATAAGCAATCAAGGCTAAATCCAAAGGGATATTCCCTCAAACAAGGTTTGGCAAGATACTTACCTCAAATACACCAAATCGGTACTCTAAAAATACCTTCCCATGTGAATCAACTTCCAGATGGCTTAAATCTAGCCAAAATAACTTAATAACCTCAATAAAAGTCATAGGAAACAATCCCAAACAATATAGCTTCGATCTTGAACAAAAATCAAAAAGTCAACCTGGGCCCGCCTCTCGAAACCCAACAAAAGTCACAAATTTTGAACACTCATTCAAATATGAGTCTAACCATACAAGTTTCATCCAGATCCGACTTCGAATCAGGGTTCAAATCTCTCTATTTTTCATATTAGAAAAGTTTTGCCAAAGTCCCCAATTTGTCTCACTTAGATTCATCAAGTAAATGTTAAAAACAAGGATGGAATCATGAATAGTAACCAAATCTGAGACAAGAATACTTACCCCAATCTAAATCGTGAATTGTTTTTCTAGAAATCGTTCAAAACCGAGTTCCCAATCTCAAAATATGATAAAACAACTAAAACCCTCAAAATGGAATTATATAAGTCTACCCGAGGGTTCCCTTCACGATCGCGGGACCTACTTTGCGATCGCGAAGAACAAATCAAACACTAGCCAAAATCCTCATTCACGAGCGCGGTCTGGCACCCGCAAACGCGCCACAAACCTTCACTGGCCTACGCGAATGCGGTCCTCCATACGCGAACGTGAAGGCCAATAACTGGGCGCCCCCATCCAACTCTCCCTCTACGCGAACACGATGCACAAGATGTAAACACAATGACCACATTCCAACAGGCTTCGCGAACGCGACATCCTCATCATGAAAGAGAAGGGAAAATCATAAGCCATCCAAATCACACTCCGCGATCATGATGCTTCACGCGATGAACACCAAAACATCAGAAAACTAGCAGTTCTAATACAAAGAAAAATGGTCTAGAACCCATCCGAAATACACACGAGCCCCCCCCCCCCCCCCGGGACCCCGTCCAATCACTCCAACTGGTCCCAAAATAATTCAGGGACCTGCTCGAGATCTCAAATCATACAAAATAATATCAAAACCACGAATCGCACCTCAATTCAAGTTTAATGAACTAATCCAAATTTCCGAATTCAAAACTTACGTTGAACATGCCTAAACAACCTGGAATGACCTCAAATTTTACACACAAGCCATAAATCACCATACGAACCTATTCCAAGGCCCGAAATCCCAAACGGATATCAATAACAACAAAGTCAACTATGGGTCAAACCTATCAACTCTCCATGCGATCAAACTTCTAACTTCCGCCAATTAGTGTCAAATTAACCTAAGAACCTCCAAATCCAAATCTGGACATACGAGTAAGTCCAAAATCATTATCCGGACCCAACAGAATCATCAAAACTCCGATCTGAGATCAAATACACCAAATTCAAACTTGGTCAACACTTATAACTTAAGCTTCCAAATTAGGAACTAAGTGTTCCAAATCACTTCCAAATCTTCTCGAAACCAGACCAACCATGTACGCAAGTCGTAATACATCATATGAAGCTATTCAAGATCTCAAACCACTGAACGAAATGCCAAAACTCAAAACGACTGGTCGAGTTATTACAAAATAGGAGTTACACTTCCTATTTCATTCATTTTCTAAGATAGTCTTTGCAAAAAGTAGTTCCCAAATCATCATTCCGGTCATCTATTGCAGAACTTTTCTTTTAAGAAAAATCATTATACATGAGAGAGAGGGAAGAACAGTGAGAAAGGTCAGAGTCTAACCAGTATACCGAGAGGGTTTGAGTTTGTATACGGTTAAAATCGGACCCACCCGATTTTACTATTTGACCGAGACCGGGAGGTTGCATCGAAGGACGGACTCATAACGGAACAGACTAAATCACGAGAATAAGGTACCGAGTTCAGAATCGAGGTACCTGTCAAGATCGAAGCTAGTAGCGATCGAAGCAAAATGAGACAGACATCGAGCAAGATCGAAGATAGCACAATAACAGAAAGGCGGGATATCCGTGACTGGTCGAGGATCATGGTATAAATCTCGGAACGGATCAAATAAGAAATGACTAATTAGATAATAATGAGATTTCCTTCTGTAATTAGAATTATACCATAAGTGGAGTTCCTCTACTATTTAAAGGGGGTTCTAATCATTTGTAAGACACGTTGTTCACAAATATCAAAGAAATATAATTCTCTTTCTCGTTTATACTATTGTTCATCAGCTTGTTATATTTTAATTGTTCTTGCATCAACCAGTTCAAGGGTATCCAAACTCTAGGGCTGAGTTCCATTCTAACACTGGTTTGATTTACTTTATAGTTCATTTCTGTTATTAATCTTCATATTTATCAATTGGTATTAAGTGAAATCATGTGTCCTTAGAACCACATTATAAGTTTAATTGTTATCCAATTTTAAGGGTAAACAGTTTGGCGCCCACCGTGGGGCCAAGGATAATAGTGATTGCTTAATACCAATTCAAATAACACACACTGCTTTACATTTGTTCTCGTGAGAATCTTTGTTTTCAGGATAAACATGTCAAACTCACAAGCAGCACCTACACATGGTGACAACGACCTCGGATTTCACTTGGAAAATGACAATATAGCTGCCCCAGGGATCGAGGTGCCTCAGGCTGACCTCGAGGGAGAACAAATTGCAAATCCCGTTGATGTCGTTCACATGTCGCCCTAAATGCAAATTTGGGCATTGATCCCGAAGGTAGCGTACACAGGGAAGTTCGATCAGGTGGTCAAGGTGTGTAGGGCGGAGAAGATGGTGGAGTTAGCCTCCAATTGATATTCGAAATGTTACAGGCTCAACAAGCCGCTATAGCACAACTACAAAATCAGCACCGAACACTGAGTAGGATAGAACCAGAAGGCGTCCACAGAACCGAGCATGTGCCGGAAAGGTCGAACGCCAACGAATTGGGGACTGACCCTGCCATTTATGAAAATGCTCGAGGAGCTCACTAAACGGATTGAATCGGGAGAAAATAAAATCGAGGCAAATGATAAGAAAGTAGAGACATACAACTCCCAGGTTGACCAAATATCGGGGCACCGCCGATTCTAAAGGGTATAGATTCAAAGAAATTCGTACAGAAGCCTTTCACTCCAAGTGCGCCTCCAAAACCCATTCCGAAGAAATTCCGAATGCCAGAAATTCCTAAGTACAATAGGACCACCAACCCTAATGAGTATGTCACTTCTTATACATGCACAATAAAAGGGAATGACTTGGAAGACGATGAGATTGAATCTGTTCTACTGAAGAAATTTGGAGAAACCTTGTCGAAAGGAGCAATGATATGGTACCACAATTTGCCGCCTAATTCCATTGATTCCTTCGCCATGCTTGCAGACTCCTTCTTAAAGGCACATGCCGGAGCAATAAAGGTTGCGACTAGGAAGTCGGACCTCTTCAAGGTGAAACAAAAAGACAACAAAATGTTGGGGGAATTCATTTCTCAGTTCAACATGGAACGCATGGAACTACCACTGGTCACAGACGATTGGGATGTTCAAGACTTTACTCAAGGTTTGAACGAACGAAGTTCGGTGGCATCACGACAGCTATAGAAGAATTTAATTGAATACCCAGCGGTAACCTGGGCCGATGTACATAATTGGTACCAGTCAAAGATCAAGGTCGAGGACCACATCCACCAGCCTCAACTCAGTCGGAGAAGCAGGGAACGGACGAGGATGATGACTACTAGACCCCTCAATCCTTCATAATCCCCGAGGATTCTGACGCCACCAAATCGACAGTCGAAGAGTTGGAGCAAGCATACTGATCGTGCATCTACTCGATCGAAAGGTATACCTGGGTACGGGGTTAACCCCAGAGCTAAAAAAAACTCATTAAATTTCTTATCAGTAATATGGATTGTTTTGCTTGGTCTCACCTAGATATGACAAGGATCCCGCCGGAGATCACTACACATCGACTGAGCTTGGACCCGAAGTTCCGTCCGGTAAAACAAAAGAGAAGGCCCCAGTCAGAGGTAAAACATGCATTCATCAAGGACGATGTAGCTAAACTTCTCAAAATAGGATCCATTCGGGAAGTAAAATATCCCGAATGGTTAGCAAACGTAGTCGTAGTCCCTAAAAAGGGAAATAAACTTAGAATGTGCGTATATTATAAAGATTTAAACAAAACATGTCCTAAAGACTCTTTTCCTCTGTCGAATATAGATTGCATGATCGATGCCACGACCAACCACGAGATCCTTAGTTTTCTCGATGCCTACTCCAGGTACAATCAAATACAAATGAACACGGAGGATCAGGAAAAGACTTCGTTCATCACTAAGTACGACACCTATTGTTATAATGTAATGCCATTTGGACTAAAATATGCTGGTGCCACTTATCAACGCTTAGTAAATCGAATGTTCGATTAACAAATAGAAAAATCAATGGAGGTTTATATTGACGATATGCTAGTTAAGTCCCTGCGAGCAGATGACCATTTGACACATTTGCAGGAGATCTTCGATATACTAAGGAAATACTACATGAAACTCAACCCGGAGAAATATGCATTCGGGGTCGGCTCAGGCAAGTTCCTCGGATTTATGGTATCAAATAGGGGCATTGAAATCAACCCTGATAAGATCAAGGCAATCGAAGACATCACAGTCATGGACAATGTTAAGGTCGTACAAAGATTAACAGGGCGCATAGCCGCCCTAGGCCGATTCATCGTGAGGTCTTCAGATAGAAGTTACATGTTCTTCTCACTACTCAAAAAGAAGAACAACTTTGCATGACCCCGGAATTCCAACAAGCATTGAAAGAATTAAAGCGGTACCTCTCAAGCCCGCCACTGCTTCATACTCCGAAAGCGGACGAGCAACTCTACTTGTACTTAGTAGTCTCGGAAATCGCTGTAAGTGGGGTCTTAGTTCTAGAAGATAAAGGCACACAATTTCCTATTTACTATGTTAGTCGAACTTTAGGTGAGGCCGAGACCCGGTACCCACACTTAGAAAAATTATTGCTTTCCCTAATAAGCGCCTCTAGGAAATTAAAACCATAACTTTAGTGTCACCCGATCTGTGTGATGACTACTTATTCCCTTCGCAATATTTTGCATAAGCCCGAACTTTCGGGCCGATTGGCCAAATGGGCCATCGAGATCAGTGGGTACGATATCAAGTATCGACCACCCCGAACGACCATCAAGTTTCAAATCTTAGCGGACTTCGTGGCCGACTTTACGCCAGCCCTCGTACCCTAGGTCGAAAAGGAACTATTATTAAAGTAGGGTACATCATTGGGGGCGTGGACCCTCTTCACAGACGGTGCTTCGAATGTGAAGGGGTTTGGGCTAGGCATCATTTTGAAGCCGCCCACGGGTAATACAATTAGACAAGCTATCAAAACTTCCAAGTTAACTAACAATGAGGTCGAGTATGAGGCCATGATTGCAGGTCTCGAGCTAGCTAAAGTTTTGGGAGCAAAGGTCATCGAGGCCAAACGTGACTCCCTGCTTGTGGTAAATCAAGTCAGAAGAACCTTCGAGGTTCGAGAAGATCGAATGCAGAGGTACTTGGATAAATTACAGGTGACTCTACATCGGTTTAAAGAATGGACCCTACAGCATGTGCCTCGAGAACAAAACAGCGAGGCCGATGCCCTTGCAAATTTGGGGTCATCAGTCGAAGACAACGAGATTAGCTCGGGGACGGTCGTACAACTTTCAAGGTCAGTAATCGAAGAAGGCCATGCCGAAATCAACTCCATAAGTCTGACCTAGGATTGGAGGAAAAAATATATCGAGTACCTAAAGAAAGGGAAGCTTCCATCGGATCCTAAGGAATCGAGGACTCTACGTACGAAGGTCGCACGATTCACATTGGCCGAAGATGGAACACTATATAGAAGGATGTTCGATGGACCATTGGCAATATGTTTGGGACCAGGAGATACCGACTACGTCCTACGAGAAATCCATGAGGGCACCTGCTGAAATCATTCTAGTGCTGAATCGTTAGTTCACAAAGTCATCAGAGCATGATACTATTGGGCTGATATAGAAAAGGATACAAAAGAGTTTGTTCGAAAGTATGACAAATGTCAAAGGATGCGCCGATGATTCACCAACCCGGAGAGCAACACCACTCAGTCTTATCCCTATGTCCATTCATGAAATGGGGATTGGATATCGTCGGCCCTATACCATCGGCCCCAGGTAAAGCTAAATTTATTTCATTTATGACTGACTTCTTTTCTAAGTGGGTTGAAGCACAGGCTTTTGAGAAAATTAGAGAGAAAGAAGTCATAGACTTCATCTGGGACCACATTATATGCCGATTCAGGATACCTGTCGAGATCGTATGCGACAATGGAAAGCAATTCGTCGGCATCAAAGTGACAAAGTTTCTCAAAGATCACAAAATAAAAAAGGATCATGTCGATGCCATATCATCCTAGTAGGAACGAACAGGCCGAATCGACAAACAAGACCATCAATCAAAATCTATAGAAAAGATTGAACAACGCTAAGGGAAAATAGAGAGAAATATTACCCGAAGTCCTTTGGGCGTATCGAACAACGTTAAAATCCAGTACGGGGGCAACACCGTTCTCTTTAGTATATGGCGCCGAAGCTCTGATCCCGGTTGAAGTCAGGGAACCTAGCATCAGGTTTCGATATGCAACGGAAGAGTCAAATCACAAAGCTATGAATACAAGCCTCGAATTGCTAGATGAAAAACGGGAAGCCGCCCTCGTTCGAATGGCCACACAGAAATAGCAGATCGAAAGGTACTACAATCGAAGAGCCAATCTTCGACACTTTAAAATTGGGGACTTGGTTATGAGGAAGGTCACCCTCAATACTCGAGACCCAAATGAAGGAAAACTTGGCCCGAACTAGGAGGGATCGTATCAGGTCCTCGATATCATCGGAAAGGGATCCTACGAACTTGGCACGATGAACGGCGAACAATTACCAAACAATTGGAACATATCACTCCTCAAACAATATTACTGCTAAGGTACGACCTTCTCCATTTTCGTTTATATTTTATACTAACCATTTATAGGTGTTTAATCGAAGACACCAAAGGATTCTTCAAATACAAAGTCCTTAAGTCTGAAAGCACGCGTTTCACTCTTTTTCCCTTAGAACGGATTTTGTCCCAAATGGGTTTTTTCGGGAGGTTTTTAATGAGGCAACCATTGTTCGTGCTAACTTAGAGCAATTCAACAGTATTCGAGGCTCTTTTACAATCAACCTCGAATATTGGGGGGGCATCACCCTCGGATAGTTACAAGGAAAATACTTCGTGTCGACAGGGCCTCGATAGGTAAAGGGCCAAACGGTCAAATGTACCGTGTCCGTGTAGATTACTTGAACCCTAATGGCAAAACATGTACACATGTATAATCTATTGAAAGAAGTATTTTTCCTTACCAGATGTTCCATGCCTTAGAAAAATTTATACTTTACAATTTCATACTTATGATCTATTGTGAAAACTGGCTTAAGGGCCGATGACAACTGAAGTTTAAACAATTTACCCTATACTCGGGGACTGTCGGCTGAAAAATTGACATGATCGAATTACTATACCTCGAAATCGTAAGACCTTAAAAAAGGCAATCCTCGATTTTATAGGCCACAGCCACCCCACTCAGGAACTAGCACTTTGAATGAGTTCGAAGTATAGTAGGGAAACAAGCTTAAGGGGCAAATCCCAAACTAAAGGCTATGGCCAAATTAACACGGTTCGGAGACATCCGAATTCCATTATAAAATAGGCCTTCAAATATTCTCATAATCCGGTTAAAAAAGGCAACCCTCGGCTGAATTACTAAGGATCTCGATAATATTGACCCTCGAAAAACCCTAAGGGGTATCGCATTGTTCAAACTCCCGGACAATTTTGTGCTAAGGCATAACAAAGCAAAGGATTTCGATAACACCAATCCTCGAAAAACCTAATGGGTACAAATGTATCTCGTGCTAAGGCATGACAAATTTTTATGATTAATTTTTCAAGCCGAAAAAGGGAAAAGCCATTCTTTTGAGGCCATATCGGCCTAATTCAAGAGCCTAAGGATCATTTTATTTTTTGAGTTCGAGAAATCGTCCTTACTCAACTAAAACCTAAGGGTCACTCTACTTCGAGTTCGAGCAAGTACTCACTCGATTTTAAAGACTACACTGGTTCGACTTCGGTCTAGTTGCCTAAAGTCCCAAACTTGTGAGCAAACTCTCCATAAGGCATGAAGGCATGAATGAAATAGAATTTTTATGAGGCAGGAAATAGAATAAAGACAATTCAAAAAGAAAAAAGATCTTTTATATATACGAAAATATTTACAAGGACCGATCAGGGTCCCGCACAAAAATTCAAAAAGGAAAAAGCCTAAGATTCCTAATTTTCCTCAGGGGAAGCTTCTTCTCCATTGAGGTCCGCCCCATTCTCGGACCCCCTCTTGTTTCCATCATTATCATCATCATCGGAAGAGGCCAGCGCTCTTGCATCAGCTTCATGCTCTTTAGCCTGTATTATCTCGTCGGTAAGATCGAAACCTCGAGCATGGATCTCCTCGAGGGTTTCCCTCCGATATTGGCATTTGGCGAGTTCATCAATCCAATGTGCTTGAGTTTGAGCGGTCTCGGCTGCCTCTCTCGCTTGGACTTGAGCGGCGTCAGCATCGTCCCGGTAAACAACCATGATCGCCTCTGCCTCGGCCTTTGCCTTTTCAGCTTCAGATTTTGTGTTTGCAAGTTCGGAAGCCAACCGAGCCTCGAGCTCCTCTATTTTCTTTGCCTGAGCTGAGCTCTTCTCCTTCATGCCTCGAAGCTGACTTTTGACCGATGACAATTCGGCTTGAGCAGCCTCTTTTTCAGAAGCATAGCGGTCCATACTTTCTTTCCACCCCAAGGTCTCCGCCTTCATCATGTTTACCTCCTCGCGGAACTGCTCGATCCTCTTGACCTTCTGCTGCAGCTGTGATATTGAAATGTTAGTCACCGTTCCCGAATCGAGCCCATGAGCTTTTAAGATTTTCATTACCTGCTCGATCAGGTCGGTCTGATCTTGGTGAGCCTTGGCCAACTCGGCTCGGTGGTCCTTGATCTCCTCTTCTTTTTGCCCACTGAGAAGTTTAAGGTCATTTCTCTCCTCCGTGAGCCCTCGGAGGTCGCCCTCACATCGGCTCAGCTCTGCTCGGAACTTTGAAATGCCTCCTGATGGAGTGCCAAAGCTTATACGAAAAAAATAAAGGAAATTAGACAGGAAGAGAAGAAATAAACTAAGTATGATATCGACAAAGGGAGTTGAGACTCACCCGATTTAAGGCTTGTTGAGCCTCATCGAGGAGACTCGATGCTTCACTCAGGTCAGTAGCATCCTCGACCCCAATAAAGTAACCACGGAAGAGGTCCTCCCCTCAATGGGCACCGTCTACTTTGGGAGTCCTCGTAGCTTGGGCCTCCCGAATTTCCTCCTCGGAAAATGCAGGGAGAATCGGCGAGTCTCCAATATCTATTGCTCCAAGTGAGCCACTTGGGGTGTTCTCCTCGCTGCGAAGGGCCTCGGAGCCGCCCCCTTCAGAAATACCTGCCATTTGCTCATCTCGGCGGAGGCATCTTCGATGACTCGGGGACTTTACCCGAGTCCTTTTCCAAGACCCCCTCAACTCGAGCCGTAATCTCCCCAACCACCACCTAGCCATCGTCTTCATCTTCTTCTTCTTCTTCTTCTTCTTCTTCTTCTTCTTCTTCTTCTTCTTCTTCTTCTTCTTCCTCCCTTAGCCGTTAAATCACATCCTCAGGCAAGGAAACAGTGTCTTTCTTAGGCTTACGAACCAGATTCTTCTTAAGATTTGGATCCTCGGAGGTTGAGGTCCCTTTCCTCTTTTTATCCCTTGCCGGCTTCAGAACCAGGGTCGAGGTCTCCTCCTCACCAGATGGGGGCCTCATGACCGCATCCTTGCCTAGCCTTGTACACGAGAAAATTGAATAAGTAGAAGAAGGGAATCTTAATCAAATCATCAAATACACAAAAAGTGGGCTTATCATGATTATTGGCCTCCCATCAGCCCTTTGCTAAATAGCTCCATGAGCACTCGGCATATGTAGAGGTCGAGGCCAGGTTTCGAACACAGCTCTCGAGGTCGGGAATCGCACGGGGCATCCAAACAACCGCTACATCATGGAAAAAGACATCAATGAGAAAAGACAAAGGAACAGATAATACATGGAAGCTAACAGAGAGACGGTACTTATGATTCATGTTCGATTTCTCAGGAAATGGAATCTTCTCGGCTGGGATTAGGTCGAAAATCCTCACTCGAACGAACCGGCCCATCCAACCTCGATCCTTGTCCTCGCCTATGCTCGAGAACAACACTTTGGTAGCCTGACATTGGAGTTTTATTAACCCGCCTCGATAGAGGCAGGGGCTATACAATCTGATAAGGTGATCGAGGGTGAAAGGGAGCTCCTCGACTTTGCTCACGAAGAATCTGAGCAGAATAACAATTCTCCAAAAGGAAGGATGGATTTGGCCTAGGGTTGTTTGATATTGACGGCAAAAATCAATGATGACGGGGTCGAAGGGGCCCAGCGTGAAAGGGTAAGTGTAAACACTTAGAAACCCTTCCACATGGGTAGTGATGTCTTCTTCGGGGGTCGGGATCACCACCTCTTTGCCCTCCCAGTTGCAGTCTTTCTTTATATGTTTAAGGTATTCCTCAGTTATCGAGCATATATTCCTCGACATTGGCTCGCATCGACCAGGAATCGACGAGACTTTATCGATCTTGAAATCAGAGTTTAGTGCACACCCCCCAGGAATGCATTCCTCAAGACGGGGTTCCACCGACGTTTTCCCGCCGACCGGTTGAGAAGATAAAGCAGCTTCTTTTTGTGGTACCGTTTTCGATATTTTTTCCATTTTGTGTAAGTTTGAAGAAGAAGAAGATAATAGGACTTGATGTTTGAGAAAGGATTAACAGCAAAACCTGAAGATTTGTAGAAGGGAAGAACTTCAGAGATGTAAAAGTTTTGGAGATTAGAAGGAAGTGAAAGTAAAGTTTGAATCAATGAGAAAGAGGTCTATTTATTGGATTCACGGTGACGGTTCAAACGCACTAGTGGAAGACCACCAACTGACACTTATTAATGACTTAGGGAACTGTACCGACGGGATGTTTCGGTCACTCCCGTCGCTTACGTCACGAGGATGACGTCATGACAGGTCGAGGTAGAAAATCGAAGGCTCAATTCATTTTTTGTCATTTCACTCCAAAAAACGAGGGGACTATATGCATACGGTTAAAATCGGGCCCACCCGATTTTACTATTTGACCGAGACCGGGAGGTTGTATTGAAGGACGGCCTCGTAACGGAACAGACTAAATCACGAGGATAAGGTACCGAGTTCAGAATCGAGGTACCTGTCGAGATCGAGGCTAGTAGCGATCGAAGCCAAATGAGACACACATCGAGCAAGATCGAAGATAGCACAATAACATAAAGGTGAGATATCCGTGACCGGTCGGGGATCATGGCGTAAATCTCGGAATGGATCAAATCAGAAACGATCAATTAGCTAATCATGGGATTTCCTTCTGTAATTAGAATTATAAGTGGAGTTCCTCTACTATTTAAAGGGAGGTTCTAATCATTTTTAAGACACATTGTTCACAGATATCAAAGCAATATAATTCTCTTTCTCGTTTATACTATTGTTCATTAGCTTGTTATATTTTAATTGTTCTTGCATCAACCAGTTCGAGGGTATCCAAATTCGAGGGCTTAGTTCCATTCTAACACTGGTTTGCTTTACTTTATAGTTCATTTCTGTTATTAATTTTTCTATTTATCAATTGGTATTAAGTGAAATCACATGTTCTTAGAACCGCATTATAAGTTTAATTGTTATCCAATTTTAAGGGTAAAGAGAGTTAGTCCTTTTGAGCTTTGCAGAATCAAGATTTTGTATATAGTCAAGTTAGAATGGAAAAATTTAACCTTTTCACAACTAGAAGGCTAACTTCTAAAAGAATCGATAAAGTTCAAAGTTCAAACAGAACAAAATCAAATTGAAACAACCGAACTTAGAAGGAGAAAATTGAAGCACACAGAATTCCACTATAGATCGATCCTGTTAGATTTGCTACAGCTCCCATTTGGACATAAAAGTTTAAATTTTCTTCCGCCAATATTCCTATTTGTGTTGGTAGTGATGATGAGACTCCTTGTCAGCCTGGTAAGTGGTTGACCAAATGATCCATCGGGTACAAATAAGGATACTTCTGAAATGTCAGCCTTTTTAGAGGAAAAGAAAACAAAACATAGGAGCCTTCATGTGACGAGTCTTGTCGCTTTTCCACTACCCACATACACATGTTACGTAGACTAAGAGAAAGTCAGAAACCACCCAATGGCTACATTGCTGTTCACTTAAATTAGCAATTCTAGACATATTTTTTTCATTTTCTAATGCGTGTGTAGAAATCTCAATGGATCTTGAGGAAAAGTAGAATCTATATTGTATTAGACTTTATACGTACTCTCTCCATTTTAATTTAGATAAACTAGTTTGACTCGGCACATAGTTTAAGAGAAAAGAGAGAGATTTTTGAAATTTATGATCTTAAAATTTTTGTAAGGGTATGACATTTGTGTGGTTATATAAGTTTCTCATTAAGGATATTGAATTATTTCAAATTATAAAAATGTGTCATTCTTTTTTGAACTAACTAATAAGAAAAATATTGAAACGGGAAGAATATTGTTTTCATAAAAATCTAAGTTAGAAATCTAGTTGTGGAACAGAAAAAAGAAAGAAAATATTACAATGATCATATACAAGAGGCGTAGGCCGGTGAAATAGATTATCAAATTAATTAAGCATGATTATCATAAATTAAAAACTGTTTTTATGTCGTGTTTTTACTATAATCCTTGTTGGTTTTATATTAGCTACCCCTCCATCCCCTTTTTTGTGAAATTGTTCAAAAAACGAGAGTCAAAGCACTGTTTTTTTTTTAAAAAAAAAATGCGAACGTAGATTTTCAAGTTTTTTACTTTTGAAATAACATAGTAGAGAACAAGGTGAAATTGCAAGAAGCCAACATACTTTCCTTTTATAACTTGCACGAAACGCGGCACATTCACTAGTTAAAAATATTTAAAGAGTTTGAGATAATTATAGTTTAAGAAAAAATTGATTGACTCCTCAAATCGTAATAATATCAAATAAATTGAAATAGAAGAAGTATAACTTAAACAGTAGCCTATATCTTCTGAAGTAGTTAAGGCTGACAAAAATGTAAACGGCGACTAAGAATGTGAAATAAACCAATTCTGTGCTTCGAACGTGTACCTTCATTATATCAAAAACAATTTTAAATAACCACGACTAATTAATTTAGGTTAGCATAAGAGTAGTGTGGACCTTATATCATGCTTAATTATTATCTGAAAATGAAAGTAATGGAATAGATACTGGTAATTTTTCATGGCTAGTCATTTAGAATGAGTTCAAGTTCCATGTAATCACAGTGTTAAAGATATTTATACGGTATATTCACTTGTAAAATGCACAAACATTTTTGTAATAAACTTTAATCAATATATAACATACTAAAAATAACAACTAACCTATTATAAAAAGTTAAATTACATTAATAATATAAAATATTTGCACTATTTTCATCACTATATATCACTTAAATCCATCCAAAGTTACCTATGTCCTGACTCGAGATAGAATTTACGTCCCCACTTGAATAATAACTTTAGGGGCACTTATATATGGAGTAAAATTATTTGGCAGCTGGAGTATCGTTAGAGACAATATTATATTGTCATTTTCAACACGGTAAATTCTGGCCTTTGAAGAAACAAATAATTAATAAAAGCAAAAAGCACCAAAGCAATTTGCCTCATAGACATAAGTAGTTGGGGCATGAAAATTTTCCATGGCAAATATATATACCATCTTAATATATAGTAGTATTATAATGAGTTCATTAGTTAGTCAAGAGAAATTTCATTTTTAAAAGATCAAAACTGGACACAAGTTTAATTACCATTTCTTAAGCCAATGACTCTTGCACATGAAGTGCACTTCACAAAAACATTGTCCCTCTTTTCTACGTCTTTCAGTCAGTCTTTGCTTCCAAGCTTCAATGAGTTTTTGAAACCATAAAAGAGGAGCTTTTGCACGGTCAGAAGAGGGAAGAGAATGAAAATGCAGTGGCTATGGCGGAATTGGTTGGCAGCAGCGGCAGTACTATTGGCGGCGGCGGCGGCGGCGTCTGCTGGCGGCGGAAATGTGAGTTATGACGGAAGGTCGTTGATAATTGATGGGCAAAGAAAGATGTTGTTTTCTGGTTCTATTCATTATTCTCGAAGCACTCCTGATGTATGTCTTTCCCTTTCTCGATTAACTTCTATAGTGTAAAATAATTTTACAATTATGAGTTCAATTACAGATAACTGTTCATAAAAAATAGTTATGTAAAATATTTTACACGTATATATAAGTTGTATATGAGTAGAAGCATAGTTAGGTGAACTTTGGCATATGCTACCACAAAAAGTGGGTTTCTTGAAAAAAAAAAAAAAAAAAAATTAGGGTTCGATCTTAAGTTGAAAAAATACTTGACTGAAAAAATGGATAAAAACCAAAATAAACTGATAGGCCTCTCTTATTTATACAAGACGTGTAGTAGGAAACTGTTGTAGCCATGTGAATAGTGGGATTATTATAGTATAACATAGGTGAGCAAACCACTGAAGAAATATACTTAATAGGATATTCCAGAACATGGAACTTTTAAATTAATGGTTAGGATTAAGAATCTCACTGGTAAATTAAAGATGTTTGAACTTTCTTTTGGCGAGGTCATGTGGTTTATATTCTCTCTTTTCTAACCATAATAATATAATTTTATATGTTATGTATAGATGTGGTCATCTCTAATATCAAAAGCTAAAGAAGGTGGGATAGATGTGATTGAGACCTATGTATTTTGGAACCTTCACGAACCCCAACCTGGACAGGTAATTAGTTACATACATAGACACATGCAAATAATACACATATTTAACAAATTTATTGCCTTTTGTGAATTGATCACATGAACTATTTTATCCTAATGTTTCTTAGTAAACTAGTAATTTCTTTTATTTTTAGTACGATTTCAGCGGAAGGCGTAACATAGTAGCATTTATTAAGCAAATTCAAGCACAAGGTCTCTATGCCTGTCTTCGCATTGGGCCCTACGTTGAGGGCGAATGGACTTACGGGTAACTTTTTACATGCTTCAACTTTTTGATCTTTGCATCCACAATCCCAAAGTATTTCTGTATTTAACTTTTGGTTCCCTCTTTTGTGGCAAATTGACTATCTTCTAACGATCATCTTTATAGAGGTTTTCCCTTTTGGTTACATGATATCCCTGGCATTGTCTTTCGCTCAAATAATGAACCCTTCAAGGTTATTTTCTTTTTCTTATAATCTTTTCCTCCAAAGTCTCATTATCGTAATATAATATCATTTTACAACTAAAAAAGAATTGAAAAATAGCTTAACGATTTGCCTTCTTGAATTTTTTGACAGTTCTACATGCAAAACTTCACTACAAAAATAGTGAACCTAATGAAATCAGAAGGATTGTATGCTTCGCAAGGAGGTCCAATCATACTCTCCCAGGTTAAGTTTCCATATTTTATGAGGTCTTTTACTTGCCTTAATTGGCTGTCAAAAAACGTACTATTTTAGTCATTTTATTTTCGCATGATTTTGAGTCCATTTTTTAAATAAAAATAATCAATTTAGTCAATCTCAACTCATAACCAACACTTTGGCCATAGATTTTGTCAAGTTTTTTCCGAATTTATTTTTTTGGCAAAACATGTTTGTTTATAGATTTTATCCATGCTTTGAAAGATTTTGAAAACAAAATTTTCAAATCTTAAAACTAACTCTAGACTCGTTTTTTGCCCAAAATATTACTGTTTGATTTTTTAACAATTTTAAAAATTATCCCACACTTTTGTATTTTATAAAAAAGTTATCCATCTATCATGACTCAACTAATCTACCAGAACCCTTCGGGGTTGCCCAGTTGGTTTGGAGGTACGGATGACCTGGGATCGAATTCCCCTCAATGCCTTCAGGGTTGATCATGTCACACATGGCTTGCCTAGTGCGACTTACCTTCCCTGTGTGGTTTGAAGACTATTACACAGGGGATGTTACCCCAATGCGCACCAAGTGTAGCGGCTGCCGGTTTCCCTCTTTAACAAAAAAAATCCACCAACTAATTACTATAATTTTCTTTTGAACTGATGAATCTTGTAATATTATTGCAATATGACAAATTATAGTGGCTCGTAGTTTATTAGTAGTTGACATTAAAATATCATGTTATGGTTTTAGAATAATATATTATGTAGTTCATTTTGTGCTGATGGATCTTTTTATAGTTTTTAAAACTTATGGGTATAAGTCACATTTCATGTTTTTCAACATAAAAAAATTAAAATATATTTTGAAAAATTATGTCCAAACAAATTTTCATCTTCAAACAAACTTCAACAAAATTAAATTTTTTAAAATAAATTTGTAAATTTATGGCGCTTAATTAGTTACTATAATAATCCGTTTCGTGAGTCAACTTACTTTATTCAACAAAGAAATCATATTGGCCTCGAACTTGTTGCAAAAGCAGCTAGTCTTCTTGTTGGGAACCATGTGAGAATACTGTTTAAATTTCAATTTTCATTGTACTGAAACATTTTTTGGTAGTAGTACGTAATATGATCATCATTAAGACTGCCTTTACAAGGTAAATCAATTCCTTGAGTTATATCTTTTTTCTTTTTTTTCTTTTTTTTGGGGGGGGGCAGTTAGTGGAGACCAGAGACCGTGTGGGATTTTTGGTAGTAGTATTGTTTGACCAAAAAATGTAGATTTTAGTTTAAATAATTAAATTTTTATATTAATGGGTTAAACTTAGTTAATAATAATATTTTTAGATATGAGTTTCGAAAACGTGACTAATGTCAAACAGATCTGATGGTGGTAGATTGATAGCAGCGTGGAATAATTATTTCAAATAGTATGAGCAATAATGTAACACTTAATAGCAATAAATAACAATAAATGTCATTTAAATAAATAGGAGAAGTGATTCACCTAATAAAGGATGAACTAGATGATTGTTCCTCCTGACAATGATGAGTGACAGACAAATCCTAGAATGTTCAAATTATTCTCGGATCTGATGAAAAAGTATGGAATAATATGAACGAGAATCTTAATGAAAATGTAGTGTTTGTATCCTAGTTAGAGAGAGAATGTTTTGTCAAAAGTCTGTTCTTATCAAATGAATGTCACATGCCCCATATCTTTGTCTTTTTTATATTTATATGAGACATTTTCCTAATAAACCCTAATAGTATAAGTGCATAGAATATCCACTAGAATATTTTCTTTAATATTCTATTTCGAAAACTAGTCGTTACAGCTTCGTCAACGGTGTTCGACTTCGACTATTGTTGACATCTTGACCGCGAATCTCTCTGCTTCCTAGTCGACCTCGACCGACGACGACTCGGGGACTCTTTCTTTAGTGTTATCTTATTTTAAATATTTTATGACAGATTTTGACTCATACAGTATGAAGCAGTGAAGTGCAAAAAATAAAAAAAATAAAACGATTCTATATGTACTTGGAACAATTAATTGAAGTACAAGTAAAAATAGTTACCTCTAAAAACTCATTTACACCCTTAAATGACCTACAGTTATTTTTCAGAATTTAGTGTAAGGTAAAGTCTCTTTCAGAAAACTTTCACTGGTCTAATACGACCTAGTCCGTTCTCTAATAACATCAAACGATGTTTCTCTTTTAATATGACTTAATCTATATACACTAACAATATAAAAATATTTATATTATCAGTATAATTTAACATATTATTAATTTCACTTTTATTTAAAGGTTACGTGTAGATATTTTTATTTTTTTATACTATCAACCTACTTAAATTAAATTCATCTTAATAATACACGCAGATTGAGAATGAATATCAAAATGTAGAAAAAGCATTCGGAGAAAATGGCCCACCTTATGTCCTTTGGGCGGCAGAAATGGCAGTGGGACTTCAAACTGGGGTGCCATGGTGCATGTGCAAGCAAGATGATGCTCCTGATCCTGTTGTATGTTCCCTCTCTTCTTCTTCTTCTTTTTTTTCTCTTTTTTTAAAAAAAAATTATGATAGTAGTGTCCAAACACGCACATCTCGATAATTACACTGAGTACGTACTACCTATCAGCACAAATGTGAGATAACTCTATCCACTAGGCTTAGGTAAATGGGAAGAAATACCTCTCTTCTTTCTCAACAAACTACTTTAATTTCGAGAATCTGCCAATGAATAGTTCAAAGCTCAATGGATAATAAAACCATCCATCTACCATTCTCACTTACATACTAGACTTTTGGTCCGCAAGGTTCTACTTCATGTCATGTGCCTAATCCACACATCACGTGTTGCGCTACTATCACTAAACCAAAACTTAGGAGGCACGTGATTTATAACCCAAAGAGAAAGCTAAGCTAACTTTGTTTACTACAGATTAATGCATGCAATGGGTTGAGATGTGGAGAAACATTTGTAGGACCTAATTCACCCAACAAGCCATCAATCTGGACAGAGAACTGGACAAGCTTGTAAGCTATTCCACTATACTTTTCTATTTATGCAGTATATAATGAATGAAGTTGCTTAAAGATCTTTATTTTGGTCTTAAAGCTATCAAGTCTATGGTCAGAATGCAACACTCAGATCAGCAGAAGACATTGCATATCATGTTGCCCTGTTCATTGCAAGGAAGAATGGAACCTTCATCAACTATTACATGGTAAATTTAACACCCACAAAACATCTTCTATAGCAACATATTTTCATGCCAAACAACTGAAGATACTATTCAAGTCCGCTGTATCAAACATAAGCTTATTTATCATACTCTAACAAGGTTCTCTGACTTCACTATCAGTATCATGGAGGAACCAATTTTGGCAGGACTGCTGCTGAATTTATGATAACAAGTTACTATGATCAAGCTCCGTTAGATGAGTACGGTAAGCAATCCAGAGATTTCACTTACGCTTCCAAGTTTTTCGCTACTTCTGACTGAGAATCCAACTGAAGGTTTAATCAGACAACCAAAATGGGGACATCTGAAAGAATTGCATGCTGCGGTTAAGTTATGCTCAGAGACCATACTTTCTGTATTCCCCTCCATGCAGTCTTTAGGTGAACAACAAGAGGTAAAGATCCACCCGGGACCAAAAGTATCTCTCATCTCAAGACCCAACTTTTTTTCTATATTTCAAAATTTTCAATTTCATGAAGATCATGCTCAATGTCAAAGCCTACAAACACCGCATACATACCAAACTGATTTATCTCGTCTCCCCACTCCCCTCCAAATGTGCAAACCAGGCTTATGTATTCAGTGGAGATTCTGGAGCTTGTGCAGCATTTCTAGTGAACATAGATAACACAAAAAGTGTACTAGTGCAGTTTCAAAATTCGTCATATGAGTTACCTCGGCAATCTATAAGCATCTTACCTGACTGCAAGACTGTATCCTTCAATACAGCAAAGGTAAATTCTGACATACTTAAAAAGCTTCTTTCAGTTCTACGGATGGTTAACTTTTTCAAATCCCCTCCCAAAGGGCTCCATTGATGATTGACAGAAGGCCAACACGCTATTCAGTAACTTACCGCTATAACTTTTAGAATGAAAAGAAATGTATAGATGCCTAATTTATCTCCTTATCCTCAATTTAGAGAAATTTTGATTTAAAAGCATAGAAGATACTGAACTGTCTGTTTGTTCATCTGTAATAGGTAAGCAGACCATTTAACACAAGAACAGCAATACCCGCCGTTAAGTTTGATTCAGCTGAGAAATGGGAACAATTTCAAGAGGTTATTCCACAACTTGATGCTACTTCAATGAGATCAGACATATTACTGGAGCACATGAATACTGCAAAGGATGTATCTGATTATCTTTGGTACACTTCCAGGTACCACAAAAGATCCTTAATGTACCACTCGACTCAGAAGAATAGAGTAACAACATTAGATAAACTTGACCAGGACTGAAGGACATCTTTCAGCTAAATTAACTGGCACAGCATGATGTAAACATAATAATAACTGCATTCTAGGAAGTATTGCCTTTTACTAATATCTGTGAAATCCACATGACAGTATCCAGCAGGATTCGCCGGACCAGCAGTCAGTTACACTAAGTGTGAAGTCCTTAGGCCATGTTTTACATGCTTTTGTGAATGGAGCACATGCAGGTAATCATTTCATTGTGGATGCAATATATAAAATGAGAATTGTGTCATGCAATTTGAAAAATAACATTTTTATGGGTTTGTACCTAGTTTAAAATGATAATATCAAGGGGTAAATTGTTTTGTCCTACAAATGAGAAAAGATGTTATGCACCCCCGCGCTCAACACACACTCCTCTCATAGAAAATCAGGAAATAAAACTGAAACAGAACGGGTGAAAAATAAGCAAGATACAGTAAACAATTATCTGTTACAGACAATTCTTTATAGCATGATAATGAGAAAAAGAGACACAAACACCATATTTCCTAATACAAATTTGAAACTACAGTGATTTCAGCTGTACCGTTGGTTAAAAGACTTATTAGATTTCCACGTTCTACACTTTATTTATGGAAATGGAACTTGTGAATGGAGTAACTGGTTTGACTAGTGAAGGAAAAAAATGCTTCTGTTTCCAGAAAAGGAAAAAAAAAAGATCCCATATTTTTCGTTTCGTAGTGTTCCTAATACCAATCTACATACTGAAGAACTGTCTCCAGAGAGAAGGTTGCATAACCAGTGTCTCTTCTATGTGAAGCACAAGTTAACATAATGTGCAGCTCAAAACATCAATTTGCACAACAAAACGTCTTAAAGTATTTTAACTGTCGAGTTTTGCAGGTTCTGCACATGGACAATTCAGAAATACATCATTTACGTTAGAGAGCACTATTTCTCTAAATAAAGGCACAAACAACATCTCATTACTAAGTGCAACTGTTGGCTTACCGGTATGTACTTTCATTTCCTTTGTTGGTTTCCCAGTTTGTAACTAATAATGCATCACCCAAGAATGAATATATTGTCAATCTCATCATGATATTAGCAAAAAGGGGAAGTGTATATTCGTATGTGAAAGTTGCATTTTCTTCTTTTGGTAAAAAGATAAGTCTTACTCATAACGTAGAATAGTACATTATGAATTGCAATATTGCATGTACGAGCCCTCTTTTCCTCTCAACCTTAGAACTTAGAATCGTCTAAAGGGACAACATTTCAGAACACTGGAGCCAAGTTCATGTTTCACATGACTTGCTTTCTTCTTTAGATTTATGATCTCTAGTTTTAGAAAAACGTATTTAGCAGCAAGTGATTATATAGATAAGAATGTTTTGAATCTTTGATGTGCAGGATTCAGGATCATTTCTTGAACATAGGGCTCTTGGTGTACAGTCCGTAATTATTCAAGACAGTGATGAGGCCAAAAATATCACCAATTACTCATGGGGTTATCAGGTAATAGATAGCCAAATCTTTTACTTGTTGAGCCATCGATGTAATTGATCATGCCATATAATGTATATACCGCTAATTTAACCAAAAACCTTTTAAGGCATTTAATGTTTTCTGCCACATCAATCTATTAGCTACAGCTCAGTCTTTAGTAGAGCACTTTTAAGGATGAGAACAACAAACCTAACAACCATAATTCTTTGGCAAGTGAGTGTATTTTATAATTAAGCTTACATGAGTACAAGACATTTTCTTAAGGTTGGATTACTGGGGGAGAAGTTACAAATTTACTCATCAGAAGGATCAAAGAGTGCTAATTGGAGCAGCTTAGGCTCTTCTCAACCGCTCACATGGTACAAGGTAAGTTTGTGGATACCTTCTGAGTAGTTTTTATATATCATATAGTTCTATTTGTTTAAGGGACTAAGAGATCCTCAGCAATTCAATATGTGCTTATGTTTCTGTTTATAATGCTATAATGCTACAATCAGCTCTAGCATATCCCGATATATTTGTTATTTTACTCAATCTATGATATTTTGATGGCAACTTGCCAGTCAGCTTTTGATGCACCCGAGGGTGATGATCCTGTTGCATTAAACCTTGGCTCCATGGGAAAAGGTGAAGCTTGGGTTAATGGTCAAAGCATCGGCCGATATTGGGTCTCATTTCGAACACTTGCAGGCATTCCGTCACAAACTTGGTATGTTAAAGGGAACTAATTCAGATAGATACTCAACACGAACCTTTTTTTACAAGGGAAACCAGTGTTGTCAGAGGCTCATTTAAGACGCGCTTAAGCCCTGGAGCTCAGAAAAGCTCAGGGAAGGCGTTTCGCCTCACTTAAGCTGGCTTCAGTAAGCAAGGCACCAAGACGTGCCCCTTATTGCCCATAAGTTCTATCATAAATGGAGCAATGCTAGACTACAAATATAATCGGCAAATAAGTGTATTAGTTTTTAAGGAAAACAATATGAATTAATTTGTTACTTTTCTCTAGAACTACATATATGTTTTTAAATTTTTCTTGCATTGCGCCTTTTTAAACTAAAGCCCGCACTTAAATTGCGCTTTGAGCTTAAAGCCCCAATTGGCGTAAAGCGCTTTTTAGAGTTTTTCACCTTTGACAACACTGAGGGAAACATGCATCTGCCAGGATTTGAACCCGGGTCTATGCAAACTTTCCTTATACTCAATACAAACTTTCCTTATACTGAATTACTATAATTAGTATAGTTCTTCAGTATATGTTACTTATAGACTAATAAGGCCATATTAAAACCAGTCTATCTTTAGCATATGCTATTTATAGAATAGGCAGGCCATCTCAGAACCAGACTATTTTTATCTCTTAAATATTGAATAAACCCTCTTCATTTAAAGATCCTACTCACTCTTGTTTCGCTACAAGGAAGTTTATTCAGGATATCTCAGAGTTGTATCCAGTTATTAATGACTAAACTTCCAGCAACTAAAATTGTTCATTTCCAGGTACAATGTTCCAAGATCATTTCTCCAACCAGGGGACAACTTATTAGTCTTATTCGAGGAGGAAACAGGCAACCCTCTTGACATCACTGTAGATACTATTTCAGTCACAAAGCCGTCATTGAGAAAGTAAACCACTCTTCCTCATTTCCATACCAAGTTATTACCTTCACGAACTTTATCTTCTTAGAAATGAAAATTTTCAAGATATGAAGGAATATTAATAAGTTGACCTAAAACGGACTATCTAATTTGTGATAATTAATGAAATAAGTCAATGAACAACCCTATATAAAATTTCTTCTAAAAGATAGGTCACTTGAGAGATATGATTCCTACATGCAGAATTCATTTCTCAATATTGTAATGTGTGTCTATCAACCATTAATACCTAAGCAGAATAACTAATATTACTACTTTGAGCTTAATCAATGTTTGCTTAAGATCTTCAGACTGAAATTCTCTTACAAAGAAAACCAATTATTGAGAATTGTACACATACTGAAGCTGAAAGACCAAGTTAATTGCTACAGTCCAGTAGGATTCCCCCTCCCCCCCCCCCCCCCCACCCCGCCAATTTGCAATCATTTTTCACTGTGATAGGTTTACGATCTAGTATGTGTATTTGTTCCTAATTCAACTATGTGCCAATCAAACAAAATCATGTCCATCAAAACCGTCATCTTATCAAGTGTATCATATAAAGTTCGTCTGTTGTCCTGTCCGTTCGCTTTACTTACATTTTTCAACTATGGCTTTTCCAGGCTTGTCTAGGGATGAAGATATTCACCTTTCCTCACTCAAATAAAAACTTCGGGAGATCCATATAATCAGGAATCCATAAGACTGCCGGTTGATGCTACGCTAAGATAAAAGAACAATGTTGACCATTCTTTGTTTGGGTGAAGCTCAGACGTGATTTCCACATAAATGTTCAAAATCATAGGAATGTAGAAATACAGAACCATATTTTCACACAGGTCACTGATTCCTTCAAATGGAGGTACATTGCTATTATCAGCAATTTGAAGTTTACCTGTATAGATGAAAAGGTCCCAATTGAAATTTTCAAGTTCCTAAAATCTGAATTTGAGAAACATTTTCACGTCTTTTACCGCCTCTGCTTTCTGTATCTTTTATGAATAAAAACAGTGCAAGAATCAATCGGGCATTTCATTGGCGGTTTCTGTCCGATATATTTCCAAGAAAACAATGACGAGGAAGGTGGGAGAAGATGGATCTAATCAGATCAACAGGCAATGCAAACTGAAACTGTCAACCAATTTAACACACGATATGCTGTTAATGCAAATTAATACGTTCTTACAAAAGGAAGTCCACATTTCAAATATGTGAAACTTTAGCCGCCTGAATGTCCAAATTTGGAAATAACAAAACAGACCAACAAAGACCCAACTTACAAAATTTAGGTTGCTAGTCACTACCAATCAAAGAATTATGGTACAACGACTTCATGCTCATGCAAAATGCTCACCTGCTACTCTGCTAGACACATTTTGTCATGCCTGTAAAGGAATTGTTAATTAATTAATAAAGACATTATCATTGCCAAGAAAACCTTAAGAAAGAACAGGTGCCAGAAAAAGCAGATAATTAGAATTTCTCCATCAGCAGTAACCAATATTTTTTCCTGGCCGCAAAGGAGGAGTGCAGCATCTTCTGGCAGATGTTTAGAAAACTTAAGGTGCTAGTTAACCTAACAGTTCTTCAAGTAGAAATCTCCAAATACATATGTATCATGATAATTTTGATACCTCAGATGGTAAGAACTAGAAAGAACAGTCTTCATCAGCTCTGCACGTAGATTAAGTCCAACTTTGAGTATGAAAACACAAGCACGGCGTATCACTCTATAGGGATCTCTGTGATCCCACGCTGTCTTTTATTGGATTTAGGAGACTTCTCTACCGTAGAATTCAAAAGGCTTGATGTCAAGAGTGCTTTCTGCGAAGGTAGTTCAGCAATGAAAAGCAGAGTTTGGGCCCAACCAGCATATTTTCCATATGTCCTCACAAAAGCATCTGCTACACGATTGCTAAGTTTAGGTGAAAGACTGGTTCCTGCTAGCTCAGGGAGGAGATACTTGGTCGCGATCTAGCAAAAGATCAGGAAGAAATGTCAAATGGTATTCACAGATATGAACAGAAGTACATTTTCTGAATTTATGTAACTTCAAAGAGCAAAGAGTGCTGCATGTTCGCATGTCAATATTATAATATGTGTAACAGGGAACAGATGATAAATATAGGTACAGTCAAACCTCTCTATAACAGCATCCCTATATAATAGTCATTCACTATAAAAACCCAATTTTTTAAATTATATTCTATCTCTATAACTGCTTTTTACCTATAACAACAACAGTCATATTTATAACAGAACGATCTTTGTAAAATTACCCCTCTATAACAGCCATATAGAATCTTTAAGGTTACTAATAATAATTTTAAAAATATGCACACAATCTCTTTCATTGAATAAAGTTTCTATTTTGCATAAGACATAAGATTTCAAGATTTGCACATGATATCTTTTCCACTGGACAAATACCAAAAAATAATTAGATAGAATATTTAACTGTTAAGATCTTAGATTGTATTCAAGGGAAAGCTATTGGATATCTTTTTGCTGAAAATTTAGACACAAATCTTCACCAATTCAATCGTTAGTACAATAATGAAATCTTCGAAACAAGCTACAATTATAAAGTTCTTCCACTAATCTTGAAAGAATTTATTTTCTTAAGTAGCTTTAAAATGTGTGCCTTAGAGTTTAAATCTTTATACGTTTAGTTATAAATTTATTAATAATGTATTAACTTTCTTTAATATTTAACAAGTGAAATATGCATATCTTTTGAGATTTTAAATTTGAATAATTTTCTTATCTTTTATATGAAACATTGGAAAAGGAAACAAAGTTGATTTTTGGATAATTTTATCTACAACGGCCAAAATATATTTTAATCTCAAATATTGTTATAAGTGTATAACAGTCATTCATTATAAAAGCCAAAACATATCGGAACAAACGAGGCTATTATAGAGAGGGTTGACTATAATAGCAGAATTTGGGCCGACATACATCGTGGAAAACTCGCTGCGCTACTCATAATGCTCCCTCTACCCTAAATGGTTCAGTTTTCATTTCTGCATCCAGCGCTTTTAAAGCAAGATGCATACAAATCGACGAGGTCCACGGGGCTTGAAGCAAAAGCGAGAAGTGTCTTTGAAATGAAGCGCACAATTTATGAAAAATTAAAAGTCACAAGAACTTAGTGTTGTAGTAATCAAATTGTAAAAAACTAACTTCAGCTCTAATGTACACTAATATGAGTATTAATCCAACTCAAAATTGAGATTGAACAAACCGCCACTTTTATATTGGATCACTTTGCACATCATTATCTGAAGTGCACACTTCTATGAAGTGCATGGCTTTACCTATGAAGCGATAACTCCTCTTCGCATTGTTTCGTCGCTTTGAGCGACGAAGCGATGGCTTTTAACAACACAGCCTGAATCATATCTAGTACTTTTGTGTATTCTCTATGTATCGAAAGTTTATTCGAATAATAAACTGATCTGATTTAGTTCCAGAAATCAGTCAAATTGGCCTTGATAAGCTCAAGGGACAAGCAAGTCAAGACAGAGGAAGAATGACTCATGCTCCACAGTCTACAACTTTCCAAATTAGCAGAACCTTCTTTTAAAAAATAAGGCTAATTTCATCCCAAACCCAGATAAATTAAACATCCCACA